>NC_142482.1:8088878-8688878 GCF_049115385.1 Moschus berezovskii
GCTTCCCGTCGCGACTTGATAAACACCACAAATTTATCCCGTCAATGAGAGATAAGGAAATTTTCTGCTGCAGAATCTCAAGAGAAATACCGCACTCCCTCTTGAAAGGCAAAAGGGTATTGACAGCCTTTATGCGACTGAGAAATTTCAATATCATAAGTCCCCATTGGACAGGAGAACAGTTTATGGACTCAATTCGAGATGAGGCCCTATTCCCATTTAACTGGTCAAGAGTAAACCGGAAGTTCCCCTTCCAATACAAAAGGGGACCTGACTTCCCTGAAGCAACCTGAGGGAGTGCCAGAGGTGCACTCGCAACTCGAGATGTACCCCCAGCTTCCCGCCAACCTCAAGAAACACCACAAAATTATCCCCTCAATGTGAGATGAGGAAATTTTGCGCTGCAGAATCTCAAGAGAAATACCACATTCCCTCTTGAAAGGCAGATGGGTACTTGACACCCTTTATGTGACTCAGAAAGTTCCCTCACACAGCCGTCCCCATTGGAGAGGAGAACACATTTTATGGAATGAAATTCAAGATGATTCCCTATTACCATTTAACAGCTCGAGCGTTAAACGGAAGTTCCTCTTCCAACACAAAAGGGGACCTGACTTCCCTGAAGCAACCCGAGCGAGTTCCTGAGGTCCCCGACGCAACTCGTGAAGTACCCACAGGTTCCAGCCGCAACTCGAGAAACACCACAAAATTATCCCCTCAATGAGAGATGAGGAAATTTTCTGCTACAGAATCTCAGGAGAAATACTACATTCCCTCTTGAAAGGCAAAAGGGTACTTGACACCCTTTATGCGACCCAGAAATTTCACTAACTTCAGTCCCCTTTGGAGAGGGGAACACACTGTATGCACTCAATTTGAGATGAGGCCCTATTCCCATTTAACGGCTCGAGAGTAAACCGGTAGTTCACCTTCCAACACAAATGGGGACCTGACTTCCCTGAAGCAGCCCGAGCGAGTTCTTTCGGTCCAAGTCGAAACTCGAGAAGTACCCCCAGCTTCCTGCCGCAACTCGGGAAACAAAACAAAATTAACCCCTCAGTGCGAGATGATGAAATTTATCGCTGCAGAATCTCAAGAGAAATACCACATTCCCTCTTGAAAGGCAAAAGGGTACTTGACACCATTTATGAGACTCAGAAAGTTCCCTCACACAGCCGTCCGCATTGGAGAGGAGATCACACGTTAGGGACTCAACTCGAGAAGAGGCCCTATTCACATTAAAAGGCTCGAGAGTAATCCGAAAGTTCCCCTTCCATCACAAAAGGTTACCTGACTTCCCTGAAGTAACTCGAGTGAGTACCTGAGGTCCTCGTCGCAACTCAAGAAGTAGCCGAGCTTCCCAACGCAATTCAAGAAACACCACAAAATTATTCCCTCAATGTGAGATGAGGAAATTTTGCACTGCAGAATCTCAAGAGAAATCACAAATTCCCGCTTGAAAGGTAAAAGGGTACTTGACACCTTTTATGCGACTCAGTTAATGGCTCAATAGTAATTCTGAAGTTCCCCTTCATTCACAAAAGGGGAACTGATTTCTCTTAACCAACATGAGAGAGTTCCTGAGGTCCCCATCGCACCTCGAGAAGTACCTCCTGCTTCCCGCTGCAACTCGAGAAATACCACAAAATTATCCCCTCATTGCAAGATCAGGAAATTTTGCCCTGCAGAATCTTAAGAGAAATCCCACATTTCCGCTTGAAAGGCAAAAGGGTATTTGCCACACTTTATGCCACTCAGAAAGTTCCCTAACATCCGTCCCCATTGGAGAGGAAAACACACTTTATGAACTCAACTTGAGAAGAGGCCCTATTCCCATTAAAGGGCTCGAGAGTAATCCGGAAGTTCCCCTTCTACCACAAAAGGTGACCTGATCTTCCTGAAGTTACTCGAGTGAGTCCCTGAGGTCCCCGTCGCAAATCGAGAAATACTCCCAGCTTCCCACCGCAATTCGAGAAACACCACAAAATTATCTGCACATTGCGAGATAAGGAAATTTTTCACTGCAGAATCTCAAGAGAAATCCGACATTCCCGCTTGAAAGGCAAAAGGGTACTTGACTCCCTTTAGGCGACTCAGAATGGTCCTTAACATCCGTCCTCAGTGGAGAAGGGAACACAATTTATGGACTCAAATCGAGAAGAGGCAATATTCCCATTTAACGGCTCGAGAGTAATCCGGAATTTCCCCTTCCAGCACAAAACGGGACCTTACTTCCCTGAAGCAACCGGAGAGAGTTCCTGTAGTCCCCGTCGCAACTCGAGATTACTTCCTGCTTCCCGCCGCAACTCGAGAAACATCACAAAATTATTCCCTGACTGCCTGATGAGGAAATTTTGCACTGCAGAATCTGAAGGGAAAATCCACATTCGCACTTGAAAGGCAAAAGGATACTTAACTCCCTTTATGGGACTCAGAAACTTCAGTCAAACAGACGTCCCCATTGGAGAGGAAAACACATTTATGGACTCAACTCGTGAAGAGGCCCTATTCCCTTTTAACGGCTCTAGAGTAATCCAGAATATCCCCTTCCAGCAAAAAGAGGGACCTGACTTCCCTGAAGCAACCCGAGCGAGTTCCTCAGGTCCCCGTCGCAACAGGAGAAGAACCCCCAGCTTCCCTCTGCAAGTCGAGAAACACCACAAAATTATCCCCTCAATGTCAGATGAGGAAATTTTGCGCTGCAGTATATCAAGAGAAATTCCACATTGCCGCTTGAAAGGCAAAAGTTTAGTTGACACCCTTTATGCGACTCAGAAAGTTCCCTCACACAGCCGTCCCCTTTGGAGAGGAGAGCACACTTGATGGACTCAAACCGAGAAGATTCCCTATTCCCATTTAATGGCTCAAGAGTAATCTGGGAGTGAACATCCAACACAAAAGGGGACCTGACTTCCCTGAAGCAACCCGAGCGAGTTTGGGTGGACCAGGTCGCAACTCGAGAAGTACACCCAGCTTCCCGCGGCAACTCGAGTAACACCACAAAATTATCCCCTCAATGTGAGATGAGGAATTTTTGCGCTGCAGAATCTCAAGAGAAATCCCACATTCCCGCTTGAAAAGCAAAAGGTTACTTGACATCCTTTATGCGACTCAGAAATTTCCCTCACACAGCCGACACCATGGGAAAGTAGAACACAATTTTCAGACTCAACTGGAGAAGAGGCCCAAATCCCATTTAACGGCTCGAGAGTAATCCCGAAGTTCCCCTTCCAACATAAAAGGGGAACTCACTTCCCTGAAGCTACCTGAGCGAGTTCCTGAGGACCCCTTCGCAACTTGAGAAATACGCAGACCTTCCTGCCTCAACTCGAGAAACACTGCAAAATTATCCCCTCAATGCGAGATGAGGAAATTTTGCGCTGCAGAATCTCAAGAGAAAGTCCACATTCCCTCTTGAAAGGCAAAAGGGTACTTGGCACCCTTTATGTGACTGAGAAATTTCACTAACATGAGTCCGAATTGGAGAGGAGAGCACACTTTATGGTCTCAATTCGAGATGAGCCCCAATTCAGATTTTACGTCTCGAGAGTACAGCGGAAGTTCCCCTTTAAAAACCAAAGGGGACCTGACTTCCCTGAGGCAACATGAGCGAGTTCCTGAGGTCCCCGTCACAACTCGAGAAGTAATCCCCAGTTTCCCGCCGCAACTCGAGAAACAACAAAAAATATCCCCTCAAAGCGAGATGAGGAAATTTTACGCTGCAGAATCTCAAGAGAATTCCCACATTCCCGCTTGAAAGGCAAAAGGGTACTTGACACACTGTACGCCACTCCGAAAGTTCCCTAACATCCGTCCCCATTGGAGAGGAGAACACACTTTATGGACTCAGCTCGAGAAGAGGCCCTATTCCCATTTAACGGCTCGAGAGTAATCCCGAAGTTACCCTTCGCTCACAAAAGGGGACCTGACTTCCCTGAAGCAAACCCAGCAAGTTTCTGAGGTCCCCATCCCAACTCGAGAAATACCCCCAGCATCCCGCTGCAACTCGAGAAAGACCACAAAATTAACCCCTCAATGCGAGATGAGGAAATTTTGCGCTGCAGAATTTCAAGAGGAAACCCACATTCGTGCTTGAAAGGCCAAAAGGTACTTGACACACTTTATGCCACTCAGAAAGTTCCCTAACATCCGTCCACATTGGAGAGGAGAACACATTTTATGGACTCAACTCGAGAAGAGGCCCTATTCCCACTAAAGGGATTCGAGAGTAATCCGGAAGTTCCCCTTCAGGCACAAAAGTGGAACTGACTTCCCTGAAGTAACTCGAGTGATTTCCTGAGGTCCCCGTCTCAAGTCGAGAATCACCACAAAATTATCCCTTCAATTCGGGATGAGGAAATTTGCGCTGCAAAATCTCAAGAGAAATCCCACATTCTCTCCTGAAAGGCAAAAGGGTACTTGACTCCCTTTAGGCGACTCAGAATGGTCCCTAACATCTGTCCTCAGTGGAGAGGAGAACACATTTTGTTAACTCAAATCGAGAAGAGGCAATATTCCCATTGAACGGCTCGAGAGTAATCCTGAAGTTCCCCTTCCAACACAAAAGGGGGCTTCTCTTCCCTGAGGCTACCGGAGCGAGAACCTGAGGTCCCCATCGCAACTCAAGAAGTACCCAGTGCTTCCTGCCACAACAAGCGAAACAGCACAAAATTATCCCCTCAATGTGAGATGAGGTAATTTTGTGCTGCAGAATCTCAAGAGAAATCCCACATTCCCGCTTGAAAGGCAAAATGTACTTGACTCCCTTGAGGCGACTCAGGATGGTCCCTAAATCCGTCCTCAGTGGAGAGGAGTACACACTTTATTGACTGAAATCGAGAAGAGGCAATATTCCCATTTAACGTCTCGAGAGTAATCAGGGAGTTCCCGTTCCATCACAAAAGGGGACCTGACTTTCCTGAAACAACCCAAGCGATTTCCTGAGGTCCCATCGCAACAGGAGAAGTACACCCTGCTTCCTGCCGCAATTCAAGAAATACCACAAAATTATCCCCTCAATGCGAGATGAGGTAATACTGCGCTGCAGAATCTCAAAAGAAATCCCACATTCCAGCTTGAATGGCAAATGAATACTTGACTTCCTTAAGGCTACTCAGAATGGTGTATAACATCCGTCCTCAGTGGAAAGGAGAACACCCTTTATGGACTCAAATCGAGAAGAGGCAATATTCCCATTTAACTGCTCGAGATTAATCCGGAAGTTCCCCTTCCATCACAAAAGGGGACTTGACTTTCCTGAAGCAAGCCGAGCGAGTTCCTGAGGTCCCGTTTGCAACTCGAGAAGTACCCCCTTCTTCCAGCCGCAACTTGAGAAACACCACCAAATTATCCCCTCAATGCGAGATGAGGAAATTTTGCGCTGCAGATTTTCAAGAGAAATACCACATTCCCTCTTGAAAGGCAAAAGGGTACTTGACACCCTTTAAATGACTCGGAAATTTCACTAACATCAGTCCCCATTGGAGAGGAGAACACACTTTATGGACTCAATTCGAGATGAGTCCCTATTACCATTTAACGGCTCGAGAGTAAACCGGAAGTTCCCCTTCCAACACAAAAGGGGACTTGACTTCCCTGAAGCAACCCAAGAGAGTTCCTGAGGTCCTAGTTGCAACTCGAAAAGTACACCCTGCTTCACGCCGCAATTCAAGATACTACACAAAATTATCCCCTCAATGCGAGATGAGGAAATTTTGCACTGCAGAATCTCAAGAGAAATCCCACATTCTCGCTAGAATGGCAATAGGGTACTTGACACACTTTATTCCACTCAGAAAGATCCCTAACATCCGTCCCCATAGGAGAGGAGAACACACTTTATGGACTCAACTCGAAAAGAGGCCCTATTTCCATTCAATGCCTCGAGAGAAATCCGGAAGTTCCCCTTCCAGCACAAAAGGTGACCTGACTTCCCTGAAGTAACTCGAGTGAGTTCCTGAGGTCCCCTTCACAACTTGAGTAGTACCCCCCAGCTTCCCGCTACAATTCGAGAAACACCACAAAATTATCCCCTCAATACGAAATGAGGACATTTTGCGCTGCAGAATCTCAAGAGAAATCCCACATTCCCGCTTGAATGGCAAAAGGGTACTTGACACATTTTATGCCACTCAGAAAGTTCCCTAACATCCGTCCGCATTGGAGAGGAGAACACACTTTAAGGACTCAAATCGAGAAGAAGCCCTATTCCCATTCAAGGGCTCAAGAGTAATCCAGAAGATCCCCGTCCAGCAAAAAAGTGGACCTGACTTCCCTGAAGTAACTCGAATGAGTTCCTGAGGTCCTAGTAGCAACTCGAGAAGTACCCCCAGCTTCCTGCCGCAATTCAAGAAACACCACAGTATTAATCACTCAATGCGAGATGAAGAAATTTGCGCTGCAGAATCTCAGGAGAAATCTCACATTGCCGCTTGAAAGGCAAAAGGGTACTTGACTCCCTTTAGGCGATTCAGAATGTTCCCTAACATCCGTCCTGAATGGAGAGGAGAACACACTTTATGGACTCAAATCGAGAAGAGCCAATATTCCCATTGAACGGCTCGAGAGTAATCCGGAAGTTCCCCTTCCACACAAAAGTGGACCTGACTTCCCTGAAGTTACTCGCGAGAGTTCCTGAGGTCTCCATCACTACTCGAGAAGTACCCCCTGCTTCCCGCCGCAATTCAAGAAACACCACCAAATTATCCCCTCAATGCGAGATGAGGTAATTTTGCGCTGCAGAATCTCAAGAGAAGTCCCACATTCCCGCTTGAAAGGCCAAAGGGTACATAAAACCCTTTATGGGACTCAGAACTTTCCCTAACATCCGTCCCCATTGGAGAGGAGAGCACACTTGATTGACTCAACTCGAGAAGAGTCCCTATTCCCATTTAACGGCTGGAAAGAAATCCCGAAGTTCCCCTTCCAACACAAAAGGGAACCTGACTTCCCTGAAGCACCCCGAGCTCATTACTGAAGTCCAAGTCACAAGTCGAGAAGTACCCTCAGCTTCCCGCGGCATCTCGAGAAACACCACAGAATTATCCCCTCAATGAGATATGAGGAAATTTTGAACTGCACAATCAAGGGAAAAACCACATCCCCACCTGAAAGGTAAAGGTTATTTGACACACTTTATTCAGTTCAGTTCAGTTCAGTTGCTCAGTCGTGTCAGACTCTCCGCGACCCCATTAATCACTGTACGCCAGGCCTCCCTGTCCATCACCAACTCCCGGAGTTCACTCAAACTCATGTCCACAGAATCGGTGATGCTATCCAGCCATCTCATTCTCTGTCTTGCCCTTGTCCTCCCGCCCCCAACTTTTCCTAGCAACAGAATCTTTTCCAGTGTGTCAACTCATCACATGAGGTGGCCAAAGTATTGCAGTTTCAGCTTTAGCATCAGTCCTTCAAATGAACATCCAGGATTGATCTCCCTTAGAATGGACTGGTTGGATCTTCTTGCAGTACAAGGGACTCTCAAGAGTCTTCTCTAATACCACAGTTCAAAAGCATCAATTCTTCGGCGATCAGCTTTCTTCACAGCCCAACTCTCACATCCATACATGACCATGGGAAAAACCATAGCTTTGACTAGAGGGACCTTTGTTGGCAAAGCGATGTCTCTGCTTTTTAATATACTATCAAGGTTGGTCATAACTTTCCTTCCAAGGAGTAAGCGCCTTTTAATTTCATGGCTGCAATCAGCATCTGCAGTGATTTTGGAGCCCAAAAAAATAAAGTCTGACACTGTTTCCACTGTTTTTCCATCTATTTCCCATGATTTCTTGGGACCAGATTCCATGATCTTTGTTTTCTGAATGTTGAGCTTCAAGCCAACCTTTTCACTCTCCTCTTTCACTTTCATCTAGAGGCTTTTGAGTTCCTCTTCAATTTCTGCCCTAAGGGTGGTGTCATCTGTATATCTGAGGTTATTGATATTTCTCCCAGCAATCTTGATTCGAGCTTGTTCTTCTTCCAGCCCAGCATTTCTAATGACGCACTCTGCATATAATTTAAATAAGCAAAGAGACAACATACAGCCTTGACGTACTCCTTTTCCTATTTGGAACCAGACTGTTGTACCATGTACAGTTCTGACTGTTGCTTCCTGACCTACATACAGGTTTCTCAAGAAGCAGGTCAGGTGGTCTGATATTCCCATCTCTTTCAGAATCTTCCACAGTTTATTGTGATCCACACAGTCAAAGGCTTTGGCATAGTCATTGAAGCAGAAATAGATGTTTTACTGGAACTCTCTTGCTTTCTCCATGATCCAGCGCATGTTGGAAATTGGATCTCTGGTGCCTCTGCCTTTTCTAAAACCTGCTTGAACATCTCGGAGTTCACGGATCACATATTGCTGAAGCCTGGCTTGGAGAATTTTGAGCATGAATATACTAGCGTGTGAGATGAGTGCAAATGTGCGGTAGTTTGAGCATTCTTTGGCATTGCCTTTCTTTGGAATTGGAATGAAGACTGACCTTTTCCAGTCCTGTGGCCACTGCTGAGTTTTCCAAATGTTCTGGCATATTGAGTGCAGCACGTTCACAGCATCATGTTTCAAGATTTGAAATAGCTCAACTGGAATTCCATCACTTCCACTAGCTTTGTTTGTAGTGCTGCTTTCTAAGGCCCACTTGACTTCACATTCCAAGATGTCTGGCTCTAGGTCAGTGATCACATTTTCATGACTATCCTGGTCGAGAAGATCTTTTTCTGTACAGTTTTCTGTGTATTCTTGCCACCTCTTCTTAATATCTTCTGCTTCTGTTATGTCCATACCATTTCTGTTCTTTATCGAGCCCATCTTTGAATGAAATGTTCCCTTGGAATCTCTAATGTTCTTGCAGTGATCTATTGTTTTTCCTATTCTCTTGTTTTCCTCTATTTCTTTGCATTGATCACTGAGGAAGGCTTTCTTATCTCTCCTTTTTATTCTTTGGAACTCTGCATTCTAATGCCTATATCTTTCCTTTTCTCATTTGCTTTTCGCTTCTCTTCTTTTCACAGCTATTTGTAAGGCCGCCTCAGACAACCATTTTGCTTTTTTTGCATTTCTTTTCCATGGGGATGCTCTTGGTCCCTGTCTCCTGTACAATGTCACGAACCTCCGTCCAGAGTTCATCAGGCACCCTATCTATCAGATCTAGTCCCTTAAATCTATTACTCACTTCCACTGTATAATCATAAGGGAATTGATTTAGGTCATATGTGAATGGTCTAGTGGTTTTCCCTACTTTCTTCAATTTAAGTCTGAATTTGGCAATAAGGAGTTCATGATCAAAGCCACAGTCAGCTCCTGGTCTTGTTTTTGCTAACTGTATACAGCTTCTCCATCTTTGGCTGCAAAGACTATAATCAATCTGATTTCGGTGTTGACCATCTCATGATGTCCACGTGTAGAGTCTTCTCTTGTGTTGTTGGAAGAGGGTGTTTGCTATGACCAGTGCGTTCTCATGACAAAACTCTATTAGCCTTGGCCCTGCTTCATTCCGTGCTCCAAGGCCAAATTTGCCTGTTACTCCAGGTGTTTCTTGACTTCCTACTTTTGCATTCCAGTCCCCTATAATGAAAAGGACATCTTTTTTTGGGTGTTAGTTCTAAAAGGTCTTGTAGGTCTTCATAGAACCGTTCAACTTCGGCTTCTTCAGTGTTACTGGTTGGGGCATAGGCCTGGATTACTGTAATGTTGAATGGTTTGCCTTGGAAACGAACAGAAATCATTCTGTCCTTTTTAAGAGTGCATCCAAGTACTGCATTTTGGAGTCTCCTGTTGACCATGATGGCTACTCCATTCCTTCTAAGGGATTCCTACCCACAGTAGTATATATATAATGGTCATCTGAGTTTAATTCACCCTTTCCAGTCCATCTTAATCCACTGATTCCTAGAATGTCTATGTTCACTCTTGCCATCTCCTGTTTGACCACTTCCAATTTGCCTTGATTCGTGGACCTAACTTTCCAGGTTCCTATGCAATATTGCTCTTTACAGCACCGGACCTTGCTTCTATCACCGGTCACATCCACAACTGGGTACTGGTTTTGCTTTTGCTCCATCCCTTCATGCCTTCTAGAGTTATTTCTCCACTGATCTCCAGTAGCATACTGGGCACCTACCGACCTGGGGAATTCCTCATTCAGTATCCTGTCATTTTGCCCTTTGATACTGTTCATGGGGTTCTCAAGGCAAGTATACTGAAGTGTTTTGCCATTCCCTTCTCCAGTGGACCACATTCGGCTGTGGTCCATGTGATCATATCGACTAGATTCCTATGATTATGATTTCAGTGTGTCTACCCTCTGATGCCCCCTCAAAATACCTACCATCTTACTTGAGTTTCTCTTACCTTGGGTGTGGGATATCTCTTCACAGCTGTTCCAAGAAAGCACAGCTGCTGCACCTTACCTTGGATGAGGGGTATGTCCTCAAGGCCGCCCCTTCTGACCTTGAATGTGAATAGCTCCTCTCGGCCCTCCCCCGCACAGCCACCACCTATTGGAAGTGGGGTACCTCCTCTCGCCTGCCCTGGCCTCAGGCATGGGGTAGCTCCTCACTGCCGCACATCTTTCCATGTTCGGTTGCGCCAAGGCCTGTGTCTCTCGCGTCTGCACAGGCGGGGCCTGCGGATCCCACATCTGGGTGGGTGGGGCCGGGATCTTTCTCGTGCGCGGGCGGGGCAAGGGTCTCTCGCATCTCTGCTGGCGGGGCCAGGGTGTCTCCCATCTTCGAGAGCGGGGCCAGGCTCTCTTGCGTCTTCTCGGGCTGGGCCTGTGTCTCTTGCGACTGCGTGGGCTGGGACGGCGTCTCTCCCGTCAGCATGGGCAGGGCCGGTGTCTCTCGCATCTCAGCCACTGGGGCTGGCGTCTCTAGTGTCTGCGCGGGTGGGACTGGTACCTCTCCCCTCTGCACAGCCGGGTGAGACTCAGAAAATCCCCTCAAACAGTCGTCCCCACTGGAGAGGAGAACACATTTTATGGACTTAACTCGAGAAGAGGCCCTATTCTCATTTAAAGACTCAACAGTAATCCCGAAATTCCCCTTCCAACACAAAAGGGGACCGGACTTCCCTGAAGCAACCAGACTGAATTCCTGAGGTCCTCTTCACTACTCGAGAGTTTCAACCACCTTCCCGCCGCAACTCGAGAAACAAGTCAAAATTAGCCACTCAATGTGAGATCAGGAAATTTTGCGCTGCACAATTCAAGAGAAATCCCACGTTCCGCTGGAAAGGCAAAACTGTACTTGACACCCTTTATGAGACTCAGAAAATTCCCTCACACAGGCATCCCCTTTGGAGACGACAACACAATTTATAGACTCAACGTGGGAAGAGGCCCTATTACCAGTTAAAGGCTCAAGAGAAATCCGGAAATTCCCCTTGAAACACAAAAGAGTACCTGACTTCCCTGAAGCAACACCAGCGAGTTCCTGAGGCCCCGTCACAAGTTGAGATATAACCCCAGCTTCCCGCCTCAACAGGGGAAACACCACAAAATTATCCGCTCAAGGCAAGATGAGGAAATTTTGCACTGCACAATTCAAAAGAAATCCCACATTCCCGGTTGAAAGGCAAAAGGGTACTAGACACACTTTATGCGATTCAGATAGTTCCCTAACACCCGTCCCATTGGAGCGGAGAACACACTTTATGGACTCAACTCTGGAAGACGCCCTATTCACATTTAAGGGCTCGAGAGTAATCCGGACGTTCCCCTTCCATCAAAAAAGGGGAGCGGACTTGCCTGAAGCAACCCGAAGGAGTTCCTGAGGTCCCCGTCGCAACTCGAGAAGCACCCTCAGCGCCAAGCCGAAACTCGAGACACAACAAAATTATCCCCTCAATGCGAGATGAGGAAATTTTGCGCTGCAGAATACCAAGAGAAATACCACATTCCTTCTTGAAAGGCAAAAGGGTACTTGACGCCCTTTATGTGACCCAGAGTGTTCCCTCACACAGCCGTCCCCATTGGAGAGGAGAACACACTTTATGGATTCAGTTCGAGATGAGGACCTATTCCCATTTAACGGCTCGAGAGTAACCAGGAAGTTCCCCTTCCAACACAAAAGTGGACTTGACTTCCCTGAAGCAACCCGAGCGAGTTCCTGAGGTCCGCGCCGCAACTGAAGAAGTACTCCCTGCTTCCTGCCGCAACTCGAGAAACACCACAAAATTATCCCCTCAATGCGAAATGAGGAAATTTTGTACTGCAGAATCTCCAGAGAAATCCCACATTCCCCCTTGAAAGGTAAAAGGGTACTTGACTCCCTTTAAGCGACTCAGAATGTTCCCTAACATCCGTCCTCATTTGAGAGGAGAACACATTTCATGGACTCAAATCGAGAAGAGGCAATATTCTCATTTAACAGCTCAAGAGTAATTCTGAAGTTCCGCTTCCAACACAAAAGGGGACTTGACTTCCCTGAAGCAACACGAGCGAGTTCCTGAGGTCCCCATCACAGCTCGAGAAGTATCCCCAGATTACCGCCGCAACTCGAGAAACACCACAAAATTACCCCCTCAATGCGAGATGAGGTAAATTTGCCCTGAAGAATCTCAAGAGGAATCCCAGATTCTCGCTTGAAAGTCAAAAGGGTACATGACACACTTTATGCGACTCAGATAGTTTCCTAACATCCGTCCCCATTGGAGAGGAGAACACACTTAATGGACTCCACTGGAGAAGAGGCCCTATTCCCATTAAAGGGCTGGAGAGTAAACCGGATGTTCCCATTCCAGCACCCAAGGCGACCTGACTACCCTGAAGAAACTCGAGTGAGTTCCTGAGGTCCCTGTCTCAACTCGAGAAGTACCCCAGCTTCCCACCGCAATTCAAGAAACACCACAATTTTATCCCCTCTAAACGAGATGAGGAAATTTTGCGCTGCAGAATCTCAAGAGAAATCCCAAATTCCCGCTTGAAAGGCAAAAGGCTACTGGACTCCCTTTATGCGACACAGAAAGTTCCCTCACAGCTGTCCCCATTGGACAGGAGAACACATTTTTAAGGATTCAATTCGAGATGAGGCCCTATTCCCATTTATTGGCTCGGAGTAAACCCGAAGTTCCCCTTCCAACACAAAAGAGGACCTGCCTTCCGTGATGAAACCTGAGTGAGTTCTTGAGGTCCACGTCGCAAATCGAGAACTACCACCAGCTTCTCGTCACTACACAACACCACAAAATTATCCCCTCAATGCGAGATGAGGAAATTTTGCGCTGCAGAATCTCAAGAGAAATACCACATTCCCTCGTGACAGCCAAAAGGGTACTTGACACCATTTATGCGACTCAGAAATTTCACTAACATCTGTCCCCTTTGGAGAGGAGAACACAACTTATGGACTCAATTCGAGAAGAGCCCATATTCCCATTTAACGGCTAGAGAGTAATATAGAAGTTCCCCTTCCAACACAAAAGGGTACCTACCTTCACTGAAGAAACCCGAGCGAATTCCTGAGGTCCCCGTCGCAACTTGTGAAATACCCCCAGCTTCCAGCCGCAACTCGAGAAACACCACAAAATTATCCCCTCAATTGGAGATGAGGAAATTATGCGCTGCAGAATCTCAAGAGAAATACCACATTCCCTCTTGAAAGTCAAAAGGGTACTTGACACCCTTTATGCGACTCAGAAAGTTCCCTCACACCGCCGTCACCATTGGCGAGGAGAACACACTTTAAGGTCTCTATTCGAGATGAGTCCATATTACCATTTAACAGCTCGAGTGTAAACCTGAGGTACCCCTGCCATCACCAAAGGGGAGCTGACTTCCCTGAAGCAAGCCGAGCGAGTTCCTGAGGTCCCCGTCGCAACTCGAGTATTACCCACAGCTTCCCGCCAGAATTCGAGAAACACCACAAAATTATCCTCTCAATGCGAAATGAGGTAATTTTAAGCTGCAGAATCTCAAGAAAAAACCCACATTCCCGCTTGAAAGGTAAAAGGGTACTTGACTCCCTTTAGCCGACTCAGAATGTTCCCTAAAATCCGTCCCCATTGGAGACGGGAACACACTTTAAGGACTGAAGTCAAGAAGAGGACCTATTCATATTAAAGGGCTCGAAAGTAATTTGGAAGTTCCCCTTCCAGCACAAAAGTGGACTTGACTTCTCTGAAGTAACTCGAGTGAGTTCCTGAGTTTCCTGTTGCAACTCGAGAAGTACCCGCAGCTTACCACCGCAAATTTTGCGCTGCTGAATCTCAAGAGAAATCCCATATTCCCGCTTCAAGGCAATAGTGTACTTGAATCCCTTTAAGCGACTCAGAATGTTCCCTATCATTGTCCCCAGTGGAGAGAAGAACACACTTTATGGACTCAAATCGAGAAGAGGCAATATTCCCATTTAGCGGCTCAAGAGTAATCCGGAAGTTCCCCTTCCAACACAAAAGGGGACTTGACTTTCCTGAAGCAACCCGAGCGAGTTCCTGAGGTCCCCGTCGCAACTCAAGAATTACTCCCTGCTTCCCACCGGAACTCTACAAACACAACAAATGTATTTCCTCAATGCAGGATGAGGGAATTTGCGTGGCACAATCACAAGAGAAATCCTATATTCCCGCTTTAAAGACCAAAGGGAACTTGAATCACTTGAGGCGACTCAGAATGGTCCCTAATGTCCATCCTCAGAGGAGAGGAGAACACACTCTATGGACTCAAATTCAGAAGAGGCAATATTCAGATTTAATGGCTTGAGAGTAATCTGGAAGTTCCCTTTCCAACACAAAATGGGACATGACATTCCTGAAGTAACTCCTGTGAGTTCCTCAGGACCCCGTCGCAACCTCAGGATTTCACCCCGCGTCCCGCCACAATTCGAGAAACACCACAAAATTATCCCCTCAATGCGAGATGAGGAATATTTGCACTGCAGAATCTCAAGAGAAATCCTACATTCCCGCTTGAAAGGCAAAAGGGTACTTGACTCCCTTTAGGAGATTCAGAATGGTCCCTAACATCTGTCCTCAGTGGAGAGGAGAACACACTTTATGGACTCAACTCGAGAAGAGGCCCTTTCCTCATTAAAGGGCTCGAGAGTAGTCTGGAAGTTCCTCTTCTAGCACAAAAGGGGACCTGACTTCTCTGAAGTAACTTGAGTGAGTTCCTGAGGTCTTCGTCGCACCTCGAGGAGTACCCTCAGTTTTCTGCCGCAATTAGAGTAACACCACAAAAGTATCCCCTCAATGAGAGATGAAGAAATTTTACGCTGCAGAATCTCAAGAGAAATCCCACAGTCCCGCTTGAAAGGCGAAAGGGTAATTTACTCCCATTTGGCGATTCAGAATGTTCCCTAACATCCGTCCTCAGTGGAGAGGAGAACTCACTTTATGGTCTCAAAACGAGAAGAGGCAATATTCCCATTTAACTGCTCGAGAGTAATCCGGAAGTTCCCATTCCAACACAAAAGGGGACATGACTAACCTGAAGCAACCCGAGCGAGTTCCTAGGTCCCTGTCGCAACTCTAGAAGTACCAGCTGCTTCCCGCCGTAACTCGAGAAACACAACAAAATTATCTGCTCAATGCGAGATGAGGTAATTTTGCGCTGCAGAATTTCAAGAGAAACTCCACATTCCCGCTTGAAAGGCAAAAGGGTACTTGACTCCCTTTAGGCGACTCAGAATGGTCCCTAACATCTGTCCTCGGTGGAGAGGAAAACACACTTTATGGACTCAAATCGAGAAGAGGCAATATTCCCATTTAACTGCTCGAGAGTAATCAGGAAGTTCCCCTTACAACACAAAAGGGGACTTGACTTTCCTGAAGTAACAGGAGCGAGGTCCTGAGGTCCCAGTTGCAACTCGAGAAGTACCCCCTACTTCTTGCCGCAACTCAAGAAACACCACAAAATTATCCCCTCAATGTGAAATGAGGTAATTTTGCGCTGCAGAATCTGGAGAGAAATCCCACATTCCCGCTTGAAAGGTAAAAGGGTACTTGACACATTTTATGACACTCAGAAAGCTCCCTAACATCCGTTCCCATTGGAGAGGAGAACACACTTTATGGACTCAACTCGAGAAGTGGCACTATGCCCAATTAAAGGGCTCGAGAGTAATCCCGGAATTTCCCTTTCAGCACAAAAGGGGAACTGACTTCTCTAAAGTAACTAGAGTGAGTTCCTGAGGTCCCCGTCACAACTCGAGAAATACCCCCTGCTTCCCGCCGCAATTAGAGAAACACCACAGAATTATACCCTCAATGTGAGATGAGGGAATTTTGTGCTGCAGAATCACAAGAGAAATCCCACATTACCGTTTGAAAGGCAAAAGGGTACTTGACTCCTTTTAAGCTATTCAGAATGGTCATTAACATCCGTCCTCAGTGGAGAGGAGAACACAGTTTATGGACTCAAATAAAGAAGAGCCAATATTCCCATTAAACGGCTCGAGAGTAATCCGGAATTTCGCCTTCCAACACAAAAGGGGACTTGACTTCCCTCAGGCAACAGGAGCAATGTCCTGAGGTCCCCATCACAACTTGAGAAGGAACCCCTGCTTCCCTCCGCAAATAGAGAAACACCAAAAAATTATCTCCTCAATGCGAGATGAGGTAATTTTTCGCTGCTGAATCTCAAGAGAAATCCCACATTCCCGCTTGAAAAGCAAAAGGGTACTTGACACACTTTATGCCACTCAGAAAGTTCCCTGACATCCGTCCCCATTGGAGAGGAGAACACAATTAATGGACTCAACTCGAGAAGAGGCCACATTCCCATTAAAAGGCTCGAGAGTAATCCGGAAGTTCCCCTTCCAGCGCAAAAGGGGACCTGTCTTCCCTGAAGTAACTCGAGTGAGTTCAAGAGGTCCCCGTCGCAACTCGAGAAGTACCCCAGCTTCCTGCTGGAATTCGAGAAACACCACAAAATTATCCCCTCAACGTGAGATGAGGAAATTTTGCGCTGCAGTATCTCAAGAGAAATCCCACATTCCCGCTTGAAAGGCAAAAGGGTACTTGACACACTTCATGCCACTGAGAAAGTTCCCTAATATCCGTACCCAGTGGAGAGGAGAAAAAACTTTAAGGACTCAACTCGAGAAGAGGCCCTATTCCCATTAAAGGGCTCGAGAGTAATCCGGAAGTTCGCCTTCCAACATAAAAGGGTTTGACTTCCCTGAAGCAACCCGAGCTAGTTCCTGAGATCCCCGTCGCAACTCAAGAATTACCCCCTCCTTCCCGCCGCCACTCTACAAACACCACCAAACTATCCCCTCAATGCGAGATGAGGTAATTTTCCGCTGTAGAATCTCAAGAGAAAATCCACATTCCCGCTTGAAAGGAAAAAAGGTACTTGACTCCCTTTAGGCGACTCAGAATGGTCATTGACATCCGTCCTCAGTGGAGAGAAGAACACAGTTTACGAACTCACAAAGAAAAGATCCAATATTCCCATTTAACGGCTCGAGACTAATCCAGAAGTCACCTTCAACACAAAAGGGGACTTGACTTCACTGAAGCAACACGAGCGAGGTCCAGAGATCCCCGTCGCAACTCGAGAAGGACCCTCTGCTTCCCGCCGCAAATCGAGAAACACCACAAAATTATCCCCTCAATGCGAGATGAGAAAATTTTGGGCTGCAGAATCTCAAGAGAAATCCCAAATTCCCGCTTAAAGACAATAGGGTACTTGACTCCCTTTAGGTGACTCAGAATGGTCCCTATCATTGTCCCCAGTGGAGAGGAGAACACACTTTATGGACTCAAATCGAGAAGAGGCAATATTCCCATTAAGCGGCTAGAGAGTATCGGAAGTTCCTCTTCCAACATAAAAGGGGACTTGACTTTCCTGAAGCAATCCGAGCGAGTTCCTGAGGTCCCTGTCGCAACTCGAGTAGTAAACCCTGTTTCGGCCTCAACTCAAAAAACACCACAAAACTATCCCCTCAAGGTGAGATGAGGGAATTTTTTGTTGTAGAATTTCAAGAGAAATCCCACATTCTCGCTTGAAAGGCAAAAGGGTACTTGACACACTTTATGCCACTCAGAAAGTTCCCTAACATCCGTCCCCATTGGAGAGGAGAACACACTTTATGGACTCAACTGGAGAAGAGGCCCTATTCCTATTGAAGTGCTCGAGAGTAATCCGGAAGTTCCCCTTCCAGCAAAAAGGGGGCCTGACTTCCCTGAAGTAACTCGAGTGAGTTCCTGACATTCGCATCCCAACCTGAGAAGAACCCCCTGCTTCCAGCCCCAATTAGAGAAACACCACAAAATTATCCCCTCAATGCGAGATGAGGAAACTTTGCGCTGCAGAATCTCAAGAGAAATCCCACATTCCCGCTTGAAAGGCAAAAGGGTACTTGACTCCCTTTAGGCGACTCAGAGTGGTCCCTAACATCCGAGCTCAGTGGAGAGGAGAAGACACTTTATGGACTCAAATTGAAAGGAGGCAATATTCCCATTTAACCGCTAGAGAGTAATCAGGAAGTTCCCCTTCCAACACAAAAGGGGACTTGACTTCCCTGAAGCAACCCGACCGAGTTCCTGAGGTCCCGGTCAGAACACGAGAAGTACCCCCTACTTCCCGCCGCAATTCGAGAAACACCACAAATTATCCCCTCAATGAGAGATGAGGTAATTTGGCAATGCAGAATCTCAGAAAAATCCCACATTCCCGCTTGAAAGGCAAAAGGGTACTTGACACACTTTATGCCACTCAGAAAGTTCCCTAACACCCGTCCCCATTGGAGAGGAGAACACACTTTATGGACTGAACTCGAGAGGAGGTCCTATTTCCATTAAATGGCTTGATAGTAATGCGGAAGTTCCCCTTCCAGTGCAAAAGGGAACCCGACAACCCTGAAGTAACTTGAATGAGTTCCTGAGGTCTCGGTCTCAACTCTATAAGTACCAACATCTTCCCGCTGCAACTCACGAAAAATCACAAAATTATCCCCTCAATGCGAGATGAGGAAATTTTGCGGTGCAGAATGTCAAGAGAAATCCCACATTCCCCCTTAAAAGGCAAAAGGGTACTTGAATCCCTTTAGGCGACTCAGAATGGTCTTGAGCATCCCTTCTCAGTGGAGAGGAGAACAAACTTTATGGACTCAACTCGATAAAAGCAATATTCCCATTTAACGGCTCTAGAGTAATCCGGAAGTTCCCCTTCCAACACAAAGGGGACTTGACTTCCCTGAAGCAACCCGAGCGAGGTCCTGAGGTCCCCGTCGGAACTCAAGAATTACCCCCTGCTTCCCGCCGCAACTCTACAAACACCACAAAATTATCCCCTCAGTGCGAGATGAGGTAATTTTGAGCTGCAGAATCTCAAGAGAAATCCCACATCCCTGCTTGAAAGGCAAAAAGGTACTTGACACACTTTACACCACTCAGAAAGTTCCCTAACATCCGTCCCCATTGGAGAGGAGAACACACTTTATGAACTCAACCCGAGAAGAGGCCCTATTCGCATTAAAGGGCTCGAGAGTAATCCGGAAGTTCCCCTTCCAGCACAAAGGGCACCTGACTTCCCTGAAGTCACTCCAGTGTGTTCCTTAGGTCCACGTCACAACTGGAGAAGTATTCCCTGCTTCCCGCCCCAATTCGAGAAGCACCACAAAATTATCCACTCATGCTAGATGGGGAAATTTTATGCTGCAGAGTCTCAAGAGAAATCCCACATTCTCGCTTGAAAGGCAAAAGGGTACTTCACTACCTTTAGGCGACTCAGAATGGTCCGTATTATTGTCCTCAGTGGAGAGGAGAACGCACTTTATGGACTCAAATGGAGACGAGGCAATATTCCCATTCAACAGCTCGAGAGTAATCCGTAAGTTCCCCTTCCAGCACAAAAGGGAACCTGACTTCTGTGAAGTAACTCGAGTGAGTTCCTGAGGTCCCCGTCCCAATTCGAGAAGCACACGCAGCTTCTAGGCGCAATTCGAGAAACACCACAAAATTATCCCCTCAATGCGACATGAGGAAATTTTGAGCTGCAGAATCCCATGAGAAATCCCACATTCCCACTTCAAAGGCAAAAGGGTACTTGACTCCCTTTAGGCGACTCAGAACGGTCTCTAACATCCATCCTCAGTGGAGCGGAGAGCACACTTTATGGTCTCAACTAGAGAAGAGGCAATATTCCCATTTAAAGGCTCCAGAGTAATTCGGAAGTTCTCCTTCCAACATAAAAGGGTTGACTTCCCTGAAGCAACCCTAGCTAGTTCCTGAGATCCCTGTCGCAACTCAAGAATTACCCCCTGCTTCCCGCCGCCACTCTACAAACACCACCAATCTATCCCCTCAGTGCGAGATGAGGTAATTTTCCGCTGCAGAATCTCAAGAGAAATCCCACATTCCCGACTGAAAGGAAAAAGGGTACTTGACACATTTTACGCTACTCAGAAAGTTCCCTATCATTCGTCCCCATTGGAGAGGAATACACACTTTATGGACTCAACTCGAGAAGAGGCCCTATTTCCATGAAAGGGCTCGAAAGTAATCCAGAAGATCCCCTTCCAGCACAAAAGGGGACCTGACTTCCCTGAAGTAATTCGAGTGAGTTCCTGAGATCCCCGTCAGAACTCGAGAAGTACCCCCCAGCTTCCCGCTGCAATTCGAGAAACACAACAAAATTATCCCCTCAATGGAAGATGAGGTAATTTTGCGCTGGAGAATCTCAAGAGAAACACCACCTTCCCTCTTGAAAGGCAAAAGGGTACTTGACACACTTGATGCGACTCAGAAAGTTCCCTAACATCTGTCCCCATTGGATATTAGAACACACTTTATGGACTCAACTCGAGAAGAGGCAATATTCCAAGTTAACAGCTCGAGAGTAATCCGGAAGGTCCCCTTCCAGCACAAAAGGGAACCTGACTTCCCTGAAGTAACTCGAGTGAGTTCCTGAGATTTGCATCCCAACTGGAGAAGTACCCCTATTTCCCGCTGCAATTTGAGAACACCACAAAATTATCCCCTCAATGCGAGATGAGGAAATTATTCCCTGTACAATCTCAAGAGAAATCCGACATTCCCGCTTGAAAGACAAAAGGGTACTTGACTCCCTTGAGGTGACTCAGAATGGTCATTAACATACGTCCTCAGTGGAGAGGAGAAGACACTTTATGGACTCAAATCGAGAAGAGCCAATATTCTCATTTAACGGCTCGAGAGCAATCCGGAAGTTCCCCTTCCAACACAAAAGGGGACTTGACTTCCCTGAAGCAACCCGAGCGAGGTCCTGAGGTCCCCCTCCCAACTCTAGTAGTAACCCCTGCTTCCGGCCGCAACTCAAAAAACACCACAAAATTTTCCCCTCAATGTGAGATGAGGTAATTTGGCGCTGCAGAATTTCAAGAGAAATCCCACATTCCCGCTTGAAAGGCAAAAGGGTACTAGACAGACTTTATGCCAATCAGAAAGTTCCCTAACATCTGTCCCCATTGGAGAGGAGAACACACTTTATGGACTCAACTCGAGAAGAGGCACTGTTTCCATTAAAGGGCTGGAGAGTAATCTGGAAATTCCCCTCCCAGCAAAAAAGGGGACCTGACTACCCTAAGTAACTCAAGTGAGTTCCTGAGGTTCCCGTCGCAACTCGAGAATTACCCCCTGATTCAGGCTGCAACTCTACAAAAACCACCATATTATCCCCTCAATGCGAGATGAAGAAATTTTGTGCTGCACAATCTTAAGAAAAATCCCACATTCCTGCTTGAAAGCTAAAAGAGTCCTTGACTCCCCTTAGGCGACTCAGAATGTTCCTTAACATCCGTCCTCAGTGGAGAGGAGAACACACTTTATGGACTCAAATCGAAAAGAGGCCCTATTTCCATTAAAGGGCTCGAGAGTAATTCGGAAGTTCCCCTTCCAACATGAAAGGGCACCTGACTTTCCTGAAGTAACTCGAGTAAGTTCCTGAGGTCCGCGTTCCAACTGGAGAAGTACCCCCTGCTTCCCGCCCCAGTTCGAGAAACACCACAAAATTATCCCCTCAACGTGAGATGAGGAAATTTTTCGACTGCAGAATCTCAAGAGAAATCCCATATTCCCGCTTGAAAGGCAAAAGGGTATTTGACATACTTTATGCCACTCAGAAAGTTCCCTAACATCCGTCCCCATTGGAGAGGAGAACACACTTTATGGACTCAACTCGAGAAGAGGCCCTATTTCCATTAAAGGGCTGGAGAGTAATCCGGAAGTTCCGCTTCCAACACAAAAGGGGACATGACTTTCCTGAAGTAACTAGAGTAATTTCCTGAGGTCCGCGTCCCAACTGGAGAAGTACCCCCAGGTTCCCGCCGCAATTCGAGAAACACCACAAACTTATCCCTTCAGCGAGATGAGAAAATTTTATGGTGCAGAATCTCAAGAAAATCCCACATTCCCACTTGAAAGGCAAAAGGGTACTTGACTCCCTTTAGGCAACTGAGAATGGTCATTAACATCCGTCCTCAGTGGAGAGGAGAACTCACTTTATGGACTCAAATCGAGAAGAGGCCATATTCCCATTTAACTGCTCGAGAGTAATCTGGACGTTCCCCTTCCAGCACAAAAGGGGACCTGACTTCCCTGTAGTAACTCGAGTGAGATCCTGAGGTCCCCGTCGCAACTCGAGAAGTACTCCCTGTTTCCCGCTGCAATTCGAGAAACACCACAAAATTATCCCCTCAATGGAAGATGAGGTAATTTTGCACTGTAGAATCTCAAGAGAAACACCACATTCCCGCTGGAAAGGCAAAAGCGTACTTGACACACTTATGTGACTCAGAAAGTTCCGTAACATCCATCCCCATTGGAGAGGAGAACACACTTTATCGACTCAAATAGAAAAGAGGCAATATTCTCATTTAACGGCTCAAGAGTTATCCGGAAGTTCCCCTTCCAACACAAAAGGGGACTTGACTTCCCTGAAGCAACGCAAGAGATTTCCTGAGGTCCCCATCGCAAACCGAGATGTACACCCTGCTTCCCGCCGCAACACAAAAAACACCGCAAAATTATCCCTCAATGCGAATTGACGTAATTTTGTACTGCAGTATCTTAAGAGAAAATCCTCCTTCCCGATTGAAAGGTAAAACGGTACTTGACACACTTTACGCCACTCAGAATGTTCCCTAACATTCGTCCCCATTGGAGAGGAAAGCTAACTTTATGGACTTAAATCGAGATGAAGCCCTATTCCGAAATAACGGCTCGAGAGTAAACCGGAAGTTCCCCTTCCAACACAAAAGGGGACCTGACTTCCCTGAAGCAACCCGAGCGAGTTCCTAGGGTCCCAGCTGCACCTCGAGCAGTACTTCAGGCGCCCCGCCGCAACTCGAGAAACACCACAAAATTATTCCCTCAATGCGAGATGAGGAAATTTTGTGCTGCAAAATCTCAATAGAAATACCACATTTCCTCTTGAATGGCAAAAGGGTACTTGACACCCTTTATGCGACTCATAAATTTCACTAACATTAGTCCCCTTTGCAGAGGAGAACACAGTTTATGGACTCAATTCGAGATGAGGCCGTTTTCGAATTTAACTGCTCGAGATTCAACCGGAAGTCCCCCTTCCAAAACAACAGGGGACCTGACTTTCCCGAAACAACCCGAGCGAGTTTCTGAGGTCCCCGTCTAAACTCGAGAAATACCCCTAACTTCCCACTGCAACGCGAGAGACACAAAAAAATTATCCCCTCAATGCGAGATGAGGATATTTTGCACTGCAGAATCTCAAGAGAAATACCACATTCCCTCTTGAAAGGCAAAAGTGTACTTCACACCCTTTATGTGACTCAGAAATTTCCCTCACACAGCAGTCCTGATTGGAGAGGAGAAAACATTTTATGGACTCATTTCGAAATGAGACCCTATTCCCATTTAAAACTCGAGAGTAAACCAGAAGTTCCCCTTCCAACACCAAAGGGGAGCTGACTTCCCTGAAGCAACCCGAGCGACTTCCTAAGGTCTCTGTCACAACTCGAGAAGTACCCCCAGCTTCCCGCCGCAACTCGAGAAATACCAAAAAATTATCCCCTTAATGCGAGATGAGGAAATTTTCCGCTGCAGAATCTCAAGAGAAATACCACATTCCCTCTTGAAAGGCAAAAGTGTACTTGACACCCTTTATGCGACTCAGAAAGTTCCCTCACACTACCGCCCCCATTGTGGAGGACAACACACGTTAAGGAATCAATTCTTCTTTAGGACTTCCCTAAAGCAACCCGAGCAAGTTCCTGAGGTCACCGATGCAACTCGAGAAGAACTCCCAGCTTCCCGCCGAAACTGGAGAAAAACCACAAAATTATCTCCTCAATGCAATAAGAGGAAATATTCGCAGCATAATCTCAAGAGAAATACCACATTCATGCTTAAAACGAAAAAGGGTACTTGACACCCTTTATTCGACTCATAAAGAAGCCTCACACAGCCGTTCCCAAATGAGATGAGAACGCACATTATGGACTCAATTCGACATTAGGGCCTATTCCAATTTAACGGCTTGAGAATAAACCTGATGTTCCCATTCCAACACAAAAGGGGACCTGACTTCAGTGAAGCAACCCGAGCGAGTTCCTTAGGTTCATGTCACAACTCGAAATGTACCCCCAGCTTCCCGCCTCATCTTGAGTAACACCACAAAATTATCCCCTCAATGCGAGATGAGGAAATTTTTGCGCTGCAGAATCTCAAGAGAAATACCACATTCCCTCTTGAAAGACAAAAGGGTACTTGACACCCTTTATGCGACTCAGAAAGTTCCCTCACACAGTCGTCCCCGTTGGAGAGGACAACAGAATTTATGGACTCAATTCCAGATGAACCCCTATTCGAATTTAACAGCTCGAGAGTAAACTGGAAGTTCCCCACCCAACAAAAAAGGTGAGATGACTTCCATGAAGCAACCCAACCGAGTTGCTAAGGCTCCGTCGCAATTCGAGCAGTACCCCCAGCTTCCCGCCGCAACTCAAGAAACACCACAAAATTATCCCCTCAATGCGAGATGAGGAAATTTTGCGCTACAGAATCTCAAGAGGAATACCACAATTCCTCTTGAATGGCAAAAGGGTATTTGACACCCTTTATGCCACTCAGAAGGTTCCATCATACAGCCGTCCCCATTGGAGAGGAGAACACACTTTATGGACTCAATTCAAGATGAGCCCTTATTCCCATTTAAGGGCTCCATGCTAAACCGGAAGTTCCCCTTCCAACACAAAATGGGAACTGACGTCCCTGAAGTAACCCGAGCGAGTTCCTGAGATTCACATTGCAACTCGAGATGTACCCCCAGATTCCCGCCGCAACTCGAGAAACACAACAAAATTATCCCCTCAATGCGAGATGAGGAAATTTTGCACTGCAGAATTTCAAGAGAAATACCACATTCCTTCTTGAAAGCAAAAGGGTACTTGACACCCTTTATGTGACTGAGAATTTTCACTAACATCAGTCCCGATTGGAGAGAAGAACACAATTTATGGACACAATTCGAGATGAGGCCCTATTTCCATTTAACTGGTCAAGAGTAAACCGGAAGTTTCCCTTCCAACACCAAAGGGGACCTGACTTCCCTGAAGCAACACGAGCGTGTTCCTGAGGTCTCCGTCACATATCGAGAAGTATCCCACCTTCCCGCCCCATCTCGAGAAACACCACAAATTATCCCCTCAATGCGAGATGAGGAAATTGTGTGCTGTAGAATCTAAGAGAAATCCCACATTCCCGCTTGAAAGGCAATATGGTACTTGACACAATTTATGCCACTCAGAAAGTTCCCTAACATCCGTCCCCATTGGAGGGGAGATCACACCTTATGGATTCAACTTGAGAAGAGGCCCTATTCCCATTAAAGGGCTCCAGAGTAATCCGGAAGTTCCCCTTCCAGCACAAAAGGGGATCTGACTTCCCTGAAGTAACTCGAGTGAGTTCCTGAGGTCCCCGACGCAACTCGACAAGTTCCCCCAGCTTCCCGGCGCAATTTGAGAAACACCACAAAATTATCCCCTCAATGCAAGATGAGGAAATTGTGTGCTCCATAATCTCAAGGGAAATTCCACATTCCCTCTTGAAAGACAAAAGTGTACTTGACTCCCGTTAGGCGACTCAGAATGGTCTGTAAAGTCCGTTCTCAGTGGAGAGGAGAACACACTCTATAAACTCAAATGGAGAAGAGGCAATATTTCCCTTTATCGGCTCGAAAATAATCTGGATGTTCCCCTTCCAGCACAATAGGGGACTTGACTTCCCTGAGCAACCTAAACGAGTAAATTAGATCACCGTCACAACTCGCGAACTAGCCCCCGCTTCTCGCCGAAACTTGAGAAACACCACAAAGTTATCCAATCAATGTGAGATGAGGTAGTTTTGCGATGCAGAATCTCAAGAGAAATCCCAGATTCCCGGTGAAAGGCAAAGAGTACTTGACACCACTTATGCAACTCAGAAAGCCCCTCATACAGCCGTCACCATTGGAGAGGTGAACACAATTTATGGACTCAATTCGAGATGAGCCCCTATGCCCATTTAACGGCTCGAGAGTAAACCGGAAGTTTCCTTTCAAACACCAATGGCGACCTGACTTCCCTGAAGCAACCCGAGCGAGTTCCTGAGGTCCCCGTCGCAACTCGAGAAGTACCACCAACTTCCTGCCTCAACTCGAGAAACACCACAGAATTATCACATCAATGAGAGATGAGGTAATTTTGCGCTGCAGAATCCAAAGAGAAATACCACATTCCCTCTTGAAAGGCAAAAGGGTATTGACAGCCTTTATGCGACTGAGAAATTTCAATATCATAAGTCCCCATTGGACAGGAGAACAGTTTATGGACTCAATTCGAGATGAGGCCCTATTCCCATTTAACTGGTCAAGAGTAAACCGGAAGTTCCCCTTCCAATACAAAAGGGGACCTGACTTCCCTGAAGCAACCTGAGGGAGTGCCAGAGGTGCACTCGCAACTCGAGATGTACCCCCAGCTTCCCGCCAACCTCAAGAAACACCACAAAATTATCCCCTCAATGTGAGATGAGGAAATTTTGCGCTGCAGAATCTCAAGAGAAATACCACATTCCCTCTTGAAAGGCAGATGGGTACTTGACACCCTTTATGTGACTCAGAAAGTTCCCTCACACAGCCGTCCCCATTGGAGAGGAGAACACATTTTATGGAATGAAATTCAAGATGATTCCCTATTACCATTTAACAGCTTGAGCGTTAAACGGAAGTTCCTCTTCCAACACAAAAGGGGACCTGACTTCCCTGAAGCAACCCGAGCGAGTTCGTGAGGTCCCCGTCGCAACTCGAGAAGAACCGCAAGCTTGCCGCCGCAACTCGAGAAACACCACAAAATTAAACCCTCATTGCGAGAGGAGGAAATTTTGTGCTGCAGAATCTCAAGAGAAATACCACATTCCCTCTTGAAAGGCAAAAGGGTATTTGACATCCTATATAGGACGCAGAAATTTCAGTAACATCAGATCCCATTGGAGAGGAGAACATACTTTACGGACTCAATTCGAGATGAGCCCCTATTCCCATTTAACGCCTCGAGAGTAAACCGGAAGTTCCTAATCCAAAACAAAAGGGGACCTTACTTCCCTGAAGCAACCCGAGCGAGTTCCTGAGGTCCCCGACGCAACTCGTGAAGTACCCACAGGTTCCAGCCGCAACTCGAGAAACACCACAAAATTATTCCCTCAATGCGAGATGAGGAAATTTTGCGCTGCAGAATCACAAGAGAAATACCACATTCCCTCTTGAAAGGCAAAAGGGTACTTGACACCATTTATGCCACTCAGAATGTTCCCTCACACAGCCGTACACATTTTATAGGACAACACACTTTAAGTACTCAATTCGAGATGAGCCCCTATGCCCATTTAAGGCTCCAGAGTAAACCGGAAGTTCCTCTTCCAACACAAAAGGGGACCTGACTTCCCTGAAGCCAACCGAGCGAGTTCCTGAGGTTCCCGTCGCAACGCTAGAAGTACCCCAGCTTCTTGCCACGACTCGAGAAACAACACAAAATTATCCGCTCAAAGCTAAATGAGGAAATTATGCGCTGTACAATCTCAAGAGAAATAGGACATTCCCTCTTGAAAAGCAAAAGTGTACCTGACACCCTTTATGCGACTCAGAAACTTCCCTCACACAGCCGTCCCCATTGGACAGGAGAACACACTTTATGGACTCAATTCGAGATAGGCCCCTATTCCCATTACACGGCTCGAGAGTAAACCGGAAGTTCCCCTTCCAACACCAAAGGGGACCTGACTTCCCTGTAGCAACACAAGCGTGTTCCTGAGGTCCCCGTCACATAACGAGAAGTACCCCACCTTCCCGCCCCATCTCGAGAAACACCACAAATTATCCCCTCAATGCGAGATGAGGAAATTTTGCACTGCAGAATCTCAAGGCAAATCCCACATTCCCTCTTGAAAGGCAAAAGGGTACTTGACAAAATTTATGTCACTCAGAAAGTTCCCTAACATCCTTCCCCATTGGAAGGGGAACAAACTTTAGGGACTCAACTCGAGAAGAGTCCCTATTCCCATTAAAGGGCTAGAGAGTAATCCGGACGTTCCCCTTCCACCAAAAAATGGGACCTGACCTCCCTGAAGTAACTCAAGTGAGTTCCTGAGGTCCCTGTCGCAACTCGAGAAATACCCCCAGCTTCGAAGCAATTCGAGAAACACAATAAAATTATCCCCTCAATGCCAGATGAGGAAATTTAGCGTGGCAAAATCTCAAGAGAAATCCCACATTCCCGCTTTAAAGGGAATATGGTACTTGACACCATTTATGCCACTCAGAAAGTTCCCTAACATCTGTCCCCATTGGAGGAGAGATCACACCTTATGGATTCAACTTGAGAAGAGGCTCTATTCCCATTAAACGGCTCCAGAGTAATCCGTAAGTTCCCCTTCCAGCACAAAAGGGGATCTGACTTCCCTGAAGTAACTCGAGTGAGTTCCTGAGGCCCCCTTCGCAACTCGAGAAATACCCCAAGCTTCCCGCCGCAATTTGAGAAACACCACAAAATTATCTCCTCAATGCGAGATGAGGAAATTGTGCGCTGCAGAATCTCAAAGGAAATTCCACATTCCCACTTGAAAGGCAAAAGTGTACTTGACTCCCTTTAGGCTACTCAGAATGGTCCCTAACATCCGTTCTCAGTGGAGAGGAGAACACACTTTATAAACTCAAACATAGAAGACTCAATATTTCTATTTTTCGGCTCGAGAGTAATCCGGAAGTTCCGCTTCCAGCACAAAAGGGGACCTGACTTCCCTGAAGTAACTCGAGTGAGTTCCTGAGGTCCCCGTCGCAACTCGAGAAGTACCCCCTGCTTCCCGTCGCAACTCGAGAAACAATACAAAATTGTCCCCTGAATGCGAGATGAGGAAATTTTGCGCTGCCGAATCTCAAGAAAAATCCCACATTACCGCTTGAAAGGCAAAAGTTTACTTCACTCCCTTTAGGCGACTCAGAATGGTCCCTAACATCCGTCCTCAGTAGAGAGGACTACACATTTTATGGACTCAAACGGAGAAAAGGAAATATTCCCATTTAACGGCTAGAGTGTAATCGAGAATTTCCCTTTCCAACACAAAAGGGGACTTGACTTCACTGAAGCAATCCGAGCGAAGTCCTGAGGTCCCCGTCGCAACAGGAAAAGTACCCACAGCTCCACGCTGCACATTGGAAACACCACAAAGTTATCGCCTCATTGCGAGATGAGGAAAATTTGCATTGCAGAATCTCAAGAGAAATCCCACATTCCCGCTTGAAAGGCAAAAGGATACTTGACACAATTCATGCCAATCAGAATGTTCCCTAACATCCGTCACCATTGGAGAGGAAAAAACACTTTATGGACTCAACTCGAGAAGAGGCCCTGTTACCTTTCAAGGGCTCGAGAGTAATTCGGAGTTCCCCTTCCAACACAAAAGGGGACTTGACTTCCCTAAAGCAAGCCGAGGGAGTTCCTGAGGTCCACATCGCAACTCAGAAGTAACCACTGCTTCCCTCCGCAACTCGAGAAACACCACAAAATTATCCCCTCAATGCGAGATGAGGTCATTTTGCGCTTCAGAATCTCAACAGAAATCCTACATTCCCGCTTGAAAGGCAAAAGGATATTGACACACTTTGTGTCAATCAGAAAGTTCCCCTACATCCATACCCATTGGAGAGGAGAACACACATTATGGACTCAAATCTAGAAGAGGCCCTATTTTCATTAAAGGTCTCGAGAGTAAACCTGAAGTTGCCCTTCAAGCACAAAAGGGGACCGGACTTCCCTGAAGTAACTCGAGTGAGTTCCTGAGGTCCCCGTCGCAACTCGAGAAGTACCCCCAGCTTCCCGGCGCAATTTGAGAAACACCACAAAATTATCCCCTCAATGCAAGATGAGGAAATTGTGCACTCCATAATCTCAAGGGAAATTCCACATTCCCGCTTGAAAGACAAAAGTGTACTTGACTCCAGTTAGGCGACTCAGAATGGTCCGTAAAATCCGTTCTCAGTGGAGAGGAGAACACACTGTATAAACTCAAATCGAGAAGAGGCAATATTTCCATTTATCGGCTCGAGAGTAATCTGGAAGTTCCCCTTCCACCACAATAGGGGACGTGTCTTCCCTGAAGCAACCCGAGGGAGGTACTGAGTTCCCCGTGGCAACTCGAGAAGTACCCCCTGCTTCCCACCACAGCTCGACAAACACCACAAAATTATCCCCTCAATGCGAAATGAGGTAATTTTGCGCTGCAGAATCTCAAGGCAAATCCCACATTCTCTCTTGAAAGGCAAAAGGGTACTTAACAAAATTTATGTCACTCAGAAAGTTCCCTAACATCCTTCCCCATTGGAAGGGGAACAAACTTTAGGGACTCAACTCGAGAAGAGTCCCTATTCCCATTAAAGGGCTAGAGAATAGTCCGGACGTTCCCCTTCCACCAAAAAATGGGACCTGACCTCCCTTAAGTAACTCGAGTGAGTTCCTGAGGTCCCTGTCGCAACTCGAGAAGTACCCCCAGCTTCGACGCAATTAGAGAAACACAATAAAATTATCCCCTCAATGCCAGATGAGGAAATTTAGCGTGCAGAATCTCAAGAGAAATCACACAGTCCCCCTTGAGAGGCAAAAGGGTACTTGACACACTTTATGCCACTCAGAAATTTTGTTAACATTGGTCCCCATTTTAGAGGAGAACACACTTAATGGACTCAACTCGAGAAGAGGCCCATTTTCATTAAAGAGCTCGAGAGTAATCTGGAAGTTCCCTTTCCAGCACAAAAGGGGACCTGACTTCTGTGAAGTAACTCGAGTGAGTTCCTGAGGTTGCCGTTGCAACTCAAAATGTACCCCCAGATTCCTGCTGCAATGCGTAAACACCACAAAATTATCCCGTCTATTCGAGATGAGGAAATTTTGCCGTGCAGAATTTCAAGAGAAATCGCACATTGCCGCTTGACAGTGAAAAGGACAATTGATTCACTTTAGGCGAATCAGAATGTTCCCTAACATCCGTCCTCAGTGGAGAGAACTCACTTTATGGAGTCAAATCCAGAAGAGGCAATATTGTAATTTAACGGCTTGAGAGAAATCTGGAAGTTCCCCTTCCAACACAAAAGGGGACTTGACTTCCCTGAAACAACCCCGGCGAGTTACAGAGGTCCCCGTCTCAACAGGAGAAGTACCCCATGCTTCTCGCAACAACTCGAGAAACACCACCAAATTATCCCCTCAATGCGAGATGAGGTAATTTTACGCTGCAAAATCTCAAGAGAAATCCCACATTCCCGCTTGAAAGGCAAAAATTTACTTGACACACTTTATGCCATTCAGAAAGTTCCCTAACATCCGTCCCCATTGGAGAGGGGAACACACTTTATGGACTCAACTCGAGAAGAGGCCGTATTCCCATTAAAGGGCTCAAGAATAGTCCGGAAGTTCCCCTTCCAGCACAAAAGAGGACTTTACTTCCCTGAAGTAACTCGAGTGAGTCCCTGAGGTCCTCGTCCCTTTACGAGAAGTACCCCCAGCTTCCCGCCGCAATTTGAGAAACACCACAAAATTAACCCATCAATGCGAAATGAGGAAATTATGCGCTGGAGAATCTCAAGAGAAATCGCACATTCCCGCTTGAAACGCAAAAGCGTACTTGACTCCCTTTAGGCCACTCAGAATGGTCACTAACATCCGGCCTCAGTGAAGAGGAGAACACACTTTATGGACTCAAATCGAGAAGAGGCAATATTCTCATTTAAAGGCTTTAGAGTAATCCGGAAGTTCCCCTTCCAACACAAAAGGGGATTTGACTTCCCTGAATCAACCAGAGCGAGTTCCTGAGGTCCCCGTAGCAACTCAAGAGATATGCCCCCTGCTTCCCACCGCACCTCGAGAAACACCACAAAATTATCCCCTCAATGCGAGATGAGGTAATTTTGCGCTGCAGAATCTCAAGAGAAATCCCACATATCCTCTTGAAAGGGTACTTGACTCGCTTTTGGCGACTCAGAATGGTCCCTAACATCCGTCCTCATTGGAGAGGAGAACACATTTTATGGACTCAAATCGAGTAGAGGCAATATTCCCATTTAACGGCTGGAGCGAAATACGGAGTTCCCCGTCCAACACAAAATGGGACCTGACTACCCTGAAATAACTCGAGTGAGTTCCTGAGGTCCCTGTCGGAACTCGAGAAGTACCCCCAGCTTCCCGCCCCAATTCTCGAAACACCACAAAATTATCCCCTCAATGCGACATAACGAAATTTTGCGCTGCAGAATCTCAAGAGAAATCCCACATTCCCGCTTCAAAGGCAAAAGTGTACTTGACTCCCTTTAGGGGACTCAGAAAGTTCCCTCACAGAGCCGTCCCCAATGGAGAGGAGATCATACTTTATGGACTCAATTTGAGATGAGGCCCTATTCCCATTTAATGGTTCGAGAGTAATCGGGAAGTTTCCCTTCCAACAGCAAAGGGGACCTGACTTCCCTGAAGCTACCCTAGTGAGTTCCTGAGGTCCCCGTTGCAACTCGAGCAGTACACCCTGCTTCTCCCCGCAACTCGAGAAACATCAAAAAATTATCTCCTCAATTCGAGATGTGGAAATTATCGCTGCATAATGTCAAGAGTAATCCCACATTCCCTCTTGAGAAGCAAAAGGGTACTTGACACCCTTTATGCGACTCAGAAATTTCCCTTACACAGCCGTCTCCATTGGAGAGAACACACTTTATGGACTCAATACGAGATGAGGCCCTATTCCGAAATAATGGCTCGAGAGTAAACCGGAAGTTCCCCTACAACACAAAAGGGGACTGAGTTCCATGAAGCAACCCCAGCGAGTTCCTGAGGTCCCCGTCGCAACTCGAGAAGAACCCCCAGCTTTCTGCCGCAACTCGAGAAATACAACAAAATTATCCCCTCAATGCAAGATGAGGAAATATTGCGCTGCAGAATCTCAAGAGAAATACGACATTCCTTCTTTAAAGACAAAAGAGTACTTGACACCCTTTATGCAACTCGGAAAGTTCCCTCACATAGTTGTCCCCATTGGAGAGGAGAACACACTTGATGGCTCAGTTCGAGTTGAGGCCTTATTCCCTTTTAACTGCTCTAGAGTAAACCGGAGTTCCCATGCCAAAACAAAAGGGGACCTGACTTCCCTGAAGCAACCCGAGCGAGTGTCCGAAGTCCCCGAGGCAACTCGAGAAGTACCCCCAGCTTCCCGCTGCAACTCGAAAAACACCACAAAATTATCCCCTCAATGCGAGATGAGGAAATATGGCGCTGCAGAATCTCAAGAGAAATACGACATTCCCTCTTGAAAAGCAAAAGGATACTTGACACCCTTTATGCCACTCAGAAATTTCACTAACATCAGTCCCCATTCAAAAGGAGAACACATTTTATGGACTCAATTCGAGACGAGGCCCTATTCCCAATTAACGGCTCGAGAGTTAACCGGAAGTTCCCCTACCAACACAACAGGGGACCTGACTTCCTTGAAGAAACCCGAGCGAGTTCCTGAGGTTCACGTCAGAACTCGAAAATACCCACAGGTTCCCGCCACAACTAGAGAAATACCACAAAATTAACCCCTCAATGTGAGATGAGGAAATTTTCTCTGCATAATGTCTAGAGTATTCCCACTTTCCCTCTTACGCAAAAGGGTAATTACGCAAAAGGGTAGTAATCGAGAAGAGGCAGTATTCCCATTAAAGGGCTTGAGAGTAAACCGGAAGTTCCCCTTCCAACTCAAAAGGGAACCTGACTTCCCTGAAGCAACCCGAGCCAGTTCCTGAGGTCCCCGTCGCAACTCGAGAAGTACACCCTGCTTCCCGCCAAAACTCGAGAAACACAACAAAATTATCCCCTCAATGCGAGATGAGGTAATTTTTCGCTGCAGAATCTCAAGACAAATCCCACATTCCCGCTTGAAAGGCAAAAGGGTACTTGACACACTTTATGCCACTCAGAAAGTTCCTGAATCTCCATCCGCATTAAAGAGGAGAACACACTTTATGGGCTCAACTCGAGAAGAGGCCCTATTCCCATTAAAGGGCTCGAGAGTACTACGGAAGTTCCCCTTCCAGTTAAAAAGGGGACTTGACATCCGTGAAGTAACTTGAGTGAGTTCCTGAGGTTCCGTTCGCAACTCAATAAGTACTCGCAGCTTCCCGCCGCAATTCGAGAAACACCACAAAATTAACCCATCAATGCGAGATGAGGAAATTATGCGCTGGAGAATCTCAAGAGAAATCTCACATTCCCGCTTGAAACGCAAAAGCGTACTGGACTCCCTTTAGGCCACTCAGAATGGTCACTCACATCCGTCCTCAGTGGAGAGGAGAACACACTTTATGGACTCAAATCGAGAAGAGGCAATATTCCCATTTAAAGGCTCTAGAGTAATCCGGAAGTTCCACTTCCAACACAAAAGGGGACTTGACTTCCCTGAAGCAACCAGAGTGAGTTCCTGAGGTCCCCGTAGCAACTCAAGAGATATGCCCCCTGCTTCCCACCGCACCTCGAGAAACACCACAAAATTATCCCCTCAATGCGAGATGAGGTAATTTTGCGCTTCAGAATCTCAAGAGAAATCCCACATATCCGCTTGAAAGGCAAAAGGGTACTTGACACCCTTTATGCGACTCAGTAATGTTCCTCACACAGCCGTTCCCATTGGACAGGAGAACACACTTTAGGGACTCAATTCGACATGAGCCCCTATTCCCATTTAACGGCTCGAGAGTTAACCGGAAGTTCCCCTTCCAACACCAGAAGTTCCCCTTCCAACGCCAAAGGAGACCTGACTTCCCTGAGGCAACCTGAGCGAGTTACTGAGGAATCTGTTGCAACTCTAGAAGTACCCCCAGCTTTCTGCCACAACTCGAGAAACACCACAAAATTATCCTCTCAATGCTTGATGAATAAATTTTGCACTGCAGAATCTCTAGAGACATACCGCATTCGCTATTGAAAGACAAAAGGTTACTTGACACCATTTATGCGACTCAGAAATTTCACTAACATCAGTCCCCATTGGAGAGGAGAACACACTTTATGGACTCAATTCGAGGTGAGCCCCTATTCCCATTTAAGGGCTCGAGAGTAAACCAGAAGTTCTCCTTTCCACACCAAAGGTGACCTGACTCCCCTGAAGCAACCCGAACGAGGTCCTGAGGTCCACGTCGCACCTCGATCATTACCCCCAGCTTCCCGCCGCAACTCGTGAAACAGCACAAAATTATCCCCTCAATGCGAGATGAGGAAATTTTGTGCTACAAAATCTCAAGAGAAATACCACACTCCCTCTTGAAAGGTAAAAGGGTACTTGACACCCTTGATGCGACTCTGAAATTTCCCTCAAACAGCCGTTCCCATTGACAGGAGAACACACTTTATGGACTCAATTCGACATGAGCCCCTATTCCCATTTAACGGCTCGAGAGTAAACCGGAAGTTCCCCTTCCAACAACAAAGGGGACCTGACTTCCCTGAGGCAACACAAGCGAGTTCCTTAATTCCCCTTCCCAACTCGAGAAGTACTCACAGCTTCCCGCCGAAAACCGAGAAACAAAACAAAATTATCCCCTCAATGCGAGATGCGGAAATGTTACGGTGCAGATTCTGAAGAGAAATACCACATTCCCTCTTGAACGGCAATAGGGTACTTGAGTACGTTTAGGCGACTCTGAATGGTCCCTAAAATCCGTCCTCAGTGAATAGGAGAACACACTTTATGGATTCAATTCGAGATGAGGCCCTATTCTGAAATAACGCCTCGAGAGTAAACCGGAAGTTCCCCTTCCAACACAAAAGAGGACCTGACTTCCCTGAAGCAACCAGAGCGAGTTCCTGAGGTATCCGTCGCAACTCGAGAAGTACCCCCAGCTTCCCGCCCCAACTCGAGAAACACCACAAAATTATCCCCTCAATGCGAGATGAGGAAATTTTGAGCTGCAGAATCTCAAGAGAAATACCACATTGCCTCTTGAAAGGCAAAAGGGTTCTTGACACTCTTTATGCGACTCAGAAACGTCCCTCACACAGCCGTCCCCACTGGACAGGAGAACACACTTGATGGACTCAAATATAGAACAGGCAATATTCCAATTTAACGGCTCGAGAGTAATCCGAAGTTCCCATTCCAACACAAAAGGGAAATTGACTTCCCTGAAGCAACGTGAGCGAGTTGCTGAGGTCCCCGTCACAACTCAAGAAGTACCCCCAGTTTCCTGCCGAAACTCGAGAAACACCATTAAATTATACCCTCAATGCGAGATGAGGTAATTTTGCCCGGCATAATCTCAAGACATATCCCACATTCCCGCTTGAAATGCAAACGGGTACTTGACACACTTTATGCCACTCAGAAAGTTCCCTAACATCAGTCCCCATTGGAGGGGTGAACAAACTTTATGGACTCAAATGGAGAAGTGTCCCTATTCCCATTAAAGGGCTCGAGAGTTATCCGGAAGTTTCCCTTCCACCACAAAAGGGTACCTGACTTCCCTGAAGTAACTCGAGTGATTTCCTGAGGTCCCCTTCACAACTCAATAAGTAGCCGTAGCTTCCCGCCGCAATTCCAGAAATACCACAAAATTATCCCCTCAAAGCGAGATGAGAAAATTTTGCGCTGCAGAATCTCCAGAGAAATTCCACATTCCCGCTTGAAACTCAAAAGGCTGCTGGACTCCATTTAGGCGACTCAGAATCGTCCATAATGTCCATCCTCAGTGGAGAGGAGAACACACTTTATGGACTCAAATGGAGAAGAGGCAATATTCCCTTTTAACGGCTTTAGAGTAATCCGCAAATTCCCCTTCCAACACAAAAGGGGACTTGACTTCACTGAAGCAACTCGAGCGAGTTCCTGAGATCCCCGTTGCAACTCGAGAAGTACCCTCTGCTTCCCACCGCAACTCGAGAAACACCACAAAATTATCCCCTCAATTCGAGATGAAGAAATTTTGCGTTGCAGAATCTCAAGACAAATCACACATGCCCTCTTGAATGGCAAAAGGGTACTTGACACACTTTATGCCACTCAGAAATTTCCCTAATTTCCGTCCCCAATGAAGAGGAGAACACACTTTATGGACTCAGCACGAGAAGAGGCCCTATTCCCATTAAAGGGCTCGAGAGTAATCCGGAAGTTCTATTTCCAGAAAAAAAAGGGGACCTGACTTGCAGGAAGTAACTCGAGTGAGTTCCTGACCTCCCCGTTAAACTCAAGAAGTACCCCCAGCCTCCCGCCGCAAATCTAGAAACACCACAAAATTATCCCCTCAATGCGAGATGCGGAAAATTTGCGCTGCAGAATCTCAAGAAAATTAACACATTCCCGCTTGAAATGCAAAAGGGTACTTGACTCCCTTTAGGCGACTCAGAATGGTCCTTAAAATCCGTGCTCATTGAAGAGGAGAAGACACTTTATGGACTCAAATCGAGTAGAGGCAATATTCCCATTTAACAGCTCGAGAGTAATCCGGAAGTTCGCCTTCCAACACAAAACGGGACTTGACTTCCCAGGAGCAACCGGAGGGAGGTACTGAGTACCCTGTCGTAATTCGAGAATTACACCCTGCTTCCCGCCGCAACTCGACAAAAACCACAAAATTATCCCCTCAATGCGAGATGAGGTAATTTTGCGCTGCAGAATCTCAAAGGAAATCCCACATTCCCGCATATAAAACAAAAGGTTACTTGATTCCATTTAGGTGAAACAGAATGATCCCTAACATCTGTCCTCAGTGGAGAAGAGTACACACTTTATGGACTCAAATCGAGAAGAGGCAGTATTCCCATTAAAGGGCTAGAGAGTAAACCAGAAGTGCCCCTTCCAACTCAAAAGGGAACCTGACTTCCCTGAAGCAACCCGAGCCAGTTCCTGAGGTCCCCGTCGCAACTCGAGAAGTACCCCCTGCTTCTCGCCAAAACTCGAGAAACAACACAAAGTATCCCCTCAATGTGAGATGAGGTAATTTTGCGCTGCAGAATCTCTAGACAAAACCCACATTCCCGCTTGAAAGGCAAAAGGCTACTTGACACACTTTATTCCACTCAGAAAGTTCCCGAATCTACATCCTCATTAAAGAGGAGAACACACTTTATGGACTCAACTTGAGAAGAGGCCCTATTCCCATTAAAGGGCTCGAGAGTAATCCGGAAGTTCCCCTTCCAGCACAAAAGGGGACCTGACTTCCGTGAAGTAACTCGAGTGAGTTCCTGAGGTTCCCGTCACAACTCAATAAGTACCCGCAGCTTCCCGCCGCAATTCGAGAAACACCACAAAATTAACTCCTCAATGCGAGATGAGGAAATTATGCGCTGGAGAATCTCAAGAGAAATCGCACATTCCCGCTTGAAACGCAAAAGCGTACTTGACTCCCGTTAGGCAACTCAGAATGGTCACTAACATCCGTCCTCAGTGGAGAGGAGAACACAATTTATGGACTCAAATCGAGAAGAGGCAATATTCCCATTTAACGACTTTAGAGTAATCCGGAAGTTCCCCTTCCAATACAAAACAGGACTTGACTTCCCTGAAGCAACCAGAGCGAGTTACTGAGATCCCCGTCGCAACTCGAGAAGTACCCCCTGCTTCCCGCCCCAACTCGAGAAACACCACAAAATTATCCCCTCAATGCGAGATGAGGAAATTTTGAGCTGCAGAATCTCAAGAGAAATACCACATTGCCTCTTGAAAGGCAAAAGGGTACTTAACACTCTTTATGCAACTCAGAAAGGTTCCTCACACAGCCGTCCCCACTGGACAGGAGAACACACTTGATGGACTCAAATATAGAACAGGCAATATTCCCTTTTAACGGCTCGAGAGTAATCTGGAAGTTCCCATTCCAACACAAAAGGGAAATTGACTTCCCTGAAGCAACGTGAGCGAGTTGCTGAGGTCCCCGTCACAACTCAAGAAGTACCCCCTGTTTCCTGCCGAAACTCGAGAAGCACCACTAAATTATACCCTCAATGCGAGATGAGGTAATTTTGCCCGGCATAATCTCAAGACATATCCCACATTCCCGCTTGAAATGCAAACGGGTACTTGACACACTTTATGCCACTCAGAAAGTTCCCTAACATCAGTCCCCATTGGAGGGGTGAACAAACTTTATGGACTCAAATGGAGAAGTGTCCCTATTCTCATTAAAGGGCTCGAGAGTTATCCGGAAGTTTCCCTTCCACCACAAAAGGGTACCTGACTTCCCTGAAGTAACTCGAGTGATTTCCTGAGGTCCCCTTCACAACTCAATAAGTACCCGTAGCTTCCCGCCGCAATTCCAGAAATACCACAAAATTATCCCCTCAAAGCGAGATGAGAAAATTTTGTGCTGGAGAATCTGCAGAGAAATTCCACATTCCCTCTTGAAAGTCAAAAGGCTGCTGGACTCCATTTAGGCGACTCAGAATCGTCGCTAACGTCCGTCCTCAGTGGAGAGGAGAACACACTTTATGGACTCAAATGGAGAAGAGGCAATATTCCCTTTTAACGGCTTTAGAGTAATCCGCAAATTCCCCTTCCAACACAAAAGGGGACTTGACTTCCCTGAAGCAACCCGAGCGAGTTCCTGAGATCCCCATTGCAACTCGAGAAGTACCCTCTGCTTCCCGCCGCAAATCGAGAAACATCACAAAATTATCCCCTCAATTCGAGATGAGGAAATTTTGTGCTGCGGAATATCAAGTCAAATCCCACATTCCCGCTTGAAAAGCAAAAGTTTACTTGACATCGTTTTTGCCACTCAGAAATTTCTCTAATATCCGTCCCCAGTGGAGAGGTGAACACACTTTATGGACTCAACACGAGAAGAGGACCTATTCCCATTAAAGGGCTCTAGTGTATTCCGGAAGTTCTCCTTCCAGAAAAAAAGGGGACCTGACTTCCCTGAAGTAACTCGAGTGAGTTCCAGAGGTCCCCGTCGAAACTCATGAAGTACCCCCATCCTCCCGCCACAATTCTAGAAACACCACAAAATTATCCCCTCAATGCGAGATGCGGAAATTTTGCACTGCAGAATCTCAAGAGAAATACCACATTCCCTCTTGAAAGGCAAAAGTGTACTTGACCCCCCTTAGGCGACTCAGAATGGTCCCTAACATCCGTGCTCATTGAAGAGGAGTAGACACTTTATGGACTCACATCGAGTAGAGGAAATATTTCCATTTAACAGCTCGAGAGTAATCCGGAAGTTCGCCTTCCAACACAAAACGGGACTTGACTTCCCAGGAGCAACCCGAGGGAGGTACTGAGTTCCCCGTCGCAATTCGAGTTTACTCCCTGCTTCCCGCTGCAACTCGATAAACACCACAAAATTATCCCCTCAATGCGAGATGAGGTAATTTTGCGCTGCAGAATCTCAAAGGAAATCCCACATTCCCGCATATAAGGCAAAAGGGTACTTGATTCCATTTAGGCGACACAGAATGGTCCCTAACATCTGTCCTCAGTGGAGAAGAGTACACACTTTATGGACTCAAATCGAGAAGAGGCAGTATTCCCATTAAAGGGCTTGAGAGTAAACCGGAAGTTCCCCTTCCAACTCAAAAGGGAACCTGACTTCCCTGAAGCAACCCGAGCCAGTTCCTGAGGTCCCCGTCGCAACTCGAGAAGTACCCCCTGCTTCCCGCCAAACCTCGAGAAACACCACAAAATTATCCCCTCAATGCGAGGTGAGGTAATTTTGCGCTGCAGAATCTCAAGACAAATCCCACATTCCCTCTTGACAGGTAAAAGGGTACTTGACACACTTTATGCCACTCAGAAAGTTCCCGAATCTCCATCCGCATTAAAGAGGAGAACACACTCTATGGACTCATCTCGAGAAGAGGCCCTATTCCCATTAAAGGGATCGAGAGTAATCCGGAAATTCCCCTTCCAGCACAAAAGGGGACCTCACTTCCGTGAAGTAACTCGAGTGAGTTCCTGAGGTTCCCGTTGCAACTCAATAAGTACTTGCAGCTTCCCACCGCAAATCGAGAAACACCACAAAATTAACTCCTCAATGCGAGATGAGGAAATTATGCGCTGGTGAATCTCAAGAGAAATCGCACATTCCCGCTTGAAACGCAAAAGTGTACTTGACTCCCTTTAGGCCACTCAGAATGGTCACTCACATCCGTCCTCAGTGGAGAGGAGAACACACTTTATGGACTCAAATCGAGAAGAGGCAATATTCCCATTTAAAGGCTCTAGAGTAATCCGGAAGTTCCACTTCCAACACAAAAGGGGACTTGACTTCCCTGAAACAAACAGAGCGAGTTCCTGAGGTCCCCGTAGCAACTCAAGAGATATGCCCCCTGCTTCCCACCGCACCTCGAGAAACACCACAAAATTATCCCCTCAATGCGAGATGAGGTAATTTTGCACTGCAGAATCTCAAGGGAAATCCCACATATCCGCTTGAAAGGCAAAAGGGTACTTGACTCGCTTTTGATGACTCAGAATGGTCCCTAACATCCGTCCTCATTGGAGAGGAGAACACATGTTATGGACTCAAATCGAATAGAGGCAATATTCCCATTTAACGGCTGGAGAGAAATCCGGAGTTCCCAGTACAACACAAAATGGGACCTGACTACCCTGAAATAACTCGATTGAGTTCCTGAGTTCCTCGTCCCAACTCGAGAAACACCTCAAAATTATCCCCTCAATGTGAGGTGAGGGAATTTTGCGCCGCAGACTCTCAAGAGACTCCCACTTTCCCACTTGCAAGGCAAAAGTGTACTTGACTCCCTTAATGCGACCCAGAAATTACACTAACATTTGTCCCCTTTGGAGAGGAGAACACACTTTATGGACTCAACTCGAGAAGAGGCCGATTTCAATTAAAGAGCTTGATAGTAATCCGGAAGTTCCCTTTCCAGCTCAAAAAGGGACTTGACTTCCGTGAAGTAACTCGAGTGAGTTCCTGAAGTCCCCGTTGCAACTCAAAAAGTACACCCAGCTTCCCGCCGCAACTCGAGAAACAGCACAAAGTTATCCCATCAATGCGAGATGAGGAAATTTTGCGCTGCAGAATCTCTAGAAAAATATTCATTCCCACTTGAAAGGCCAAAGGGTACTTGACACCCTTTATTCGATACAGAAAGTTCCCTCACACAGCCGTCCCCATTGGTGAGGACAACACACTTCATGGACTCATTTCGATATCAGGCCCTATTCCCATTTAACGGCTCGAGAGTAAACCGTAAGTTTCCCTTCCAACACCAAAGGGGACCTGACTTCCCTGAAGCAACCAGAGCGAGTTCCTGAGGTCCCCGTCGCAACTCGATAACTACCCCCAGCCTCCCGCCGCAACTCGAGAAAGAGCACAAAATTATCCCCTCAATGCGAGATGAGGAAATTTTGCACTGCAGAATCTCAAGAGAAATACCACATTCCCTCTTGAAAGGCAAAAGGGTTCTCGACATCTTTATGCGACTCAGAGATTTCACTAACATCATTCCCCATTGGAGAGGAGAACACATTTTATAGACTGAATACGAGATGAGCCCCTATTCCCATTTAACGTCTCCAGAGTAAATCGGAAGTTCGCCTTCCAACACCAAAGGAGAACTGACTTCCCTGAAGCAACCCGAGCTAGTTCCGGAGGTCCCCGACGCAGCTCAAGAAGTACCCCCAGCTTTCCGCCACAACTCGAGAAACACAACAAAATTATCCCCTCAGTGCGAAATGAGGAAATTTTGCGCTGCAGAATCTCAACAGATATGCCACATTCCCTCTTGAAAGGAAAAAGGGTACTTGACACCCTTTATGCGACTCTGAAATTTCACTAACATCAGTCCCCATTGGAGAGGAGAACACTTTTATGGAATTAATTCGAGATGAGGCCCTATTGCCTTTTAACGGCTGGAGAGTAAACCGGAACTTCCTCTTGCAACCAAAAGGTGACCTGAGTTCCCTGAAGCAACCCGAGCGAGTTGATGAGGTCCCTGTCGCAATTCGAGAATTAAATCCACCTTCCAACCGCAACTCGAGAAACACCACTGAATTATCCCCTCAATGAGAAATGAGGAAATTTTGCGCTGCAGAATCTCAAGAGAAATACAACTTTCCCTCTTGAAAGACAAAAGGGTACTTGACACCCTTCATGCGACTCAGAAAGTTCCCTCACACAGCCATCCCCATTGGACAGGAGAACACACTTTGTGGACTCAATTCAAGATGAGCCCCTATTCCCATTTAACGTCTTGAGAGTAAACCGGAAGTTCCCCTTCCAACACCAAAGGGGACCTGATTTCCCTGAAGCAACCCGAGCGAGTTCCTAAGGTCCCCGTCGCAGCTCGAGAAGTACCCCCAGCTTCCCGCTGCAACTCGAGAAACAACACAAAATTATCCCCTCAATGCTAGATGAGGAAATTTTGTGCTGCAGAATCTCAAGAAAATACCACATTCCCTCTTGAAAGGCAAAAGGGGAGTTGACACACTTTATTCGACTCAAAAATTTCACTGACATCAGTTCCCATTGGAGAGGAGAACACACTTTATGGGCTCAAATCTAGATGAGACCCTATTCCCATTTGACGGCTCGAAAGTAAACTGCAAGTTCCCCTTCCAACACAAAAGGGGAACTGACTTCCCTGAAGCACCCCGAGTGAGTTCCTGTGGTCCCCGTCGCAACTCGAGCAGTAGCTACAGCTTTCCGCTGCAACTCGAGAAACACCACAAAATTATCCCCTAAATGCGAGATGAGGAAATTTTCCGCTACACAATCTCAAGAGAAATACCACATTCCCTCTTGAAAAGCAAAAGGGTACTTGAAACCGTTCATGCGACTGAGAAATATCACTAACATCAGTCGCCACTGGAGAAGAGAAGACACTTTATGGACTCAGTTCGAGATGAGCCCCTATTCCTATTTAACGACTCGAGAGTAAACAGGAAGTTCGCCTTCCAACAAAAAATGGGCCTCACTTCCCTGAAGTAACCCAAGAGAGTTCCTGAGGTCCCCGTCGCAACTTGAGAAATAGCCCCAGCTTCCGCCGCTACTCGAGAAACACCACAAAATTATCCCGTCAATGTGAGATGAGGAAATTTTGCGCTGCAGAATCTCAAGAGAAATACCACATTCGCTCTTGAAAGGCAAAAGGGTACTTAACACCCTTTATGCGACTCAGAAAGTTCCCTCACACATCCATTCCCATTGGACAGGAGAACACTGTTTATGGACTCATTTCGAGATGAACCCATATTCACATTTAACGGCTCCAGAGAAAACCCGAAGTTCCCCTTCCAACACCAAAGGGAAACTGAATACCCTGAAGCAACCCGAGCGAGTTCCTGAGGTCCCCGTCGCAACTGGAGAAGTACTCCCAGCTTTCCGCCGCAACTCAAGAAACATGACAAAATTATCCCCTCAATGCGAGATGAGGAATTTTTTCGCTGCAGAATTTCAAGAGAAATCCCACATTCCCGCTTGAAAGGCAAAAGGGTACTTGACACACTTTATGCCACTCAGAAAGTTCCCTCACACAGCTGTCCACATTGGAGAGGAGAACACACTTTATGGGCTCAATTCAAAATGAGCCCCTATTCCCATCTAACGGCTCGAGAGTAAATCGGAAGGTCACCTTCAAAACAAAAGAGGATGTCACTTCCCTGAAGCAACCCGAGCGAGTTCCTGAGGTCCCCGTCGGAACTCGAGAACTACCCCCAGCCTCCCTCCTCAACTCGAGAAACACCACAAAATTATCCCCTCAATGCGAGATGAGGAAACTTTTGCGCTACAGAATCTCAAGAGAAATACCACATTCCCTCTTGAAAGGCAAAAGGGTACTTGAAACCTTTTATGCAACTCAGAATTTTCACTAGTATCAGTCCCCATTGGAGCGGAGAACACAGTTTACGGATGCAATTCGACATGAGCCCCTATTCCCATTTAATGTCTAGAGAGTAAACCGGAAGTTATGCTTCCAACACCAAAGGGGACCTGACTTCCCTGAAGCAATCCGAGCGAGTTCCTGAGGTCCCCGTCGCAACTCGAGAAGTACCCCATTTTCCTGCCACAACTAGAGAAACACCACAAAATTATCCCCTCAATGCAAGATGAGGAAATTTTGCGCTGCCGAATATCAAGAGAAATACCACATTCCCTCTTGAAAGGCAGAGGTGAACTTAACAAACTTTATGTGACTCATAAAGTTCCTTCACACAATCGTCCCCATTGCAGAGGAGAACACACTTTATGGACTCAATTCGAGAACAGGCCCTATTCACATTGAAGGGCTAAAGAGTAAACCGGAAGTTCCCCTTCCAACACCTTGGGGACCTGAGTTTCCTGAGGCAAACCGAGAGAGTTCCTCAGCTCCCGTCGCAACTGGAGATGTACCCCCAGCTTCCCGCCGCAACTCGCGAAACACCACAAAATTATCCCCTCAATGCGAGATGAGGAAATTTTGCGCTGCAGAATCTCAAGAAAAATACCACATTAACACTTGAAAGGTAAAAGGGTACTTGACACCCTTTATGCGACTCAGAAAGTTCCCTCACACAGCCGTCCCCATTGGAGAGGACAACACACTTTATGGACTCAATTCGACATGAGCCCCAATTCACATCTAAGGGCTCGAGAGTAAACTGGAAGTTCCCTTTCCAAAAAAAAAGAGGACGTCACTTTCTGAATCAACCCGAGCGAGTTACTTAGGTCCCTGTCGTAACTGGAGAAGTACCCCCAGCTTCTTGCCACAATGCGAGAAACACCACAAAATTATCCCCTCAATGTGAGATGAGGAAATTATGCGCAGCAGAATCTCAAGAGAAATTCCACATTCCCACTTGAAAGGCAAAATGGTACTTGACACCCTTTATGCGACTCAGAAAGTTCCCTCAAACAGCCGTCCCCATTGGAGAGGACAACACACTTTATGGACTCAATTTGACATGAGCCCCAATTCCCATCTAAGGGCTCGAGAGTAAACTGGAAGTTCCCTTTCCAAAACAAAAGAGGACGTCACTTCCTGAAGCAACCCGAGCGAGTTACCTAGGTCCCTGTCGTAACTGGAGAAGTACCCCCAGCTTCCCGCCGCAATGCGAGAAACACCACAAAATTATCCCCTCAATGTGAGATGAGGAAATTTTGCGCTGCAGAATCTCAAGAGAAATTCCACATTCCCACTTGAAAGGCAAAAGTGTACTTGACACCCTTCATGCGACTCAGAAAGTTCCCTCACACAGCCATCACCATTGGAGAAGAGAACACACTTTATGGACTTAATTCGAGATGAGCCCCTATTCCCATTTAACGTCTTGAGAGTAAACCGGAAGTTCCCCTTACAACACCATAGGGGACCTGACTTCCGTGATGCAAACCGGGCGAGTTCCTGAGGTCCCCGTCGCAACTCGAGAAGTACCCCCAGCTTGCCGCCGCACCTCTAGAAACACCAAAAAATTATCCCCTCAATGCGAGGTGAGGAAATTTTGTGCTGCAGAATCTTAAGAGAAATACCACATTCCCTCTTGAAAGGCAAAAGGGTACTTGACACACTTTATGCGACTCAGAAATTTCACTAACATCAGTCCTCTTTGGAGAGGAGAACACACTTTATTGACTCAATTCGAAATGAGCCCCTATTCTCATTTAACGGCTTGAAAGTATACCGAAAGTTCCCCTTCCAACAACAAAGGGGACCTGACTCCCCTGAAACAAACCGAGCTAGTTCCTCAGGTCCAGTCCCATCTCGAGAAGTACCCCCAGCTTCACCCCGCAACTCGAGAAACACCTCAAAATTATCCCCTCAATGCGAGATGAGGAAACTTTGCACTGCAGAATCTCAAGAGAAATCCCACATTCCCACTTGAAAGGCAAAAGGGTACTTGACTCCCTTTATGCGACTCAGAATGTTCCCTATCATACGTCCTCATTGGAGTGGAGAACAGACTTTATCGACTCAACTGGAGAAGAGACCTTATTCCCATTAAAGAGCTCGAGAGGAATCTGGGAGTTCCCCTTCAAGCAAAAAAGGGGACCTGACTTCCCTGAAATAACTCGAGTGATTTCCTGAGGTACCTGTCGGAACTCGAGAAGTACCCCTTGCTTCCTGCCGTTACTCTAGAAACACCACAAAATTATCCCCTCAATGCGAGCTGAGGTAATCTTGTGCTGCAGAATCTCAAGAGAAATCTCAGTTTCCCACTTGAAAGGCAAAAGTGTACTTGACATACTTTATCCCACTCAGAAAGGTCCCTAACATCCGTCCCCATTTGAGAGGAGAACACACTTTTTGGACTCAACTCGAAAAGATACCCTATTCCTATTAAAGGGCTGGAGAGTAATCCGGAAGTTTTCCTTCCAGCACGAAAGGGGACCTGACTTTATTGAAATTACTCGAGTGAGTTCCTGACGTCCCCATCGGAACTCGAGAAGTACCACCAGCCTTCCACCGCAATTCGAGAAACACCACAAAATTATCCCCTCAATGCGAGATGAGGTAATTTTGCGCTGCAGAATCTCAAGAGAAATCCCACATTCCCGCTTGAAAGGCAAAAGGTTACCTGATTACCTTTAGGCGACACAATGTTCCCTAACATCACTCCTCAGTGGAGAGGAGAACAAACTTTATGGACTCAAATCGAGTAGAGGCAATATTCCAATTTAACGGCTCGAGTGTAATCCGGAAGTTCCCCTTCCAACACAAAAGTGGACCTGACTTCCCTGAAACAACCCGAGCGTGTTCCTGAGGTCCCCATCGCAACTCCAGAAGTACCCCCTGCCTTCCGCCGTAACTAGAGAAACACCATAAAATTATCCCCTCAATGCGAGCTGAAGTAATTTTGCGCGGCAGAATCTCAACAGAAATCCCAAAATCGTGCTTGAAAGGCAAAAAGGTACTTGACTCCCTTTAGGCGACTCAGAAAGTTCCCTAAACTCAGTCCCCATTGGAGAGGAGAACACACTTTACGGACTGAAATCGAGAAGAGGCCCTATTCACATAAAAGGGCTCAAGAGTATTCCAGAAGTTCCCCTTCCAGCATAAAAGGGGACCTGATTTCTCTGAAGTAACTCGAGTGAGTTCCTGAGGTCCCCGGTGCAACTCGAGAAGTACCCCCAGCTTCCCGGCGCAATTCGAGAAACACAACAAAATTATCCCCTCAATGCGAGATGAGGAAATTTTGCGCTGCAGACTCTCAAGAGAAATTCCGCACTCCCGCATGAAAAGCAAAAGGGTACTTGATTCCCTTTAGGCGACTCAGAATGTTCCCTAACACCCATCCTCAGTGGAGAGGAGAACACACTTTATTGACTCAAATAGAGAAGAGGCAATATTCCCATTAAATGGCACGAGAGTAATCCGGAAGTTCCCCTCCCAGCAAAAAAGGCTACCTGACTTCCCTGAAGCAAACCGAGCGAGTTACTGAAGTCCCCGTCACAACTCGAGAAGTACCCCCTGCTTCCCAACGCAACTCGAGAAACAACACCAAATTATCCCCTCAATGCGAATGCGAGATGAGGAAATTTTGCGCTGCCGAATCTCAAGAGAAATCCCACATTCACGCTTGAAAGGCAAAAGCGTACTTGACTCTATTTATGAGACTCAGAATGGTCCCTAACATCTGTCCAGAGTGGAGAGGAAAACACACTTTATGGACTCAAATAGATAGGAGGCAATATTCCCAGTTAACGGCTTGAGAATAATCCGGAAGTTCCCCTTCCAACACAAAAGGGGACTTTACTTCGCTGAAGCTACCGCAGCGATTTCCTGAGGTCCCCGTCACAACTCGGGAAGTACCCCTGATTCCCGCGGCAATACCAGAAACACCACAAAATTATCCCTTCATTGGGAGTTGAGGTAATTTTGTGCTGCAGATTCTCAAGAGAAATCCTACATTCCCGCTTGAAAGGCAAAAGCGTACTTGACTCCCTTTAGGAGACTCAGAATGGTCCCTACATCCGTCCAGAGTGGAGAGGAGAACACACTTTATTGACTCAAATAGAGAAGAGGCAATATTCCCATTAAAGGGCTCGAGAGTAATTCGGAAGTTCCCCTTCCAGCACAAAAGCGGACCTGACTTCCCTGAGGTAACTCGAGTGAGTTCCTGTGGTCCCCATCACAACTAGAGAAGAACCCCCAGCTTCCCGCCACAATTCGCGAAACACCACAAAATTATCCATTCAATGCGAGATGAGGAAAATTTGCTCTGCAGAATCTCAAGAGAAATCCCAATATCCTCTTGAAAGGCAAAAGGGTACTTGACACACTTTTTTCAGTTCAGTTCAATTCAGTCACTCAGTCGTGTCCGATTCTCCGCGACCCCATGAATCACTGTTTGCCAAGCCTCCCTGTCCATCACCAACTCCCGGAGTTCACTGAAACTCATGTCCACAGAGTCGGTGATTCTATCCAGCCATCTCATTCTCTCTTGTCCCCTTCTCCGCCCGCCCCCAAACTTTCATAGCATCAGAATCTTTTCCAGTGAGTCAACTCGTCGCCTGAGTTTGTCAAAGTATTGTAGTTTCAGCTTTAGCATCAGTCCTTCCAATGAACACCCAGGATTGATCTCCCTTAGAATGGACTGGTTGGATCTTCTTGCAGTACAGGGGACTCTCAAGAGTCTTCTCCAACACCACAGTTCAAAAGCATCAATTCTTCGGCGATCAGCTTTCTTCACAGTCCAACTCTCACATCCATACATGACCACGGGAAAAACCATTGCCTTGACTAGACGGACCTTTGTTGGCAAAGTAATGTCTTGCTTTTTAATATACTATCAAGTTTGGTCACAACTTTCCTTCCTAGGAATAAGCAACTTTTAATTTCCTGGCTGCAATCAGCATCTTCAGTGATTTTGGAGCCCCCAAAAATAAAGTCTGACACTGTTTCCAATGTTTTTCCATCTATTTCCAGTGAAGTGATGTGACCAGACTCCATGATCCTTGTTTTCTGAATGTTGAGCTTCAAGCCCACATTTTCACTCTCCTCTTTCACTTTCATCAAGAGGCTTTTTAGTTCCTCTTCACTTTCTGCCCTAAGGGTGGTGTCATCTGCATATCTGAGGTTTTTGATATTTCTCCCAGCAATCTTGATTCCAGCTTGTTCTTCTTCCAGCCAAGCATTTCTCATGATGTACTCTCCATATAAGTTAAATAAGCAAGGTGACAATATACAGCCTTGACTTATTCCTTTTCGTATTTGGAACCAGTCTGTTGTTGCATGTACAGTTCTGAGTGTTTCTTCCTTACCTGCATACAGATTTCTCAAGAGGCAGCTCAGGTGGTCTGGGATTCACTTCTCTTTCAGAATCTTCCACAGTTTATTGTGATCCACACAGTCAAAGGGTTTGGCATAGTCAATGAAGCAGAAATAGATGCTTTTCTGGAAATCTCTTGCTTTCTCCATGATCCAGTGGATGTTGGCAATTTGATCTCTGGTGCCTCTGCCTTTTCTAAAACCTGCTTGAACATCTGGGAGTTCACGGATCACATATTGCTGAAGCCCAGCTTGGAGAATTTTGAGCATGACTTTACTAGCATGTGAGATGAGTGCAATTGTGCGGTAGTTTGAGCATTCTTTGGCATTGCATTTCTTTGGGATTGGAATGAAGACTGACCTTTTCCAGTCCTGTGGCCACTGCTGAGTTTTCCAAATTTGTTGGCATACTGAGTGTAGCACTTTCACAGCATCATCTTTCAAGATTTGAAAGAGCTCAACTGGAATTCCATCACCACCATTAGCTTTGTTCGTAGTGATGCTTTCTGAGGCCCACTTGACTTCACATTCCAAGATGTCTTGCTCTAGGTCAGTGATCACATTTTCGTGACTATCGTGGTCGTGAAGATCTCTCTTGTACAGTTCTTCCGTGTATTGTTGCCACCTCTTCTTAATATCTTCTGCTTTTGTTAGGTCCATACCATTTCTGTCCTTTATCGAGCCCATATTTGCATGAAATGTTCCCTTGGAATCTCTAATGTTCTTGAAGAGATCTCTTGTTTTTCCTGTTCTGTTGTTTTCCATTATTTCTTTGTATAGATCACTGAGGAAGGCTTTCTTATCTCTCCTTGATATTCTTTGGAACACTGCATTCTAATGCTTAAATCTTTCCCTTTCTCTTCTGTTTTTCGCTTCTCTTCTTTTCACAGCTATTTGTAAGGCCACCTCAGACAGCCATTTTGCTTTTTTTGCATTTCTTTTCCATGGGGATGCTCTTGGTCCTTGTCTCCTGTACAATGTCATGAACCTCCATCCAGAGTTCATCAGGCACTCTATCTATCAGATCTAGTCCCTTAAATCTATTTCTCACTTCCACTGTATAATTATAAGGGAGTTGATTTAGGTCATATCTGAATGGTCTAGGGGTTTTCCCTACTTTCTTCAATTTAAGTCTGAATTTGGCAATAAGGAGTTCATGATCTGAGCCACAGTCAGCTCCTGGTCTTGTTTTTGCTAACTGTATACAGCTTCTCTGTCTTTGGCTGCAAAGAATATAATCAATCTGATTTTGGTGTTGACCATCTGGTGATGTCCACGTGTAGAGTCTTCTCTTGTGTTGTTGGAAGAGGGTGTTTGCTATGACCAGTGCGTTCTCTTGACAAAACTCTATTAGCCTTGGCCCTGCTTCATTCCGTGCTCCAAGGCCAAATTTGCCTGTTACTCCAGGTGTTTCTTGACTTCCTACTTTTGCATTCCAGTCCCCTATAATGAAAAGAACATCATTTTTGGGTGTTAGTTCTAAAAGGTCTTGTAGGTCTTCATAGAATCGTTCAACTTCGGCTTCTTCAGTGTTACTGGTTGGGGCATAGGCCTGGATTACCCTAATGTTGAATGGTTTGCCTTGGAAACGAACAGAAATCATTCTGTTGTTTTTAAGATTGCATCCAAGTACTGCATTTCGGACTCTTTTGTTGACCATCATGGCTCCTCCATTTCTTCTAAGGGATTCCTGCCCACAGTAGTAGATATAATGGTCATCTGAGTTAAATTCACACATTCCAGTCCATTTTAATTCACTGATTCCTAGAATGTCTATGTTCACTCTTGCCATCTCCTATTGGACCACTTCCAATTTGCCTTGATTCATGGACATAACTTTCCAGGTTCCTATGCAATATTGCTCTTTACAACACCGGACCTTGCTTCTATCACCAGTCACATCCACAACTGGGTACTGGTTTTGCTTTTGCTCCATCCCTTCATTCTTTCTAGAGTTATTTCTCCACTGATCTCCAGTAGCATACTGTGCACCTACCAATGTGGGGAATTCCTCATTCAATATCCTTTCATTTTGCCCTTCGATACTGTTCATGGGGTTCTCAAGGCAAATATACTGAAGTGGTTTGCCATTCCCTTCTCCAGTGGACCACATTCGGCTATGGTCCATGTGATCAGATCCACTAGATTCCTGTGATTATGATTTCAGTGTGTCTGCCCTCTGATGCCCCCTCGCAATACCTACCATCTTATTTGAGTTTCTCTTACCTTGGGTTTGGGATATCTCTTCACAGCTGCTCCAAGAATGCGCAGCTGCTGCACCTTACCTTGGATGAGGGGTATGTCCTCAAGGCTGCCCCTCCTGACCTTGAACGTGAGTAGCTCCTCTCGGCCCTCCCCCGCACAGCCACCGCCTATTGGACGTGAGGTACTTCCTCTTGGCAGCCTGCCCTGACCTCAGGCATGGGGTATCTCCTGATGGCCGGGCATCTTTGCATGGTCGGTTTCTCCAGGTTCTGCGTTTCTGGCGTCTGCGCGGGCAGGGCCAGTGTCTATCGCGACTGCACGGGCTGGGAAGGCATCTCTTGCGTCTGGGCGGGTGGGGCCGGGTTCTCTTGCGTCTGCGTGGGAGGGGCCCAGGAATCTTGGGTCTGAGCAGGTGGGGCCAGTGTCTCTCACGTCTTTGCTGGCGGGGCCAGTGTCACTCGCATTTGCGCGGAAGGGGCCGGGGTCCCACGGGTCTGCTCGGGCGGGGCCGGTGTCTCTCGTGTCTGCACGGGCTGGGCCAGTGTCACTGGCATCTGCGCGGAAGGGGCCGGGGTCTCTCGCGTCTGTGCAGGCAGGGAAGGTTTCTCTTGCGTCTGTGCGGGAGGAGATGGCATCTCTTGCGTCTGCTCCATCAGGAGAGACTCAGAAAATTCCCTCACACAGTCGTCCCCTTTGGAGAGAATGCACTTTATGCACTTAACTCGAAAAGAGGCCCAATTCCCATTTAAAGGCTCGAGAGTAATCCCGAAACTCCCCTTCCAACAAAAAAGGGGACCTGACTTCCCTGAAGCAACCAGAGAGAATACCTGAGGTCCTCTTTGCGACTCGAGAAGTTTCCCCAGCTTCCCGCCGCAACACGAGAAACACCACAAAATTATCCTTTCAATGCGAGATCACGAAATTTTGCAATGCACAATTCAAGAGAAATCCCACGTCCGGCTGGAAAGGCAAAACTGTACTTGACACCCTTTATGCGACTCAGAAAGTTCCCTCACACAGGTGTCCCCATTGGAGAGGAGAACACAATTTATGAACCCAACTTGGGAAGAGGCCCTATTCCCATTTAACGGCTAGAGAGTAATACCGAAGTTCCCCTTCCAAAACAAAAGGGGAACTGACTTCCCTGAAGCACCCTGAGTGAATTTCTGAGTTCCTCTTCACAACTCGAGACTACCCCCAGCTTCCCGCCGCAACTCAAGAAACACCATAAAATTATCCACTCAATGCGAGATGAGGAAATTTTGCTCTGCAGAATCTCAAGAGAAATGCCATTTCCCGCTTGAAAGGCAAAAGGTTACTTGACACCCTTTATGGGACTCAGAAAGTTCCCTCAATCAGCAGTCCCCATGTAGAGTCGTACACACTTAATGGACTCAACTCGAGAAGAGGCCCTATTCCCATTTAACGGATGGAGAGTAATCCTAAAATTCCCTTTCCAACACAAAAGTGGACCTGACTTCTCTGAAGAAACCCGAGCGAGTTCCTGAGGTTGCCGTCGCAACTCGAGAAGTTCCCCAAACTTCCTGCCGAAACTCGAGAAACAGCACAAAATTATCCCTTCAATATGAGATGAGGAAATTTTGCTCTGAGAATTTCAAGAGAAATCCCACATTCCCGCTTGAAAGGCAAAAGAGTACTTTACACACTTTATGTCACTCAGAAAGTTCCCTAACATCCCTCCCCATTGGAGTGGAGAAGACACTTTATGGACCCAACTCGAGAAGAGGCCCTATTCCCATTAAAGGGCTCGAGAGTATTCCGGAAGTTCCCCTTCCAGCACAAAAGGGGATCTGACTTCCCCGAGGTACCTGGAGAGAGTTCCTGAGGTTCCCGAGGCAACTCAGAATTACCACCTGCTTCCCGCCACAACACGAGAAACACCACAAAATTATCCCATCAATGCGAGATGAGGAAATTTTGCGCTGCAGAATCTCAAGATAAATCCCACATTCCCGCTTGAAAGGCAAAAGGGTACTTGAACACTTTATGCCACTCAAAAAGTTCCCTAACATCCGTCCCCATTGGAGAGGAGAACACACTTTATGGACTCAACTCAAGAAGAGGCCCTATTCCCATTAAAGTGCTCGAGAGTAATCCAGAAGTTCCCCTTACAGCACAAAAGGGTACCTGACTCCCCTGAAGTTACTTGAGTGAGTTCCTGAGATCCCCGTCACAACTCGAGAAGTTCCCCCAGCTTCCCGCCTCAACTCGTGAAACACCACAAAATTATCCCCTCAATGCGTGATGAGGAAATCTTGCCCTGCAGAATCTCAAGAAAATTCCACATTCCCTCTTGAAGGCAAAAGGGTACTTGACACCCTTTATGCGACTCAGAAAATTTCCTCACAGAGCCGTCCCCATTGGAGAGGAGAACACACTTTATGGACTCAATTCGAGATGAGTACATATTCCCATTTAACGGCTCCAGAGTAAACCGGAAGTTCCCCTGTCAACACAAATTGGACCTGACTTTCCTGAAGCAACCTGAGCGAGTTTTGAGGTCCCCGTCACAACTCGAGAAGTACCCCCAGCTTCCCGCCGCAACTCGAGAAACACCACAAACATATCCCCTCAATGTGAGATGAGGAAATTTTACGCTGCAGAATCTAAAGAGAAATACCACATTCCCTCTTGAAGGGCAAAAGGGTACTTTAAATCCTTTATGCGACATATAAATTTCACTAACATCAGTCCCCTCTGGAGAGAAGAACACACTTTATGGACTCAATTCTAGATGAGACCCTATTCGCATTAAGGGCTCAAGAGTAAACCGGAAGTTCCCCTTCAAACACAAAAGGGGACCTGTCTTCCCTGAAGAAACCCGAGTGAGATCCTGAGGTCCCCATCGCAACTCGAGAAGTACCCCCAGCATCCCGGCGCAAATCGAGAAACACCACAAAATTATCCCTGCAATGCGAGATGAAGAATTTTTGCGCTGCAAAATCTTAAATGAAATATCACATTCCCTCTTGAAAGCGAAAGGGTACTTGACACCCTTTATGCAACTCAGAAAATTCCTTCACACAGCCGTCTCCGTTGGAGAGGAGAACAAACTTTATGGACTCAATTCGAGATGAGGAAATATTACCCAGTAGAATCTCAAGAGAAATACCACATTCCTTCTTGAAAGGCAAAAGAGTACTTCACAACCTTTATGCGACTCAGAAAATTGATTAACATCAGTCCCCATTGCAGAGGAGAACACACATTAAGGACTCAATTCGAGATGAGGCCCTATTCGCATTTTACGGCTCGAGAGTAAACTTGAAGTTCCCCTTCCAACACAAAAGGGGACCTGATTTTCCTGAAGCAACCGGAGAGCATTTCTGAGGTCCCAGTCGCACCTCGAGAAGTAACCCAGCTTCCCACCGCAACTCGAGAAACACCACAAAATTATTCCCTCAATGCGAGATGAGGAAATTTTGCGGTGCAGAACCTTAAGAGAAATCACACATTACCACTTCAAAGTGAAAAGGGTACTTGACACACTTTAGGCAACTCAGAATGGTATCTAACATCCGTCCTCAGTTGAAAGGAGAACACCCTTTATGGACTCAACTTGAAAAGATGTCCTATTCCCATTAACGGGCTCGAGAGTAATCCGGAAGTTCCCCTTCCAACACAAAAGGGAACTTGACTTCATTGAAGCAACCCGAGAGAGTTCCTGAGGTCCCCGTCGCAACTCGAGAAGTACCCCCTGCTTCCCGCCGCAACTCGAGAAACACCACAAAATTATCCCCTCAATGCGAGATGAGGTAATTTGGCACTGCAGAATCTCAAGAGAAATCCCTCATTCCCTCTTGAAAGGCGAAAGGGTACTTGACACCCTTTATGCGACTCAGAAATTTCCTCACAAAGCCATCCCCATTGGAGAGGTGAACATACTTTATGGACTCAATACGAGATGAGTCCATATTCCCATTTAACGGCTCGAGAGTAAACCGGAAGTTCCCCTTCTAAACAAATGGGGACCTGACTTCCCTGAAGCAATCCGAGCGAGTTCCTAAGGTCCTGGTCGCAACTCGAGAAGTACCCCCAACTTCCTGCCGCAACTCGAGAAACACCACAAAATTATCACCTAAATGCTAAATGAGGAAATTTTCGATGCATAATCTCAAGAGTAATCCCACATTCCCTCTTGAAAGGCAAAAAGGTACTTGACACCCTTTATGCAACACAGAAAGTTCCCTCACACAGCTGTACCAATTGGAGAGGAGAACACACGTTATGGACTCAATTCGAGATGAGGCCCTATTGCCATTTAACTGCTTTTGAGTAACAGGAAGTTCCCCTCCAAACAAAAAGGGGACCTGACTACCCTGAAGCGACCCGAGAGAGTTCCTAAGATGCCCGACATAACTCGAGAAGTACCCCCAGCTTCCAGTGGCAACTCGAGAAATACCGCTAAATTATCCCTCAATGCGACATGAGGAAATTTTTCCTGCATAATCTCAAGAGAAATACAACATTCCCTCTTGAAAGGCAAAAGGATTCTTGACACCCTTTTTGCGACTCAGCTAGTTCCCTCACACAGCCTTCCCAATTGGACAGGAGAACACACTTTATGGACTCAATTCGAGATGAAGCCCTATTCCCATTTAACGGCTAGAGAGTAAACCGGAAGTTCCCCTTCCAACACAAAAGGGGACCTGACTTCCCTGAAGCAACCAGAGCGAGTTCCTGAGTAACTCGTCGCAAGTCGAGAAGTACGCCCAGCTTCCCGCCGCAACTCGAGAAACACCACAAAATTAACTCCTAATGCGAGATGAGGAAATTCTGTGCTGTAGAATCTCAAGAGAATTACCACAATAACTCTTGTAAGACAATAGGGAACTTGACACCCTTTATGCCACTCAGAAATTTCACTAACATGAGTCCACATTGGAGAGGAGAACACACTATATGGACTCAATTCAAGATGAGGCCCTTTTCCCATTTAACGGCTACAGATTAAACCGGAAGTTCCCCATCCAACACAAAAGGGGAACTCCCTTCCCTGAAGCAATCCGAGCGAGTTCCTGAGGTCCCCGTCGCAACTCAAGAAGTACCCCCAGCTCCCGCCGCAACTCAAGAAACACCACAAAATTATCCCATCAATGCGAGATGAGGTAATTTTGCGGTGCAAAACCTCAAGAGACATCCCACATTCCCGCTTGAAAGGCAAAAGGGTACTTGACTCCCATTAGGCGAATCAGAATGTTCATTAGCATCTGTCCTCAGTGGAGAGGAGAACACACATAATGGACTAAAATCGAGAAGAGGCAATATTCCCATTTAACGGCTCGAGAGTAATCCGGAAGTTTCCCTTTCAACACAAAACAGGACTTGACTTCCCTGTAGCAACCCGAGCGAGATTCTGAGGTCCCCATCGCAAATCGAGAAGTACCTCCTGCTTCCCGCCGCAACTGAAAAAATCACCACAAAATTTTCCCCTCAATGCGAGATGAGGTAATTTTGTGCCACAGAATCTCAAGAGAAATCCCTCTTTCCCGCCTGAAAGGCAAAAGTGCAATTGACACAATTTATGCCACTAAGAAAGTTACCTAATATCCGTGCTTATTGGAGAGCAAAACACACGTTATCGACTCAATCGAGAAGAGGCCCTATTCCCATTAAAGGGCTTGAGAGTAATGCGGAAGTTCCCCTTCCAGCACAACAGAGGACCTGACTTCCCTGAAGTAACTCGAGTGAATTCCCGAGGTCCCCGTCCTAAATCGAGGAGTTCCCCCCGCTTCACACCGCAATTCGAGAAACACCACAAAATTATCCCCTCAATGCGAGATGAGGAAATTTTGCGCTGCAGAATCTCAAGAGAAATCCCACATTCCCGCTTGAAAGTCAAAAGGGTACTTGCCTCACTTCAGGCGACAAAGAATGTTCCCTATCATCCATCCTCAGTGGAGAGGAGAACACACTTTATGGACTCAAATCGAGAAGAGGCAATATTTCCATTTAACGGCTCTTGAGTAATCCGGAAGTTTCCCTTCCAACACAAAACGGAACTTGACTTCCCTGAAGCAACCCGAGCGAGGTTCTGAGGTCCCCATCACAACTCGAGAAGTACACCCTGCTTCCCGCCGCAACTGAAAAAAACACCACAAAATTTTCCCCACAATGCGAGATTAGGTAATATTGTGCCACAGAATCTCAAGAGAAATCCCACTTTCCCGCTTGAAAGGCAAAAGTGCAATTGACACAATTTATGCCACTAAGAAAGTTCCCTAATATCCGTCCTTATTGGAGAGCAAAACACACGTTATCGACTCAATCGAGAAGAGGCCCTATTCCCATTAAAAGGCTTGAGAGTAATGCGGAAGTTCCCCTTCCAGCACAAAAGAGGACCTGACTTCCCTGAAGTAACTCGAGTGAATTCCCGAGGTCCCCGTCGTAAATCGAGGAGTTCCCCCCGCTTCACACCGCAATTCGAAAAACACCACAAAATTATCCCCTCAATGCGAGATGAGGAAATTTTGTGCTGCAGATTCTCAAGAGAAATCCCACATTCCCGCTTGAAAGGCAAAAGGGTACTTGCCTCCCTTTAGGCGACTCAGAATGGTCCCTATCATCCATCCTCAGTGGGGAGGAGATCACACTTTATGGACTCAAATTGAGAAGAGGCAATATTCCCATTTAACAGATCGAGAGGAATCCGGAAGTTCCCCTTCCAACACAAAAGGGGACTTGACTTCCCTGAAGCAACCCGAGCGAGTTCCTGAGGTCCCCGTCGCAACTCGAGAAATACCCTCTACTTGCAGCGGTAACTCGAGAAACACCACAAAATTATCCCCTCAATGCGAGATGAGGAAATTTTGCGCTGCAGAATCTCAAGAGAAAATCCACATTCCCGCTTGAAAGGCAAAAGTGTACTTGACCCCCTTTATGTGACTCAGCTATTTCCCTCAAACAACCGTCCCCATTGGAGAGGAGGACACACTTTATGGACTCAACTCGAGAAGAGGCCCTATTCCCAATTAAGGGCACGAGAGTTATCACGACGTTCCCAGTCCAACACAAAAGGGGACCTGACCTCCTTGAAGCAACCCGAGGGATTTACTGAGATCCCCTTCGCAACTCGAGAAGTACACCCAGCTTCCCGCCGCAACTCGAGAAACACCACAAAATTATCCACTCAATGCGAGATGAGGAAATTTTGAGCTGCAGAATTTCAAGAGAAATCCCTCATTCCTGCTTGAAAGGCAAAAGGATACTTGACACCCTTTATACGACTCAGAAAGTTCCCTCACACAGCCGTCCCAATTGGAGAGGAAAACACACTTTTTGGACTCAAAACTAGATGAGGTCCTATTCCCATTTAACGGCTCGAGACTAATCCAGAAATTCCCCTTACAACACAAAATGTGACCTGACTTCCCTGAAGCAACACGAGCGAGTTCCTGACGTCCCCGTCTCAACTCGAGAAATACCCCCAGCTTCACGCCGCAACTCGGGAAACACCACAAAATTATCCCCTCAATCCGAGATGAGGAAATTTTGTGCTGCAAAATCTCAATACAAATTCCACATTCCCGCTTGAAATGTGAAAGGCTACTTGACACACTTTATGCGACTTACACAGATCCCTAACATCTGTCTCCATTGGAGTGGACAACCCTCTTTATGGACTCAAATCGAGAAGAGGCTCTATTCCCATTTAAGTGATCGAGAGTTAACCGGAATTTCCCTTCCATCACAAAAGTAGACCTGACTTACATGAAGCAACCCGAGAGAGTCACTGAAGTCCCAGTTGAAACTCGAGAAGTACCACCGGCTACCCGCCGCAACACGGGAAACACCACAAAATTATCTCCTCAGTGCGAGATGAGGAAATTTTGCACTGCAGAATCTCAAGGAAATCCCACATTCCCGCTTGAAAGGCAAAAGGTAGTTGACACCCTTTATGCGACTCAGAAAGTTCCCTCACACAGCCGTCCCCATTGGACAGGAGAATACACTTTATGGACTCAAATCGAGATGAGGCCCTAAGCCCATTTAATGGCTCGAGAATAAACCGGAAGTTGCCCTTCCAACACATAAGGGGAACTGAGTTTCCTGAAGCAACCCCAGCGAGTTCCTGAGGTCCCTGTCGCAACTCGAGAAGAACCCCCAGCTTCCCGACGCAACTCGAAAAACATCAGAAAATTATCCCCTCAATGGGAGATGAGGAAATTTTGCGCTGCAGAATCTCAAGAGAAATACCACATTCCCGCTTGAAATGCGAACGGGAACTTGCCACACTTTATGTGACTCAGAAAGTTCCCTAACAGAGCCGTCTCCATTGGAGAGAACACAATTCACGGACTCAACTCGAGAAGAGGCCCTATTCTGATTTAATGGCTTGAGAGAAATCCCGAAGTTCCACTTCCAACACAAAAGGGGACCTGATTTCCCTGGGGGAACACGAGCGAGTTCCTGAGGTCCCCGTCGCACGTTGAGAAAAACCCCAAGCTTTCCGCCACAACTCGAGAAACATCACAAAATATTTCCCTCAATGTGAGATGAGGATATTTTCCGCTGCAGAGTCTCAAGAGAAGTCACACATTACTGCTTGAAACTCCAACGGGTACTTGACATCCTTTATGTGACTCCAAAACATCCCCGAGATAGTGGTCCACATTGAAGCGGAGAACACAAATTATCTACACAGCACTAGATTCGACCCTATTGTCTGATTCTACTGCACAGTTTCAAATGTAGCCTCGAGTATCAAATCACAGTACAAATGGTGACCTGACTCCATGAGCATGCTCTATACAATCTCAAGGTACAAATGCAAAAAAGCAAAATGGCTGTCTGAGGAGGCCTTACAAATAGCTGTGAAAAGAAGAGAAGCAAAAAGTAAAGGAGGAAAGGATAGATATAAGCAACTGAATGCAGAGTTCCAAGGAAGAGCAAGGAGAGATAAGAAAGCCTTCCTCAGCGATCAATGCAAAGAAATAGAGGAAAACAACAGAATAGGAAAAACAAGAGATTTTTTCAAGAAAATTTCAGATATCAAGGGAACATTTCATGCAAAAATGGGCTCGATAAAGGACAGAACTGGTATGGACCTAATAGAAGCAGAAGATATTAAGAAAAGGTGGCAAGAATACACAGAAGAACTGTACAAAAATGGTCTTCACGATGAAGATAATCAGGATGGCGTGATCACTCACCTGGAACCAGACATCTTGTAATGTGAAGGCAAGTGGGCCTTAGAGAGCATCACGATGAACAAAGCTAGTGGAGGTGATGGAATTCCAGTTGAGCTATTTCAAATCCTAAAAGATGATGCTGTGAAAGTGCTGCACTCAATATGCCAGCAGATTTGGAAAACTCAGCAGTGGTCACAGGACTGGAGAAATTCAGTCTTCATTCCAATCCCAAAGAAAGAGAATGCCAAAGAATGCTCAAACTACCACACAATTGCATTCATCTCACACGCTAGTAAAGTCATGCTCAAAATTCTCCAAGCTGGGCTTCAGCAATATGTGAATTGTGAACTTCCAGATGTTCAAGCAGGTTTAAGAAAAAGCAGAGGCACCAGAGATCAAATTGCCAATATCCGCTGGATTATGGAGAAAGCAAAAGAGTTCCAGAAAAACATCTATTTCTGCTTCATTGACTATGCCAAGGCTTTTGACTGTGTGGATCACAATAAACTGTGGAACATTCTGAAAGAGATGGGAATCCCAGACCACCTGACCTGCATCTGGAGAAACCTGTATGCAGGTCAGGAAGCAACAGTTAGAACTAGACATGGAACAACAGACGGGTTCCAAATAGGAAAAGGAGTACGTCAAGGTTGTATATTGTCACCCTGCTTATTAAACTTCTATGCAGAGTATATCATGAGGAACTGTGGGCTGGAAGAAGCACAAGCTGGAATCAAGATTGCCAGAAGAAATATCAATAACCTCAGATATGCAGATGAGACCACCCTTATGGCAGAAAATGAAGAGGAATTCAAAGGTCTCTTGATGAAAGCAAAAGAGGAGAGTGAAAACGTTGGCTTGAAGCTCAACATTCAGAAAATGAAGATCATCGCATCTGGTCCCATCACTTCTTGGGAAATAGATGGGGAAACAGTCGAAACCATGTCAGACTTTATATTTTGGGGCTCGAAAATCACTGCAGATGCTGAATGCAGCCATGAAATTAAAAGACTCTTACTCCTTGGAAGGAAAGTTATGACCAGCCTAGATAGCATATTAAAAAGCAGAGACATTACTTTGCCAACCAAGGTCCGTCTAGTCAAGACTATGGTTTTTCCCGTGGTCATGTATGGATGTAAGAGTTGGACTGTGAAGAAAGCTGATCGCCGAAGAATTGATGCTTTTGAACTGTGGTGCTGGAGAAGACTCTTGAGAGTCCCTTGGACTGCAAGGAGATCCAACCAGTTCATTCTAGAGGAGATCAATCCTGGGTGTTCATTAGAAGGACTTATGCTAAAGCTGAAACTCCAATACTTTGGCCACCTCATGCGATGAGATCACTCACTGGAAAAGCCTCTGATGCTGGGAGCGGTTGGGGGTAGGAGGAGACGGGGACGGCAGAGAATGAGGTGGCTGGATGGCATCACTAACTCGATGGACATGAGTTTGAGTGAACGTCGGGAGTTGGTGATGACAGGGAGGCCTTTCATGTTGTGGTTCAGGAGTCACTAAGAGTCGGACAAGACTGAGCGACTGAATCGAACTGAACTGAAAGTGGCCTATCACCCGTATTACAACTCGAGAAGAAAGCGCACTTCCAGGTCTGAATAAGAGACGAGGCCTGAATTCCCTGGAGAATTTTGAGAGCAATCGCGAGATCCCTGTCTCCACTGGAGAAGAACAAACAGTTGACTGAATCAACGCTAAATGCGGCCCTATTCCTCTGCTGCTCTTTTATAGAGGAATCTCGAGGTTCCCCTTCCAAAAAGATAGGAGACCTGACTTCCCTGGGGCAACACGAACGAGTTCCTGGGGTCCCCGTCGCAAGCTTCACGCCGCAAATCGGAAAACACCACAAATTATCCCCTCAATGCGAGATGAGGACATTTTCCACTGCAGAATCTCAAGAGAAATCCCACATTTCCACTTGATAGGCGAACGGGAACTTGACTTCCTTTATGCGACTCAGTAAGTTCCCTAACACAGCCGTCCCCATTGGAGAGGAGAACACAATTTACAGACTCAGGTCGTGAAGAGGCCCTGTTCACATTTAATGGGTCGACAGTAATCCTGAAGTTCCCCTTCCAACACAAAAGGGGACCTGACTTCCCTGAAGCAACACGAGCGAGTTCCTGAGGTCCCCATCGCAAGTCGAAAAAAGCACCAAGTTTTACGCCGCAACTCGAGAAACACCACAAAATTTTCCCCTCAATGCGAGATGAGGATAATTTCCACTGCAGAGTCTCAAGAGAAATCACACATTACCGCTTGAAACCCGAATGGAACTTGACACACTTTATGCAACTCAGTAAATTCCCTAACACAGCCGTCCCCATTGGAGAGGAGAACAAAATTTACGAACTCAACTCGAGAAGAGGCCCTATTCCCATTGAATGGCACGAGAGTAATCCCGAAGTTCCCCTTTGAACACAAAAGGGGACCTGCCTTCTCTGAAGCAACACGGGGGATTTCCTGAGGTCCCCGCCCCAAATCGAGAGGGGGACCAAGCTTACCGCCGCAACTCGAAAAACACCTCAATATTTTCCCCTCAATGCGAGATGAGGATATTTTCCGCTGCAGAGACTCAAGAGAAATCGCACATTACCGTTTGAAACTCGAACGGGTACTTGACACCATTTACGCGACCCAGAAACCTCCCCAAGAAAGCCGTCCACATTGAAGCGGAGAACACAATTTTCTATACAACACTAGATGTGATCCTGTTATTCTATTGTGTCTCGAGAGGAATCACCATGTTCCCCTTCTAACACGCAGTGAGACTCAACTTCCCTGGGACATCGGGATCAAGGTCCTGAGGTGCCCGTCACAACACGACAGGAACATCTAGCTTCCTGCCCCAAGTCGAGAAACACCACAATATTACCCGTCAATGAGAGATGAGGAAAATTTCCACTGCAGATCTCTAGAGAAATCCCACATTGCCGCTTGAAACGTAAACGTTAACTTGACAACATTTATGCGACTCAGAAAGTTCCCTAACACAGCAGTCCCCATTGAAGAGGAGTACACATTTCACGGACTCAACTCGAGAAGAGGCCCTATTCCCATTTAATGGCTCGAGAGTAATCCCGAAGTTTTCCTTCCAATACAAAAGGGGAACTGACTTCTCTGAAGAAACATGGAGGATTTCCTGATGTCACCTTGGCAAATCGAGAGAGAGCCCAAGCTTTCCGCAGCAACTTGAGAAAAACCACAAGATTCTGCCCTCAAGGCGAGATGAAGAACATTTGCATTTCAGATTCGCAAGAGAAATTCCACATTCCCGCTTGAAACTTGACAGTTTACTTAACATCCTTAATGAGACTAAAAACTAAACCTACATACACAGCCCCAATCCAGAGGAACACCGAGTTTCTTGCGACCCTGACAAAATGCCCCATTTTCCACTCCTTTTTCCAGATGAGAGTTGATTCCTCTACTTCCTCTGGAATGGAAATCAGACGTTCTGATCCCACAGGACGAGCAGGCAGGAACCACCTTGAAATTCGGGAGGATAACCGGTTTTCAAAACACAAATGGAAAAGGTACAGATGTCACCACCCACTCGAGATATTGTCTGATTCTACTGCACAGATTCAGATGTATCCTCGAGTATCAACTCAGAAGACGATAGGAGACCTGACTCCACGAGCATACTCTATACAATCTCCAAGTAAAAATGGAAAACTAAAGTGGCCTATCACCCGTATTACAACTTGAGAAAAAAGCGCAGTTCCAGGTCTGAACAAGAGACGATGCCTGAATCCCCTGGAGAATTTTGAGAGCAACCAAAATTTCTCTGTCTCCACTGGAAAAGAATAAACAGTGGATCAGCTGAATGCTAGATAAGGTCCTATTCCTCGGCTGCTCCTTATAGAGGAATCTCGAGGTTCCCCTTCGAAAATGATAGGAGACCTGACTTTCCCTGGGGCAACACGAGCGAGTTCCTGGGGTCCCCGTCGCAACTTGAGAGGAACGCCAAGCTTCCCACTGCAAGTTGAGAAACACAACAAAATTAACCCCTCAGTGCAAAATGAGGAAATTTTTCACTGCAGAATCTCAAGAGAAATCACACACTCCCGCTTGAAAGGCAAACGGGTACTTGACATCCTTTATGCGAATCAGAAAGTTCCCCTCATACTGCCGTCCCCATTGGAGAGGAGAACACAATTTACTGACTCAGGTCGAGAAGAGGCCCTGTTCACATTTAACAGGTCGACAGTAATTCTGAAGTTCCCCTTCCAACACAAAAGGGGACCTGACTTCCATGAAGCAACATGAGCGAGTTCCTGAGGTCCCCGTCTCAAGTCGAAAAAAATACCAAGCTTTACGCTGCAACTCGAGAAACACCACAAAATTTTCCCCTCAATGCGAGATGAGGATAATTTCCGCTGCAGAGTCTCAAGAGAAATTGCACATTACCGCTTGAAATCCGAATGAAACTTGACACACTTTATGCGATCCAAAAATTTCCCCCAGGTAGCCGTCCACATTGAAGCAGAGAACACAATTTATCTACACAGTACTAGATGCGACCCTATTACTCTCCCGTGCCTCGAGAGGAATGGCGATGTTCCTCTTCCAACACGCAAGGAGACCTAACTGCCCTGGGATATCGAGATCGTGGTCCTGAGGTCCCCGTTGTAACTCGATAGGAACTCAATTCTTACCGCCGCAAGTCAAGAAACACCACAAAATTATCCCCTCAATGCGAGATGAGAACATTTTCCGCTGCAGCATATCAAGAGAAATCCCTTATTCCCGCTTGAAAGGTGAACAGGTACTTGACACCCTTTATGCGACTCAGAAAGTTCCCTCACAGAGCCGTCCGCTTTGGAGAGGAGACCACAATTTAGGACTCCCAATGTTCCCATACCAAAACGAAAGGAGACCTGATTTCCCTGGGAATACACGAGGGAGTTGCTGAGGTACTTTTCGCAAATTGAGAAGGACCCCAAGCTTCCCACCGAAACTCGAGAAAAACAACAAGATTCTGCACTCAAGGTGAGATGAGGAAAATTTCCCCTGCAGAATCTCAAAAGAAATCCCTCATTCCCGCTGGAAACGCGAACGGGTACCTGACACAATTTATGTGACTCAAGACTTTCCCTGACTTAGCTCTCCGCAGTTGAGAGGAGAAAACAATTTATGGACTCAACTTGAGATGAGGCCCTGTTCAGATTCCATGCCTTGAGAGTAATCCCGAGGTTCCCCTACATCACGAAAGAGACCTGACTTCCCAGGGAATACAGGAACGAGTTCCTGAGGTACCTGTCGCAATTCGAGTAGGACCCCAAGCTTCCCACCGCAACTCGAGAAAAACCACAAGATTCTGCACTCAAGGTGACATGAGGAAAATTTCCCCTGCACAGTCTCAAGAGAATTCCCACATTCCCGCTTGAAACGCGAACGGGTACTTGACACCCTTTATACGACACAAGACTTTCCCTGACATAGCTGTCCCCACTTGAGAAGAGAACACATTTTATGGACTTATCTTTAAAAGAGGCCCTATTCCCATTCCACGCCTCGAGAGTAATCCCAATATTCCCCTACCAAAGCGAAAGGAGACCTGACTTCCCAGCGAGTACACGAGCGAATTCCTGAGGTCCCTGTCACAACTCGAGAAGGACCCCAAGCTTTCCGCAGCAACTCGAGAAAAACCAAAAGATCCTGCACTCAATGTGAGATGAGGAAAATTTACCCTGCAGAGTCTCAAAGGAAATCCCACATTCCCGCTTGAAATGCAAACGAGTTCTTGACACCCTTTATGCAACTCAAGGCATTCCCTGAAATAGCTATCCCCACTAGAGAGGAGAACCCAATTAATGGACTCAATTTTATGAGGCCCTATTCCCATTCCACGCCTCCAGAGTAATCCTTATGTTCCCCTTCTAAAACGAAATGAGACCTGACTTCCCAGGTACAAGACGAGCGAGTTCCTGAGGCCCCTGTCGCAACTCAAGAAGGACCGCAAGTTTCCGCCACAACTCGAGCAAAACCACAAGATTCTACAGTCAAGGTGAGTTGAGGAAAATTTCCCCTAGAGGGTCACAAAAGTTATCCCACATTACCGCTTGAAAATCGAACGGGTACTTGACACCATTTTGCAAATCAGAACATTCCCTGGCATAGCTGTCCCCACTGGAGAGGAGCACACAATTAACGGACTCTTCTCTAGATGAGGCCCAATTCACATTCAATGCCTCAAGAGAAATCCCGAAGTAGCCTTTCCAACAGGAAAGGAGACCTGACTTCCCTGGGGCAACACGAGCGATTTCTTGAGATCCCCGTCGCAACCTGAACGGGACCCCAAGCTTCCAGCCACAACTCGAGAAAAACCACAAGATTCTCCCCTCAATGCGAGATGAGGAATATTTCTGCTGCAGAGTCTGAAGAGAAATCACACATTCCCCCTTGAAACTCGAAAGGGTACTTTAACCCATTCTTTGACACACAAAGATCCCTGACTAATACATCCCACTGGAGAGGAACACACAAATAAACGACTCAACACAAGATGATGACCAAATCACAGTCCACGCCACGATTGGAATCCCGAGGTTCCCCTTCCAACACGATTGGAGACCTGACATTCCTGGGGCAAAAGGAGGGAATTGCTGAGGTCCCTGAAGCAATCGAGAAGGAGCCAAAGTTTCCGCCCGCAACTCGAGAAAAACCATAAGATTCTGCACTCAAGGTGAGATGAGGAAAATATCCCATGCAGAGTCCCAAGAGAAATCCCACATTTCCGCCTGAAACTCGAAAGGGTACATGACACCCTTTATGAGACTCAAGACATTCTGTGACATAGCTGTCGCCACATGAGAGGAGAACAAAATTTATGGACTGAACTTTAGATGAGTCCGTATTCCCATTCCATGCTCGAGAGTAATGCTGACATCCCCTACCAAAACGAAAGGAGACCTGACTTCCCAGGGAATACAATACCGAGTTCCTGATATCACCTCGCAACCCGAAAGGCACCACAAACTTCAAGCCGCAAAACAAGAAAAACCACAAGATTCTCCCCTCAATGCGAGAGGAGGAACATTTCTGCTGTAAAGTCTCAAATGAAATCACACATTCCTGCTTGAAACTCGATAGGGACCTGAAACTCTTTCTGTTCTGCAACACAAAAAGATCCCTGACTAAGCAGTCCTCTCTGGAGAGGAGCACACAATTATTGGACTCAAGACAAAATGAGAAGCAAATCACATTCCACGCCACGATTGGAATCCTGAGGTTCCCCTTTCAACACGATTGGAGACATGCCGTCACTGGATAACATGAGAGAGTTTCTGAGGTCCCCATCGCAACTCGAGAAGGCCCCCAAGCTTCCTGCTGTAACTCGAGACAAAGCACAAGATTGTGCACTCAAGGTGTGATGAGGAAAATTTTCCCATGCTAAGTCTGAAGAGAAATCCGACATTCCCGCTTGAAACTCGAACCAGTACTTAACACACTATTTGCAACCCAAGACATTCCTTGACACAGCTGTCCCCACTGGAGAGAAGAACACAATTTATGGACTCAATTTTAGACGAGGCCGTATTCCCATTCTATACCTCGAGTGTAATCGCGAAGCTCGCCTTGCAAAAAGAAAAGTGACCTGACCTCCCTGAAGTAAAAAGAGCTAGGTTCTGACGTCACTGTCTCAACTTGAGAGCGATTACAAGCTTCTCACCGCAACTCGATAAAAACCATGAGATTCCCCCATCATTGCAAGATGAGGAATTTTCTGCTGCAGAGTCTCAATAGAAAAACCACATTACCGCTTGAAATTCGAATGGGTACTTGACACACTTTCTGCAACAATAAAATTTGCCTGAATAAGCCGTCCCTACTTGAGAGGAGCATATAATTTAAGGACTCATCTCTAGATGACTTCCAATTGTCACTCCACGCCTAGAGAATACTCCTGAAGTTTCCCTCCAACAGGCAAGGAGACCTGACTTCCCTGGGACATGACCAGCGAGTAACTGAGGTCCCCGTCGCAACTCGAGAAGGACCCAAAGCTTCCCGCTGCAGCTCAAGAAAAACCACAAGATTCTGCACTCAAGGCAAGAAGAGGAAAATTTCCCCTGCAGAGTCTCAAGAGAAATCACACATTCCCGCTTGAAACTTGAACAGATACTTGACACCCTTTATGCGACTCAAGACATTACCTTACATAGCTGTCCACACTTGAGAGGAGAACACAATTTCTGGACTCAACTTTAGATGAGGCCCTATTCCCTTTCCACGCCTCAAGAGTAATCCCGAAGTTCCCCTACCAGAGGAAAGGAGACCTGACTTCTCAGGGACAACACGATGGTGTCCCTGAGTTGCCCGTTGAAAGTAGAAATGGAACCCAAGCTTCCTCCGCAACTCGAGAAAAACCACAAGATTCTTCACTCAAGGAGAGATGAGGATAATTTCCCCTACAGAATCTTAAGAGAAATCTCACATTCCCTTTTAAACTCGAACGGGCACTTGACACTATTTCTGCGACAAAAAAAGGACCCTTACTAAGCCATCCCCACAGGAGAGGAGCACACAATTAATGGACTCATCTCTAGATGAGGCCCATTTCACATTCGACGCCTCGAGAGAAATCCTGAAGTACACTTTCCAACAGGAAAGGAGAAGTGACTTCCCTGGGGCAACACCTGCGATTTCCTGAGATACCCATAACAACCTGAAAGAGACCCCAAGCATCCAGCCACAACTTGAGAAAAACCACAAGATTCTCCCCTCAATGCGAGATGAGGAATATTTCTGCTGCAGAGTCTGAAGAGAAATTACACATTCCCCCTTGAAACTCGAAAGGGTACTTTAAACCCTTTCTTTGACACACAAAAATCCCTGACTAACCCGTCCCACTGGAGAGGAACACACGATTAACCAACTCAACACAAGATGATGCCCAAATCACTGTCCACGCCACGATTGGAATCCCGAGGTTCCCCTTCCAACACGATTGGAGACCTGAGGTGCCAGAGGCAACACGAGCGAATTCCTGAGTTCCCCGTGGCAATCGAGAAGGAACCAAAGTTTCCCGCCTCAACTCGAGAAAAACCATAAGATTCTGCACTCAAGGTGAGATGAGGAAAATATCCCATTTAGAGTCCCACGAGAAATCCCACATTCCCGCTTGAAACTCGAAAGGGTACATGACACCCTTTATGAGACTCATGACATTCCATGACATAGCTGTCGCCACATGAGAGGAGAACACAATTTATGGACTCAACTTTAGATGAGGCCGTATTCCCATTCCATGCCTCGAGAGTAGTACCGAAGATCCCCTACCAAAAGGAAAGGAGACCTGACTTCCCAGGGACTACACGAGCGAGTTCCTGATATCACAGTCAAAAACGGAATGGGACGCCAAGCTTCAAGCTGTAACGTGAGAAAAACCACAAGATTCTCGCTTCAATGCGAGTTGAGGAACATTTCTGCTGCAGAGTCTCAAGTGAAATCACACATTCCTTACTTGAAACCCGAACGGATACTTGACACCCTTTATGCGACTCAAGACATTTCCTGACATACCTGTCCCCACTTGAGAGGAGAACACAAATTATGGACTGAAATTTAGATAAGGCCCTATTCTCATTCCACGCCTCAAGAGTAATCCCGAAGTTCCCCTACCAGAGGAAAGGAGACCTGATTCCCAGGGACAACACGAGCGTGTCCCTGGGGTGGACGTTGTAAGTCGAAAAGGACCCCAAGTTTCCGCCGCAACCCGAGAAAAACCACAAGATTCTTCACTCAAGGTGAGATGAGGAAAATTTGCCCTGCAGAGTCTCAAGAGAAATCCCACATACCCTTTTAAACTCGAACGGGCACTTGACACTCTTTCTGTGACACAAAAAGGACCCTTACTAAGCCGTCCCCACTGGAGAGGAGCAAACATTTAACAGACTCATCTCTGGATGAGGCTCAATTCACATTCGATGCCTAGAGTGAAATCCCGAAGTACCCTTTCCAACTGGAAAGAAGACCTGACTTCCCTGGGGCAACACGAGCGATTTCCTGAGATCCCCGTCGCAACCCGAAAGGGACCCCAAGGATCCAGCCGCAACTCGAGAAAAACCACAAGATTCCTCCCTCAATGCGAGATGAGAAATATTTCTAAGGCAGAGTCTCAAGAGAAATCACACATTTACCCTTGAAACTCGAAAGGGTACTTTAAACCCTTTCTTTGACACAAAAAGATCCCTGACTAATCCGACCCCACTGGAGAGGAACACACAATTAATGGACGCAACACAAGATGATGCCAAGTCACATTCCATGCCACGAGCGGTATCCCGAGGTTCCTCTTCCAACACGATTGGAGACTGGATGTCTCTGGGGCAACATGAGCGAATTCCTGAGATACCGTCACAATCCAGAAGGAGCCTAAGCATCCCACCGCAACTCGAGAACAACCACAAGATTCTGCACTCAAGGTGAGCTGAGGAAAATTTCCCATGGAGAGTCCCAAGAGAAATCCCACATTCCCGCCGTAAACTCGAAAGGGTCCATGACACCCTTTATGTGACTCAAGACATTCCCTGACATAGCTGTCGCCACATGAGAGAACAAAATTTATGGACTGAACTTTAGATGAGGCCGTATTCCCATTCGATGCCTCGGGAGTAATCCCGAAATTCCCTACCAAAACGAAAGGAGACCTCACTTCCCAGGGACTACACGAGCGAGTTCCTGATATCACCGTTACAACCCGAAAGGGACCCCAAGCTTCAAACCACAACACAAGAAAAACCACAAGATTCTCCCCTCAATGCGAGAGGAGGAATATTTCGGCTGCAGAGTCTCAAGAGAAATCACACATTCGTGCTTGAAACTCGAGAGGCTACTTGAAACCCTTTCTGAAACACAAAAATATCCCGGACTAAGCCATCCCCACTGGAGAGGAGCACACAATTATCGGACTCAACACAAGAAGCAAATCACATTCCACGACACGATTGGAATCCCGAAGTTCTCCTTCCAATATGATCGGAGACCTGCCATCCCTGGGATAACAAGAGCGAGTTTCTGAGGTCCTCATCCCAACTCGAGAAGGCCCCCAAGCTTCCTGCCGCAACTCGAGACAAACCACAAGATTGTGCACTCAAGGTGTGATGAGGAAAATTTTCCATGCTAAGTCTGAAGAGAAATCCCACATTCCTGCTTGAAATTCGAAAGGGTACATGACACCCTTTATGCGACTCAAGACATTCCCTGACGTAGCTGTCGCCACATGAGACGAGAAAAAATTTATGCACTCAAATTTAGATGAGGCTGTATTCCCATTCCATGCCTCGAGAGTAATCCCGAAATCCCCTACCAAAACCAAAGGAGACCTGACTTCCCAGGGACTACACGAGCGAGTTCCTGATATCACTGTCGCAACCCAAAAGGGACCCCAAGCTTCAAGCAGCAACATATTTCTGCTGCAGAATCTCAAGAGAAATCACACATTCCTGCTTGAAACTCGATAGGGTACTTGAAACCCTTTCTGAAACACAAAAAGATCCCGGATTAAGCCGTCCCCACTGGAGAGGAGCACACAATTATCGGACTCAACACAAAATGAGAAGCAAATCACATTCCACGCCACGATTGGAATCCCGAGGTTCCCCTTACAACACGATTGGAGGCCTGCCGTCCCTGGGATAACACGAGCGAGTTTCTGCGGTCCCCGTTGCAACTCGAGAAGGACCCCAAGTTTCCCGCTGCAACTCGAGAATAACCACAAGGTTCTTCACTCAAGGTGAGATGAGGAAAATTTCCCCTGCAGAGTCTCAAGGGAAATCCTACATTCGCGCTTGAAATTCTAACGGATACTTGACACCCTTTATGCGACTCAAGACATTCCCTGACATAGCTTTCCCCACTTGAGAGGAGAACACAATTTCTGGACTCAACTTTAACTGAGGCCTTTTTCCCATTCTACACTTCAAGAGTAATCCCGAAGTCCCCTGCCAGAGGAAAGGAGACCTGACTTCCCAGGGACAACACGAGCGTGTCCCTTAGGTGCCGTTGTAAGTCGAAGAGGACCCCAAGTTTCCGATGCAGCTCGAGACAAACCACAAGATTGTGCACTCAAGGTGTGATGAGGAAAATTTTCCCATTCTGTGTCTCAAGAGAAATCCCACATTCCCGCTTGAAACTCGAACCAGGACTTGACACACTATTTGCTACCCAAGACATTCCTTGACACAGCTGTCCCCACTGGAGAGAAGAACACAATTTATGGACTCAATTTTAGATGAGGCCGTATTCCCATTCTAGACCTCGAGTGTAATCCCGAAGCTCTCCTTGCAAAAAGAAAAGTGACCTGACCTCCCTGAAGTAAACAGAGCTAGGTTCTGAGGGAACTGTCTCAACTTGAGAGGGACTACAAGCTTCCTGCATCAACTTGATAAAAACCACGAGATTCCCACATCAGTGCGAGATGAGGAATATTCTGCTGCAGAGTCTCAAGGGAAAACCCACATTACCGCTTGAAATTCGAACGGGAACTTGACACCCTTTCTGCACCCATAAAAGTTCCCTGACTAAAACCCGTCCCTACTGGAGAGGAGCACACAATTTAAGGACTCATTTCTAGATGACTTCCAATTGCATTCCACGCCTGGAGAATAATCCCGAAGTTTCCTTCCAACACTTAAGGAGACCTGACTTCCCTGGAGCAGAACCAGTGAGTAACTGCGGTCCCCGTCGGAACTCGAGAAGGACCCAAAGCTTCCCGCCGCAACTAGAGAAAAACCACAAGATTCTGCACTCAAGGCAAGATGAGAAAAATTTCCCATATAGAGTCTCAAGAGAAATCCCACATTCCCTCTTGAAACTCGAACGGATACTTGACACCCTTTATGCGACTCAAGACATTCCCTGACATAGCTGTCCCCACTTGAGAGGAGAACACAATTTCTGGACTCAACTTTAAATGAGGCCCTATTCCCATTCCACGTCTCCAGAATAATCCCAAAGTTCCCCTACCAGAGGCAAGGAGACCTGACTTCCCAGGGATAATACGAGCGTGTTCCTTGGGTGCCCGTTGTAAGTCGAAAAGGACCCCAAGCTTCCGCCTCAACTCGAGAAAAAACATAAGATTCTGCACTCAAGGTGAGATGAGGAAAATTTTCCCTGCAGAATCTCAAGAGAAATCCCACATACCCTTTTAAACTCTAACGGGTATTTGACATTATTCCTGCGACACCAAAAGGACCCTTACTAAGCCTTACCCACTGGAGAGGAGCACAAAATTAACAGACTCATCATTAGATGAGGCCCAGTTCACATTCGTCGCCTCGAGTGAAATCCGAAAGTACACTTTCCAACAGCAAATGAGACCTGACTTCCCTGGGGCAACACGAGTGCTTTCCTGAGATCTCCATTGCAACCCAAAAGGGACCCCAAGCATCCAGACGTAACTCGAGTAAAACCAGAAGATTCTCCCCTCAATGCGAGATGAGGAATATTTCTGCTGCAGAGTCTCAAGAGAAATCATATATTCCCGCTTGAAACTCAAAGCGTACTTTAAACTCTTTCTTTGACACAAAATAGATCCCTGACTAATCTGTCCCCACTGGAGAGGAACACACAATTAACGGACTCAACAAAAGATGATGCCAAAATTACATTCCACGCCACGAGTGGAATCCTGAGGTTCCTCTTCCAACGTAATTGGAGACCGGACGTCCATGGGGCAACATGAGCGGATTCCTGAGGTACCGTCACATTCAAGAAGGAGCCAAAGCATCCCACCTCAACTCGAGAAAAAACGTAAGATTCTGCACTCAAGGTGAGCTGAGGAAAATTTCCCATGGAGAGTCCCAAGAGAAATCCCACATTCCCGCCATAAACTCGAAAGGGTCCATGACACCCTTTATGTGACTCAAGACATTCCTTGACATAGCTGTAGCCACATGAGAGGAGAAAAATTTATGGACTCAACTTTAGATGAGGCCGTATTCCCATTCCATGCCTCGAGAGTAATCCTGAAATCCCCTACCAAAACCAAAGGAGACCTGACTTCCCAGGGACTAAATGATCGAGTTCCTGATATCACCATTGCAACCTGAAAGGGACCCCAAGCTTCAAGCCGCAACATGAGAAAAACCACAAGATTCTCCCCTCAATGCGAGATGATGAACATTTCTGCTGCAGAGTCTCAAGGGAAATCACACATTCCTGCTTGAAACTCGATAGGCTTTTGAAACCCTTTCTGAAACACAAAAAGAACCCAGACTAAGCCATCCTCATTGGAGAGGAGCACACAATTATCGGACTCAACACAAAATGAGAAGCAAATCACATTCCATGCCATGATTGGAATCCCGAGTTTCCCCTTGCAACACGATGGGAGACCTGCCGTCCCTGGGATAACACCAGCGAGTTTCTGAGGTCCCCGTCGCAACTAGAGAAGGACCATAAGCTTCGCGCCACAACTCGAAACAAACCACAAGATTGTGCACTGAAGGTGTGAAGAGGAAAATTTTCCCATGCGTAGACTGAAGAGAAATCCTACATTCCCACTTGAAACTCAAACCAGGACTTGACACACTATATGTGACCCAAGACATTCCTTGACACAGCTGTCCCCACTTGAGAGAAGAAAACAATTAATGGACTCAATTTTAGATGAGGCTGTATTCCCATTCTACTCCTTGAGTGTAATCCCGAAGATCTCCTTGCAAAAAGAAAAGTGACCTGACCTCCCTGAAGTAAAAGGAGCTAGGTTCTGAGGTCACTGTGTCAACTTGAGAGGGACTACAAGCTTCCCACAGCAACTCGATAAAAACCACGAGATTCCCAAATCAATGCGAAATGAGGAATTTTCTGCTGCAGTGTCTCAAGGGAAAACCCACATTACCGCTTGAAATTCGAACAGGACCTTGACACCCTTTCTGAAACCATAAAAGTTCCTTGACTAAGCGGTCCCTGCTGGAGAGGAGCACACAATTTATGGACTCATCTCTAGATGACGTCCAATTGCCATTCCACGCCTCGAGAATGATCCCGAGATTTCCCTTCCAAAACACAAGGAGACCTGACTTCCCTGGGGCATAACCAGGAAGTAACTGAGTTCCCCGTCGCAACTCGAGAAGGACCCCAAGCTTCCAACCGCAACTCGAGAAAAAACACAAGATTCTGTACTCAAAGCGAGATGAGGAAAATTTCCCCTGCAGAGTCTCAAGGGAAATCCTGTATTCGTGCTTGAAATTCGAACGGACACTTGACACCCTTTATGCTAATCAAGACATTCCCTGACATAGTTGTCCCCACTTGAGAGGAGAACACAATTTTTGGACTCAACTTTAGCTGAGGCCTTTTTCCCATTCCACGCTTCAAGAGTAATCCCGAAGTCCCCTACCAGAGGAAAGGAGATCTGACTTCCCAGGGACAACACGAGCGTGTCCCTTAGGTGCCCGTTGTAAGTCGAAGAGGACCCCAAGCTTCCGACGCAACTCGAGACAAACCACAAGATTGTGCACTCAAGGTGTGATGAGGAAAATTTTCCCATTCTGTGTCTCAAGAGAAATCCCACATTCCCGCTTGAAACTCGAACCAGGACTTGACACACTATTTGCTACCCAAGACATTCCTTGACACAGCTGTCCCCACTGGAGAGAAGAACACAATTTATGGACTCAATTTTAGATGAGGCCGTATTCCCATTCTAGACCTCGAGTGTAATCCCGAAGCTCTCCTTGCAAAAAGAAAAGTGACCTGACCTCCCTGAAGTAAACAGAGCTAGGTTCTGAGGGAACTGTCTCAACTTGAGAGGGACTACAAGCTTCCTGCATCAACTTGATAAAAACCACGAGATTCCCACATCAGTGCGAGATGAGGAATATTCTGCTGCAGAGTCTCAAGGGAAAACCCACATTACCGCTTGAAATTCGAACGGGAACTTGACACCCTTTCTGCACCCATAAAAGTTCCCTGACTAAAACCCGTCCCTACTGGAGAGGAGCACACAATTTAAGGACTCATTTCTAGATGACTTCCAATTGCCATTCCACGCCTGGAGAATAATCCCGAAGTTTCCTTCCAACACTTAAGGAGACCTGACTTCCCTGGGGCATGACCAGCGAGTAACTGCGGTCCCTGTCGAAACTCGAGAACGACCCAAAGATTCCCGCTGCAGCTCGAGAAAAACCACAAGATTCTGCACTCAAGGAAAGATGAGGAAAATTTCCCCTGCAGAGTCTCAAGAGAAATCACCCATTCCAGCTTGAACCTTGAACGGATGGATAATTGACACCCTTTATGCGACTTAATACTTTTCCTGACATAGCAGTCCCCACTTGAGAGGAGAACACAATTTATGGACTCAACTTTAGATGAGGCTCTATACCCATTTCACACCTCGAGTGTAATGCTCATGTTCCCCTACCAAAATGAAAGGAGACCTGACTTCCCAGGGACTACACGAGCGAGTTGCTGAGGTCCCTGTCGCAACTAAAGATGGACCCCAAGCTTGCCGCCGCAACTCGAGAAAAACCACAAGATTCTGCACTCAAGGTGAGATGAGGAAAATCTCCCCTGCAGAGTCTGAAGAGAAATCCCATATTCCCGCTTGAAACGCGAATGGGTACTTGATGCCCTTTATGGGATTCAACACATTCCCTCACATAGCTGTGCCCACTTGAGAGGAGAACACAATTTATGGACTCTCTTTAGATGATCCCCTATTCCCATTCCACGCCTCGATAGAAATCCCAATGTTCCCTACCACAACGAAAGAGACCTGACTTCCCAGGGACTACAAGAGCGAGCTCCTGAGGCCCCTGTCACAACTCGAGAAGGACCCCAAGCTTCCCGTGGCAACTCGAGCAAAACCACAAGATTTTGCACTCAATGTGAGATGAGGAAAATTTCCCCTTTGAATCTCAAGAAAAATTGTACATTCCCGTTGAAACTTGAACTGGTATTTGACACCCTTTATACGACTCAAGACATTCCCTGAAATGGCTGTCCCAACTTCACAGGAAAACACAATTTATGGACTCAACTTTAGATGAAGCCCTATTCCCATTCCACGCCTCAAGAGTAATCCCGATAGTCCCCTACCAAAATGAAAGGAAACCTGAATTACCAGGGACTGCATAAACAAACTGTGAGTTCACTGTCCCAAATCGAGAAGGACCCCAAGTTTCCCGATGCAACTCGAGAAAAATCACAAGATTCTGCACTCAAGGTGAGATGAGGAAAATTCCCCCTGCAGAGTCTCAAGGGAAATCCTACATTCCCACTTGAAACGAGAATGGGTAATTGACACTGCTTATGCGACGCAAGACATTCCCTGACATAGCAGCCCCCACTTTATAGAAGACCACAACTTATGGACTCAACATGAGATGAGGCCCTATTCCCATTCCACGCCTCGAGAGTAATCTCGATGTTCCCCTACCAAACGAAAGGAGACCTGACTTCCCAAAGACTACACTACCGAGTTACTGAGGTCCGTGACGCAACTCAAGAAGGACCCCAAGCTTCCCGCCACAACTCGAGAAAAAACACAAGATCTGCACTCAAGGTGAGATGAGGAAAATTTCCACTGCAGAAACTCAATAGAAATCCCACCTTCCGCAAAAAACGCGAACGTGTATTGACACCGTTTATGTGACTGAAGACATTCCCTGACATAGCTGTCCCCACTTGAGAGGAGAACACAATTTATGGACTCAAATTTAGATGAGGCCCTATTAACATTCCACGCCTAGAGAGTATCCCAATGTTCCCCTAGCAAAACTAACAGAGATCTGAGTTCCCAGGGACTACACAAACAAGTTTCTGAGGTCTCTGTCGCCACTCGAGAAGGACACCATGCTTTCCCCGCAACTCGAGAAAAAACACAAGATTCTGCACTCAAAGGTGGATGAGGAAAATTCCCCCTGCAGAGTCTCAAGAGAAATCCCACATTCCCGCTTGAAACTTGAACTGGTATTTGAAACCCATTATGCGACTCAAGACATTCCCTGACATAGCTGCCCCCACATGAGAGGAGAACACAATATATGGACTGAACTTTAGATGAGGACCTATTCCCATTTCACGCCTCAAGAGTAATCCCGATGTTCCCCTACCAAACGAAAGGAGACATTACCTCCCAGCGATTACATGAGTGAGTTCCTGAGGTCCCTGTCGCAACTCAAGAAGGACCCCAATCTTCCCGCTGCAACTCGAGAAGAACCATAAGATCCTGCACTCAAAGTGAGATGAGGAAAATTTCCCCTTTGAATCTCAAGAGAAATCGCACATTTCTGCTTGAAACTTGAACGGGTACTTGACACCCTTTATGCTACTCAAGACATTCCCTGATAGCTGTCCCCACTTGAGAGGAGAACAAAATTTATGGACAAACGTTAGATGAGGCCTGATTTGCATTCCTCACCTCGTTAGTAATAACGATGTTCCCCTCCCAAAACGAAATGAGTCATGACTTCCCAGGGAATACACCAGCGAATTCCTGCGGTCCCTGTAGCAACTTGAGAAGGACCCCTAGCTTCCCGCCTAAACTCGAGAAAAACCACAATATTCTGTACTCAAGGTGAGATGTGGAAAATTTCCCCTGCAGAATATCCAGAGAAATCCAACATTCCCGCTTGAAACACGAAAAGTTTCTTGACACCCTTTAAGCGACTCAAGACATTCCCTGACATAGCTGTCCCCACTTGAGAGGAAAACACAATTCATGGACTCAACTTTACATGAGGCATTATTCCCATTCCACACCTCGAGTGTAATCCCGATGTTCCACTACCATAAGGAAAGGGGACCTGAATTCCCAGGGTCTACACAAGTGAATTCCTGAGGTCTGTGTCACGACTCGAGAAAGACCCCAAGCTTCCCGCCACAGCTCGGAGAAAAACCAAAGATTCTGAACTCAAGGTGAGATGAGGAAAATTCCCCTGGCAGAGTCAAGAGATATCCAACATTCCCGCTTGAAACGCCAACAAGTAATTGACACTTTTTATGCGTCTCAAGACATTCCTTGACATAGCTGTCCCAATTTCAGAGGACACCACAATTTACTGACTCATCTTTAGATGAGGCCCTATTCCCATTCCACGCCTCGAGAGTAATCCTAATGTTCCCCTACCAAAACGAAACGAGACCTGACTTCCCAGGGACTACAGGAACGATTTACTGAGATCCCTGTCACAACTCGAGAAGGACGCCTAGCTTACCAAGCAAACACGTGAAAAACCACAAGATTCTGCAATAAAAGTGGGATGAGGAAAATTTCAAATGCAGAGTCTCAGGAGAAATCCCACATTCCCTGTTGAAACGCGAACGGGTATTTGACACCCTTTATGTGACTCAAGACATTCCCTGACATAGCTGTCCCACTTGAAAAGATAACGAAATTTATGGACTCAAAATAGATGAGGCCCTATTCCCATTCCTCATCTCGAGAGTAACACCAATGTTCCCCTACCAAAACGAAAGGAGACCTGACTTCCCTGGGACTCCAAGAGTGAGTTCCAGAGGTCCCTGACGCAAATCGAGAAGGACCCCAAGCTACCCGCCGCAACTCGAGAAAAAAACACAAGATTCTGCCTTAAAGGTGAGAAGAGGAAAATTTCCCCTGCAAAGTCTAAAGAGAAATCGCACATTCCCGCTTGAAACGCGAATGGGTACTTGACAACCTTTATGCGACACAAGACATTCCCTGACATAACTGTCCCCAATTGATAGGAGAACAAAATTTATGGATTCGAATTTACATGAGGCCCTATTCCCATTCCATGTCTCGAGAGTAATCCCAATATTCCCTTACCAAAACGAAAGTCCTGACTTTCCAAGGACTACACGAGCGAGTTGCTGAGGTCCCGTTCGCACCTCGAGAAGGTCTCCAAGCTTCCCGATGCAACTCGAGATAAACCACAAGATTCTGCACTCAAGGTAAGATGAGGAAAATATCCAATGCAGAGTCTCAGGAGAAATCCCACATTCCCTGTTAAAACATGAAAGGGTACCGGACACTCTTTATGCGACTCAAGACATTCCCTGACATATCTGTCTCCACTTGAGAGGAGAACACAATTTATGGATTCAACATTAGATGAGGCCCTATTCCCATTCCACGCCTTGAGAGTAATTCGTATGTTCCCCTACCAAAACGAAAGGAGACTTGATTCCAGGGACTACACGAGCGAGTTCCTGGGGTCCCTGTGGCAAATCGAGAAGGACACCAAGTTTGCCGCAGCAACAGAAGAAAAACCACAAGATTCTACACTCAAGGTGACATGAGGAAATTTTCCCATTTGGCATCTAAGTGAAATCCCACATTCCCGCTTGACACCAGAAAGGGGAATTGACAGCCTTTATGCGAATCAAGACAATCCCTGACATCGCTGTCCCTACTTGAGAGGAGGACACAATTTATGGACTCAAATTGAGAAGAGACCTATTTCCATTCCACGCCTCAAGAGTAATCCCTATGTTCCCCTACCAAAACGAAAGTAGACCTGACTTCCCAGGGACCACACTAGCGAGTTTCTGAAGTCCCTGTCACAAATTGAGAACGGCCAAAAGCTTCTCGCCACAACACGAAAAAAAAAAAAAAACAACACAAGATCCTTCACTCAAGGTGAGATGAGGAAAATCTCCCCTGTAGAGTCTCAAGAGAAATCCCACATTCACGCTTTAAAGGCTAACGGGTCCTTGACACCCTTTATGCGACTCAAGACATTCCCTGATATAGCTGTCCCCTCTTAAGAGGAGAAATAATTTATGGACTCAACTGTAGATGAGGCCCTATTCCCATTCCACGCCTCAAGAGAAATCCCAATGTTCCCCTACCAAAACGAAAGGAGACGTTCCTTCCCAGGGACTACACGAGCCAGTTCCTGAAGTCCCTGTCATAACTCCAGAAGGGTCCGAAGCGTCCCGCCGCAACACGAGAAAAACCACACGATTCTGCACTCAAGGTGACATGAGGAAAATCTCCCCTACAGAGTCTCAAGGAAATCCCTCACTCCTGCTTGACACGGGAACGGGTACTTGACACCCCTTATGCGACTCAAGACATTCCCTGACATAGCTGTCCCCACTTGAGAAGAGAACACAATTTATGGCCTCAATTTTAGATGAGGCCCTATTCCCATTCCACGGCTCGATAGAAATCCTGATGTTCCCTTACCAAAACGAAAGGAGACTTGACTTCCCAGGGACTACAAGAGGGTGTCCTTGAGGTCCCTTTCGTGACTTTAGAAGGACGCCAAGCTTCCAGCCACAACTCTAGAGAATTCACCAGATTCTGCACTAGAGGTGAAATGAGGAAAATTAACCCTGCAGAGTCTCAAAGGAAACCACATATATCCTCTTGAAACTCGAACGGGTACTTGACTCCATTTATGCGACTCAAGAGATTCCCTGACATAGATTCCACACTTGAGAGGAGAACACAATTTATGTACTCAACTTTAGATGAGGCCCTATTCCCATTACACACCATGAGATTAATCCCGATGCTCCTCTGCAAAAACGAAAGGAGACCTGATTCCAGGGACTACACGAGCGAGTTCCTGGGGTCCCTGTTGCAAATCGAGAAGGACTCCAAGTTTGCCGCAGCAACAGAAGAAAAACCACAAGATTCTGCACTCAAGGTGACATGAGGAAAATTTCCCATGTAGCGTCTAAGTGAAATCCCACATTCCCGCTTGACACGGGAAAGGGGAATTGACAGCCTTTATGCGACTCAAGACAATCCCTGACATCGCTGTCCCTACTTGAGAGGAGGACACAATTTATGGACTAAAATTGAGAAGAGACCTATTTCCATTCCATGCCTCAAGAGTAATCCCGATGTTCCCCTACCAAAACGAAAGCACACCTGACTTCCCAGGGACGACACTAGCAAGTTTCTAAAGTCCCTGTCGCAAATTGAGAAGGGCCAAAAGCTTCTCGCCACAACACGAAAAAAATCTCAGAAGATCCTGCACTCAAGCTGAGATAAGGAAAATCTCCCCTGCAGAGTCTCAAGAGAAATCCCACATACCCATTTGAAAGGCGAATGGGTCCTTGACACCCTTTATGCGACCCAAGACATTCCCTGACATAGCTGTCCGTACTTGAGAGTAGAATACAATTTATGCACTCAACATTAATGAGGCCCTATTTCCCTACCACGCATCGCTAGGAAACCCAATGTTCCCCTACGGAAACGAAAGAAGACCTGACTTCCCTGGTACTCCACGAGCGAGTTCCTGAGGTCCCTGTCGCAATTCGAGGAGGACCCCAAGCTTCCCAAAGCAACTCGAGAAAAACCACCATTCTGCACTCAGATGAGATGAGGAAAATTTCCAATGCAGAGTCTCAGGAGAAATCCCACATTCCCTTTTGAAACGCGAACGGGAATTTGACACCCTTTATGCGACTCAAGATATTCCCTGACATAGCTGTCCCCACTTGAAAGGAGAACCCAATTTATGGGCTCAACATAGATGAGGCCCTATTCCCATTCCACGCCTCGAGAGTAATCCGTATGTTCCCCTACCAAAACGAAAGGAGACCTGCCTTCCCAGGGACTACAAGGGCGAGTTCCTGAAATTCTTGTCGCAAGTCGAGAAGGGCCCCAAGCTTCCCGCCGCAAAACGAGAAAAACCACAAGATTCTGCACTCAAGGTGAAATGAGGAAAATTTACCCTGCAGAATCTCAAGAGACCTCCCACATTCCCGCTTGAACTCAAATGGGTTGACTCCCTTTATGTGACTCACGACATTCCCCGACATAGCTCTTCCCACTTGAGATTATAACACAATTTATGGACTCAAATTTAGATGAGGCCCTATCCCCATTCCACACCACGATAGTAATCTCGATGTTTCCCTACCAAAAGGAAAGGAGACCTGATATACCAGGGAATACCCGAGTGATTTCCTCAAGTCCCTGCAACAACTCGAGAAGGACCCCAAACTTCCCGCCAAAACTCGAGAAAAACCACAACATTCTGCATTCAATGTGAGCTGAGGAAAATTTCCCCTGCAGAATCTCAAGAGAAATGCCACATTCAGGTTTGAAACACGAACGGTTACTTGACACCCTTTATGGGACTCAAGACATTCCCTGACATAGCTGTCCCCACTTGAGAAGAGAACACAATTTATGGACTCAACTTTAGATGAGGCCCTATTGCCTTTCCACGGCTCAAGAGTAATCCCGATGTTCCCCTACCAAAAGGAAAGGACACCTGACTTTCCAGGGACTACACGAGCGAGTTCCTGAGGTCCCTGTCGCAACTCGAGAAAGGACCGAGCTTCCCACAGAAACAAGAAAAAAACCACAAGTTTCTGCACTCAAGATGCGATGGGGATAATTTACCCTACAGAGTCTCAAGAGAAATCCAACATTCCCGCGAATGGGTACTTGACACCCTTTATGCAACTCAAGACATTCCCTGACATAGCTGTCCATACTGGAGGGGAGAAAACAATTTTTGGACTCAAATTTAGATGAGGCCCTATTCCCATTCCACGCCTCGAGAGCATTCCCGATGTTCCCCTACCAAAAAGAAAGGAGACCTGACTTCCCAGGGACTACACGAGCGAGTTCTGGAGGTCGCTGTCACATTCGAGAAGGGCCCCAAGCTTCCCGTCGCAACAAGAGAGAAACCACAAGATTCTGCACTCAAGGTGAGATGAGGAAAATTTCCCCCGCAATGTCTAAAGAGAAATCCAACATTCCAGCTTGAAATGCGAACGGATACTTGACACCCTTTATGCGACTTAAGACATTCCCTGACATAGCTGTCCACATGAGAGGAGAGCACAATTTATGGACTCAAATTTAGATGTGGCCCTATTCCCATTCCACGTTTCGAGAGTAATCCCGATATTCCCCTACCAAAACAAAAGGAGACCTGTCTTACCAGGGACTACACGAGCGTGTTCTTGAGCTCCCTTTCCCAACTTGAAAAGGAACTCCAGCTTTGCGCCGCAACTGGAGAAAAACCACAAGATTCTGCACTCAAGTTGAGATCAGGAAAATCTCCCCTGCAGAGTCTCAAGAGAAATCCCACATTCCTGCTTGAAACGCGCTCAGGTACTGGACACCCTTTATGCGACTCAAGACATTCCCTGACATAGCTGTCCCCACATGAGAGGAGAACACAATTTATGGACTCAATATTAATGAAGCGCTATTGCCCGTCCACGCCTTCAGAGTAATACTCAACTTTAGAGGAATCCCTATTAACATTCCTCGCCTCGAGAGTAATCCCTATGTTCCCCTACAGTAAAGAAAGGAGATCTGACTTCCCAGGGACTACACTAGTGAGTTCCTTATTTCCCTGTCGCAACTCAAGAACGACCCCAAGCTTCCAGCCGCTACTCGAAAAAAACCACAAGATTGTGCACTCAAGGTGAGATGAGGAAAATTTCCTCTGCAGACTCTCAAGAGAAACCCCACATTCCCGCTTGAAACTTGAACGGGTACAGAAACCCTTTATGCGACTCAAGACATTCCCTGACAAGCTGTCACCACTTGACAGGAGAACAGACTTTAGCTCTCAAATTTAGATGAGGCCCTATTCCCACTCCATGCCTCAAGAGTAATCCTGATGTTCCCGTACCAAAACGAAAGGAGACCTGACTTCCCAGGGACTACACTAGTGATGAACTTAGGTCGCTGTTGCCACTGGAGAAGGACCCCAAGCTTCACGCCGCAACTCAAGGGAAACCAGAAGATTTTGCACTCAAGGTGTGATGAGGAAAATATCCCCTGCAGAGACTCAAGAAAAATCGCACATTCCCGCTTGAAACTCGGACGGGTACTTCACACCCTTTTTGCGACTCAAGACATTCCCTGACATATTTGTCCCCACTTGAGAGGAGAACACAATTAATGGAGTCACCTTTAGATGAGGCCCTATTCCCATTGCAGGCCTCGAGAGTTATCCCGATGTTCCCCTACCAAAAAGGAATGAGATTGACTTCCAAGGGACTACATGAGCGAGTTCCTGACTTCCCTGTAGCATCTCGAGAAGGACCCCATGCTTCCCGCCGCAACTCAAGAAAAACCACTAAATTCTGCACTCAGTGTGAGATGAGGAAAATTTCCCCTGCAGAGTCTCAAGAAAAATCCCACATTCCCACTTGTAACTCGAACGGGTACATCACACCCTTTATGCGACTCAAGACATTCACTGAAATAGCTCTCCCCAGTTGAAAGGAGAACACAATTATTGGACTCAAATTTAGAGGAGGCCCTATTCCCATTCCATCCCTCAAGAGAAATTCCGATGTTCCAGTAGCTAAACGAAAGGAGACCTGACTTCCCAGGAATTACTTGAGCGAGTTCCTGAGGTCCCTGTCGCAACTCGAGAAACACCCCAAAGTTCCTGCCGCAACTCGAGGAAAACAACCTAATTCTGCACTCAAGATGAGATGAGGAAAATTTCCCCTGCAGATTCTCATGAGAAATCCCACATTCCCACTTGAAACTCGAATGGGTACTTCACATCCTTTATGCGACTAAAGACATTCACTGACATAGGTGTCCAAACTTGAGAGGAGAACACAATTTACGGATTCAGCTTTAGATGGGGCCCTATACAGATTCCACGCCTCGAGAGTAATCCCCATATTCACCTACCAAAACGAAAGGAGACTTGACTTCCCAGCACTACACGAGTGACTTGCTGCGATCCCTGTCGCAACTCGAGAAAGACCCCAAACTTCCCGCTGCAACTCGAGAAAAACCACAAGATTCTGCACTCAAGGTGAGATAGGAAAATTTCACCTGCAGAATCTCAAGAGAAATGACACTTCCCACATGAAACACGAACGGGTACTTCATACCCTTTAGGCGACTCAAGACATTCCCTGACACAGCTCTCCCCACTTGGGAGGAGAACACAATTTATGGACTCAACTTTAGATGAGGCCCTATTAGCATTCCATGCCTCAAGAGTAATCTCGGTGACCAGTAGCAAAACGAAAGGAGACCTGACTTCCCAGGTATTACTTGAGCGAGTTCCTGAGGTCCCTGTCGCAATTCGAGAAGGACCCAAAGCTTCCCGCCGCATCTCGAGAAAAACCACAAGATTCTGCACTCAAGGTGAGATGATGAATATTTCACCCACAGATTCTCAAGAGAAATCCTACATTCACGCTTGAAATTTGAACACGTACTGAACACCCTTTATGCGACTCAAGACTTTTCCTGACATAGCTCTCCCCACTTAAGAGAAGAACACAATTTATGGACTCAATGTTAGATGAGGGCCTATTTCCATTCAATGCCTCGAGTGTACTACTGCTGCTCCCCTACCAAAACGAAAGTAATCCTGAGTTCCCAGGGACTACACAAAGGAATTCTGATGTCCCTGTCGCAACTCGAGAAGGACCCTAAGCTTCCCGCTGCAACTCGAGAAAAACCACAAGATTCTGAACTCAAGGTGAGATGAGGAAAATTTCCCTGGGAAAGTCTCAAGAGTAATCCCACATTCCCCCCATGAAACTCGAACGGGTACTTGACACCTTTATGGGACTCAAGACTTTCCATGACATAGTTGTCGCCACTTGAAAGGAGAAAACTATTTATGGCCTCAACTTTAGATGTGGCCCTATTCCCATTCCATGCTTCGAGAGAAATCGCGGTGTTCCCCTACCAAAATGAAAGGAAACCTGACTTCCCAGGGACTACACTAGCGAGTTACTGTGTTCACTGTCGCAATTCAACAAGGACCCCAATCTTCTCACAGCAACTCGAGAAAAATCACAAGATTCTGCACTCAAGGTGAGATGACGAATATTTCCCCTGCAGAGTCTCAAGAGAAAGCCCACATTCCCCCTTGTAACCCGAATGCGAACTTCACACCCTTTATGCGATTCAAGACATTCCCTGACATAGCTGTCCCACTTGAGAGGCAAACACAATTTATGGACTCAACTTTAGATGAGGCCCTATTCACATTCCACACCTAGAGAATAATTCCAATGTTCCCCTACCAAAACGAAAGGAGACCTGACTTCCCAGGGACTACACGAGCGAGTTCCTGAAGTCCTTGTTGCAACTCGAGAAGGACCCAAATCTTCCTGCCACAACTCGATAAAAACTAGAAGATACTGCACTCAAGGTGAGATGAGGAAAATTTCCCCTGCAGAGTCTGAAGGGAATTCCCACATTCCCTCTTGAAACTCTAACGGGTAATTCACACCCTTTAGACGACTCAAGAAATTCCCTGACATAGCTGTCCTGACTTCAGAGGAGAACGCAATTTATGGACTCAACGTTAGATGAGGCCCTATTCACATTCCACGCCTAGAGAGTAATTCCGATGTTCCCCTACCAAAACGAAAGGAGACCTGACTTCCCGGGGACTACACGAGCGAGCACCTGAGGTCCCTGTCGCAACTTGAGTAGGACCCCTTGCTTCCCGCCGCAACTCGAGAAAAACCACTAAATTCTGCACTCAGGGTGAGATGAGGAAAATTTCCCCTGCAGAGTCTCAAGAAAAATCCCACATTCCCGCTTGTAACTCGAACGGGCACATCACCCCCTTTATGTGACTCAAGACATTCACTGAAATAGCTCTCCCCAATTGAAAGGAGAACACAATTTGTGGACTCAAATTTAGAGAAGGCCCTATTCCCATTCCATCCCTTGAGAGTAATGCCGATGTTCTGCTACCTAAACGAATGGAGACCTGACTTCCCAGGTATTACTTGAGTGAGTTCCTGAGGTCCCTGTCGTAACTCGAGAAGCACCCCCAAGATTCCTGCAGCAACTCGAGAAAAACAACCTAATTCTGCACTCAAGGTGAGATGAGGAAAATTGCCCCTGCAGATTATCAAGAGAAATCCTACATTCTCGATTGAAACTCGAACGGGTAATTCACAACCTTTAGATGACCCAAGACAATCCCGGACATTGCTTTCCCCATTTGAGAGGAGATTCCAATTTATGGAATCAACTTTCAATTAGTCCCTTTTCCCATTTGACGCCTCGAGAGTAATCCCCTTTTTCCCCTACCAAAACGAAAGAAGACCTGACTACCCAGGGAATACAGGAGCGATTTCCTGAGGTCCATGTCGCAACTCGAGAAGGACCCCATGCTTCCCGCCGCAACTCGAGAAAAACCACTAAATTCTGCACTCAGGGTGAGATGAGGAAAATTTCCCCTGCATAGTCTCAAGAAAAATCCCACATTCCCTCTTGAAATTCAAATGGGTACATCACACACTTTATGCGACCCAAGATATTCACTGACATAGCTCTCCCCAGTTGAAAGAACACAAGTTATGGACTCAGATTTAGATGAGGCCCGATTCCCATTCCATGCCTCGAGAGTAATCTCGATGTTCCCCTACCAAAACGAAAGGAGACCTGGCTTCCCAGGAACTACTTGAGCGAGTTCCTGAGGTCTCAGACGCTCTCAAGAAGGACTGCAACTTCCTGCCGGAATTCGAGAAAAACAACATAATTCTGCACTCAAGGTGAGATGAGGAAAATTTCTCTGGCAAATTCTCAAGAGAAATCCCACATACCCGAATGAAATTCGAACGGGTACTTCACATCCTTTATGCGACTAAAGACATTCCCTGACATAGGTGTCTCCACTTGAGAGAAGAACACAGTTTATTGACTCAACTTTAGATTAGGCCTTATTCCTATTCCACGCCTCGAGAGTAATCCCAATGTACCCCTACCAAAACGAAAGGAGACCTGACTTCCCAGGAACAAATTGAGCGAGTTCCTGACGTCTCGGGAGCAACTTGAGAAGGACCCTAAGCTTCCTGTGGCAACTTGAGGAAAATCACAAGATTCTGCACTCAAGGTCAGATGAGGAAAATTTCCCCTGCATAGTCTCAAGAGAAATCCCACATTCCAGCTTCAAACTCGAATGGATAATTGACACCGTTTATGCGACTCAAGACATTCCCTTACATAGCTGTCCCAGCTTGACAGGAGAACACACTTTATGGACTTAACTTTAGATGATTCCCTATTCCAATTCCATGCCTCGAGAGTAAACCCGATGTTCCCCTACCAAAACGAAAGGTGACCTGATTTCCAAGGGACTACACGAGCGAGTTCCTGATGTGCCTGTCGCAACTCGAGGAGGACCCCAAGCTTCCCGACGAAACTAGAGAAAAACCACGCGATTCTGCAATCAGGTGAGATGAGGAAAATTTTCAATGCAGAGTCGCAGGAGAAATCCCACATTCCCTGTTAAAACACGAAAGGGTACCGGGCACCCTTTATGCAACTCAAGACATTCCCTGACATAGCTGTCCCCACTTGAGAGGAGAACACAATTTATGGACTCAACATTAGATGAGGCCCTATTTCCATTCCACGCCTTGAGAGTAATTCGTATGTTCCCCTACCAACACGAAAGGAGACTTGATTGCAGGGACTACACGAGCGAGTACCTGGGGTCCCTGTTGCAAATCGAGAAGGGCACCAAGTTTGCCGCAGCAACGAAGAAAAACCACAAGGTTCTGCACTCAAGGTGACATGAGGAAAATTTCCCATGTAGCGTCTAAGTGAAATCCCACATTCCCGCTTGACACGGGAAAGGGGAATTGACAGCCTTTATGCGACTCAAGACAATCCCTGACATCGCTGTCCCTACTTGAGAGGAGGACACAATTTATGGACTAAAATTGAGAAGAGACCTATTTCTATTCCATGCCTCAAGAGTAATCCCGATGTTCCCCTACCAAAAGGAAAGCACACCTGACTTCCCAGGGACGACAATAGCGAGTTTCTGAAGTCCCTGTCGCAAATTGAGAAGGGCCAAAAGCTTCTCGCCACAACACGAAAAAACCCAAAAGATTCTGCACTCAAGCTGAGATGAGGAAAATCTCCCCTGCAGAGTCTCAAGAGAAATCCCACATTCCCGTTTGAAATGCGAACGGGTACGTGGCACCCTTTATGCGACTCAAGACATTCCCTGACATAGCTGTCCGTACTTGAGAGTAGAAAACAATTTATGCACTCAACATTAATGAGGCCCTATTTCCCTACCACGCATCGCTAGGAATCCCAATGTTCCCCTACGGAAACGAAAGAAGACCTGACTTCCCTGGGACTCCACGAGCGAGTTCCTGAGGTACCTGTCGCAACTCGAGGAGGACCCCAAGCTTCCCAAAGGAACTCGAGAAAAACCACACGATTCTGCACTCAGGTAAGATGAGGAAAATTTCCAATGGAGAGTCTCAGGAGAAATCCCACATTCCCTTTTGAAACGCGAACGGGTATTTGACACCCTTTATGCGACTCAACATATTCCCTGACATAGCTGTCCCCACATGAAAGGAGAACATAATTTATGGGCTCAACATAGATGAGGCCCTATTCCCATTCCACGCCTCGAGAATAATACCAATGTTCCTCTACCACAACGAAAGGAGACCTGACTTCCCAGAAACTACACGAACGAGTTCTTGAGGTCCCTATCACAACTCTAGAAGGACACCAAGCTTCCCGCCGCCACTAGAGAAAAACCACAAGATTCTGCACTCAAGGTGAGATGGGGAAAACTTCCAATGCAGAGTCTCAGGAGAAATCCCACATTCCCCTTTGAAACGTGAATGGGTGCTGGACACCCTTTATGCCACTCAAGACATTCTCTGAAATAGCTGTCCGCACATGAGAGTAGAACACAATTTACGGACTCAACTTTAGATGAGGCCCTATTCCCATTCCACGCCTCGAGAGTAATCCGTATGTTCCCCTAACAAAACGAAAGAAGACCTGACTTCACAGGGACTACACGAGCGAGTTCCAGAGGTCCCTGTCGCAAATCTAGAAGGACCCCAAGCTACCCGCCGCAACTCGAGAAAGAAACACAAGATTCTGCCTTAAAGGTGAGATGAGGAAAATGTCAGCTGCAGAGTCTCAAGAGAAATCCCATATTCCCGCTTGAAATGTGAAAGGGTAATTGACACCCTTTATGCTGCTCAAGACATTCCCTGACATAGCTGTACCCACTTGAGAGGAGAACACAATTTATGGACTCAACATTAAATGGGCCCGTATTCCCATTCCATGCCTCGAGAGTAATCCCGATGTTCCCCTACCAAAACGAAAGGAGACCTGACTTCCCAGGGACACACGAGCGAGTTCCTGAGGTCCCTGTCGCAACTCGAGAAGGACACCAAGCTTCCCGCCGCAAAACGAGAAAAAAACACAAGATTCTGCACTCAAGGTGAAATGAGGAAAATTTGCCCTGCAGAATCTCAAGAGACCTCCCACATTCCCGCTTGAACTCAAATGGGTTGACTCCCTTTATGTGACTCACGACATTCCTCGACATAGCTCTTCCCACTTGAGATTATAACACAATTTATGGACTCAAATTTAGATGAGGCCCTATCCCCATTCCACACCACGAGAGTAATCTCGATGTTTCCCTACCAAAAGGAAAGGAGACCTGATAGACCAGGGAAAACCCGAGCGAGTTCCTCAGGTGCCTGCAACAATTCGAGAAGGACCCCAAACTTCCCGCCGCAACTCAACTCGAGAAAAACCACAACATTCTGCACTCAAGGTGAGCTGAGGAAAATTCCCCCTGCAATCTCAAGAGAAAATCCACATTTCCGATTGAAACGCTACCGGGTACTTGACACCCTTTATGCGACTCAAGACATTCCCTGACATAGCTGTCCTCAATTGAAAGGAGAACACAATTTATGGGCCAACAAAAATGAGGCACTATTCCCATTCCACGCCTCGATAGTAATACCAATATTCCCCTACCAACACGAAAGCAGACCTCACTTCCCAGAAACTACACGATCGAGTTCTTGAGGTACCTGTTGCAACTCTAGAAGGACCCCAAGCTTCCAGCCGCAACTCGAGAAAACCCACAAGATTCTGCACTCAAGGTGAGTCGGGGAAAATTTCTAATGCAGAGTCTCAGGAGAAATCCCACATTCCCTCTTGAAACGTGAAAGGGTACTGGACACATTTTATGCGAATCGAGACATTCCCTGACATAGCTGTCCCCACTTGAGTGGAGATCACAATTTATGGACTCAACTTTAGATGAGGCCCTATTCCCATTCCATGCCTCAAGAGAAATCCGTATGTTCACCTACTAAAACAAAAGGAGACGTGACTTCACAGGGACTACATGAGCGAGTTCAAGAGGTCTCTGTTGCAAATCGAGAAGGACCCCAAGCTACCCGCCGCAACTCGAGAAAAAAACACAAGATTCTGCACTCAAGGTGAGATGGGGATAATTTCCAATGCAGAGTCTCAGGAGAAATCCCACATTCCCTGATGAAACGTGAACGGGTACTGGACACCCTTTATGCCACTCAAGACATTCCCTGACACAGCTGTCTCCACTTGAGAGGAGAACACAATTTATGGACTCAACTTTAATGAAGCCCTCTTGCCCTTCCACTCCTTGAGAGTAATCCCGATATTCCCCTACAAAAACGAAAGGAGATCTGACTTCCCAGGACTACACTAGCGAGTTCCTGACGTCCCTGTCGCAAATCGAGAAGGGCAAATCTTCCTCCCACTACACGTGAAAAACCACAAGATTCTGCACTCAAGGTCTGATGAGGAAAATTTCCCCTGCAGAGTCTCAAGAGAAATCCCACATTCCCGCGAGAAATGCGATCGGATACTTGACACACTTTAGGTGACTCAAGACATTCCCTGACAAAGATAGCCATACTTGAGAGGAGAACACAATTTATGGTCTCAACTTTAGATGAGGCCTTATTCCCCTCCACGCCTTGAGAGTAATCCCGATATTCTCCTACAAAAGCGAATGGAGACCTGACTTTTCAGGGACTACAGAGCGAGGTATTGAGGTTCCTGTAGCAAATCGAGAAGGGCCCCAAGCATCCTGCCGCAACTTGAAGAAAACCACAAGATTCTGCACTCAAGGTGAGATGAGGAAAATTTCCCCTGCAGAGTCTCAAAAGAAATCCCACATATCCGCTTGAAATGCGAACGGGTACGTGACACTCTTTATGCGACTAAAGACATTCCCTGACATAGCTGTCCGTACTTGAGAGGAGAACACAATTTATGGACTCAACCATAGATGAGGCCCTATTCCCATTCCACACCATGAGTGTAATCCCGATGTTCCCCTACCAAAACGAAAGGAGACCTGACTTCCCAGGGACTACACAAGCGAGTTTCCGAGGTCCCTGTTGCAACTCCAGAAAGATCCCAAGATTCCCACCGCAACTCGATAAAAATCACAAGATTCGGCAGTAAAGGTGTGATGAGGAAAATTTCCCATGCAGAATCTCAAGAGTAATCCAACATTCCCGCTTGAAACGCGAATCATGACTTGACACCTTTTATGCGACTCAAGACTTTCCCTGACATAGCTGTCCCTACTTGAGAGGAGAACACACTCTTTGGACACAACTTTAGATGAGGCCCTATTCCCTTTCCATGCCTTGAGAGTAATCCTGATGTTCCCCTTCTAAACAAAAGGAGATCTGACTTCCCAGGGACTACACCATCGACTTCCTGAGGTCCCTGTCGCAACTCGAGAAGGACCCCAAGCTTCCCACCGCAACAAGAGAAAAACCACAAGATTCTGCAATCAAGGTGAGATGAGGAAAATTTCCCCTGTAGAGTCTCAGGAGAAATCCCACATTCGCACTAGAAACGCGATCGGGTACTTGACACACTTTAGGCGACTCAAGACATTCCCAGACAAAGCTGTCCATACTTGAGAGGAGAAAACAATTTATGAACTCAACTTTAATGAGGCCCTGTTTACCTTCAGGGCCTCGCTAGTAATCCCGAATTCCCCTACCAAAACGAAAGGAGACCTGACTTCAAAGGGACTACAGAGCCAGGTACTGAGGTCCCTGTCGCAAATCGAGAAGGGCCCCAAGCTTCCCGCCGCAACTTGAGAAAAACCACAAGATTCTGCACTCAAGGTGAGATGAGGAAAATCTCACCTGCAGAGTCTCAAGAGAAAACCCACATTCCCGCTTGAATGGCGAACGGGTACTTGACACCCTTTATGCGACTCCAGACATTTTCTGACATAGTTGTCAATACTTGAGAGTAGAAAACAATTTATGGCTTCAAATTTAATGATGTCCTATTTCCCTACAACGCACCGCTAGTAATCCCGGCGTTCCCTTACCAATACAAAAAGAGACCTGATTTCCCAGGGGCTACATGTGCGAGATCCTGAGGTCCCTGTCGCAACTCGAGAAGGACTCCAAGCTTCCCGCCTTAACTCGAGATAAACCACAAGATTCTGCACTCAAGGTGAGATGAGGAAAATTTCCCCGTAGAGTCTCAAGAGAAAGCCCACATTTCTGCTAGAAACGCGATCGGGTACTTGACACACTTTAGGCGACTCAAGACATTCCCTGAAGAAGATCACCACACTTGAGAGGAGAACACAATTTATGGTCTCAACTTTAGATGAGGTCCTATTCCTATTCCATGCCTCGAGAGCAATCCCGATATTCCCCTAACAAAACGAAAGAAGAGCAGAGTTCCGAGGAACAAACCAGCGAGTTCCTGAGGTCCGTGTCGCAACTCGAGAAGGACACCAAGTTTCCCGCCGAAACTCGAGAAAAATCACAATATTCTCTACTCAAGATGAGGTGAGGAAAATTTCCCCTGCAGCGTCTCAAGAGAAATCCCACATTCCTGATTGAAATGCAGTCGGGCACTTGACACCCTTTATGCGACTCAAGACATTCCCTGACATAGCTGTCCCCACTTGAGAGGAGAACACACTTTTTGGACGTAACTTTAGATGAGGCCGTATTACCTTTCCACGACTTGAGAGTAATTCCGATGTTCCCCTACCTAAAGAAAAGGAGATCTGACTTTCCAGGGCCTACACCATCGACTTCCTGAGGTCCCTGTCGCAACTCCAGAAAGACCCCAAGCTTCCCGCCACAACTCGAGAAAAAAACACAAGATTCGGCAGTAATGGAGAGATGAGGAAAATTTCCAATGCATAGTATCAAGAGTAATCCAACATACCCGCTTGAAACGCGAATCAGTACTTGACACCGTTTATGCCATTCAAGAATTTCCCTGACTTATCTGTCGCCACTTGAGAGAACACATTTTATGGACTCAAATTTGGATGAAGCCCTATTCCAATTGCACTCCTCGAGAATAATCCCGATGTTCCCCTACCAAAACGAAAGGAGACCTGACTTCCCAGGGACTGTACGAGTGAGTTCCTGAGGTCCCTGTCGCAACTCGAGAAGGACCCTAAGCTTCCCGCCGAAACTCGAGAAAAACCTCAATATTCTCTACTCAAGGTGAGATGAGGAAAATTTCCCCTACAGTCAAAAGAGAAATCCCACATTCCCGATTGAAATGCGATTGGACACTTGACACCTTTTATGCGACTCAAGATATTCCCTGACATAGCTGTCCCCACATGAGAGGAGAACACAATTTATGGACTCAAATTTAGATGAGGCCCTATTTCCATTCCACGCCTCAAGAGTAATCCCAATGTTGCCCTACCAAAACGAAAGGAGACCTGATTTCCCAGGGGCTACACGAGCGAGATCCTGAGTTCCCTGTCGCAACTCCAGAAGGAACCCAAGCTTCACGCCTCAACTCGAGAGAAACCACAAGATTCTTCACTCAAGGTGAGATGAGGAAAATTTCCCCTGTAGAGTCTCAAGAGAAATCCCACAATCGCGCTACAAACGCCAACGGGTACTTGACACACTTTAGGCGACTCAAGAGGGACCTTGAGTCGCAACTCGAGAGGGACCACAAGCTTCCCGCCACAACTCGAGAAATACCAAAGGATTCAACCCTCAAGGCGAGATGAGGATCTTTTCCAATGCAGAGTCTCATTAAAATTCCACATTCCCGCTTCAAACTCGAAAGGGTACTTGACACCCTTTATGCGACTCAAAACTTCCCCAACATAACCGGCCCCACTGAGGAAGAGCACATAATTTACCTACACAACACTAGATTCGGCCCTACTCCTCTGCTGCGCCATGGGAAGAATATCGTGGTTCTGTTCCAATGCGAAAGGAGACCCTACTTCCCAGGGACAACACCAGCAATATCCTGAGATCCCCTTCATAACTCGAGAGAGACTACAAACTCCCCACCGCAACTGGAAAAAAATCAAAAGATTCGGCCATCAATGCGAGATGAGGAAATTTTCTGCTACAGTGTCTCAAGAGAAATGCCACATTCCCGCTTGAAACTCGTAGGAGGACTTGACCCCATTTATGCGACTTAAAACTTCTATGATATAACCGGCCCCACTCAGGAAGAGCACACAATTTACCTACACAATGCTAGATTCGGCGCTATTCCTCTGCTGCACCACGGGAAGAATACTGTGCTTCCCCTTCCAACACGAATGGAGACCAGACTTCCCTGGGACAACACGAGATTTCCTGAGGTCCCGGTAGCAACTCCAGAGAAACCCGGAGCTTCCCGCCATAACTCGAAATAAACCACAGGATTCCCCATCAATGAGAGATAAGGAAGTGTTCTGCTGCAGAGTCTCAAGAGAAATCCCACAATGCCGCTTGAAACTCATAGGGTTACCTGACACCCTTTATGCGACTCAAAAAGTTCCCAGACATAGCTGTCCCCACTGGAGAGGAGAATACAATATACAGACTCATTCTTAGATGAGGCCCTATTCCCATTCCACGCCTGGAGAGTAATTCCGAAGCTCTCCTAGCAACACGAAAGGAGACCTCACTTCCCTGAAGCAATATGAGCGAGTTCCTGAGGTCCCGGTCATAACTCGTGATAGACTACAAGCTTCCCACCACAACTTGAGAGAAATCACAAGATTGCCCCATCAAAGTGACATGAGGAACTTTTCTGCTGCAGAGTCTCAAGAGAAATCCCACATTCTCGCTTGAAACTCGAACTGCTACTTGACACCCTTTCTGTGACACAAAAAGCTTCCTAATTAAGCTGAACCCACAGGGGAATAGCACACAATAACGAACTCATCTCTATGTGAAGCCCAATTCCCATTCCACGCCTCCAGAGGAATCCTGAAAGTCCTCTTCCAACATGAAAGGAGACCTGGCTTTCCTGGGGAAACACAAGCGAGTTCCTCAGTTCCCCATCACAATTCGAGAGGGGCCTGAAGCTTCCAGCCACAACTCGAGGAAAACCAGAAAATTCTGCCCTCAAAGCGTGATGAGGAACATTTCCGTTGCAGATTCTCACAAGAAATCCCACATTCCAGCTTCCAACATGACAGGTAACTTTACATCCTTTATGCGACTCAAAAATTACACCGACATACCCCGCCCCAGTTGAGAGGAAGACTGAGTTTCTTGCCACAACTTACAAAGTGCCCTGTTATACAGTCTTGTTTTCCAGATGACAGTCGATTCACCTGCTTTGTCTGGAATGGAATCCGGACGTTTCCGTCGCACCCTAGGAGGAGGCCAGGACCACCTTGAACCTAGAGAGGATCCACAGGGTTTCAAAACACAATTGGAAAAGGAACCGATGTCCCCACCCACTAGAGATATTGTATGATTCCACGACACAGATACAAATGTATCCTCGAATATCAGCTCACAAGAAGAATGGAGACCTGACTCCCCGAGAATTCTCGATATAATCTCCAGTTACAAATTCAACTCGACTGTGGTCTAACACCCCTTTCACAAATCGAGAAGAAAGTGGAGTTCCATGCCTGAACAGGAGAAAAGCCCCAGGTGAATGTTGAGAGCAACTCCTAAATGCATATCCCCACTGGAGAGGAACACATAGTTGACAAAATCAACACTAGATATGGCCCTATTCATCTGCTGCGTTTGGAGAGGAATCCCGAGGTTCCCCTTCCAACATTATAGGTGACCTTCCTTCACTGGGGCAACAAGAGTGATTTCCTGAGGTCCCCATGACAACTCGAGAAGAATCCCAAGCTTCCTGCCGCAACTCGAGAAAAGCCACAAGACTCCCCCATCAATGTGAGATGAGGAAATTTTGTGCTGCAGAGTCTCAGGAGAAATCCCACATTCCCGCTTGAAACTCGAATGGGTACTTGACACCGTTTAGGTGACTCAAAAAGTTCCCTGACATAGCAGTCTCCAGTGCTGTGGAGCAAACAATTTACGGACTCAATGTTATATGAGGCCCTATTCCCATTCCACGCTTCGAGAGTAATCCCGAAGCTCTTCTTGCAAAAAGAAAGGAGACCTGACTTCGCTGAAGCAACAAAAGCTAATTCCTGAGGTCCCCGGCGCAACTAGAGAGGGACCCAAAGCTTCCCGGCACAACTCGAGAAAAACCACAAGATTCTACCCTCAATGTGAGATGAGAAAATTTTCCGCTGCAGAGTCTCAAGAGAAATCCCACATTTCCGCTTGAAACTCTTACAGGTACTTGACACCCTTTATGCGACTCAAAACGTTCCATGATAAAGCTGCCCGCATGGAGAGGAGAACATAATTTACAGACTCATTCTTAGATGAGGCCCTATTCCCATTCCACACCTCAAAGGTAATCCCGAAGCTTTCCTTGCAACACGAAAGGAGACCTGACTTCTAAGAAGCAAAACGAGCGAGTTCCTGAGGTCCCTGTCATAACTCGAGAGAGACTACAAGCTACCCGCTGCTATGAGTTCCCCCTCCAAGCGAGGTAGGTCCTGAGGATCTAGCAAAGCTCCAAGGTAAAACCGACTATGACATCACAACAGGACAGGATACCTGACACCCATGATGAGGCTATAGACAAAGCCCAAATGAACGGCCTGATCACGACACGAGGACAGATTCCTCTTTTATAACTCGAAAGGAAAGCAGAATTCCATGCCTCAAATCGAAACGAAACCTGACCACCCAGTAAAACCTTCATAGCAACTCCGAGATCCCTGTCGCCACTGGAGAGGAACACACAGTTGACCGACTCAACGCTAGATGCGGCCCTATTCCTCTGCTATGCCTAGAGAGGAATCCCGAGGTATCACTTCCAACATGATAGGAGACCTGACTTCCATGGGACAACACGAGAGAGTTCCTGAGGTCTCCGTCACAACTCGAGAAGAACCCCGAGCTTCCAGCCGCAACTCGAGAAAAACCACAAGATTATCCCTTCAATGCTAGATGAGGAAATTTTTCATTGCAGAGTCTCAAGAGAAATCCCACATTTCCGCTTGAAATTCGAATGGGTACTTGACACCCTGTATGCGACTCAAAAACTACCCGACATAGCTGTCCCCACTGGAGAGGAGCACACGTTTTTCCGACTCAACAGCAGAGGAGGCCCTATTCCCATTCCACGTCTCAAGAGTAATCCCGAAGTACCCCTTCCAAGATGACAGGAGACCTGAATTCCCTGAAGCAACACAAGCGACTTCCTAGGTTCCCTTCGCAATTGGAGAGAGATACCAAGCTTCCCTCCGCAACTCGAGAGAAACAACAAGATTTTGCCCTAAAGGCGAGATAAGGAGCATTTCCGTTGCAGATTCTCAGGGGCAGTCCCACGTTCCCGTTGGAAACTCCAGAAGGTTCTTGACATCCTTTATGTGACTGAAAAATTACACCGACCTACCCCATCCCAATCAAGAAGAACACCGAGTTTCCTGCCACAACTGACAAAGTGCCCTGTTTCCAGTTCTCTTTTCCAGATGACAGTCGATCCCACTGCTATGTCTGGATTGGAATCCGGACATTCCCATGGCACAGTACAAGGAGGCCAGTACCACCTTGAAACTCGGGAATATCCACAGGGTTTCAAAACACAATTGGAAATGGTACCGGTGTCCCCACCCACTCGAGATATTGTCTGATTCCACTGAACAGATTCAAATGTATCCTCGACGATCAACTCACAAGACGAGTGGAGACCTGACTCCCCGAGCATTCTCAATACAATCTGCAGGTACAAATTCAACTCGACTGTGGCCTAACACCCCTTTTACAAATCGAGAAGGAAGCAGAGTTCCATGTCTGAAAACGAGAGGAGGCCTGACTCCCCAGGTGAAATTTGAGAGCAATCCTAAGAACTCTGTTGCTACTGGAGAGAAATGCTGAGTTAAACCGACGAAAATCTAGATGCATACCTCTTTCTTTGCAGCAACGCCAAGGAATCCTAAGTTTCCTCTTGCAAATGGAAAGGAGTTCTGACTTCCCAGAGACAACACAGGAGGCTCCCTGATATTCCCGTCGTTACTCGAGTGGATCACCAAACTTCCCATAGCAACTCGAGCAAAACCTCGAGATTCCTCTTTCAAAGCAAGATGAGGTAATCTTTTTTTCCTGAAACATATAGACAGAAGTCCCGAGTTCCTTTTCCAAATTCGATATCAGGCTTGACTTCCTTGATGCAACTTAAGGGTCGCCCAGAGATACCCATCCCGATGAGAGAAGAAAACTGAATTTCCCCACCACAATTTAAGAGAAGGCCTGTGATCACACCTCAACTGAAGATAATGGGACATTCCACTTTCAAATGAAGAGGAATCCCAACTTCCTCTCACACCACTTGATGAGTCCTGTCACATCTACTGACACTCGAGGGCAACCCAATAGATACTGCAGCAAGGTCAAAGGATCCGAGTTCACACTCAACTAGAGATGAGTCATGTTGTGTTTGCAGCAGCTCCAGTGGAACACGGAGTATCAACTCCTAACGTGATTGGAGGCATTAATCCCCCCCTGAGCCTCTCGAAAAAGCCCAAATTTCCCACTCAAACAGATAGCAGGCCTGATAATCCTTTTACAACTTGGGGGGAAATCTTAGTTCCCTCCTCAACGAAGACTAGGCCTGACTCCCCAGGGGAACTTTCATAGCAACCCAAGATCCCTGTGGCCACTGGAGAGGAAAACTGAGTTTACCCTCTCAAGTCTAAATGTGACCCTCATGCCCTGCAATGACTCGAAAGGAATCACGAAGTTCCACTTACAACACGACAGGAGACCTGACTTCCATGAGGAAAAACTAGCGAGTCACAGTGGTTACCGTTATAACGCAAGAAGACCTTCAAGCTTCAAGCCACAATTCGAGAAAAACCATGAAATTCTGCACTCCACGTACAGGTCGCCCCTATTCGCTAATTAAACTTTCTGGATGTTCCCGATGAACAATAGCCAATCAGACTTTCTCTGTTTTCAGTGAAAAGGGACTCGGGTGCAGCCTCCCTTTCAGCACCGATCCCCAGGTCGGGTTGACAGGGTTCTGATCTTCCATCTGTGAGCCGCAGGCCACAGGTATCCTCGTTTGGCCTTGGCTGTGTGAGCAGCTGAAGGGAGTTTAGTCTTGGCAGGCGCCCAGCAGGCCTGTGGCTTCGGTCCGCCAGAGGTGAGCATCTCAGCAGACAGAAACAACCGTGCCAGAAGTGGAGTGGGATCCACCCTGAGGGTGGGCACTGATCGCCAAGAGATGCTCCTGTGGGACTTTGATGGGTCCTGCACACTCTTCTCCCAGAGAGCGAGAGAGATGTCTATGGGCTCTGCTAGGCCCTCGGCTCCCTCTTGTGGTCCCGAAGGCTGGTTGTCACCATCTGGAGCACCTAGCTCTGAGATGATGACCACTGCCACCTGCACTGTGTTTCCCATTGCCCGCGTGTCCATGTGAAGTGTCAGGCCATCTCTGACCTACACGAGACATGTGCATTTCCTCTCATTGGACCTGCATATGTTTCTTCTCTTTCCTTCCCGATCAATGATTTTCTCGAGGATATGGGGGCCAAAAGGATGGTGGGTCTTTCTCTGGCTTTGTGCTCTGAGGAACACTTCTCCCTTTGTTGGTGTGGGTTTATCTTTCCATTTCTCCTGCCTGGTTTATTGTTGTGAGTTTGTTTGTTCCAGCAGAAGAACTCAGCATTTCCCTTGTGCCTGAGGAGTCCCAATTACCACAGCACTGCCTAACTGGAGATTTTCAGCACATTTACCAAGAGGCTTCATTTGGCAGATGACATCTTGAAAGGACCTACACTGTCCTTTCAGATACCCAAAGTCTACTTCAAATGACATAGAAACGAGAATTCTAAAGTTTGGTCTTCCAATAGATGGGGAGTCAGAAAGTCCCCTGGAGAAGGGAAAATCTACCCACTCCAGGATTCTGCTCTAGAGAATTCCACGGACTGTAGAATTCATGGGGATGCCAAGATTCTAATAATACTGAGAGACTGCAACTTTCAACTTCAGTCAGAGGAAAATCCAGTTTCCTTTCATTTCAGTGATTGGCATCGATTGTGGCCTCAAAAGGATGGGAATAAATGCAGAGAAAAGTAGACTCAATGTTATCAGGAGGGGGAGAGAGGAACGGGGAGTGCTTGCCATGAATCTAGGCTTTGCTGGGAAGTGGGGGGAATAGAATGAGGGTGTCTGAATGTTGACAGTGGTGATGCTTACAGAGCATTGTGAAGGCCTCCATATTCCCAGATGGCTTCAAGGAAGGAAAATTTATTGATACATACTTATGAGCAAAATATACATAAAGCCACAAAAAACATAAAAGATGAGAAGAAAGATGCCTAGGAGCCTGATGAAAATCAGCTCAGGAGAAGGGAATTCAATCTCCCCTGGGTGGGGAGAGAGTGGACGGCGTCCACAGGGAACACACAGGGATGGAGGCTGCAGAGCCAACCACACCCTTGGACCAGGTATTTGCCAAAAGGGCCCTGAGTCTATGTCCAGAACTGGGGCCTGTTCTCCCTGCAGGGGACGGACAGAAATGGTGTGCGTCTGAGTCCTTGGCAGGAGCCAGGGCAGGCTGCCCCTGCCCAGGTGGTCACTCAGGCCCTGACTAGGGTTCTGCCGCCAAAGCCCAAGCAGGTGCAAGTGCACGTGGAGGTGGAGGTTTTGGAAGGTGGAGTAGGACATCAGGGCCTGGGGCTGGGGGTCCTGCAGGCACAGAGTTCCAATGTGCTGAGGGTGCTAGCCAGTACCTGGCTTGCCCCGTGTCTTTGGGTGGGGACGTCTCAGGTCTCGATCTCCCCTCATTGGATCACTGGGTCCTGCACCTGGAGCTCCCACCTCTGTAGGGACAGGTCTTGTTCGTGGAGGCTGGATGAGTTTGACGGGCAGAGCTAGAGCTTGGGGAAAAGAAGAGTTTGCCACAGGCCAGCCTTGCCATGTGCCTAAGGGGGCATGAAAGCTTCCTAGAGATGCACTAAGAAGGCCCAGCATTGGTGTCTTCTCTGCAGTCTCCAAGATGGGTGGTTTGAGTCCAGCCTTTGGTCCAGGCCCAGCCTCAGCTCTTGAGGACTCATCCCTGTGTGGCTCAGCACCGCCACCCCACACTCACATGCAGCATCCCCAGCCGCCTCACCTCTGTGCTCTGCTGTGTTGGGTTCCAGGTCCTCCTGCTGCCTCCGAGGCAGGGCTTCTCAGCGCTCTGGTTTAGAGCTGGCTGTGCTGAGCTCAGTGGCAGCCTGAGACTGGGTACCCGGGTGTGTGCTGGGTGGTGTCTGAGCAGCAGGCCTTGCCCGCTTCCTCTTCATTGCCAGTTTGCCTGAGCCCTCCATGGTCACGCTCACCTGGAGCCTGCACTGGGCCTCAAGGGCAGGGGGTGGTGCTCTGAAACCTCCCTCTTGGAGGTTGATGGGGTGTGCACCTCAGGGGCAACATCGGGTCGGACACTATGCAATGATAGTGACCACCAGCCAGCCCTGCTTCAATATTTCTGAGCTGAGTCTGGACAAGATGTCTAAATTTTCTACCCGCCTGCCCTTCTGCTCCCAAAATGAACAGATACGGGTGTCTGCTCAGTACCCACCGGGTAGGACGGAGACCCCCCATGAGGGTGTGAGGTCAGCCTGGGCACACGTCTCAGCCCGGACGCTCCCCATGCCACCCAGCATGCTCTCCCCTGGGGTGTGGACAAAAGCGACCCACGGGCTCCTGACCCACATGCGGCTGGGCTTGCCTGAGGCAGACACACCCCAAGAAACCCCCATCCACACACAAGGAAAGGCCTCAGGCTTCCCCATATGGGACGGGAGAGGTGGCCTGACCTGGCCTGGGTCTCCCCTGTTACCTTTCGGTTCCTTCGGGCAAAGAATCGGAGGCCTCTCTGGGGGCCCTGAGCCAGCGTCGACCGCGTTCCCACACACTCTGCCTGTGAGCTTGCCTGAGGCCCTGGCCTCTGGGCAGGAGCAAACAGCAGAATATCTTGAAAGCAAGCGATCTGGCTGGGGGCTCCTCTCTGCTGGGGAGGCCTGGAAACCCGGGTTTCGGATTCTGTTGGGTTCTGTTTCCAGGAAGTGATATCATTTCCTGCTTTCGTGGCCAAGGTCCATTCCACAAAGTTCCCCAAGGGAACCTCTGTGTTTCTGGTTGTTCCCCCATGCCCTCAAGACACGTGCAGGCAAATTGACACCCACACAGCACAACCCACAGCCTTGAGAAGACCAGGGTGCAGTCAGGGCCTGAGCTCTGAGGACACAGCTGCCTTCAGCCCAGGTTCCTTCTTCTCAGAAGTGATGTGGCCCTGGGCAAGCCATGTGCCCCGCAGGGTTTCCACAGTCTCTCCACCTGCAGAGTGGGGATCACTCTCCCATTTCCTGCCTAGGTCTGTCAACCTACGAACAGCTCCAGTGCCTGTTCAAACTTTGGGCCGCTCTCACATGGAGCTAGGACACTGAGACTTCCCAATGGACGGATTCCACACAGGACTGACCTAGCACAGAATGGGGCAGAATCAGGCCTAGATGGGCTCTGGGACCTTCGAAGATGAAGTCCACTTCCTGCCTATTTCTTGACCCCAGCATTGGGAGGACCGGAAGGTAATATTCAGACAACGCCGCCTCTGATATTATTTCTCGTCCTACTCAAATGTCGAACTCTGCCTCGAGGGGTGGTGGAGCGTGCCCCAACAGTGGCTCCCCGCATACTTGTTTTTGAGTCTCATCATCTTGGGTCATTTTCCCCCTTTCAGGGGGAATTGGCACTGTTACTTTTCCCAAACTCAAGAGAGATTCATGCAAATACTGTGAAATCGATTCATTTACTCTCTCCATTGTTCAATCTCTCTCCCTCGTTCCCTCTCTTTCTTGACCTTTCCAAATTCAGTCTGTCTCTTCCTCTCTGTGTTTCTCCTCTGGATGCTTGCATGCCTGAGAAATGCATGTACGCATGTATATTGTTGACCTTCAGTACAGTTCAGTTCAGTTCAGTCGCTTAGTCGTGTCCGACTCTTAGCAACCCCATGAACCACAGTACTCCAGGCCTCCCTGTCCATCACCAACTCACGGAGTTCACTCAAACTCATGTCCATCGAGTCGGTAATGCCATCCAGCCACCTCATTCTCTGTCGTCCCCGTCTCCTCATAGCCCCAATCGCTCCCAGCATCAGAGCCTTTTCCAGTGAGTCAACTCGTCGCATGAGGTGGCCAAAGTGTTGGAGTTTCAGCTTTAGCATAAGTCCTTCCAATGAACACCCAGGATTGATCTCCTCTAGAATGGACTGGTTGGATCTCCCTGCAGTCCAAGGGACTCTCAAGAGTGTTTTCCAGCACCACAGTTCAAAAGCATCAATTCTTCGGCGATCAGCTTTCTTCACAGTCCAACTCTCACATCCATACATGACCACGGGAAAAACCATAGCCTTGACGAGAAGGAACTTGTTTGGCAAAGTAATGTCTCTGCTATTTAATATGCTATCTAGGCTGGTCTTAACTTTCCTTCCAAGGAGTAAGCGTCTTTTAATTTCATGGCTGCATTCAGCATCCGCAGTGATTTTGGAACCCCAAAAAATAAAGTCTGACACTGTTTCGACAGTTTCTCCATCTATTTCCCAAGAAGTGATGGGACCAGATGCCATGATCTTTGTTTTCTGAATGTTAAGCTTCAAGACAACCTTTTCACTCTCCTCTTTCACTTTCATCAATAGGCCTTTGAGTTCCTCTTCACTTTCTACCATAAGGGTGGTCTCATCTGCATATCTGAGGTTATTAATATTTCTCCCAGCAATCTTGATTCCAGCTTGTGCTTCTTCCAGCCCAGCGTTCCTCATGATATACTCTGCATAGAAGTTAAATAAGCAGGGTGACAGTGTATAATATTGACGTACTCCTTTTCCTATTTGAAACCAGTCTGTTGTTCCATGTCCAGTTCTAACTGTTGCTTCCTGACCTGCATACAGGTTTCTCCAGAGGCAGGTCAGGTGGTCTGGGATTCCCATCTCTTTCAGAATGTTCCACAGTTTATTGTGATCCACACAGTCAAAGGCTTTGGCATAGTCAATGAAACAGAATTAGATGTTTTCCTGGAACTCTCTTGCTTTCTCCATAATCCAGCGGATGTTGGCCATTTGATCTCTGGTGCCTCTGCCTTTTCTAAAACCTGCTTGAACATCTGGAAGTTCTTGATTCACATATTGTTGAAGCCTAGCTTGGAGAATTTTGAGCATGACTTTACTAGTTTGTGTGATGAGTGCAATTGTGCGGTAGTTTGAGCATTCTTTGGCATTGCCTTTCTTTGGGATTGGAATGAAGACTGATCTTTTCCAGTCCTGTGGCCATTGCTGAGTTTTCCAAATTTGCTGGCATATTCAGTGCAGCACTTTCACAGCATCATCTTTTAGGATTTGAAATAGCTCAATTGGAATTCCATCACCTCCACGAGCTTTGTTTGTATTGATGCTCTCTAAGGCCCACTTGACTTCACATTCCAAGATGTCTGGCTCCAGGTGAGTGATCACGCCATCGTGATTATCTTCGTCGTGAAGATCTTTTTTGTACAGTTCTTCTGTGTATTCTTGCCACCTCTTCTTAATATCTTCTGCTTCTGTTAGGTCCATAACATTTCTGTCCTTTATCGAGCCCATCTTTGCATGAAATGTTCCCTTGAGATCTCTAATTTTCTTGAAATGATCTCTTGTTTTTCCTAGTCTGTTGTTTTCCTCTATTTCTTTGCATTGATCGCTGGGGAATTGTTGACCTAGGGTGAGGCTTTAGGGTTTAATTTCAAGTGAGGTAAAGCTTTCGGGTGGGAGTTCATGTTAGGGGAAATGATATGTCTGGGGTTTGTTCTGGGAGACTTAGTGGTGTGAGTTCTCAGTCTCTTTTATGAAGGAACCCCTTCTCTGATATTCTCCTTGCAAATATTCTTCTGTGTTCAGATTGCTACCATTTTGATAAGTGAATGCTTATCTTTTCTGATGCAAAGCTGTTCAGTGGATGGAAGCAAGTTGATGTCTTTTGGTTTCCTGTTTCCTTGACTTGAAGAGACCCAATTTTCTTCCCCCTCCCACACACGTGTTGAGAAGTCCCTGACATTAAGGAGCCAATGGACCTTGTTTCATTCCAGGAATTTCATCACTTCAGGTTTGTATTGACGTGTTTCCCTAAATCTGAAATGCTATGAGAACAATAGCTAATGTGATTGTTCAGATGGAACCATCTCCAATTCCCACGCCCTTTCGTTGCAGAGGCTCTAGTTCCCATTCGTATCGCCTCCCCTCCTTTGGCATTGAGGAATTGACCGTTGATGCTTGGGTTTATTTCTGGAACCTCAATTCCATTCCATGGATCTGGTTCTGCGTGTTTGATTTCTTCCCAGTATCATGCTGCCCTGATGATGCTAGTGTGATACTATAATTGGCTATCAGGCAGCCTGCTATGTACATTTCAGGGCTTTGTGGCAGATCGCATTGACTATTTTGACTCCTTTGTTTTTCCATAGATATTCTGGAATTCTTTGGTTATAATGACCTGAAAACACCCGTTGGTATTTTGAGAGGAATAGCGTGGAAACTCTGGATTGCCCTAAGGTGGGGGTTGGGGGGAGGGGGAAGTGACATCATCTTACCAGGAGGAATTCCTCTGATCCGTGAGCACAGCTTATTTTCCATTGGATTGTTGGGCTTCACCTTCTTTCATCCATCTCTTGCAGTTCTCTGAGAAGAAGGGCTTCCCTCCTTGGTTAGATGGACTCCTAGCTATTGCCTTTCAGGGAATGTCACTGTCGGTGGCGTTGATAATTGCCTTCTTCTAAGCGTTTGCTGGAAGTTTTAGAAATGCCAAGGATTTTTCTTCCCCTTCCTCACTGTCCATTTCTCTGAGCCTCCAGGTAGAACGGGCCTATCCCAGGGTCCCACGGGGCTCGGGGTATGCAGCTAGACCGTATTTCTCAGGCCTCAGTGCTGGGCATCATCCGGTGTACTCTCCCTGTCCCTTCCTTCTCCTGGTGTCTCCTTCAGGCCAATTTGTGTTCTTGTCATTTGTGTATTAAGAGCCAAATCCTGCCTAAGCTCTGTGTATGCAAACAGTTTTCTCCCAGCTTGGGATGTGTCATTTGCGCTTTTCAGACGGTTTTTCCCAGAGTCCAAATCTTGGATTTGACAAAGTTCACTGTGTTCCCTTGTTACTCTTTGTGTAGTGCCTTTCTGTATTGTGTGTGAAGACACAGAACTCATGCTAATCTTTGCTCCATTTCCTTCTGGTTTTGTGAACCGTTTTGCATGGAACATATGTCTAGGAATCATTTCAAGTGCATTTGTTGAGAGCTGTCAAGTTTCCAAGGACATGCATGTCATCCCCTCTGGTTTCCAAATGGGTTGCTCCTAAACTCTTTTGGATATCTTCTCGGAAAGATGGGTGTTTTTCAGCTTGCATTTCCACAGAAGAATGGATTCAGCAGTTCTAATTCAGGGACGCTGTGTCCACTGAAAAGGGAGTTGGGTGCGGCCTCCCTTTCAGCACCAATCCCAAGTTCAGGTTGACAGGGCTCTGAACTTCCATCTGTGATCCAGATTCCACAGGCATCCCTGTGTGCCCTTGGATGTGTGAGCAGCTGAAGGGAGTTTCGTCTCCGAAGGCGCCCAGCAGGCCTGCAGCTTCAGACCGCCAGAGGTGAGCATCTCAGAGGACAGGAGCCACCGTGCCAGAAGTGAAGTGGGATCCACCCTGAGGTTGGGCACTGATCGTCAAGTGATGTTCCTGTGGGACTATGATGGGTCCGCCACACTCTTCTCCCACATAGTGAGAGAGATGTCTATGGGATCTGCTAGGCCCTCCACTCCCTCTTGTGGTCCCGAAGGCTGGTTGTCACCATCCTGAGCACCTAGCTCTGAGATGATGGCCACCTCCACCTACAATGTATGTCCCTTTTCCGACGTGTCCATGCAAAGTGTCAGGCTATCTCTGAGCTACACTAGCCATGTGCTTTGCCTGTCATTGGATCTGCACATGTTTCTTCTGTTTCCTTTCTGATAACTGATTTTCTCGAGCATGTGGGTGCCACAAGGATGGTTTGTCTTTCTCTGGCCTTGTGTTCTGAGGAACACTACTCCCTTTGTTGGTGTGGGTTTATCTTTCCATTTATCCTGCATGGTTTATTGTTGTGAGTTTGTTTGTATCGGCGGAAGAACTCAGCCTTTCACTTGTGCCTGATGCGTGCCACTTACAACAGGATGACCTACCTGGAGATTCTGAGCACATTTGCCATGACGACTTCATTTGGCAGATGATATCTTGAAAGGACCTACACAGTCCATTCAGATATCCAAAGACTCCTTCAAATGACACAGAAACCAGAATTCTCCAGTTTGGTCTTTCAATATGTGGGGAGTCAGAACAATCCCCTGGAGAAGGGAAAAGCTACCAACTCCAGGATTCTGGCCTAGAGAATTCCATGGACTGTAGAATTCATGGGGATGCCAAGACTCTAACAATACTGAGAGACTATAACTTTCACCTTCAGTCAGACCAAAATCCAGTTTCCTCTCATTTTAATGATTGGCATTGATTGGGGACCCCGAAACGATGGGAAGAATTGCAAAGAGAAGTAGACTCAATGTTTTCACGTGGGGGAGAGAGGAACGGGGAGTGCTTGCCATGAATCCAGGCTTTGCTGGGAAGTGGGAGGGGGATAGAATGAGTGTTTCAGAATGTAGAGAGTGGTGATGCTTACACAGCATTGTGAAGGCCTCCATCTTCCCAAATGGCATCAAAGAAGGAAAATTTATTGGCACACACTTGTGAGCAAAATATACAGAAAGTCATAAAAGACATAAAAATGAGAAGAAAGATGCCTATAAGCCTGATGAAAATCAGCTCAGGGGAAGGGAATTCAATCTCCCCTGGGTGGGGAGGGAGTGGACGGCGTCCACGGGGAAAACACAGGGATGGAGGCTGCAGAGCCAACCGTGCCCCTGGACGATGTGTTTGCTGAAAGGGCTCTGGAAGTCTGTCCAGAGCAGGGACCTGTTCTACCTGCAGGGGTGGGACAGTCATGGTGGGCGTCTGAGTCTTTGGCAGCAGCCAGGGCAGGCTGCCCTTGTGCAGGTGGTCACTGAGCCCCTGACTCGGGTTCTGCCGCCAAAGCCCAAGCAGGTGCATGTACACGTGAAGGTGGAGGTTCTGGAAGGTATGGTGAGACATCGGGGCCTGGGTCTGGGAGTCGTGCAGGTACAGAGTTCCAATGTGCTCAAGGGACTGTCAAGTACCCGGTTCGCCCCGTAGCTTTGGGAGGGTTGTCTTAGGTCTCGATCTCCCCTCATTGGATCCCTGCGTCCTGCACCTAGTGCTCCCACCTCTGTAGGGACGGGTCTTGTACGTGGAGGCTGGTTGACTTTCATGGCCAGAGCTAGAGCTTGGAGAGAAGAAGAGTTTGCCAAATGCCAGCCTTGCCATGAGCCTAAGGGGACAGGAAAGCTTCCTAGAGATTCGCTAAGAAGGCCCTGCTTCGGAGTCTTCTCTGCAGTCTCCAAGATGGGTGGTGTGAGGCCAGCCTTTGGTCCAGGCCCAGCCCCACTCTGGGGGACTCCTCCCTGTGTGGCTAAGCACCGCCTCCCCACACTCACATGCAGCAGCCCCAGGAGCCTCAACTCTGTGCTCTGCACTGCTGGGCTCCAGGCTCTCCTGCTGCCTCCAAGGAAGGGCTTCTAGGAGCTCTGGGTCAGAGCCGGGTGTGCTGAGCTCCGTGGCAGCCTAAGACTGGGCCCCGGAGTGTGTGCTTGGTGGTGTCTGTGCAGCAGGCTTTGCCTGCTTCCTCTTCTTCGCCAGTTTGGCTGAGCCCTCCGTGGCCACGCTCACCTGGAGCCTGTACTGAGCTTCCTAGGCAGGGGGCTGGTGCTCTGAACCCTCCCTCAGGGTGGTAGTAGGGGTGTTCCCCTCAGGGGCCACTTCGGGTGGGACACTCTACAATGACAGTGACCATCAGAAGCACTCCTTCGATATTTCTGAGCTGTGCCTGGCCAGGATGGCTGCTGCCTCTGCCCATCTGCCCTTCTGCTCCCAGAAAGCGCAGAGATGAGTGTCTGTTTAGATACGCAATCGGGAGGACAGAGATACCCCTGAGGGAGTGAGGTCAGCCTGGGCAGTGAGCTCTGCCCGGATGCTTCCCATGCCACCAGCCTGCTCTCCCCTGTGGTGTGGACAAAAGCGACCAACGAGCTCCTGACCAATATGCGGCTGGGCTTGCTTAAGGCAGACACACCCCGAGAAACCCCCACCAACACACAGGCAAAGGCCTCAGGCTTCCCCATGTGGGATGGTAGAGGTGGCCGGACTTGGCCTGGGACTCCCTGTTACCTTTCTGTTCCTTAGGGCAAAGGGCCAGAGGCCTCTCCGCGGTCCCTGAGCCAGCGTCATCCACGTTCCCACATTCTCTGCCTGTGAGTTCACCTGAGGCCCCAGCCTCTGGGCAGGGGCAAACAACAGAACATCTTGAAAGCAAGTGATCTGGCTAGGGACTCCTCTCCACTGAGGAGGCCTGGATACCAGGGTTGCCGGTTCTGTTGGGTTCTGTTGCCAGGAAGTGACATCATTTCCTGGTTCATGGCCGAGGTCACTTCCACAAAGCTCCACAAGGGAACCTCTGAGTTTCTGGCTGTTTCCCCACGCCCTTAGGCCATGTGCAGGCACAGTGACACACACAGCCCACCCCAGAGCATTGGGGAGACCTGGGTGCAGCCAGGGCCTGAGCTCTGAGGACACAGCTGCTTTCAGCCCAGGCTCCTTCTCAGAAGTGAAGTGGCCCTGGGCAACGCATGTGCCCTGCAGGTTTTCCCCACTCTCTCCATCTGCAGAGTGGGGGTCACTCTCCCATTTCCTGCCTAGGTCTGTCAGCCTACGAACAGCTCCAGTGCCTGTTCAAACATTGGGCTGCTATCACATGGAGCTTGGACACTGAGACTTCCCAAAGGATGGATTCCACACAGGGCTGACCTAGCACAGAATGGGGCAGAATCAGGCCTGGAAGGGCTTTGGGACCTGGGAAAAGGGAGTCCCCTTTCTGCCTATTTCTTGACCCCTGCATTTGGAGGACTGGAAAATCATATTCAGACATCACCGCCTCTGATATCAACCTTCTACATCCTCCTCAATTGCCCCACTTGGCCTTGAAGGCTGGGGGAGTCTGCCCCAACAGTGGCTCCCCGCATCCATGTCCTTGAGTCTCATCATCTTAAGTCATTTTCCCCCTTGGGGGAAAAGCACAGTCATTGTTTGCAACCACAAGAGAGATTCATGCAAATTCTATGAAATCGAATCATTTCCTCTCTCCATTGTTCAGTCTCTCTCCCTCGTTCCCTCTCTTTCTTGACCTTTCCAAATTCAGGCTGTCTCTTCCTCTCTGTGTCTCTCCTCTGGATGCTCGCATGCATGTGAATGCATGGACGCATGTATGTTGTTGAACTTGTTTGAGGCTTTAGGGTTTCGTGTCGAGTGAGTTAAAGGTTTGTCGTTGGATTTGGTGTTAGGGGAAGGGATAGGTCTGGGGTTTGTTCTGGGAGACGCGTAGGACGCCCTTCTCCGATATTCTGCTTGCTAATATTCTTTTTTGTTCAGTTTGTTACCATTTTGATTTGTGAATGCTCAGCTTTTCTGATGCAAATCTGTTCAAGTGGATAGAAGCCCGTGGGTGTCCTTTGGTTTACTGTTTCCTTGACTTGAAGGGACTCAATTTTCTCCCCCCCCCATACACACATGTTGAGAAGTCCATGGCATGCAGGAGCCTATGGCCCGTGCTTATTTCCAGGAATTTCTTCACTTCAGGCTTGGCGTTGATGTGTTTCACTGAATCTGACGTGTTCTGAGACCAAAAGCCAATGTGATTGTTCAGATGGAACCATCTCCAATTCCCACGGCCTTTCATTGCAGAGGCTCTTGTTCTCATTCGTATCGCCTCCCCTCCTTTGGAGTTGAGGAATTGACCGTAGAAGCTTGGGTTTATGTCTGGACCCTCAATTCGATTCCATGGATCTGGTTCTACGTGTTTGATTTCTTCCCAGTACCATGCTGTCCTGATGATCCTAGTGTGATAGTCTAATTGGCTATCAAGCAGCCTGCTATGTCCATTTCAGGGCTTTGTGGCAGATTGCATTGACTCTTTTGACTCCTTTGTGTTTCCATAGACATTTTGGAATTCATTGGTTATAATGCCCTGAGAATAGCCGTTGGTTTTTTTTTTTTTATTTTATTGGAGGCTAATTATTTTACAATATTAAATTGGTTGGTTTTGCCATACATTGACATGAATCCACCTCGGGTGTACATGAGGTCCCTCTCCCGAACCCCCCTCCCACCTCCGTCCTTCCTTTATTTTCCCTCTGGGTCATACCAGCCCTGAACATCCTATAACATGCCTCGACCCTGAACTGGTGATTCATTTCACATAAGATAATATACATGTTTCAATGTCATTCTCCCAAACCATCCCATCCTCACCCTCTCCCACAGAATCCCTACGACTGTTTTATACATCTGTTTCTATTTTGCTGTCTCGTATACGGGGTTATCATTTGCATCTTTCTAAATACCATATATATGCGTTAGTATCTTGTATTGGTGTTTTTCTTTCTGGCTTACTTCACTCTGTATAATAGGCTCCAATTTCATCCACCTCATTAGAACTGATTCAAATGCATTCTTTTTAACGGCTGAGTAATACCCCATTGTGTATATGTACCAAAGCTTTATTATCCATTCGTCTGCAGATGGACATGTAGATTGCTTCCATGTCCTGGCTATTGTAAACAGTGCTGCGATGAACATTGGAGTACATGTGTCTCTTTCAATTCTGGTTTCCTCGGTGTGTATGCCCAGGAGTGTGATTGCTGGATCATATGGCATTTCTATTTCCAGTTTTTTGAGGAATCTCCACACTGTTCTCCATAGTGGCTGTACTAGTTTGCATTCCCACCAACAGTGTAAGAAGGTTCCCTTTTTTCCACAACCTCTCTAGCATTTATTGCATGTAGACTTTTGGATAGCAGCCATTCTGACTGGTGTGAAATGGTATCTCATTGTGGTTTTGATTTGCATTTCTCTGATTATGAGAGATGTTGAGCATTTTTTCATGTGTTTGTTAGCCAACTTTATGAATTCTTTAGAGAAATGTCTGTTTAGTTCTTTGGCCCATTTTTTGATTGGCTCATTTATTTTTCTGGAATTGAGCTGCAGGAGCTGCTTGTATATTTTGGAGATTAATCCTTTATCAGTTGTTTCAGTTGCTATTATTTCCCCCCATTCTGAAGGCTGTCTTTTCACCTTGCTTTTAGTTTCCTTAGCTTTGCAGAAGCTTTTGATTTTAATTAGGTCCCGTTTGTTTATTTTTGCTTTTATTTCCAATATTCTGGGAGGTGGGTCTTGGAGGATCCTGCTGTGATTTATGTCAGAGAGTGTTTCGCCTATATTCTCCTCTAGGAGGTTTTACGTTTATCTCTCTAGTCTATTTTGAGTTTATTTTGGTATATGGTGTTAGGAAGTATTCTAGTTTTATTCTTTTACAAGTGGCTGACCAGTTTTCCCAGAACCACTTGTTAAAGAGACTGTCTTTTCTCCTTTTGATATTCTTGCCTCCTTTGTCAAAGATAAGGTATCCATAGGTGCGTGGATTTATCGCTGGGCTTTCTGTTTTGTTCCATTGATCTATGTTTCTGTATTTATGCCCATACCATAATGTCTTGATGACTGTGGCTTTGTAGTAGAGCCTGAAGTCTGGCAGGCTAATTCCACCAGTTACATTTTTCTTCCTCAAGATTGTTTTGGCTATTTGAGGTTTTTTGTATGTCCATACAAATTGTTAGATTATTTGTTCTAGTTCTATGAAAAATATCGTTGGTAGCTGGACAGGGATTGCATTGAATGTATAAGTTACTTTAGATATTATACTCATTTTAACAATATTTATTCTTCCAATACATGAACATGGTATATTTGGCCATCTATTAGTGTACTCTTTGATTATGTTCACTAGTGTTTTATAGTTTTCTGTGTACAAGTCTTTTGTTTCCTTAGGTAAATACATACTTAAGTATTTAAATCTTTTCGTTGCAACAGAGAATGGAATAGTTTCCTTAATTTCTCATTCAATTTTCTCATTATTAGTGTAAAGGAATGCAAGTGATTTCTGTGTGTTGACTTTATATCCTGCAACGTTACTTTATTCATTGATTAGCTCTAGTAGTTTTCTGGTAGATTCTTTAGGGTTTTCTGTGTAGAGGATCACGTCATCAGTTAACAGTGAAAGTTTTGCTTCTTCTTTTCCAATTTGATTCCTTTTATGTCTTTTTCTGCTCTGATTGTTGTAGCCAAAACTTCCAGAACTATGTTGAATAGTATTGGTGCGAATGGGCACCCTTGTCTTATTCCTGACATTAGGGGAAATGCTTTCAGTTTTTCACCATTGAGGATAACGTTTGCTGTGGGTTTGTCATATATAGCTTTTATTATATTGAGATATGTCCCTTCTATTCCCACTTTCTGGAGGGTTTTTATCATAAATGGATGCTGTATTTTGTGAAAGGCTTTCTCTGCATCTATTGAAATAATCATATGATTTTTACTTTTCAGTTTGTTAATGTGGTGTATTACGTTGATTGATTTGTGGATATTGAAGAATCACTGCATTCCTGGGATAAGCTCACTTGGTCATGATGTATGATCTTCTGACTGTGTTGTTGGATTCTGATTGCTAGAATTTTGTTAAGGATTTTTGCATCTATGTTCATCAGTGATATTGGCCTGTAGTTTTCTTTTTTTGTGGGATCTTTACGAGGTTTTGGGATTAGGGTGATGGTGGCCTCATAGAATGAGTTTGGAAGTTTCCCTTCCTCAGCAATTTTCTGGAAGAGTTTAAGTAGAAAGGTGTTAGCTCTTCTCTAAATTTTTGGTAGAACTCAGCCGTGAAGCAGTCTGGACCAGGGCTTTTGTTTGCTGGAAGAAGTTTTATTATAGCCTCTATTTCCGAGCTTGTGATGGCTCTGTTCAGATTTTCTATTTCTTCCTGGTTCAGTTTTGTAAAGTTGTACTTTTCTTGGAATTTGTCAATTTCTTCCAGGTTATTCATTTTATTGCCATATAATTGCTGATAGTATTCTCTAATAATCCTTTGTATTTGTGCAACCGTTGGTATTTTGAGAGGAATAGCGTGCGACCTCTGGACTGCCCCACGTTGGGGGTTGGGGGGAGGGGGAAGTGACATTTTCTTACCAGGAGAAATTCTTCTGATACTGGAGCACAGTTTATTTTCCATTGGATTGGTGGGCTTCACCTTCTTTCATCCATCTCTTGCAGTTCTCTTAGAAGAGAGGCTTCCCTCTTGGGTTAGATAGACCCTTAGCTATTGCCTTTCAGAAATTGTCACTGTCGATGGGGTTGATACTTGCCGTCTCCTTCTAAGCATTTGCTGTTAGTATTAGAAATGCCAACGATTTCTCTTCCCCTTCCTCACTGTCCATCTCTCTGAGCCTCCAGGTTGAACAGGCCTAGTCCAGGGTCCCATGGCTATTGGGGAGTGCAGTTAGACCGTGTTTCTCAGGTCTTCATTGTTTGGCATCATTCAGTATACTCTCCATGTCCCTTCCTTCGCCTGGTTTTCCTGCAGACCTCTCCTTCAAGCTTGTGTTCATGTCGTTTGTGTATTAGGAGCCAAATTCTGCCTACGTTCCGTGTATGCAAACAGTTGTCTTCCCGCTTGGGATATGTTGTTTGTGTTTTTCAGACGGTCTTTCCCAGAGTCCAAATCTTGGATTTGACAAAGTTCACTGTGTTCCCTGGTTACTCTTTGTGTAGTGCCTTTTGGTATTGTGTGTGAAAACTCAGAGCTCATGTCTAATGTCTGCTCCATTTCCTTCTGGATTTGTGAACCATTTTCCATGGAACGTATGTCTAGGAATCATTTGAAGTGCATTTGTTGCGAGGTGTTAATTTTCCATGGACATGCATGTCATCCCCTCTGGTTTCCAATGTGTCACTCCTAAACTCTTTTGGAGACCTTCTCGGAAAGATGGGTGTTTTTCAGCTTGCATTTCCACAGTTGAATGGATTCAGCAGCTCTAGAAGCAAGGACACTTTGTCCAGTGAAAGGGGGAGTCAGGTGCGGCATCCTTTTCAGCATCGATCCCCAAGTCTGGTTGAGAGGGCTCTGATCTTCCATCATTGAGCCAGAAGCCACAGGCATCCTTGTGTGCCCTTGGACTTGAGCGGCTTAAGGGAGTTTCGTCTGCGCAGGCACCAAGCAAGCCTGAGGCTTTGGACCACCAGAGGTGAGCATCTCAGTAGACAGGATCAACCGTGCAAGAAGTGGAATGGGATCCACCTTGAGGGTGGGCACTGATCGCCAAGAGATGTTCCAGTGGGATTTGATGGGTCCAGCACATTCTTCTGGCAGAGAGTGAGACAGATGTCTATGGGCTCTGCTGGCCCTCCATTCCCTCTTGTGGTCCCGAAGGCTGGTTGACACCAACCTGAGCACCTAGCTCTGAGATTAAGAGAACCGCCACCTGCACTGTGTTTCCCTTTACCCGCGTGTCCATGCGAAGCATCAGGCCATCTCTGAGCTACACTAGCCATGTGCATTGCCTCACATTGGACTTGCACATGTTTCTTCTGTTTCTTTCCCGATCACAGATTTTCTCGTACATGTGGGGGCTACGAGGATGGTGGATCTGGCCTTGTGTTCTGTGGAACACTTCTCCCTTTATTGGTTTGGGTTTATCATTCCATTTCTCCTGCCTGGTTTATTGTTGTTAGTTTGTTTTTGCCAGCGGAAGAACTCAGCATTTCCCTTGTGCCTGAGGTGTCCCAGTTACAACAGCATTGCCTACCTGCATATTCTGAGCAGAATTGCTGAGACGGCTTCGTTTGGCAGATAACATCTTGAAAAGACCTACATGGTCCTTTCAGATACCCAAAGGCTACATCAAATGACATAGGGACCAGAATTCTCCAGTTTGGTCTTCCAATATGTGGGGAGTCAGAACAATCCACTGAGAAGGGAAAAGCTACCGACTCCAGGATTCTGACCTAGAGAATTGCATGGATTGTAGAATTCATGGAGATGGCAAGACTCTAACAATGCCGAGAGACTATAACTTTCACCTTCAGTCAGAGCAAAATCCAGTTTCCTTTTATTTCAGTGATTGGCATTGATTGGGGACCTCGAAAGGATGGGAAGAAAAGCAGAGAGAAGTAGGCTCAATGTTGTCAGGCGGGGAGAGAAGAACGGGGAGTGCTTGCCATGAATCCAGGCTTTGCTGGCAACTGGGGGGTGGATAGAATGAGGGTGTCCAAATGTAGACAGTGGTGATGTTTACACAGCATTGTGAAGGCCTCCATATTCCCAAATGGCATCAAGGAAGGAAAATTTATTGACACACAGTTGCGAGCAAAATATACAGAAAGCCATAAAAGACATAAAAGATGAAAAGAAAGATGCCTAGGAGCCTGATGAAAATCAGCTCAGGGGAATGGAAGTCAATCTCCCCTGGGTGGGGAGCGAGTGGACGGCTGCCACGGACAAGACGCACTGATGCAGGCTGCAGAGTCAACCGCGTCCCTGGACGAAGTTTTTGATGAAAGGGCTCTGGGTCTCCGTCCAGAGCATGGGCCTGTTCTCCCTGCAGGGGTGGGACAGGCATGTTGGGCGTCTGAGTCCTTGGCAGGAGACACGGCAGGCTGCCCCTCTGCAGGTGGTCACTCAGGCCCTGACTCGGGTTCTGCCGCCAAAGCCCGAGCAGGTGTAAGTTCACGTGGAGGTGGAGGTTCTTGAAAACGGGGTGGGATATCGGAGCCTGGGGCTCTGGTTCGTGCAGGCACAGAGTTCGGATGTGCTGACAGTGCTAGCCAGTACCCGGCTCGCCCCATTTATTTGGGAGGGGACGTCTCAGGTCTCAATCTCCCCTCAGGGGATCCCTGGGTGCTGCACCTGTAGCTCCAACCTCTGTAGGGACTCGTTTCGGACGTGGAGGCTGGCTGAGTTTGACAGTCAGAGCTAGAGCTGGTGGAGAAGAAGAGTTTGCCACAGGACAACCTTGCCATGTGCCTAAGTGGGTACGAAAGCTTCCTGGAGATTCTATAAGAAGGCCTAGCATCGGAGTCTTCTCTGCAGTCTCCAAAATGTGTGGTGTGAGGCCAGCCATTGGTCCCGGACCAGCCCCAGCTCTGGGGGACACCTCCCTGTGTGGCTCAGCACTACCTCCCCACACTCACATGCAGCAGCCACAAACGCCTTTTCTTTTTGCCCTCCTGGGTTCCAGGTCCTACTGCTACCTCCAAGGCAGGGCTTCTCAGAGCTCTGGGTCAGGGCAGGCTCTGCTGAGTTCCGTGGCAGCCTGAGACTGGGCCCCGGGGTGCGTGCTGGGTGGTGTCTGTGTAGCAGGCCTGGCCTGCTCCGTCTTCATTGCCAGTTGGGCTGAGCCCTCCATGGCCACTCTCACCTGGATCCTGGACTGGGCCTCCTGGGCAGGGGGGTGGTGCTCTAAGCCCTCCCTCTGGGAGGTGGATGGGATGTGCCCCTCAGGGGCCACCTCGGTTGGGATGCTCTGCAATGATAGAGACCATCAGCCAGCCCTGCTTTGATATTCGTGAGCTGAGACTGGCCAGTATGGCTGCTGCTTCTGCCCATCTGCCCTTCTGCTCCCAGAAGGAGCAGCGACAAAGATATGCTGAGATACCCACCCAGGAGGACGGAGACACACCTGAGGGCATGAGGTTAGCCTGGTCCACCAGCTCTGACTGGACGCTCCCCATGACAGGCAGCCTGCTCTCCGCTGGGGTGTGGACACAAGCAGTCAAAGGGCTCCAAACCCACATGCAGCTGGGCTTGCTTGATTCAGACACACGCCGAGGAAACCCCTTCCACACACAGGGAAAGGCCTCAGGCTTCCCCGGGTGGGATGGGAGAGGTGGCAGTACCCTGTATGCATACACTGAGCTTAGGCAGGATTTGGCTGTTAATACACAAATGACATGAACACAAAGGAGCCTGAAGGAGAGGTCTGAAGGGACACCAGGCGAAGAAAGAGATGCGGAGAGTACACAAAATGATGCCCAGAACTGAGGGTCTGATCCACAGAGTCTAGGTGCACTCCCCGAAGCCCGTGGGACCCTGGACTAGGCCTGTCCTACCTGGAGGCTCAGAGAGATGGACAGTGAGGAAGGGGAAGAGAAATACTTGGCATTTCTAACACTCACAGCAAACGCTTAGAAGACGGCAATTATCAACCCCACCGACAGTTACATTCCCTGAAAGGCAATAGCTAGGAGTCCATCTAAGCCAGGAGGGGATCCCCTCTTCTCTGAGAACTGAAAGAGATGGATAAAAGAAGGTGAATCCCACAAATCCAATGGAAAATAGCTTTGCTCAAGGATCAGAAGAATTCCTCCTGGTAAGATGATATCAATTCCCCCTCCCCCGGACCCCCAAGGTGGGGCAATCCAGGGGATCCATTCTATTTCTCTCAAAATACCAACGGCTTTTCTCAGGGCATTATAACCAAAGAATCCAAAATGTCTATGGAAACACAAAGGAGGCAAAAGAGTCAATGCAATCTGCCGTAAAGCTCTGAAATGGACATAGCAGGCTGACTGATAGCCAATTAGACTCTCAGACTAGGATCATCAGGACAGCATAGTACTGGGAAGAAATCAAACATGCAGAACCAGATCCATGGAATGGATTTGAGGTTCCAGACGTAAACCCAAGCTTCTACGGTCAATTCCTCGACGCCAAAGGAGGGGAGGTGATACGAATGGGAAAAAGAACCTCTGCAAGGAAAGGCCGTGGGAATTGGAGATGGTTCCATCTGAACAATCATATTGGCTTCTGGTCTCAAAACACGTCAGATTCAGTGAAACACATCAATGCAAAGCCTGAAGTGATGAAACTCTTGGAAATAAGCACGGGCCATAGGCCCCTTAATGTCAGGGACTTCTCAACATGTGTGTGGGGGTGGAAGAAAATTGGGTCTCTTCAAGTCAAGAAACAGTAAACCAAAGGACACCCACCAGCTTCCATCCACTTGAACAGCTTTGCAACAGAAAAGCTAAGAATTTGCTAATCAAAATGGTAACAAACTGAACAAAAAGAATATTAGCAAGCAGAATATCGGAGAATGGGTTCCTACGTAAAAGAGACAGAACTCACACCACTAAGTCTCCCAGAACAAACCCCAGATCTAGCCCTTCCCCTAACACCAATTCCAACCCCAAACTTTAACTCACTCTACACGAAACACTAAAGCCTCCCCCTAGGTCAACAGTTTACATGCTTACATACATTCACATGCATTCAAGCATCCACAGGAGAGACACAGAGAGGAAGACAGACTGAATTTGGAAAGCTCAAGAAAGAAACGGAACGCGGAAGAGAGACTGAACCAGGGAGAGAGGAAATGAGTCGATTTCACAGAATTTGCATGAATCTCTCTTGAGGTTGGAAACATTGACAGTGCGTATTCCCCCTGCAAGTGGTAAAATTACACAAGATGATGAGATTCAAAGACAAGGATGCGGGGAGCCACTGTTTGGGCAGACTCCCCCACTCCTCGAGGCTGAGTGGGACACTTGAGTAGGACAAGGAAGGTTGATATCAGAGGGTGCGATGTCTGAATATGACCTTCCGGTCCTCCCAATGCGGGGGTCAAGAAATAGGCAGGAAGCGGACTGCCTTTTCCCAGGTCGCAGAGCCCATCCAGGCCTGATTCTGCCCCATTCTGTGCTAGGTCAGCCCTGTGTGAAATCTGTCCTTTGGGAAGTCTCAGTGTCCAAGCTCCATGTGATAGAGGCCCAAAGTATGAACAGGAACTGGAGTTGTTCGTAGGCTGACAAACCTAGGCAGCAGATGGGAGAGTGTTCCCCACTCTGAAGATCAGGAGACTGGGTTACCCTGCGGAGCACATGCCTTGCCCAGGGCCACATCATTTCTGAGAAGAAGGATCCTGGGCTGAAAGCATCTGTGTCCTCAGAGCTCAGGCTCTGGCTGCACCCAGGTCTCCCCAGTGCTGTGGGGTGGGCTGTGTGGTTTCTCTGTGCCTGCATGTCGTCTAAGGAGGTGGGGGAACAGCCAGAAACCCAGAGGTTCCCTTGGGGAGCTTTGTGGAAGGGACCTCGGCCACGAACCAGGAAATGATGTCACTTCCTGGCAACAGAACCCAACAGAACCCACAAACTGGGTATCCAGTCCTCCCCAGCGGAGAGGAGACCCCAGCCAGATCGTTTGCTGTCAAGATGTTCTGCTGCTTGCCCTTGCCCAGATGATGCCGGGACCTCAGTCGAGCTCACAGGCAGACTGTGTGGGCACGCGGTTGACACTGGCTCAGCGCCCCCCCACCCCCGAGAGTCCTCTGGCCCTTTGCCGGAAAGAACAGAAAGGTAACAGGGGAGCCCCAGGCCAGGTCCGGCCACCTCTCCTGTCCCACCCGGGGAAGCCTGAGGCCTTTCGCTGTGTGTGGATGGGGGATTTTCAGGGTGTGTCTGCCTCAAGCAAGCCCAACCGCATGTGGGTCAGGAGACCATGGGTCGCTTGTGTCCACACCCCAGGGGAGAGAAGGCTGGGTGGCATGGGGAATTTCCAGGCAGAGCCGCCTGCCCAGGCTGACCTCACACCCTCAGGGGTGTCTCTGTCCTCCCGGGTGGGTAGCTGAGCAGATCTTTGTCTTTGCTCTTTCTGTGAGCAGAAGGGTTGACAGGCAGAGGCAGCAGCCATCCTGGCCAGCCTCAGCCCAGAAATATCGAAGCAGGGCTGGCTGATGGTCACTATCATTGCAGAGCGTCCCACCCGAGTTGGCCACTGAGGGACACACCCCATCCACCTCCCAGAAGGAGGGCTCAGAGCACTAGCCACCTGCCCGGGAGGCCCAGTGCAGGCTCCAAGTGAGCGTGGCCAAGGAGGGCTCAGCCCAACTGAAGATGAAGACGGAGCCGGCAAGGCCTGCTATCCAGACACCCCCCAGCATGCACCCCGGGGCCCAGTCTCAGGCTGCCACAGAGCTCCGAATAGCCGGCCCTGACCCAGAGCTCTGAGAAGCCCTGCACCTGAGGTAGCAGGAGGACCTGAAACCCAGAACGGCATAGCACAGACGTGAGGCAGCTGGGACTGCTGAACATGAGTGTAGGGATTCAGTGCTATGCCACACAGGTAGGAGTCCCCGAGAGCTGGGGCTGGGCCTGGACCAAAGGCTAGCCTCACACCACCCATCTTGGAGACTGCAGAGAAGACTCCGATGCTGGGCCTTCTTAGCGAATCTCTAGGAAACTTTCGTGCCCACTTAGGCACATGGCAAGGCTGGCCTGTGGCAAACTTTTCTTCTCCCCCAGCTCTAGCTCCGGCCGTCAAACTCAGCGAGCCTCCACCTCCAACACCTGTCCCTACGGAGGTGGGAGCTCCAGGTGCAGGACCCAGGGATCCACTGAGGGGGGTTCGAGACCTGAGACGTACCCTCCCAAAGACATGTGGCCAACCGGGTATTGGCAGGCACACTCAGCACATCGGATCTCTGTGCCTGCAAGACCCACAGCCCCAGGACCCGATGTCCCACCCCGTTTCCAGATCCTCCACCTCAACTTGCACTTACACCTGCTCGGGCGTTGGTGGCAGAACCTGAGTCAGGGTCTCAGTGACCACCTGCACAAGGGCAGCCTGCCCTGGCTCCTGCCAAGGACTCAGACACCCACCATGACGGTCCCACCCCTGCAGGGAGAAAAGGCCCCTGCTCTGGACAGAGACCCAGAGCCCGTTCAGCAAACACCTCATCCAGGGGCGCGTTTGGCTCTACAGGCTCCATCCCTGTGTGTTCCCTGTGGATGCCGTCCACTCCCTCCCCACCCAGGGGAGACTGACTTCCTTTCCCCTGAGCTGATTTTCATCAGGCTCCTAGGCATCTTTCTTCTCATCTTTTATGTCTTTTATGGCTTTCTGTATATTTTGCTCACAAGTGTGTGTCAATAAATTTGTCTTCCTTGATGCCATTTGGGAATATATAGGCCTTCACAATGCTGTGTAAACATCACCACTGTCTACATTCGGACACCCTCACTCTATCACCCCACCCACTTCCCAGCAAAGCCTGGATTCATGGCAAGCACTGCCGGTTCCTCTCTCCCCCGCCTGACAACATTGAGTCTAATTCTTTCTGCATTTCTTCCCATCCTTTCGGGGTCCCCAACCAATGCAATCACTGAAATGAAAGGAAACTGGATTTTCCTGTGACTGAAGGTGAACGTTTTAGTCTCTCAGTATTGTTAGAGTCTTGACATTCCCATGAATTCTACAGTGCATGGAATTCTCTAGGCCAGAATCCTGGAGTGGGTAGCTTTTCCCTTCTCCGGGGGATTGTTCTGAGTCCCCAAATATTGGAAGACCAAACTGGAGAATTCTGGTTTCTATGTCATTTGAAGGAGCCTTTGGGTATATGAAAGGACAGTGTAGGTCCTTTCAAGATGTCATCTGCCCATCGAAGCCCGCTCAATAACTGCTCAGAATCTCCAGGTAGGCAGTGCTGTTGTAAGTGGGACACCTCAGACACAAGGAAATGCTGAGTTCTTCTCCCGGCTCAAACAAACTCACAACAATAAACCAGGCAGGAGAAATGGAAAGATAAATCCACACCAACAAAGGGAAAACTCTTCCTCAGAACACAAGGCCAGAAAAAGACCCACCATCCTTGTGGTCCCCACATGCTCGAGAAAATGTATGATCGGGAAGGAAACAGAAGAAACATATGCAGGTCCAATGAGAGGCAATGGACATGGCTAGGGTAGCTCAGAGACAGCCTGACGCTTTGCGTGGACATGCGGTCAAAAGGAAACACAGGGCAGGTGGCAGTGTTCATCATCTAGAACTAGGTGCTCATCATGGTGACAACCACCTTTCGGGACCACAAGAGGGAGTGGAGGGCTTAACAGAGCCCATAGACATCTCTCTCGCTATCTGGGAGAAGAGTGTGCCGGACCCATCAAAGTCCCATAGGAGCATCTATTGACGATCAGTGCCCACCCTCAGGGTGGATCCCACTCCACTTCTGGCACAGTGGCCCCTGTCTTCTGAGATGCTTACCTCTGGTGGTCCGAAGCCACAGGCCTGCTGGGCGCCTGCTGAGATGAAACTCCCTTCAGCTGCTCACACAGCCAAGGGCACACAAGGATGCCAGTGGCCTGTGGCTCACAGATGGAAGATCTGCCCCCTGACAATCCGACCTTGGTATTTGTGCTGAAAGGGAGGCCGCACCCGACTCCCTTCATTGGAGTCAGCACCCCTTCTGCTAGAGCTGCTGAATCCGTTCAACTGTGAAAACACAAGCTGAAAAACACCCATCTTTCCGAGAAGTTCTCCTAAAAAGTTTAGAAGCAAATCATTTGGAACCCAGGGGGATGACATGCATGTCCATGGAAACTTGACACCTCTCAACAAATGCACGTCAAATGATTCCTAGACATACGTTCCATGGAAAATGGTTCACAAAAGCAGAAGGAAATGAAGCAGACATTAGACATGAGCTCTGTGTCTTCACACACAATACAGAAAGACACTACACAAAGAGTAACCAGGGAACACAGTGAACTTGTCTAACCAAGAATTGGACTCTGGCAAAAATGGTCTGTAAAACGCAAACGACACATCCCAAGCTGGGAGACAACTGTTTGCATACACAGAGCTTAGGCAGATTTAGCTTCTAATACACAAGTGAGATGAACACAAAGGAGCCTGAAGGAGAGGTCTGAAGGCACATCAGGCGAAGGAAGGGACCTGGAGAGTACACCGAATGATGCCCAGCACTGAGCACCTGAGAAACATGATCTAGCTACACTCCCTGGGCCCCTGGGGACCCTGGACTAGGCCTGTTCTACCTGGAGGCTCAGAGAGATGGACAGTGAGGAAGGGGAAGAGAAATCCTTGGCATTTCTAACATTTACAGCAAATGCTTAGAAGGAGAAGGCAAGGATCCTCCCCACCGACAGTGACATTTCCTGAAAGGCAATAGCTTGGATTCCATCTAACCCAGGAGGGAAGCCCCTCTTCTCAGAGAACTGCAAGAGATGGATGAAAGAATTTGAAGCCCACCAATCCAATGGAAAATAAGCTGTGCTCCCGGATCAGAAGAATTCCTCCTGGTAAGATGATGTCACTTCCCCCTCCCCCCAACCCCCACCGTGGGGCAATCCAGAGGTTGCATGCTATTTCTCTCAAAATACCAAAGGCTGTTCTCAGGGCATTATAACCAAAGAATTCAAAAATGTCTATGGAAACAGAAAGGAGTCAAAATAGTCAATGCAATCTGCCACAAAGCCCTGAAATGTACATAGCAGGCTGCCTGATAGCCAATTAGACTCTCACACTAGGATCATCAGGACAGCATGGTACAAACATGCAGAACCAGATCCATGGAATGGAATTGAGGGTCCAGAAATAACCCCAAGCTTCCATAGTCATTTCATTGACGCCAAAGGAGTGGAGGCGATATGATTGGGAACAACAGCCTCTGCAACGAAAAGCTGTTGGTATTGGAGATGGTTGCATCTGAATAATCACATTGACTTTTGGTCTCATAACACCTCAGATTCAGTGAAACACATCAACGCAAAGCCTGAAGTGATGAAACTCCTGGAAATAAGCACGGATCATAGGTTCCTTAATGTCAGGGACTTCACGACATGTGTGTGGTGGCGGAAGCAAAATTGCGTCTCTTCAAGTCAAGGAAACAGGAAACCAAAGAACATCAACTAGCTTCCATCCACTTGAACAGCTTTGAAACAGAAAAGCTTAGCATTCACAAATCAAAATGGTAACAAACTGAACACAAAGGAATATTTGCAAGCAGAATATAGAAGAAGGGTTTCCTAAGTAAAAAAGACAAGAACTCACACGACTAAGTCTCACAGAACTAACCCCAGACCTATCCCTTCCCCTAACCTCAACTCCATCCCCAAACCTTTACCTCACTGGAAAGGAAACCTTGAAGCCTCACTCTAGGTCAACAATATACATGCTTACATTCATTCACAGGCACACGAGCATCCACAGCAGAGACACAGAAAGGAAGAGACAGACTGAATTTGGAAAGTTCAAGAAAGACAGAAGGAGGGAGAGAGACTGAACAATGGAGAGAGGAAATGAGTCGATTCCACAAAATTTGCATGAATCTCTCTTGAGTTTTGAAACAATGACAATGCCTATTCCCCCTGCAAAGGGGAAAATGACCCAAGTTGATGAGGCTCAAAGACAAGGATGCGGGGAGCCACTTTTGGGGCAGCCTTCCCCACCCCTCGAAGATGAGTGGGACACTTGAGCAAGAGGATGAAAGTTGATATCAGAGGGAGCGATGGCTGAATGTGACCTTCCGGTCCTCCCAATCAGGGGGTTAAGAAATAGGCAGGAAGCGGACTGCCTTTTCCCAGGTCCCAGAGCCCATCTAGGCCTGATTCTGCCCCATTCTGTGCTAGGTCATCCCTTGTTTGTGCCGGCGGAAGAACTCAGACTTTACCTTATTCCTGCAGTTTCCCACTGAAACAGCACTGCCTACCAGGAGATTCTGAGCACATTTGCCGAGAGGGCTTCGTTTGGCAGATGACTTCTTGAAAGGACCTACACGATCTTTTCAGATACCCAAAGGCTACTTCAAATGAAATAGAAACCAGAATAATCCAGTTTGGTCTTCCAACATATGGGAGAATTGCCTGGAGAAGGGAAAAGCTACCCACTCCAGGATTCTGGCCTAGAGAATTCCATGGACTGTAGAATTCATGGGAATGCCAAGACTCGAACGATACTGAGAGACTAAAACTTTCACCTTCAGTCAGACCAAAATAAAGTTTCCTATCTTTTCAGTGATTGGCATTGATTGGGGACCCCGAAAGAATGGGAAGAAATGCAGAAAGAAATAGACTCAATGTTGTCAGGCGGGGGAGAGTGGAACGGGCAGTACTTGCTATGAATCGAGGCTTTGCTGTGAAGTTGGGGAGGGGGGAGAATGACGGTGTCCGAATGTAGACAGTGGTGATCCTTACACAGCATTGAAGGCCTCCATATTCCCAATAGCATCAAGGAAGGAAAATTTATTGACACACACTTGTGAGCAAAATATACACAAAGCCATAAAAGACATAAAAGATGAGAAGAAAGATTCCTAGAAGCCTGATGAAAATGAGCTCAGGGAAAGGGAAGTCAGTCTCCCCTGGGTGGGGAGGGAGTGAACGGCGTCCATGGGGAACATACAGGGATGGTGGCTGCAGAGCCAACTGCATCCCTGGATAAGGTATTTGCTGAACAGGCTCTGGACCTCTGTCCAGAGCAGGGGCCTGTTCTCCCTGCAGGGGTTGGACAGTCATGGTGGGCATCTGAGTCCTGGGCAGGAGCCAGGACAGGCTCCCTCTGTGCAGGTGGTCAATCAGGCCCTGAATTTAGTCCTGCCGCCAAAGCCCGAGCAGGTGCAAGTGCCGGTGGAGGTAGAGGCTCTGGAAGGCGTGGTGCGACATCAGGGCCTGGGGCTGGGCGTCATGCATGCAGTGATCCGATGTGCTGAGAGTGCTGGCCAGTACATGGCTGGCCCCGTATCTTTGGGTGGGGACGTCTCAGGTCTCGATCTACCCTCAGTGGATCCCTGGGTCCTGCACTTGGAGTTCCCACCTCTGTAGGGACAAGTCTTAGACATGGAGGCTGGCTGAGTTTGATGGCCAGAGCTAGAGCTGGGGGAGAAGAAAAGTTTGCCACAGGCCAGCCTTGCCATGTGCCTAAGTGGGCACGAAAGCTTCCTAGAGATTCGCTAAGAAGGCCCAGCATCGGAGTCTTCTCTGCAGTCTCCAAGATGGGTAGCTTGAGGCCAGCCTTTGGTCCAGGTCCAGCCCCAGCTCTGTAGGACTCCTCAATGTGTGGCTCAGCACCGCCTCCCCACACTCACATGCAGAAGCCCAGCCGCCTCACCTCTGAGCTCTGCCGTGTTGGGCTCCAGGTCCTACTGTTGCCTCTGAGGCAGGGCTTCTTTGAGCTCTGTGTCAGAGCCAGCTGTGTTGAGCTCCGTGACAGCCTTAGACTGGGCCCCGTTTTGTGAGCTGGGTGGTGTCTCACAGCAGGACTTGCCCGCCTCCTCTTCATTGCCAGTTGGGCTGAGCCCTCCGTGGCCATGCTCACCTAGAACCTACACTGTGCCTCCTGGTCACGGGGTGGTGCTCTGAACCCTACCTCTGAGAGGTGCATGGGGTGTGCCCCTCAGAGGCCACCTCGGGTGGGACGCTATGCAATGATTGTGACCATCAGCCAGCCCTGCTTCGATATTTCTGAGCTGAGCCTGGCCAGGATGTCTCATGTTTCTGCCCGTCTGCCCTTCTGCTCCCAGAAAGAACAGAGATGAATGCCTGCTCAGATACCCACCAGGGAGGATGGAGACCCCCCGCCAAGGGCTTGAGGTCAGCCTGGGCACACGGCTCTGCCTGGACTCTCACCATGCCACCAAGCGTGCTCTCCCCTGGGGTGTGGACACAAGCGGTCCATGGGCTCCTGACCCACCTGTGGCTGAGCTTGCTTGAGGCAGACACAGCCTGAGAAATGCCCATCCACACACAGCGAAAGGCCTCAGGCTTCCACGGGTGGGACCGGAGAGGTGGGCGGACCCGGCCTGGAGCTCCCCTTTTACCTTTCTGTTCCTTCCGGCAAACGGCCAGAGGACTCTCTGAGGGGCCCTGGGCCAGCGTCGACAGCCTTCACACACTCTCTGCCTCTGAGCTCGCCTGAGGACCCGGCCTCTGGACAGAGGCAAACAGCAGAACATCTTGACAGCAAGCGATCTGGCTGGGGGCTCCTCTCCACTGGGGAGGCCTAGATACACGGGTTGTTGGTTCTGTTGGTTTCTGTTGCCAGGAAATGACATCATTTCCTCATTCGTGGCCTAAGTCCCTTCCACAAAGTTCCCCAAGGGAACCTCTGGGTTTCTGGCTGTTCTCACATGCCCTTATGCCACGTGCAGGCACAGTGACACACATTCAGCCCACCCCACAGCCTTTGGGAGACCTGGGTGCAGCCAGGGCCTGAGCTCTGAGGACACAGCTGCTTTCAGCCCAGGTTCCCTCTTCTCAGAAGTGATGTGGTCCTGGGCAAGACATGTGCCCCCCTTGGTTTCCCCAGTCTCTCCATCTGCAGAGTGGGGGTCACTCTTCCATCTCCTCCCTAAGTCTGTCATCCTACAAAAAGCTCCAGTGCCTGTTCAGACTTTCGGCTGCTATCACATGGAACTTAGACACTGAGACTTCCCAAAGGACGGATTCAACACAGGGCTGAACTAGCACAGAATGGGCAGAATCAGGCCTGGATGGGCTCTGGGTCCTGGGAAAAGTCAGTCCCCTTTCTGCCTATTTCTTGACCCCTGCATTGGGAGGACCGGAAAATCATATTCACACATCGCGACCTCTGATGTCAACCTTCCTCGTCCTATTCAAGAGTCCCACTCAGCCTCGAGGCCTGGGGGAGGCTGCCCCAACAGTGGTTTCCCGAATCCTTGTCTTTGAGACTCATCAACTTGGGTCATTTTCCCCCTTGCAGGGGGAATAGGCACTGTCATTGTTTCCATCCTCAAGAGAGATTCATGCAAGTTCTGTGAAATTGACTCATTTCCTCTCTCTATTGTTCAGTCTCTCTCCCTCATTCCGTTTCTTTCTTGATCTTTCCAAATTCATTCTGTATCATCCTTTCTGTGTCTCTCCTGTGGATGCTCGCATGTCTGTGAATGCATGTAAACATGTATAGTGTTGACCTAGGGTGAGGCTTTATGGTTTCGTGTCGAGTGAGATAATGGTATCGGGTTGGAGTTGGTTTTAGGGAAAGGGATATGTCTGGGTTTTTTTCTGGGAGACTTAGCTGTGTGAGCTCTCAGTCTCTTTTACGTAGGAACCCCTTCTCCAATATTCTGTTTGCAAATATCCTTTTGTGTTCAGTTTGTTACCATTTTGATTTGTGAATGCTTAGGTTTTCTGTTGCAAAGCTGTTCAAGTGGACAGAAACTCGTGGGTGTCCTTTCGTTTCCTGTTTCCTTGACTTGAAGAGACCCTACTTTGCTTTTCCACCAACATATGTTGAGAAGTCCCTGACATTAAAAGCCTATGTCCTGTGCTTATTTCCAGGAGTTTCTTCACTTCAGGCTTTGCAATGATGTGTTTCACTGAATCTGACGTGTTCTGAGACCAAAAGCCAACGTGATTGTTCAGGTGGAACCATCTGCAATTCCCACGGTCTTTCGTTGCACAGACTCTTGTTCCCATTCTTTTCGCCTCCCCTCCTTTGGCGTCGAGGAATTGACCGTAGAAGCTTGGGTTTATGTTTGGACCCTCAATTCCATTCCATGGATCTGGTTCTGCAAGTTTGATTTCTTCCCAGTACCATGCTGTCCTGATGATCCTAGTGTGATAATCTAATTGGCTATCAACAGCCTTCTATATACATTTCAGGTTTTTGCGGCCGATTGCATTGACTCTTTTGACACCGTAGTGTTTCCATAGAAATTTAGGAATTCTTTGGTTTTCATGCCCTGAGAGCAGCCGGTTTTATTTTGAGAGGAATAGCGTGGAACATCTGGATTGCCCCACGTGTGGGTCCGGGGGAGGGGAAAGTAACATCATCTTATCATGAGTAATTCTTCTGATCCATGAGCACAGCTTATTTTCCATTGGATTGGTGGGCTTCAAATTCTTTCATCCATCTCTTGCCATTCTCTGAGAAGAGGGGCACACCTCCTGGGTTAGATGGATTCTTAGCTATTGCCTTTCAGGGAATTTACTGTCGGTGGGGTTGATACTTGCCTTCTCCTTCTAAGTGTTTGCTGTGAGTGTTAGAAATGCCAAGGATTTCTCTTCCCCTTCCTCACTGTCCATCTCTCTGAGCCTCCAGGTGGAAGAGGCCTAGTCCAGGGTCCCACGGGGCTCGGGGAGTGCAGCTAGACCGTGTTTCTCAGGACCTCAGTGCTGGGCATCATTCGGTATACTCTCTGTGTCCCTTCCTTCGCCTGGTGTCTCTTCAGACTTCTCCTTCAGGCTAGTTTGTGTTCATGTCGTTTGCATATTAGGAGCCAAATCTTGCCTAAACTCTGTGTATACAAAGAGTTGTCTCCCAGAGTGGGAGGTGTCTTATGCGTTTTTCAGACGGTCTTTCCCAGAGTCCTAATCTTTGATTTGACAAAGTTCACTGTGTTCTCTGGTTACTCTTTGTGTAGTGCCTTTCTGTATTGTGTGTAAAAACTCAGAATTCATGTCTAATGTATGCTCCATTTACTTCTGGATTTATGAAACGTTTTGCATGGTACATATGTCTAGGAATCATTTGAAGTGCATTTGTTGAGAGGTGTCAATTTTCATGGACATCATGTCATCCCCTCTGGTTTCCAAATGCGTTGCTCGTAAACCCTTTTAGAGACCTTGTCGGAAAGATGGGTGTTTTTCAGCATGAATTTCCACATTTGAATGGATTCAGCAGCTCTAGTATCAGGGACGCTGTGTCCAGTGAAAGGGGAGTCGGGTGCGTCCTCCCTTTCAACACTGGTCCCCAGTTCAGGTTGACAAGGCTTTGATCTTCCATCTGTGAGCCAGAGGTCACAGGCATCCTTGTGTGTCCTTGTCTGTGTGAGCAGCTGAAGTGAGGTTCTACTCCACAGGCGCCCAGCAGGTCTGCAGCTTTGGATCGCTACAGGTGAACATCTAAGAGGACAGGGGCAACCGTGCCAGAAGTAAGTGGAATTCACCTTGAGGGTTGGCATTGATCATTAAGTGATGCTACAGTGGGACTTTGATTGGTCTGGCAATCTCTTCTGCCAGAGAGCGAGAGAGATATCTATGGCTCTGCTAGGCCCTCCGCTCCCTCTTTGGGTCCCGAAGGCTGGTTGTCATCATCCTGTACACCTAGCTGTGAGATGATGACCACCGCCACCTGCACTGTGTTTCCCTTTGCCCATGTGACCATGCGAAGAGTCAGGACATCTCTGAGCTACACTAGCCATGTGCATTGCCTCCCATTGGACCTGCACATGTTTCTTCTTTTTAATTCCTGATCACTGATTTTCTCAAGCATGTGGGGGCCATAAGGATGGTGGGTCTTCTCTGGCCTTGTGTTCTGAGGAACACTTTTTCCTTTGTTGGTGTGGGTATATCTTTCCATTTCTCCTGCCTAGTTTATTCTTATGAGTTTGTTTGTGCCAGCGGAAGAACTCAGACTTTCCCTTGTGCCTGAGGTGTCCCACTTACAACAGCACTGCCTACCTGGAGATTCTGAGCATATTAGCCGAGAGGGCTTCATTTAGAAGATAACATTATAAAAGGACGTACAAGTCCTTTCAGATCCCCAAAGGCTACTTCACACTTTGGTCTTCCAATATGTGGGAAGTCAGAACAATCCTCTGGAGAAGGGAAAAGCTACCCACCCAAGATTCTGTCCTAGAGAATTCCATGGACTGTAGAATTCATAGGGATGCCAAGACTCTAACGATACTTAGAGACTATAACTTTCGCCTTCAATAAGAGCAAAATCCAGTTTCCTATCATTTCAGTGAATAGCGTTGATTTGGAACCCCGAAAGGATGAGAAGAAATGCAGAGAGAAGTGGACTCAATGTTGAGAGGCGGGGGAGAGAGGAACGGGGAATGCTTGCCATGAATCCAGGCTTTGCTGAGAAGTGGGGGGGGATAGAATGAGGGTGTCTGAATGTAGACAGCGGTGAAGCTTACACAGCATTGTAAAGGCCTCCATATTCCCAAGGAAGGAAAATTTATTGACACACACTTGCGAGCAAAATATACAGAAAGCCATAAAAGATGAGAAGAAAGATGCCTAGGAGCCTGATGAAAATGAGCTCTGGGAAAGGAAAGTCAATCTCCCCTGGGTGTGCAGGTAGTAGACGGCGTCCACGGGGGACACAGAGGGATGGAGGCTGCAGAGACAACTGCGCCCCTGGATGATGTGGTTGCCAAAGGGTTCTGGGCTTGTATCCAGAGCAGGGTCCTGTTCTCCCTTCAAGTGTTGGATAGTCATGGTGGGCGTCTGAGTCCTTGGTAGGAGGCAGGGCAGGCTGCTGCTCCAAAGTTGGTCACTCAGGCCCTGACTCGGGTTCTGCCGCCAAAGCCTGAGCAGGTGCAAATGCACATGGAGGTGGAGTTTCTCGAAGGCGGGGTGGGACATCTTGGCCTGGCGCTGGGTGTTGTGCAGGCACAGAGATCTGATGTGCTGAGGGTGGTGGCCAATACCCGGCTGGTCCCGTGTCATTGGGAGGAGACGTCTCAGGTCTCGATCTCCCCTCAGTGGATCCGTGAGTCGTGCACCAGGAGCTCCCGCCTCTGTAGGGACAGGTCTTAGACATTGAGGCTGGCTGAGTTTGACGGCCAGAGCTAGAGCTGGGGGAGAAGAAAAGTTTGCCACAGGCCAGCCTTGCCATGTGCCTAAGTGGGCAAGAAAGCTTCCTAGAGATTTGCTAAGAAGGCCCAGCATCAGAGTCTTCTCTGCAGTCTCCAAGATGGGTGGTGTGAGGCTAGCCTTCGTTCCAGGCCCAGCCCCAGCTCTGGGGGACACCTCCCTGTGTGGCTCAGCACCGCCTCCCCACACTCACAGGCAGTAGCCCCAGCCAACTCACCTCTGTGCTTTTCCGTGCTGGGCTCCAGGTCTTCCTGCTGCCTCCGAGGCAGGGCTTCTCGGAGTTCTGCATCAGAGCCGGCTGTGCTGAGCTCCGTGGCAGCCTGAGACTGGGTCCCAGGGTGTGTGCTGCGTGGAGTCTGCACAGCAGACCTTGCCCACTTCCTCTTCATCGCCAGTTGGGCTGAGCCCTCCGTGGCCACTCTCACCTGGAGCCTGCACTTGGCCTCCCGAGCAGGAGGCTGGTGCTCTGAACCCTCCCTTTGGGAGGTGGATGGGGTGTGCCCCTCAAAGGCCACCTCGGGTGGGACGGTCTGCAATGTCAGTGACCGTCAGCCAGATCTGCTTCGATATTTCTGAGTTTAGTTTGGCAAGGATGGCTGCTGCTTCTGCCTGCCTGCCCTTCTGCTCCAAGAAAGACCAGAGACACGAGTGTCTGCTCAGATACCCACCCAGAAGGATGGAGAATCCGCTGAGGGCATGAGGTCAGCCTGGGCATCTGGCTCTGCCCGGACACTCCCCATGCCACACAGCCTGCTCTCCCCTGGGGTGTGGACACAAGAAGCACATGGGCTCCTGACTGAAATGCGGCTGGGCTTGCCTGAGGCAAACACACCCCAAGAAACCCCCATCCACACACAGGGAAAGGCCTCAGGCTTCCCCTTCTGGTACAGGAGAGGTGACCGGACCCAGTCTGGGGCTCCCCTGTTACCTTTCTTTTCCTTCAGCAAAGGGCCAGAGGGCTCTCGGCGGGGGCCCTGAGCCAGTGTCGACCGCGTTCCCATGCATTCTTCCTGTTAGCTAGACTGAGACCCCGTCCTCTGGGCAGGGGCAAACAGCAGAATATCTTCACAGCTAGCGATCTGGCCAGGGTCTCCTCTCTGCTGGCCAGGCCTGGATACACAGGTTGCGGGTTCTGTTGGGTTCTGTTGCCAGGAAGTGACATCATTTCCTGGTTCATGGCTGAGGTCCCTTCCACAAAGCTCCCAAACGGAACTTCTGGATTTCTGGCTGTTTCCCCATGCCCTTAGGCCACGTGCAGGCACAGTGACACCCACAGAGCCCATCCCACAGCCTTGGGGAGATCTGGGTGCAGCCAGAGCCTGAGTTCTGAGGACAAGGCTCCTTTCAGAACATGCTCCTTCTTCTCAGAAGTGTTGTGGCCCTGGGCAAGCCATGTGCCCCACAGGGTTTCCCGTCTCTCCATCTGCAGAGTGAGTCACAATCTCCCATCTCCTGACTAGGTCTGTCAGCCTACGAGGAGCTCCAGTGCCTGTTTAAATTTGGGCCTCTTTCACTTGGAGCTTAGACACAGACTTCCCAAAGGATGGATTCCACACAGGGCTGACCTAGCACACAATGGGCAGAATCAGGCATGGATTTGCTCTGGGACCTGGGAAAAGGCAGGCCCCTTCCTGCCTATTTATGGTCCCCGATTTGGGAGGACCGGAAGGTCATATTCACACATACCCCCCTCTGATATCAACCTTCCTGTCCTACTCAAATGCCCCACTCAGCCTCGAGGGGAGGGGGAGTCTGCCCCAACAGTGGCTCCCCGCAATCTTGTCTTTGAGTCTCATCATCATGGGTCATTTTCCTCCTGGCAGGGGAATATTCACTCTCACTGTTTCCAACCTCAAGAGAGATTCATGCAAATTCTGTGAAATCGACTCATTTCCTCTCTGCATTGTTCAGTCTGTCTCCCTCATTTCCTCTCTTTCTTGACCTTTCCAAATTCAGTCTGTCTCTTCCACTCTGTGTCTCTCCTGTGGATGCGCGCATGCCTGTGAAGGCATGTACGCATGTATATTTTTGGCCTAGGCTGAGGCTTTAGGGTTTCATTTTGAGTGAGGTAAAGGTTTGGGGTTGGAGTTGGTGTTAGGGGAAGGGTTAGGTCTGGGGTTTGTTCTGGGAGACTTAGTGGTGTGAGTTCTCATTCTCTTACATAATAGCCCTTCTCCGACATTCTGCTTGCAAATATGCTTGTGTGTTCACTTTGTTACCATTTTGATTTGTGAATGCTTAGCTTTTCTGTTGCCAAGCTGTTCAAGTGGATGGAAGCGGGTGGGTGACCCTTGGTTTCCTGTTTCCTTGAATTGAACAGACCCAATTTTGCTTCCCCCCCACACACATATGTTGAGAAATCCCTGACAAGGAGGACCCTATGGCCCCTGCTTATTTCCAGGAGTTTCATCACTTCAGGCTTTGCGTTGATGTGTTTCACTGAATCTGACGTGTTCTGAGACCAAAAGCCAATGTGATTGTTTAGATGGAACCATCTCCATTTCCCACGTCCTTTCGTTGCAGAGGCTCTTGTTCCCATTCTTATCGCCTCCCCTCCTTTGGCGTCAATGAATTGACCATAGAAGCTTGGGTTTAGTTCTGGACCCTCAATTCCATTCCATGGATCTGGTTCTGCATGTTTGATTTCTTCCCAGTACCATGCTGTCCTGTTATCCTTGTGTGATAATCAAATTGGCTATCAGGCAGCCTGCTATATCCATTTCAGGGCTTTGCGGCAAATTGCGTTGACCCTTTTGTCTCCTTTGTGTTTCCATAGACATTTTGGATTTCTTTGGTTATAATGTCCTGAGAGCAGCAGTTGGTATTTTGAGAGGAATAGCGTGGAACCTCTGGATTGACACACAGTGAGGATAAGGGGGATGGGGAACTGACATCATCTTTCCAGGAGGAATTCTTCTGCTCCGTTAGCACAGCTTATTTTCCATTGGATTTGTGGGCTTCACTTTCTTTCATCCATCTCTTGCAGTTCTCTGAGACAAGGGACTTCCTTCCTGGGTTAGATGGACTCCTAGCTATTGTCTTTCTGGGTATGTCACTGTCGGTGGGGTTGTTCCTTGACTTCTCCTTCAAAGCATTTGTTCTGAGTGTTAGAAATGGCAAAGATTTCTCTTCCCCTTCCTCACTGTCCATCTCTCTGAGCCTCCAGGTAGAAGAGGCCTAGTTCAGGGACCCATGGGGCTCGGGGAGTGCAGCTAGACCGTGTTTCTAAGGCCCTCAGTGTTGGGCATCATTCAGTGTACTCTGCGTGTCCCTACCTTCGCTTGGTGTCCGTTCAGACCTCTCCTTCAGGCTCGTTTCTGTTTATATCGTTTGTGTATTAGGAGCCAAATCCTGCCAAAGCTCTGTGTCTGTAAACTGTTTTCTCCCAGCTTGGGATGTGTCATTTGCGTTTTTCAGAAGGTCTTTCCCAGAGTCCAAATCTTGGATTTTTTTTTTAAATTTATTTATTGGAGGCAAATTACCTTACATTAATATATTGGTTGGTTTCACCATATATTGAGACGAATCTGCTCCGGGTGTACATGTGTTCCCTTTCTTGAAAGCCCCTCCCACTTCCCTCTTCCCCATATCCTCCCTCCAGGTCATCCCCATGCACCAGCCCCAAGCATCCTGTATCATGTGTCGAATCTGGACTGGTGATTCATTTCACTTATGATAATATATGTACTGCAATGTCGTTCTCTCCAATCATCCCACCTCACCCTCTCCCATAGAGTCCCAAAGACTGTTTTATATACCTATGTCGCTTTTCCAGTGTCGTATACAGGGTTAATGTTACCATCTTTCTAAGTTCCATATATATGTGTTAGTATACTCTATTGGTGTTTTTCTATCTGGCTTACTTCACTCTGTATAATAGGCTCCAATTTCATCCACCTCATTAAAACTGATTCAAATGCATTATTTTTGATGGCTGAAAAATATTCCATTGTGTATATGTACCAAAGCTTTCTTATCCATTCACCTGCAGATGGACATCAAGGTTGCTTCCATGTCCTGGCTATTATAAACAGTGCAGCGATGAAAATTGGAGTACATGTGTTTCTTTCAATTCTGGTTTCCTCCATGTGTATGCCCAGGAGTGCAATTGCTGGATCATATGGTAGTTCTATTTCCAGTTTTTTGAGGAATATCCACACTGTTCTCCATAGTGGCTGTACTAGTTTGCATTCCCACCAACAGTGTAAGAGGGTTCCCTTTTCTCCACACCCTCACCAGCATTTATTGCATGTAGACTTTTGGAAAGCAGCCATTCTGACTGGTGTGAAATGGTATCTCCTTGTGGTTTTGATTTGCATTTCTCTGATTATGAGGGATGTTGAGCATTTTTTCATGTGTTTGTTAGCCATCTTTATGTCTTTGAACAAATATTAAAAGCAGCAAGGGAAAAACAACAAATAGCAGACAAGATGATCCCCATAAGGATAACCGCTGATCTCTCAGCAGAAACCATTCAGGCCAGGAGGGAATGGCAAGACATACTTAAAGTGATGAAAGAAAGTAACTTACAGCCCAGATTACTATACCCAGCAAGGAACTCATTCAAATATGAAGGAGAAATCAAAAGCTTTACAGACAAGCAAAAGCTGAGAGAATTCAGCATCACCAAACCAGCTCTCCAACAAATACTAAAGGATCTTCTCTAGACAGGAAACGAAGAAAGGGTATACGAACTAGAATTCAAAACAATAAAGGAAATGGCAACGGGATCATACTTATCAATAATCACCTTAAACATAAAGGGGTTGAATGCCCCAACCGAAAGACAAAGGTTGGCTGAATGGATACAAAAACAAGACCCCCATATATGTTGTCTACAAGAGACCCACCTCAAAACGAGGGACACATACAGACTGAAAGTGAAGGGCTGGAGGAAGATATTCCACACAAATAGAGACCAAAAGAAAGCAGGAGTTGCAATACTCACATCAGATAAAATAGATTTTAAAACAAAGACTGTGAAAAGAGACAAAGAAGGAAACTACAAAATGATTAAAGGATCAATCCAAGAAGAAGATATAACAATTATAAATATTTATGCACCCAACATAGGAGCACCACAGTATGTAAGACAATTACTAACAAGTATGAAAGGGGAAATTAACAATAACACAATAATAGTGGGAGACTTTAATACACCACTTACAACTATGGATAGATCAACTAAACAGAAAATTAACAAGGAAACACAAACTTTAAATGATACAATAGAACAGTTAGACCTAATAGGTCTCTATAGGACATTTCACCCCAAAACAATGAATTTCATCTTTTTCTCAAGCACACACGGAACGTTTTCCAGGATAGATCACATCCTGGACCATAAATCTAGCCTTGGTAAATTCAAAAAAATTGAAATCATTCCAAGCATCTTTTCTGACCACAATGCAGTAAGATTAGATCTCAATTACGGGAGAAAAACTATTAAAAATGCCAACATATGGAGGCTGAACAACACGCTGCTGAATAATGAACAAATAATAGTAGAAATCAAAAGAGAAATCAAAATATGCACAGAAATGAATGAAAATGGAAACACAGCAACTCCACACCTCTGGGACACTGCAAAAGCAGTGCTAAGGGGGAAGTTCACAGTAATAGAGGCACACGTCAAGAAACAAGAAAAAAGTCAACTAAATAACCTAACTCTACATCTAAAGCAACTAGAAAAGGAAGAAATGAAGAACCCCAGGGTTAGTACAAGAAAAGAAATCGTACAAATTAGGGCAGAGATAAATGCAAAAGAAACAAGAGAGACCATAGCAAAAATCAACAAAGCCAAAAGCTGGTTCTTTGAGAAGGTAAATAAAATTGACAAACCACTAGCCAGACTCATCAAGAAACAAAGGAGGAAGAACCAAATCAATAAAATTAGAAATGAAAATGAAGAGATCACAACCGACAACACAGAAATACAAAGGATTGTTAGAGAATACTATTAGCAATTATATGGCAATAAAATGAATAACCTGTAAGTAACGGACAAATTCCTAGAAAAGTACACCTTGCCAAAACTGAACCAGGAAGAAATAGCAAATCTGAACAGACCCATCACAAGCATGGATCTAGAGGAAGTAATCGGAAATCTTCCAGCAAACAAAAGCCGAGGTCCAGACTGCTTCACAGCTGAATTCTACCAAAAATTTAGAGAAGAGCTAACACCTATTCTACTCAAACTCTTCCAGAAAATTGCTGAGGAAGGGAAACTTCCAAACTCATTCTATGAGGCCACCATCACCCTAATCCCAAAACCTGCTAAAGATCCCACAAAAAAAGAAAACTACAGGCCAATATCACTGATGAACATAGATGCAAAAATCCTTAACAAAATTCTAACAATCAGAATCCAACAACACATTAAGAAGATCATACATCATGACCAAGTGGGCTTTATCCCAGGAATGCAAGGATTCTTCAATATTCGCAAATCAATCAACATAATACACCACATTAGCAAACTGAAAAATAAAAATCATATGATTATCTCAATAGATGCAGAGAAAGCCTTTGACACAATGCAACATCCATTTATGATAAAAACACTCCAGAAAGTGGGAATAGAATGGACATATCTCAGCATAATAAAAGCTATGTATGACAAACGCACAGCAAACATTATCTTCAACGGTGAAAAACTGAAAATATTTCCCCTAAAGTCAGGAACAAGACAAGGGTGCCCACTCTCACCACTACTGTTGAACATAGTTCTGGAAGTTTTGGCTACAGCAATCAGAGCAGAAAAAGACATAAAGAATACAAATTGGAAAAGAAGAAGTAAAACTTTCACTGTTCGCTGATGACATGATCCTCTACACAGAAAACCCTAAAGACTCTACCAGAAAACTACTAGAGCTAATCAATGAATACAGTAACGTTGCAGGATATAAAATCAACACACAGAAATCCATTGCATTCCTATACTCTAATAATGAGAAAATAGAAAGCGAAATTAAGGAAACTATTCCATTCACTGTTGCAACGAAAAGAATTAAATACTTAGGTATATATCTACCTAAGGATACAAAAGACGTGTACATAGAAAACTATAAAACACTAGTGAAAGTAACCAAAGAGGACACTAATAGATGGAGAAATATACCATGTTCGTGGATTGGAAGAATAAATATTGTGAAAATAAGTATAATATCCAAAGTAATTTATACTTTCAATGCAATCCCTATCAAGCTACCAATGATATTTTTCACAGAATTAGAACAAATAATCTCACAATTTGTGTGGAAATACAAAAAACCTCGAATAGCCAAAGCAATCTTGAAGAAGAAGAATGGAACTGGAGGAATTAGCCTGCTGGACTTCAGGCTCTACTATAAAGCCACAGTCATCAAGATAGTATGGTACTGGCATAAAGACAGAAACATTGATCAATGGAATAAAATAGAAAGCCCAGAGATAAATCCACACACCTTTGGACACCTTATCTTTGACAAAGGAGGCAAGAATATAAAATGGAGAAAATACAGTCTCTTTAAAAAGTGGTGCTGGGAAAACAGGTCAGCCACTTGTAAAAGAATTAAACTAAAACACTTCCTAACTCCACACAACAAAATAAACTCAAAATAGATTAGAGAGCTAAATGTAAGACCAGATTCTATAAAACTCTTAGACGAGAACATAGGCAAAACACTCTCCGACATAAATTACAGCAGGATCCTCCATGACCCACCTCCCAGAATATTGGAAGTAAAAGCAAAAATAAACAAATGGGACTTAAATACAATCCAAAGTTTCTGTACAGCAAAGAAAACTATAAGCAAGGTGAAAAGACAGCCTTCAAAATGGGAAAAAATAATAGCAAATGAAGCAACTGATAAAGGACTAATCTCCAAAATATACAACCATCTCCTGCAGCTCAATTCCAGAAACATAAGTGACCCAATCAAAAAATGGGCCAAATCTTGGATTTTAAAAATTTCACTGTGTTCCCCGGTTCCTTTTTGTGTAGTGCCTTTCTGTATTGTATGTGAAAACTAAGAGCTCATGTCTAATGTTTGCTCCATTTCCTTCTGGATTTGTGAACCGTTTGGAATGGAACATATGTCTAGGAATCATTTGAAGTGCAATTATTGAGAGGTGTCAAGTTTTCATGGACATGCATGTCATCCCCTCTGGTTTCCAAATGCATTGTTCCTAAACTCTTTTGGAGACCTTCTCGGAAAGATGGGTGTTTTTCAGCTTGCATTTCCACAGATGATTGGATTCTGCAGCTCTAGCAGCAGGGACGCTGTGTCCAGTGAAAGGGGAGTCTGGTGTGGCCTCCCTTTCAGCACCGATCCCCATTTCTTGTTGACAGGGCACTGATCTTCTATCCGTGAGCCAGAGGCCACAGGCATACTTGTTTGCCCTTGTCTGTGTGAGCAGCTGAAGGGAGGTTCGTCTCCACAGGCACCCAGCTTGCCTGCAACTTCGGAACGACAGAGGTGAGCATCTCAAAGGAGAGGAACAACCGTGACAGAAGTGGAGTGGGATCCACCCTGAGGTTGGGCACTGATCATCAAGAGATGCTTCTGTGGGACTTTGATGGGTCTGGCACACTCTTCTGCTAGAGAGTGAGAGAGATGTCTGTGGGCTCTGCTAGGCCCTCCGCTCCCTCTTTGGGTCAATAAGGCTGGTTATCACCATCCTGAGCACCTAGCTCTGAGATGATGATCACCGCCACCTGCACTGTGTTTCCCTTTGCCCGCGTATACATGCGAAGCGTCAGGCTGTCTCTGAGCTACACTAGCCATGTGAATTGCCTCTCATTGGACTTGTGCATGTTTCTTCTGTTTCCTTCCCAAGCACTGGTTTTCTTGAGCATGTGGGGGCCACAAGGATGGTGGGTTTTTCTTTGGCCTTGTGTTCTGAGGAACACTTGTCCCTTTGTTGTTGTGGGTTTATCTTTCCATTTCTCCTTCCTGGTTTATTGCTGTGAGTTTGTTTGTGCCGGCGGAAGAACTCAGGCTTTCTCCAGTGCCTGAGGTGTCCCACTTACAACAGCAATGCCTACCTGGAGATTCTGAACACATTTGCTGAGAGGCCTTCGTTTGGCCGATGACATTTTGAAAGGACCTACACGGTCCTTTCAGATACCCAAAGTATCCTTCAAATGACATAGAAACCAGAATTCTCCAGTTTGGTCTTCCAATATGTGGGGAGTCAGCACAATCCCCTGGAGGAGGGAAAAGCTGCCAACTCACGGATTCTGGCCTAGAGAATTCCATGGATGGTAAAATTCATGGGGATGCCAAGACTAACAATACTGAGAGACTATAACGATCACCTTCAGTCAGAGCAAAATCCAGTTTCCTCTCATTTTAGTGATTGGCATTGATTGTTGAACCCCCCAAAATGGGAAGAAATGCAGAGAGAAGAAGACTCAATGTTCTCAGGCGGGGGAGGTTGGAACGGGGACAGCTTGCAATGAATATAGGGTTTGCTGGAAGTGGGAGGGGTAGAATGAGGGTGTCCAAATGTAGACAGTGTTGATGCTTACACAGCATTGTGAAGGCCTTCATATTCCCAACTGGCATCAAGGAAGAAAATTTTATTGACACACACTTACGAGCAAAATATACAGAAAGCTATCAGTCAGTTCAGTTCAGTTTAGTCGCTCAGTCGTGTTCGACTCCCTGCGACCTCATGAATCACAGCACGCCAGGCCTCCCTATCCATCAGCAACTCCCGGAGTACACTCAAACTCATGTCCAAAGAGTCGGTGATGCCATCCAGCCATCTAATTCTCGGTCGTCCCCTTCTCCTCCTGCCCCCAAACTTTCCCAGCATCAGAGTCTTTTCCAGTGAGTCAACTCGTTGCCTGAGGTGGCCAAAGTATTGCAGTTTCAGCTTTAGCATCAGTCCTTCCAATGAACACCCAGGATCGATCTCCCTTAGAATGGACTGGATGGATCTCCGTGCGGTACAAGGGACTCTCAAGAGTCTTCTCCAACACCACAGTTCAAAAGCATCAATTCTTGGGCGATCAGCTTTCTTCACAGTCCAACTCTCACATCCATACATGACCACGGGAAAAACCATAGCCTTGACTAGACGGACCTTTGTTGGCAAAATAACGTCTCTACTTTTCAATATGCTATCAAGGTTGGTCATAACTTTCCTTCAAAGTAGTAAGCGTCTTTTAATTTCATGGCTGCAATCAGCATCTGCAGTGATTTCGGAGCCCAAAAAAAAAAAAAAGTCTGACACTGTTTCCAAAGTTTTTCCATCTATTTCCCATGAAGTGATGGGACCATAAGACATGATCTTTGTTTTCCGAAAGCTTCAAGCCAACCTTTTCACTCTCCTCTTTCACTTTCATCAAGAGGCTTTTGAGTTCCTCTTCACTTTCTGCCCTAAGGGTGGTGTCATCTGCATATCTGAGGTTATTGATATTTCTCTCAGCAATCTTGATTCCAACTTGTTCTTCTTCCGTCCAGCATTTCTCATGATGTACTCTGCATATAAGTTAAATAAGCAAGGTGACAATATACAGCCTTGACGTAATCCTTTCCGAATTTGGAACCAGTCTGTTGTTGCATGTACAGTTCTGAGTGTTGCTTCCTGACCTGCATACAGGTTTCTCAAGAGGCAGCTGAGGTGGTCTGGGATTCCCATCTCTTTCAGAATCTTCCACAGTTTATTGTGATCCACACACTCAAAGGCTTTGGCATAGTCAATGAAGCAGAAATAGATGTTTTTCTGGAACTCTCTTGCTTTCTCCATAATCCAGACGATGTTGGCAATTTGATATCTGGTGCCTCTGCCTTTTCTAAAACCCGCTTGAACATCTGGGAGTGCACAGTTCACATATTGCTGAAGCCTGGCTTGGAGAATTTTGAGCATGATTTTAGTAGCGAGTGAGTTGAGTGCAATTGTGCGGTAGTATGAGCATACTTTGGCATTGCATTTCTTTGGGATTGGAATGAAGACTGACCTTTTCCAGTCCTGTGGCCACTGCTGAGTTTTCCAAATTTGCTGGCATATTGAGTGCAGCACTTTCACAGCATCATCTTTCAAGATTTGAAGGAGCTCAACTGGAATTCCATCACCACCACTAGCTTTGTTCGTAGTGATGCTTTCTAAGGCCCACTTGACTTCACATTCCAAGATATCTGGCTCTAGGTCAGTGATCACGTTATCATGACTATCTTGCTCGTGAAGATCTTTTTTGTACAGTTCTTCTGTGTATTCTTGCCACCTCTTCTTAATATCTTCTGCTTCTGTTAGGTCCCTACCATTTCTGTCCTTTATCGAGCCCATCTTTGCATGAAATGTTCCCTTGGAATCTCTAATTTTCTTGAAGAGATCTCTTGTTTTTCCTATTCTGTTGTTTTCTTATATTTCTTTACATTGATCACTGAGGAAGGCTTTCTTATCTCTCCTTGCTGTTCTTTGGAACTCTGCATTCAGATGCTTATATCTTTCCTTTTCTCCTTTGCTTTTTGCTTCTCTTCTTTTCACAGCTATTTGTAAGGCCTTCTAAAGAGCCATTTGGCTTTTTTGCATTTCTTTTCCATGGGGATGCTCTTGGTCCCTGTCTCCTGTACAATGTCACTAACCTCCGTCCAGAGTTTATCAGGCACTCTATCTGTCAGATCTAGTCCCTTATATGTATTTCTCACTTCCACTGTATAATCATAAGGGATTTGATTTAAGTCATACCTGAATAGTCTAGTAATTTTCCCTACTTTCTTCAATTTAAGTCTGAATTTGGCAATAAGGAGTTCATGATCTGAGCCACAGTCAGCTCCTGCTCTTGTTTTTGCTAACTGTATACAGCTTCTCCATCTTTGGCTGCAAAGAATATAATCAAACTGATTTCGGTGTTGACCATCTGGTGATGTACACGTGTAGAGTCTTCTCTTGTGTTGTTGGAAGAGGGTGTTTGCTATGACCAGTGCGTCCTCTTGACAAGACTCTATTAGCCTTTGCCCTGCTTCATTCCATTCTCCAAGGCCAAATTTGCCTGTTATTCCAGGTGTTTCTTGACTTCTTACTTTTGCATTCCAGTCCCCTGTAATGAAAAGGACATCTTTTTTGGGTGTTAGTTCTAAAAGGTCTTGTAGGTCTTCATAGAACCATTCAACTTCGGCTTGTTCAGCGTTACTGGTTGGGGCATAGACCTGGATTACTGTAATATTGAATGGTTTGCCTTGGAAACGAACAGAAATCATTCTGTCTTTTTTAAGATTGCATCCAAGTACTGCATTTCGAACGAGGAGAAAAATGCCTAGGACCCTGATGAAAATCAGCTCAGGGTAAGGAATGTAAATCTCCCCTGGGTGGGGAGGGAGTGGACGGCGTCCATGGGGAACACACAGGGATGGAGTCTGCAGAGCCAACCGTGCCCCTGGATGATGTGGTTGCCACAGGGCTCTGGGCTTCTGTCCAGAGCATGGTTCTGTTCTCCCTGAAAGGTTGGGACAGTCATGGTGGGCGTCTCAGTCCTTGGTAGGAGGCAGGTCAGGCTGCCACTGCGAAAGTAGTCACTCAGGCCCTGACTCGGGTTCTGCCACCAAAGCCTGAGCAGGTGCAAGTGCACATGGAGGTGAAGTTTCTGGAAGGTGGGGTAGGGACATCAGTGCCTGGGGTTGGCGGTCGTGCAGGCACAGATTTCGGATGTGCTGAGTGTGCTGGCCAGTACCCAACTGGCCCCATGACATTGGGAGGGGACGTCTCAGGTCTCGATCTTCCCTCAGTGGATCCCTGGGTCCTGCTCCTTGAGTTTCCACCTCCTTAGAGACAGGTCTCGGACGTGGAGGCTGGCTGAGTTTGATGTCCAGAGCTAGAGCTTTGGGAGAAGAAAAATTTGCCACAGGCCAGCCTTGCCATGTGCCTAAGTGGGCACGAAAGCTTCCTAGAGATTCGCTAAGAAGTCACAGCATAGGAGTCTTCTCTGAAGTCTCCAAGATGGGTGGTGTGAGACCAGCCTTTGATCCAGGCCCTGCCCCAGCTCTGTGGGACTCCTCCCTGTGTGGCTCAGCACCGCGTCCCCATGCTCACAGGCATTAGCCCCAGCCAACTCATCTCCATGCTCTGCCGTACTGAGTTCCAGGTCTTCCTGCTGCATCCGAGGCAGGGAATCTCGGAGCTCTGGGTCACAGCCGGCTGTGCTGAGCTACATGGCAGCCTGAGACTGGGCCCCGGAGTGTGTGCTGGGTGGCGTCTGGGCAGCAAGACTTGCCCGCCTCCTCCTAATCGCCAGGTGGGCTGAGCCCTCCATGACCACGCTCACCTGGGGTCTGCACTGGGCCTACCAGGCAGGGGGCTGGTGCTCTGAGCCCTCCCTCTGTGAGGTGGATGTGGTGTGCCCCTCGAACGATCTGCAATTACAGTAACCATCAGCCAGCCCCGCTTCAATATTTCTGAGCTGAGCCTGGCCAGAATGGCTGCTGCTTTTGCCCACATGCCCTTCTACTCCCAGAAAGACCAGAGAGACGTGTGTCTCAGATACCCACCCGGGAAGTCGGAGACCCCCATGAGGCCGTGAGGTCAGCCTGGGCACCCAGCTCTGCCCGGACTCTGCCCATGACACCCAGCCTGCTCTCCCCTGGGGTGTGGACACAAGCATCCCACGGGCTCCTTACCCACATGCGGCTGGGCGTGCTTGAGGCAGACACACCCCAAGAAACCCCCATCCACACATAGGGAAAGGCCTCAGGCTTCCCCGGGTGGGATGGGAGAGGTGGCCGGACCCGGCCTGGGCCTCCCCTGTTACCTTTCTGTCCCTTCGGGCAAAGGGCCAGAGGCTTCTCGGGGTACCCTGAGCCAGGATCGACTGCATTCCCACACACTCGGCCTGTGAGCTCGCCTGAGGACCCGGCCTATGGGCAGGGACAAACAGCAAAACATCTTGACAGCAAGCGATCTGGCCAGGGGCTCCTCTCCGCTGGCCAGGCCTGGATACACGGGTTGCGGGTTCTGTTGGGTTCTGTTGCCAGGAAATGTCATCATTTCCTGGTTCGTGGCTGAGGTCCCTTCCACAAAGCTCCCCAAGGGAACCTCTGTGTTTCTGGCTGTTCCCCCACTTCCTTAGGCCACGTGCAGGCACAGTGACACCCACACAGCCCATCCCACAGCCTTGGGGAGACCTGGGTGCAGCCAGGGCCTGAGCTCTGAGGACACAGCTGCTTTCAGCCCAGGCTTCTTCTTCTCAGAAGTGATGTGGCCTTGGGCAAGCCATGTGCCCTGCAGGGTTTCCTGTCTCTCCATCTGCAGAGTGGGGCTCACTCTCCCATTTCCTGCTTAGGTCTGTCAACCTACGAACAGCTCCAGTGCCTGTTCAAACTTTGGGTTGCTCTCACATGGAGCTTGGACACTGAGACTTCCTAAAGGATGGATTCAATACAGGGCTGACCTAACACAGCAAAGGGCAGAATCAGGCCTGGATGGCCTATGTTACCTGGGAAAAGGCAGTTCCCTTCCTGCCTATTTCTTGACCCCCGGATTGGGAGGACCAGAAAGTCATATTCAGACATCGTCCCCTCTGATATCAACCTTCCTCGTCCTACTCAAGTGCCCCACTCAGCCTCGAGGGGAGGGGAGGACTCCCCAACTGTGGCTCCCCACATCCTTGTCTTTGAGTCCTATCATCGTGGGTCATTTTACCACTTGCAAGAGAATAGGCACAGTCATTTTTTCCAAATTCAAGACAGATTCATACAAATTCTGTGAAATCGACTCATTTCCTCTCTGCATTGTTCAGTCTCTCTCCTTCGTTTCCTCTCTTTCTTGACCTTTCCAAATTCAGTCTGTCTCTTCCACTCTGTGTCTCTCCTGTGAATGCGCGCATGCCTGTGAAGGCATGTACGCATGTATATTTTTGTCCTAGCCTGAGGCTTTAGGGTTTCATTTTGAGTGAGGTAAAGGTTTGGGGTTGGAGTTGGTGTTAGGGGAAGGGTTAGGTCTGGGGTTTGTTCTGGGAGACTTAGTGGTGTGAGTTCTTATTCTCTTACATAATAACCCTTCTCCGATATTCTGCTTGCAAATATGCTTGTGTGTTCACTTTGTTACCATTTTGATTTGTGAATGCTTAGCTTTTCTGTTGCAAAGCTGTTCAAGTGGATGGAAGCTGGTGGGTGTCCCTTGGTTTCCTGTTTCCTTGAATTGAAGAGACCCAATTTTGCTTCCCCCCACATACACATATGTTGAGAAATCCCTGACAAGGAGGACCATATGGCCCCTGCTTATTTCCAGGAGTTTCATCACTTCAGGCTTTGCGTTGATGTGTTTCACTGAATCTGACGTGTTCTGAGACCAAAAGCCAATGTGATTGTTTAGATGGAACCATCTGCATTTCCCACGTCCTTTTGTTGCAGAGGCTCTTGTTTCCATTCTTATCGCCTCCCCTCCTTTGGCGTCAATGAATTGACCATAGAAGCTTAGGTTTAGTTCTGGACCCTCAATTCCATTCCATGGATCTGGTTCTGCGTGTTTCGTTTCTTCCCAGTACCATACTGTCCTGTTATCCTTGTGTGATAATCAAATTGGCTATCAGGCAGCCTGCTATGTCCATTTCAGGGCTTTGCGGCAGATCACATTGACCCTTTTGTCTCCTTTGTGTTTCCATAGACATTTTGGAAATTTTTGGTTATAATGCCCTGAGAGCAGCAGTTGGTATTTTGAGAGGAATAGCGTGGAACCTCTGTAATGCCCCACTATGGGGATCGGGGGGATGGGGAACTGACATCATCTTACCAGAAGGAATTCTTCTGCTCCGTAAGCACAGCTTATTTTCCATTGGATTTCTGGGCTTCACCTTCTTTCATCCATCTCTTGCAGTTCTCTGAGAAGAGGGACTTCCCTCCGTGTTAGATGTACTCCTGGCTATTTCCTTTCAGGGAATATCACTGTCGGTGGGGTTGATCCTTGCCTTGTCCTTCTAAGCGTTTGCAGTGAGGGTTAGAAATGCCAAGGATTTCTCTTCCCCATCCTCACTGTCCATCTCTCTGAGCTTTTTTGTAGAACATGCCAAGTCCAGGGTCCCACGAGTCTCGGGGAGTGCAGCTAGACCGTGTTTCTCAGGCCCTCAATGCTGGGCATCACTCGGTGTACTCTCTGTGTCCTTTCCTTCGCCTGGTGTCCCTTCACAGTCCTCTCCTTCAGGCTCGTTTGTGTTCATGTCATTTGTGTATTAGGAGTCAAATCCTGCCTAAGTTCTGTGTCTGTAAACAGTTGTCTCCCAGCTTGGGAGGTGTCGTTTTTGTTTTACAGACCATATTTCCCAGAGTCCAAATCTTGGTTAGACAACGTTCACTGTGTTCCCTGGTTACTCTTTGTGTAGTGCCTTACTGTATTGTGTGTGGAGACTAAGAGCTCATGTCTAATGTCTGCTCCATTTCCTTCTGGATTTGTGAACCGTTTTGCATGGAACATATGTCTAGGAATCATTTGAAGTTCATTTGTTGAGAGGTGTCAAATTTCCATGGACATGCATGTCATCCCCTCTGGTTTCCAAATGCGTTGCTCATAAACTCTTTTGTAGACCTTCTTGGAAAGATGGGGGTTTCTCAGCTTGCATTTCCGCAGATGAATGGATTCAGCCGCTCTAGCAGCCTAGACGCTGTGTCCAGTGAAAAGGGAGTCGGGTGCGGCCTCCCTTTCAGCACCAATCCCCAGGTCGGGTTGACAGGGTGCTGATCTTCCATCTTTGAGCCAGAGGCCACAAGCATCCTTGAGTGTCCTTGGCTGTGTGAGTATTTGAAGTGAGTTTCGACTCCACAGGCGCCCAGCAGGCCTGCGGTTTCGGACCGCCAGAGGTGAGCATTTCAGAGGAGAGGAACAACCATGCCAGAAGTGGAGTGGGATCCACCCTGAGGGTGAGCACTTATCGTCAAGAGATGCTCCTGTGGGACTTTGATGGGTCTGTCACACCCTTCTGCCAGAGAGCGAGAGAAATGTCTATGCGCTCTGCTAGTCCCTCCACTCCCTCTCGTGGTCCTGAAGCTTGGTTGTCACCATCCTGAGCACCTAGCTCTGAGATGATGACCAGCACCACTTGCACTGTGTTTCCCTTTGCCCGCATGTCCATGCGAAGCGTCAGGCTGTCTCAGAGCTATACTAGCTATGTGCATTGCCTCTCATTGGACCTGCACGTGTTTCTTCTGTTTCCTTCCCGATCACTGATTTTCTCCAGCGTGTGGGGGCCACAAGAATGGTGGGTCTTTCTCTGGCCTTGTGTTCTGAGGAATATTTGTCCCTTTGTTGGTGTGGGTTTATCTTTCCATTTCTCCTTCCTGATTTATTGCTGTGAGTTTGTTTGTGCCGGCGGAAGAACTCAGCCTTTCTCTTGTGCCTGAGGTGTCCCACTTGCAACAGCAATGCTACCTGGAGATTCTGAACACATTTGCCAAGAGGGCTTCGTTTGGCAGATGACATCTTGAAAAGATCTACCTGGTCCTATCAGATACCCAAAGGATCCTTCAAATGACATAGAAACCAGAATTCTCCAGTTTGGTCTTCCAATATGTGGGGAATCAGCACAATCCCCTGGAGAAAGGAAAAGCTACCGACTCCAGGATTCTGAGATAGAGAATTCCATGGACTGTAGAATTCACGGGAATGCCAAGACTAACAACACTAAGAGACTATAACATTCACCTTTAGTCAGAGGAAAATCCAGTTTCCTCTCATTTTAGTGATTGGCATTGCCTGGGGACCCCGAAAGGATGGGAAGAAATGCAGAGAGAAGACGACTCAATGTTGTCAAGCGGAGGAGAGTTGGATAAGGACTTCTTGCCATGAATCGAGGCTTTTTTTTTTTTTTGAAGTGAGGGTGGATAGAATGAGGGCGTCCCAATGTAGACAGTGCTGATGCTTACACAGCATTGTGAAGGCCTCCATATTCCCAACTGGCATCAACGAAGGAAGCTTTATTGACACACACTTAGGAGCAAAATATACAGAAAGCTATAAAAGAAAATAAAGAGGAGGAGAAAAATGCCTAGAACCCTGATGAAAATCAGCTCAGGTTAAGGAATGTCAGTCTCCCCTGAGTGGGGAGGGAGTGGACAGCATCCATGGAGAACATACAGGGATGGAGGCTGCAGCGCCAACCGCGCCCCTGGATGATTTTGTTTCCGAAGGGCTCTGGGTCTCTGTCCAGAGCAGGGGCCTGTTCTCCCTGTGGGGTGGGACAGTCATGGTGGGCGTCTGAGTCCATTGCAGGAGCCAGGGTAGGCTGCCTCTGCACATGTGGTCACTCAGGCCTTGACTGGGGTTCTGCTGCCAAAGCCTGAGTAGGAGCAAGTGCACGTGGAGGTGGAGTTTCTGGAAGGCCGGGTGGGATATCGGGGCCTGGGGCTGGGGGTCATCCTGGCACAGAAATCCGATGTGCTGAGGGTGCTGGCCAGTACCCGGCTGGCCCCGTGTCATTGGCAGGGGACGTCTCAGGTCTCGGTCTCCCTTCATTGGATCCCTGGGTCCTGCACTTGGACCTCTCTCCTCCTCCTTAATGACGGGTCTTGGACTTGGAGGCTGGCTGAGTTTGACGGCCAGAGCTAGAGCTGGGGGAGAAGAAGAGTTTGCCACAGGCCAGCCTTGCCATGTGCCTAAGTGGGCCAGAAAGCTTCCTAGAGATTCGCTAAGAAGGCCCACCATCGGAGTCTTCTCTGCAGTCTCCAAGATGGGTGGTGTGAGGCCAGCCTTTGGTCCAGGCCCAGCCCCAGCTCTGGGAGACTCCTCTCTATGTGGCTCAGCACCGCCTCCCCACACTCACATGGAGCAGCCCCAGCCGCCTCACCCCTGTGCTCTGCCCTGCTGGGCTCCAGGTCCTCCAGCTGCCTCCGAGGCGGGGCTTTTCAGAGCTCTGGGTCAGAGCCAGCTGTGCTGAGTTCGTGGCAGCCTGAGACTGGGCCCCGGGTTGTGTGCTGGGTGGTGTCTGAGCAGCAGGCCTTGCCCTCTTCCTCTTCAACGCCATTTGGGCTGAGCCCTCCGAGGCCACTCTCACCTGGAGCCTGTACTTAGCCTCCAGGGCAGGGGGCTGGTGCGCTGAGACCTCCCTCTGAGAGGTGGATAGGGTGTGCCCCTCAGGGGCAACTCAGTTGGGACGATCTGCAATGATAGTGACCATCAGCCAGCCCTGCTTCGATATTTCTGAGCTGTGCCTGGCCAGGATGGCTGCTGCTTCTGCCTGCCTGCCCTTCTGCTCCAAGAAAGTCCAGAGACACAAGTGTCTGCTCAGATACCCACCCGGAAGGATGGAGAACCTTATGAGGGTGTGCAGCCAGCATGGGCAGCTGGCACTGCCCGGACTCTCCTCATGCCACCCAGCCTGCTCTCCCCTGGGGTGTGGCCACAAGCAGCCCATGGACTCCTGACCCTCATGTGGCTGGGCTTGCTTGAGTTCAACACACCCAGAGAAACCCACCTCCACACACAGGGAAAGGCCTCAGTCTTCCCCGCGTGGGACGGGAGATGTGGCTGGACCCAGTCTGGGGCTCCCCTGGTACCTTTCTGTTCCTTTGGGCAAAGGGCCAGAGGCCTCTCGAGGAGGGGGTGCCTGAGCCAGCGTCGACCGCATTCCCACACACTCTGCCTTTGAGCTCTCCTGAGGCCCCGGCCTCTTAGCAGGGGCAAGCAGCAGAACATCTTGATAGCAAGTGATCTGTCTTGGGGCTCCTTTCCGCTGGGGAGGCCTGGATACATGGGTTGCGGGTTCTGTTGGATTCTGTTGCCAGGAAGTGACATCATTTCCTGGGTTCGTGGCTGAGGTCCCTTCCACAAGCTCCCAAAGGGAACCTCTGGTATCTGGCTGTTCCCCAACGCCCTTAGTCCACGTGCAGGCAAAGTGACACCTACACACCCCATCCAACAGCCTTTGGGAGAACTTGGTGAAGCCAGAGCCTGAGCTCTGAGGACAGAGCTGCTTTCAACCCAGGCTCCTTCTTCTCAGGAGTGATGTGGCCCTGGGCAAGACATGTGCCCCGCAGGGTTTCCCCAGTCTCTCCGTGTGCAGAGTGGGGGTCCCTCTCCCATCTCCTGCCTAGGTCTGTCAGCTTACGAAGAGCTCCAGTGCCTGTTCAAACTTTGGGCCTCCATCAAAAGGAGCTTGGACACAGACTTCCCAAAGGAAGGATTCCACACAGGGCTGACCTAGCACAGAATGGGGCAGAATCAGGCCTGGATGGGCTCTGGGACCTGGGCGAAGGCAGTCCCCTTCCTGCCTATTTCTTGACCCTCGCATTGGGAGGATCGGAAGGTCATATTCAGACATCGCCCCTTCTGATATCAACCTTCCTTGTCCTACTCAAGTGTACCACTCAGCCTCGAGGGGTGGGGGAGGCTGTTCCACCAGTGGCTCCCCACATCCTTGTCTTTGAGTCTAATCATCGAGGGGGAATAGGCACTGTCATTTTTTCCATCCTCAAGAGAGATTCATACAAATTCTGTGAAATTGACTCATTTCCTCTCTCCATTGTTCAGTCTCTGTCCCTCGTTCCGTCTCTTTTATGACCTGTCCAAATTTAGTCTGTCTCTTCTTCTCTGTGTCTCTCCTGTGGATGCTCACAAACTGTGAATGCATGTACACATGTATAATATTGACCTAGGGTGAGGCTATAGTTTTTCCTTTCGAGTGAGGTAATGATTTGGGACTGGAGTTTGTGTGAGGGGAAGGGATTCGTCTGTGGTCAATTCTGGGAGACTTAGTGGTGGGACTTCTCACTCTCTTTTACGAAGGAACCCCTTCGCCGATATTCTGCTTGCAAATATTCTTTTGTGTTCAGTTTGTTACCATTTTGATTTGTGAATGCTTAGCTTTTCTGTTGCATAGCTGTTCAAATGGATGCAAGCCCATTGGTGTCCTTTGGTTTCCTGTTTCCTTGACTTGAAGACACCCAATTTTGCTTCACCCCCCACACATGTTGAGAAGTCCCTGACATGAAGGAGCCAATGTCCCTTGTTTATTTCCAGGACTTTCATCTCTTCAGTTTTGCGTTGATGTGTTTCACTGAATCTGAGGTGTTATGAGACCAAAAGCCAATGTGATTTTTCAGATGGAACCATCTCCAATTCCCATTGTCTTTCGTTGCAGAGGCTCTTGTTCGCATCCTTATTGTGTACTCTCCTTTGGCATTGAGGAATTGACCATAGAAGCTTGGGTTTATTTCTGGACCCTCAATTCCATTCCATGGATCTGGTTCTGCGTGTTTCATTTCTTCCCAGTACCATGCTGTCCGGATGATCCTAGTGTGATAGTCTAACTGGCTATCAGGCAGCCTGTGATGTCCATTTCACGACTTTGTGGCAGATTGCATTGACTCCTTTGACTCCTAATATTTCCATAGACATTTTGAAATTCTTTGGTTATATTACCCTGAGAACAGCTGTTGGTATTTTGAGAGGAATAGCGTGGAAACTCTGGATTGCCCCATGGTGGGTGTCGGGGGGAGGGGGAACCGACATCATCTTACCAGGAGGAATTCTTTTGATCCGTGAGCACAGCTTATTTTCCACTGGATTGGTGGGCTTCACCTTCTTTCATCCATCTCTTGCAGTTCTCTGAGAACAGGGCTTCTCTCCTGGGTTAGATGAACTCCTAGCTATTGCCTTTCAGGGAATGTCACTGTCGGTGGCGTTGATACTTGCCTTCTCCTTTTAAGTGTTTGCTGTGAGTGATAGAATGCCAAGGATTTCTCTTCCCCTTCTTCACTGTCCATCTCTCTGAGCCTCCAGGTAGAACAGGCCTAGTCCAGGGTAACATGCATCTCGGGAAGTGCAGCTAGATCGTATTTCTCAGGCCCTTAGTGCTAAGCATAATTCGGTGTACTCTCCGTGTCCCTTCCTTTGCCTGGTGTCCTTTCAGACCCCTCCTTCAGGCTCGTTTGTGATCATGTGTTTTGTGTATTAAGAGCCAAATCCTACCTAAGTTCTGTGTATGCAAACCGTTGTCTCCCAACTTGGGATGTCTCGTTTGCATTTTTCACAAGGTCTTTCCCAGAGTCCAAATCTTGGATTTGACAAAGTTCACTGTTCCCTGGTTACTCTTTGTGTAGTGCCATTCTGTATTGTGTGTGAAGGCTCAGAGCTCATGTTTAATGTCTGCTCCATTTCCTTCTGGATTTGTGATCCGTTTTGCATGGAATGTATGTCTAGGAATCATGTGTAGTGCATTTGTTGAGAGGTGTCAAGTTTCCATGGACATGCATGTCATCAACTCTGGTTTGCAAACGTGTTGTTCCTAAACCCATTTGGAGAATTTCTCTGAAAGTTGCGGGGTTTATTTAGCCTGCATTTCCACAGTTGAATGGATGCAGCAGCTCTAGCAGCAGGGATAGTCTAATTGCTTAACATCTTAAGAGAGATCCCACATTCCTCTTCAAACTCGAAAGAATACTCAGCACCTTATAAGCAACTCAAAGTGTTCCCCGAGATACCCGACCAACCTCGAGAGGAGCAGCGAGGTTCCTGCCACAACTCAAGAAGAGACCAGTTTTCCACTCGTCATATCGAGGTGAGGATCGATTCCCCTTCTTTGACTGGAAATTAATCCCGATGTTCCTGTTGAATGTGAAGAGGAGGCCTATGTCCCCTTGAAACTCGAGAGGACCCTGGGGAGTCGTGTATCAATTCAAAAAACACGGATTATCCCATCCGCTCGAATAAGGACTGATTCCTCTGTGCTGATTCAAAGAGAACTCCCGGGATCAAGTAACAGCAATAAGGGAGGCCTGACTTCGCAGGTGCATCATGGAGGAAAAGCCCCAGGACAGAAATTGAACTCAACAGGAGGCCTCCCACCCCTTGGACAACTCAAAAAGATAGCGGAGTTTCAAGCCTCAACAAGAGACGTGGCATGACTCCCCTGTTGAAACTTCATAGGAAGACTGAGACCCATGTCAGAACTGGAGAGACACCCTGAGGTTAGCGCCTCAACTCCAGATCAGACCCTATTCCCCTGCACTGACTCGAAAGACATCCCAAAGGCTTCTCACAGCTCAAAAGGATTCCGGACTTCTCAGAGACAACTTGAGATGCTCCGTGAGGCCTCTTTTGCAACTCGAGGGATCCGAAAGTTTCCTGCCCCCAACCTAGACACACTCTGGCATTACCCCTTTCAATGTGAATTGAAGCCCGATTCCTCTGCATTGACTCGAGAACAATCACGACCTTCCCCTTGCAAATTGACTTCCTTGAGGCAACACGAGTGTCTCCCTGAGTTCCTGGCGTAACTCGAAAGGAAATCCAAACTTCCCTTCGCAACTCGCCAAAAACCACGAGAAGCCCCAGGAAACTTCACATGAGGCCCTTTTTTTCCTGCAGCGCCTGGAGAGCAATCCCGAGTTGACTATCAAGATAACATAGGAGGCTTGAATCCCTATTTACAATTCAAGTGGCTCACAGAATACCCATCTTCAGTGGAGTGAAACCCTGAGTTTCCATCCACTGTTCAAGAAGAGCTCTGTATTCCCCACCTCCTCACGATATGATCGTTAAAACTCTGTTTCAAATTTAGTGGAATCCTTTCTTCCTCTCCCACCACAAGATAAGGCTTCTGTTTCCTATTGAAACTCGAGGGCACTCCCGAGGGTCCTGATGCAAGGATAAAGGACTCTGTGTTCCACCTCCAATCTAAGTAGGTCTTGATGATCTAGCAAAGCTCCAATGGAAAACCGACGATCCCCTCACAATGTGATGGGAATCCTGACACCCATGCTGAGCCTATAAAAAAAGCCCTAATGAACAGCCTGATCACGACAAGAGTACTGGTTCCCATTTTACAACTCGAAAGGAAAGCAGAATTCCATGCCTCAAATCGAGACGAAACCTGACTCCCCAGCAGAACCTTCATAGCAACCCTGAGATCCCTGTCGCCACTGGAGAGGAAAACACAATTGGCCGATTCAACGCAAGATGGGGCCCTATTGCTCTACTGTGCCTCGAGGGAAATCCCGAGGTTCCTCTTTCAACACGAGAGGAATCCTGACTTCCCTGGGGCAACACGAGCGAGTTCATAAGGTCCCCGTCACAATTTGAGAAGAATACCAAGCTTCCCACCGCAACTCGAGAAAAATAACCTGATTCTCCACGCAATGCGTGATGAGGAACATTTCCACTGCAGAGTCTCAAGAGAAATCCCAAATTCCCGCTTGAAATTTGAATGGGTACTTGACACCCTTTATACAACTCAAAACTTCCCGGACATAGTCATCCCCACTGAAAAGGAGCACACATTTTATGTACACAATGCTAGATGAGGCCCTATTCCTCTGCCACACCTCGAGAGAAATCCCGAGGTTCCCCTTCCAACACAAAATGAGACCTGACTTCCCTGGAACGACACGAGTGAGTTCCTGAATTCCCCGTCGCAGCTCAAGAGGAACCCAAAGCTTCCCGCCATAACTCGAGAAAAATCACAAGATTCTGCCCTCAAAGCGAGATGTTCAACTTTTCCATTGCCGATTCTCAGGAGAAATCCCACATTCCCGCTTAAAACTCGACAGGTTACTTAACATCCTTTAGGCGACTCAAAAGTGACACTGACATAACCATTCCAGAAAATTAGAGATATCAAGGGAACATTTCATGCAAAGATGGGCTCGATAAAGGACATAAATGGTATGGACCTAACAGAAGCAGAAGATATTAAGAAGAGGTGACAAGAATACACAGAGGAACTGTACAAAAATGAACTTCAGGACAAAGATAATAACGATGGCATAATCACTCACCTGGAACCAGACATCTTGAAATGTGAAGTCAAGTGGGCCTTAGAGAGCATCACTATGAACAAACCTAGTGGAGGTGATGGAATTCCAATTGAGCTATTTCAAATCCTGAAAGATGATGCTGTGAAAGTGCTTCACACAATATGCCAGCAAATTTGGAAAACTCAGCAGTGGCCACAGGATTGGAAAAGGTCAGTCTTCATTCCAATCCCAAAGAAAGGCAATGGCAAAAAATGCCCAAACTACTGCACAATCGCACTCATCTCACACGCTACTGAAGTAATGCTCAAAATTCTCCAAGCCAGGCTTCAGCAATATGTGAACCGTGAACTCCCAGATGTTCAAACAGGTTTTAGAAAAGGCAGAGGCACCAGAGATCAAATTGCCAACATCCGCTGGATCATGGAGAAAGCAAGAGAGTTCCAGAAAAACATCTATTTCTGCTTCATTGACTATGCCAAAGCCTTTGACTGTGTGGATCACAATAAACTGTGGAACATTCTGAAAGAGATGGGAATACCAGACCACCTGACCTGCCTCTTGAGAAACCTTTATGCAGGTCAGGAAGCAACAGTTAGAACTGGACATGGAACAACGGACTGGTTCCAAATAGGAAAAGGAGTAGGTCAAGGTTGTATATTGTCACCCTGCTTATTTAATTTATATGCAGAGGACCTCATGAGGAACGCTGGACTGGAAGAAGCACAAGCTGGAATCAAGATTGCTGGGAGAAATATCAATAACCTCAGATATGCAGATGACGCCACCCTTATGGCAGAAAGTAAAGAGGAATTCAAAGGCCTCTTGATGAAAGTGAAAGAGGAGAGTGAAAATTTGGCTTGAAGCTCAACATTCAGAAAACGAAGATCATGGCATCTGGTCCCATCACTTCATGGGAAATAGATGAGGAATCCTTGGAAACCGTCAGACTTTCATTTTTGGGGGGCTCCAAAAAAACTGCAGATGCTGATTGCATCCAGGAAATTAAAAGACGCTTACTCCTTGGAAGGAAATTTATAACCAACCTAGATAGCATATTAAAAAGCAGAGACATTACTTTGGCAACCAAGTTCCGTCTAGTCTAGTCAAGGTTATGATTTTTCCCGTGGTCATGTATGGATGTGAGAGTTGGACTGTGAAGAAAGCTGATCGCCGAAGAATTGATGCTTTTGAACTGTGGTGCTGGAGAAGACTCTTGAGAGTCCCTTGGACTGCAGGGAGATCTGTCCAGTCCATTCTAAAGGAAATCAATCCGGGGTGTTCATTGGAAGGACTGATGCTAAAGCCGAAACTCCAATACTTTGGCCACCTCATGTGACGAGTTGACTCACTGGAAAAGAGTCTGATGCTCGGAGGGATTGGGGGTGGGAGGAGACGTAGACGACGGAGAATGAGATGGCTGGATGGCATCACCGACTGGATGGACATGAGATTGAATGAACTGTGGGAAAGGGTGATGTACAGAGAGGACTGGCGTGCTGTGAATCATGGGGTCACAAAGAGTGGGAGAGGACTGAGCGACTGAACTGAACTGAACCGAGAGGAACACCGAATTTCCTGCCACAACTGACAAAGTGTCCCGTTTTCCAGTCCTCTTTTCCGGATGAAGGTCGATTCCCCCGCTTTGTCTGGAATGGAATCCGGACGTTCCCGTCGCACAGTACGAGGAGACCGGTAACACCTTGAAACTCGGGAGAATTCAGGGTTTCCAAACACAATTGGAAAAGGTACCAATGTCCCCACCCACTCAAGATATTGTCTGATTCCACTGCACAGATTCAAATATATCCTCGAATATCAACTCACAAGACGAGTGGAGACCTGTCTCCTGAGGATTTTCAACAAAATCTCCAGGTAAAATTTAACTCAATTGTGGCCTAACACTCCTTTCACAACTCGAGAAGAAAGTGGAGTACCATGTCTGAACACGAGACGAGGCCTGACTCCCCAAGACAATTTTGAGAGCAACCCTTTCGCTACTGGAGAGGAATTCTGAGTTAAACGGACTCAAATCTAGATGCAGACCTACTTCTCTGCAGTGACTCCAAAGGAATCCCGAGGTTCCCCTTGCAAACGGAAAGGCGTTCTGACTTCCCAGAAACAACACAGGAGGCTCCCTGATATATCCATCATCACTCGAGAGGATCACCACATTTCCCGCCGCAACTCGAGAATAACCTCGAAATATCTCTTTCAAAGCAAGATGATGCCCCCCTTTTTTTTTCCTATAGCACGTAGAAAAAAGTCCCAAGTTCCTTCTCCAAATTCGATTAGGCTTGAGTTCCTTGATGCCACTTAAGGGTCTCCCAGAGCTACCAGTCCCAATGAGAGAAGAAAACCGATTTTCCCCACCACAATTTAAGAAAAGGCCAGTGATCACACCTCAGCTGAAGATAATGAGCGTTCCACGTTCAGCTGAAGAGGAATCCCAATTTCAACTCTTACCACAGGATGAGTCCTGTCACATCTATTTACACTTGAGGGCAACACTGTAGATACTGCAGCATGTTCAAAAGACTCCGAGTTCACACTCAAGTAGAGAAGAGTCGTGTTGTGTTTGCAGCAGCTCCAGTGGAACACAGAGTATCAACTCGCAACATGATCGGAGGCGTGAATTCCCTGCTGAGACTCTCGAAAAAGCGCAAATTTCCCGCTAAAACAGAAAGCAGACCTGATAGTCCTTTTACAACTCGGGGGTAAAGTAGAGCTCCCTCCTCAACAAAGACTAGGCTTGATTCCCCAGTGCAACCATCAGAGCAACACCAAGATCCATGTGGTCACTTGAAAGGAATACTGAGTTTACCCACTCAAGTCTAAATGTGGCCCTCATGCCCTGCAGCGACTCCAACGGAATCGCAAAGTTCCACTTTCAACAGGAAAGGAGACCTGACTTCCCTGAGGCAAAACTAGCAAGTCCAAGTGGTTCCCGTCATAATGCGAGAATACCTCCAAGCTGCAAGCTGCAACTCCAGATAAACCATGAAATTCTCCACTCCACGCGACAGGACGCCCTTTTCTGCTGCAGCGTCTTAAGAGAAGTCCCACATTCCCTCTTCAAACTCGAAAGGATACTCGGCACACTACAGGCAACTGAAGAGTTTCCCCGAGATACCTGGTTAAACTCAAGAGGAGCAGCGAGGTTCCTGCCACAGCTCAAGAAGAGACCCGTTTTCCACTTGTCATCTCAAGGTGAGGATCGATTGCCCTGCTTCTTATGGAAATTAATCCCGATGTTTCTGTCAAATCTGAAGAGGAGGCCTATGTCCTCTTAAAACTCGAGAGGACCCCGGGGAGTCGTGCCACAATTCAAAAAGACACCAATTTAACCATCCGCTCAATATAAGGACTGATTCCACAGTCCCAATTCAAAGGGAACTCCCAGGATCAAGTAACACCACTCAGGGAGGCCTGATTTCCCAGGTGCATCATAGAGAAAAAGCCCCAGGACAGAAAATCAACTCAACAGGAGGCCGACCACCCCTTTTACAACTCGAAAAGTTAGTGGAGTTCCATGCCTCAACAAGAGACTTGGCATGACTCCCCTTTTGAAACTTCGTAGGAACACTGTGATCCATGTAAGAACTGGAGAGGCACACTGTGGTTAGCGCCTCAACTCCAGATGAGACCCTATTCCCCTGCACTGTCTCGAAAGGCATCCCAAAGGCTCTCCACATTACAAAAGTTTTCTGGACTTCCCAGAGACAACTTGAGAGGATCCGTGAGGCCCCTTTTGCAACTCAAGGGATCCGAAAGATTCCTGCCCAAATTCGAGAAACACTTTGGGATTACCCACTTTCGATGTGAATTGAAGCCCGATTCCTCTGCATTGACTCGAGATCAATCACGAACTTCCCCTCAAAACTTTTCTTCCCTGAGGCAATATGAGTTTCTCCCTGAGTTCCCTGGCATAACTCGAAATGAAAGCCATACTTCCCTTTGCAATCGCCATATAGCACGAGAAGCCCCAGGCAACGTCACTTGAGGCCCTTTTTTCCTACAGTGCCTGGAGAGCAATCCCGAGTTCTCTCTCAAGAGACCACAGGAGACTTGAATCCCTTTTTACAATTGGAGGGGCTCCCAGAATATCCATCTTCAATTGAGAGAAAAGCCCAGTTTCCTTGCACAGCTCTAGAAGAGCTCTGTATTCCCCACGTCCTCACCATATGAGCATTCAAACCCTGCTTCAACTCTAGGTGTATCCTTTCTTCTTCTCCCACCACAAGAGGAGGCCTCTGTCTCCTATTGAAACTCAAGTGCTCTCCCGCGGAAGCTGCTGAGGACTCTGAGTTCCACCTCCAATCGAGGTAAGTCCTGATGATCTAGCAAAGCTCCAATGGAACACCGACTATCCCCTCACAACATGATGAGAAACCTGACACCCATGCTCAGCCGAGAGAAAAAGCCCTAATGAACCTCCTGATCAAGACACGAAGAATGATTCCCCTTTTACAACTAGAAAGGAAAGCAGAATTCCATGCTTCAAATCGAGATGAAGCCTGACTCCCCAGTAGAACCTTCATAGCAGCCCCAAGATCCCTGTCGCCACTGGAAAAGAACACAGAGTTGACAGACTGAACGCTAGATGCGGCCCTATTCCTCTGCTGCACCTCGAGAGAAATCCCGAGGTTCCCCTTCCAACACGAAAGGAGACCTGACTTCCCTGGGGCAACACGAGCGATTTCATATGGTCCCCGTCACAACTGGAGAAGAACCCCAAGCTTACCGCTGCAACTAGAGAAAAACCATCAGATTTTCCCCTCAATGCGAGATGACAAATTTTTCCGCTTCAGGGTCTCAAGAGAAATCCTTCATTCCCGCTTGAAATTCGAACAAGTATTTTACACACTTTATGCGAATCAAAACTTCCCCGACAGAGCTGTCCCCACTGAAGAGGAGCACACAGTTTAGGTACACAAGGCTAGATGAGGCCCTATTTCTCTGCCGCACCTCGAGGGGAATCCCGAGGTTCCCCTTCAACAAGAAAGGAGACCTGACTTCCCTGAAGCAACACCATCGAGTTCCAGAGGCCCCTGTCGCAAATCGAGAGGGAGCCCAAGCTTCTTGCCACAACTAGAGAATAACCATAAAAATCTGCCCTCAAGGAGAGATGAGGAATATTTCCACTGCAGAGTCTCAAGAGAAATCCCACATTCCCGCTTGAAATTCGAACGGGTAGTTGATACCCTTTATGCGACCCAAAAACTTCCCGGATATAGCTGTCCACATTGAACCGGAGCACACAATTTACGTACACAACACTGGATGCGGCCCTTTTCCTCCCAAGCGCCTCGAGAGGAATACTGAGGTTCCCCTTCCAAAAGCAAATGAGCACTAACTTCCCTGGGACAACGCGAACGAGTTCCTGAGTTCCCCGTCGCAACTCGCAGGGAACCCCTAGCTTTCCGCCGCAACTAAAGAAAAATGACAATATTCCCCCATCAATGTGAGATGAGGAAATTTTATGCTGCAGAATATCAAGAGAAATTCCAAATTCCAGCTTGAAATTCGAAAGGGTACTTGACACAATTTATGGAACTCAAAAAGTTCCCTAACATAGCCGTCCCCACTGGAGAGGAGTACACAATTAATGGACTCAACACGAGATGAGGGCCTATTCCCATTTAACGGCTCAAGGGTAACCCCGAAATTTTCCTCGCAATCCAAAAGGGGACAAGACTTCCCTGAAGGAACACGAACGAGTTCCTGAGGTCCACGGCACAACTCGAGAGGGAACCCAAGATTCCCGCCTCAACTGGAGAAAAACCAAGATTCTGCCCTCAAGGCAAGATGAGGAATATTTCCGTAGCCGATTCACCAGAGAAATCCACATTCCCACTTGAAACTCGACAGGTTACTGAACATCCTTTATGCGACTCAAAAATTAAACCGACATACACAGCCCCAGTCGAGAGGAACACGGAGTTTTGTGCCACATTGACAAATTGTCCAGTTTTCCATTCATCTTTTCCAGATGAGAGTAGATTCCTCTGCTTTCTCTGGAATGGAATCCGGACTTTCAGGTCGCACTGTACGAGGAGGTGGGTACCTCCTTGAAACTCAGGAGGATCCCCAGGTTTTCAAAACACAAATGGAAAAGGTACGGATGTCAAAACCCACTTGAGATATTGTCTGATTCTACTGCACAGATTCAAATGTATCCTCGAGTATCAACTCATAAGATGAGTGGAGACCTGACTCCCCGAGCATACTCGATACAATCTCCAGGTACAAATTCAACTCTAATGTGGCCTAACACCCATTTTACAACTCGAGAAGAAAGTGCAGTTCGATGTCTGAACAATAGACGAGGCCTGATTCCCCAGGTGAATTTTGAGAGCAACCCCGAGATACTTGTTGCCACTGGCAAGGAACACACAGTTGAACGAATCAACACTAAATGCCGCCCTATTCCTCTGCTGCGCCTAGAGAGGAATCCGGAGGTTCACCTTCCAACACGATAGGAAACCTGACTTCCCTGGGGCAACACGAGGGATTTCCTGAGGTCCCCATCACAACTCGAGAAGAACCCAATGTTTCCCGCCGCACTCGTGAAACACCAGAAACTTGTGCCCTCAATGCGAGATGAGGAAATTTTCCGCTGCAGAATCTCAAGAGAAATCCCACATTCCCACTTGAAATTCGAATGGGTACTTGAAACCCTTTATGCGACTCAAAAAATTCCCCAACATAGCCATCCACATTGCTGTGGAGCACACAATTTTCCTACACAACACTAGATAACGACCCTATTCTTCTCCCGCGCCTCTAGATGAATCCTGAGGTTCCCCTTCCAACAGAAAAGAGACCCAACTTCCCTGGGACAACGCGAGTGAGTTCCTGACGTTCCCATAGCAACTCGAGAGGAACCCAAAGCTTTCCGCCTCAACTCGTGAAAAACGACAAAGTTCCCCCATCTATGCGAGATGAGGAAATTTTCTGCTGCAGAATCTCAAGAGAAATCCCACATTTCCAGTTGAAACTCGAAGAGGTATTTGACACCCTTTATGCGACTCAAAAATCTCCCTTACATAGCCGTCCCCACTGGAGAGGAGCACACAATTTACAGACTCAACTCAAGATGAGGCCTTAAGCCCATTTAACGGCTCGAGAGTAATCCCAAAGTTCCCATTCCAACACAAATGGGGACCAGACTTCCCTGAAGAAACACAAGAGAGTTCCTGAGGTCCCCAGCCCAACTCGAGAGGAACCTCAAGCTTCCTGCCACATCTCAAGAAAAACCACAAGATTCTGCCCTCAAGGCGAGATGAGGAACATTTCCGTTGCAGCTTCACAAGAGAAATTCCACATTCCCACTTGAAACACGACAGGTTACTGAACATCCTTTATGCGACTCAAAAATTAAACCGACATACACAGCCCCAATCCAGCGGAATACCGAGTTTCCTGCCACAGTGACAAATTACCCCGTTTTCCAGTCCTCTTTTCCAGATGAGAGAGTCGATTCCTCTGCTTTCTCTGGAATGGAATCCGGATGTTCTGGTCGCACAGTACGAGGAGGCGGGTACCAATTTGAAACTCGGGAGGATCCCCAGGTTTTCAACACACAAATGGAAAAAGTACGGATGTCACCACCCACTGGAAATATTGTCTGATTCTACTGCACAGATTCAAATGTAGCCTTGAGTATCAACTCAGAAGACAAGTGGAGACCTGACTCCCTGAGCATACTCGATACAATCTTCAGTTACTAAATCAACTCTCATGGGGCCTAACACCCGTTTTACAACTCGAGAAGAAAGCGCTGTTCCATGTCTAAACAAGAGACGAGGGATGAATCCCCTGAAAATTTTGAGAGCAACCGCGTTTAGGAGCCCGACAGTGACCACAAGAGATAATGGTTAAGGAAGCAGAGATGTGCCTGCAAACAAGACTCTCTGCTTGGGCAGAGCATGCTTGCAAACAGGATGTTCTTCCAGGAAGCCTGCACACAATATCCAAGGTTAATGTTCCGCTCGCATACGAGGGAACATGCCCTCCTTAAAAAAAAGGAAGAGGCTGGAGTTCTGGGCAGGCTTTTCAGTAAACATGATGTGGTCACTTCCTCCCTTTGTTCCTCCTGTCCTTGAAATGTGCTTAGTTTTTTGTCCTTATTTGGTAGAAGAATGCATTGCTTCGATTTTGGTATGTGCCCAGCTACCGGGGTATAAAATTAAACCGAAAGGGGGCTTGCGCAGAATTTTACCTCTGGCCGGAGTTGTGTCTTTGTCTGTCTTTTGTGTGTCTTGTCTTTGTGTCATTTAGCCCACAACATCTGGCGCCCAACGTGGGGTCCAAGCGAAACCGAAAGGGTGAGTACCCCCTCAGGCATTGTAGGTCCAAGGCAGGGGAACTTTGGGGAAAATTATGGGGAATTCCCCATCAGCAAAGGCACAATACATGGAGTTAGTCAAAGGACTTGTCCACTCCATCGGGGTAAAGGCATCTAGTCGTCGTTTATCGGAGTTATTTCCCCTTGTGGAGCAGCATTGTTATTGGTTTAAGTGCCAACCTAAAGTACAATTAAACTTAAAGGAATGGAAATTGATACAGAAAGAATTACGGCAACAGCATCAGAAGGGTAACATAATTCTTTTGAAATTGTGGAATCTATGTAGTGCTATCACTCAAGCACTTGCATTGTTTTCCACCGATAGTGAAACTAAATCTACAAAATCTGAGGTAATTTATGAGGAAGTCCTATTGAGAAACAAACAAACAAAAAATCAAATGGTGTCACTTTAAATGACGCTTCCGTGGCCACTGGTTTGCATTCCAGGGATGGGGAATCAGACACCAAATCTGATAGTGCTAGTGATTTCTACTCGTCATCCGAAGGCAACGACGATGTTGATAAAGTGACCTGAAATTTTCAACAATGGTGGAAAACAAAGAATGATGGAACAAAGAGGGTTCCTACTCCTACAGCCCCTCCCTATCCTTCTCCTTTTCCGGTATCGCATAGTTCTCCAGATGTAGGCCAAGAGGGGCCCTCTTTCTCATTTCCCGAGTCCATGTGTTATGATGATGATATCCCTGTGCCCTCTGGTGATTTTACAGATCCTCCACAGTTATTTACAATTCAATGCCAAGTAGCTCCCAACAGTATGATTAATGTTCAATATTCGCCTTTTAAATATAAATTTTTCAAGGATCTTAAAGCTGCTGTTGCTCAATATGGTCCCCAATCCCCTTTTGTATTAGCTATGTTAGATTCTGTAGAGAAGACAAAATTGATTCTTCCCTTCGATTTGGAGTCCATAGCCCAGGCTCTGCTTAAAGGATCCCAGTGGTTGCAATTAAAGAGTTGGTGAGAAGAAAAAGCCCAAACACAGGCTCAAACTAACGAGGGACAGAACCCTCCTGGTCCTTTAGAAGTTAAATTGATGGGAGAACGACAATTTCGAGCCTTAAGAGATCAGGCTCAATATTCTGACCAGGATTTACAACAGGTGTGCCAAGTATTTCTTAGGGCTGGGCGCCATATTGTACCTACTGGCCACGCTCAGCCTTCTTTCACAAAAACTTTACAAGGACCCAATGAACTTTATACTGATTTTCTTGCTAGATTGTGGGTGGCTGTTGAGGGGCTGTTGGACGTGATGAAATTTCAGAGATACTTTTACAAACACTTGCTTTTGAAAATGCAAACCCGGAATGAAAACTTGTTTTAGGTCCTTTAAGGGGACAGGGGGCTTCTATAGCTAAATATATTAGAGCTTGTTCGGGAGTGGGAGGAACTGAACATAGTGCTACTGTTTTTGCTACTGCCTTGGCTCAAGCTATGAAGCCCTCTAAGAGCAAAAATTGTTACCATTGTGGGAAACCTGGACATATGAAAAAGGATAGCAAAAAAATAAAGGCAAAACAAGGATATACAAAACAAAATAAGCCCCATGGGCTTTGCCGCCAATGTGGTAAAGGGCTTCATTGGACCAATGAATGTCTCTCTAAAACTAATAAATATGGCAATCCTATTGGTAACCCACATTCGGAAAAACTTAGCGTGCCTCAGTCACTGGGTCCCAGGATCAATGCCGGGGATGCAATTAACCATGCCTCCTGCTCCTCAAGTAACTCCTTTGTTTCCCAACAACCCTTAGAGATGACCACTACAACAGGAAAAACCAAACCTCTAATGGTGTCAGATTTACGCTCTGCTACTTCAAGAAGAGCTGCTGATTTGCCTCTCGCTGAAAATATTCTTTTGTCTCCGGGCTGTGGCATTTATAAATTAAGAGCAAACGTATTTGGCTCATTGTCTAAAGGCACTTTTGGCTTAATATTGGGCCGCAATAGTGCCGCTCTAAGAGGCCTAACCATAATTCCTTGAGTAATAGACTCTGATTTTGTTGGAGAAATTTTAATTTTGGTCTCTACTTCTGTTACAATTTCACTATTGGCTGGAGAACATATAGCACAAGTACTTCTTTTATCTTATCTAGCATTTTCTGTTCTTCCTTTTGAAAGGTCAGGAGGTTTTAGAAGTACTGGGCAACATATATTTTGGGAGATGCTCATCAAGGATTCTAGTCCTATCCTTTCCTTGACCATACAAGGAAAGAACTTTGAAGGGTTAATAGACACCGGGGCAGATGTTTCAGTCATATCCTCCCAACAATGGCTCCAAGACTGAAGCAAAGAAAAGAGTTCTCTAATGTTGACCGGAATAGGCTCCATTGCAGATGGTTGAAAAAGTACTCGTCCTTTACAATGCCAGTTCCATAATGGAAAAACAGTTTTTGTCACTTTTTATATTGTTAGTATACCTATTAATATATGGGGAAGAGATATTCTCTCTCCCATGGGAGCCTCTGTAAGCATTCCGTCGGGAAACTAATAGCCACTGCTCAAACTCCTCGAGCACTCTCATTAAAATGGATAATTAATACTATTAAATGCATTGAGCAGTGGCCATTACCAAAAATGATGCTCGAGGCCTTAGAGTAATTAATAACAAACAACTTCAACTTAGCCATACAGAGCCTTCTACTCCACTTGGAATTCTCTTGTATTTTTTATAAAAAAAGAAATCTGAAAAATGGAAAATGTTGACTGATTAAAGAGAACTTAATAAATTTATTGAACCCATGGGAGCCTTACAGTTGGGCCTTCCTTCTCCTGCTCTTTTTCCACAAAATTGGTCTTTAATGGTATTAGATCTTAAAGATTGTTTTTTTTTTCTTTTACTATTCCCTTACAATTACAAGATAGAGATAAATTTGCTTTCACGGTTCCTGTTCTTAATCACACTCAGCCCGTTAAGCACTACCATTGGACAGTCTTGCCACAGGGAATGATATATAGTCCTACCTTATATCAAGAGTTTGTAGCTCGTTCCTTACAATTTATCCATCAAGAATATCCTAATTATATTCTCTATCATTATATGGATGATCACTTCTTGGCAGTTCCCTGTATCGCTGAACGTGATAAATTCTTCTGAAAAGTATAGGAGGCTTTGAAATAATATAACTTGCTGATAGCGCCAGAGAAAATTCAAAAGGATTTTCCCATTTCTTATTTAAGGACCATATTAGAACAACACCAAATTTGGCCTCAAAATTTGCAAATTAAAAGATACCATTTAAAAACTTAAATGACTTCCAGAAATTATGAGGAGATATTAATTGGCTTCACTCGGTACTTGGGATTCCTACTTATCAATTACAACACTTATTTTCTACTTTAAAAGGAGACACAGCTTTAGATAGTCCTCGAATCTTAACCCCCTTGGCTTTGCAAGAGCTTCAGTTTGTTGAACAAAGATTAAATGATGGTTTTTTAACATATATTTCTGCGTCTCAACCTATTGCATTCATAATATTTCATACCCCTCATTCTCCATCTGGTGCAATTGCTCAAGGAAAAGGATTAATAAAATGTTTTTTTTTTTTTTTTTACCTAATAGTTTCTCTAAAAAATTAACTATATATATATATATATGGATAAATTAGCCTTTCTTATACAAAAGGGTCACAATCGTATTTTACAATTATCAGAAAAAAAAACACACCAAATTTTCATTCAATTAACAAATGCTCAGATATCTTTATGTTTACAATTTAATAAAAATTGGCAAATCTCCCTTGCTTCATTTCCTGGTTCATTTTCGAATCATTACCCGTCATCTAAATTGATTGATTTTCTTTGAGCCAACGCCATGAAATCTCCGATTTCAGATGTTCCAGTTAAAAGACCCACTGTTTTTACTGATGCAAATAAAAACACCCCTGGACATTTTACTTTTGAACGTTCTAAAGTGTTTCCCCATTCATTCTCCTCTGCAGAGCCTGCTGAATTGTGGGCTATTTATTTAGTTTTGCAAGATTTTCCTCAACTTCCTGTTAACATTGTTTCAAATTCTCGATATGCTGTTCTCTCTTGTCTTCAACTTCCTCAAGTCTCCCTGCCTATAACTCTTAAGACAGATATTGATAAATTGTTTTATCAGGTGCAGCAATTGCTTCTACAACATTCAAAATCAATTTTCTTTACTCATACCCATGCTCATCCCGCCCTTCCTGGAACATTGTCCTTCAGAAATGCTGCAATTAATGCAATACTTTATCATATAAAAGTAGCAAAACAAGAGCATCATCTGCCACACACTAACTCTAAAGGATTAAAAATATCTTATGATATTGCTCAAAAACAATCTGAAAATATTGTTCACTCATGTCCCAAATGTGCGCCTTTTATTTTACCATTTACCCAACCAGGTGTCAACATAAGAAGACTACAAGCAAATCAGATATGGCAAATGGATGTAATTTTTATTTCATCTTTTGGGCAACAAAAATGTGTCCATCATACTATAGATACATGCACACATTTCCAATGGGCTACTGCATTACATTCTGAAAAAGATGACGCTGCTATTACTCATTTATTATCTTGTTTTGCAATTAAGGGAATACCAATTGAATTAAAAACTGATAATGCACCTGCTTACCAATCGGCTAAACTAGCTCACTTTTTATCCCAATATCATATAACTCATACTTTTGACATCCCTTATAATAGTCAAGGACAAGCTACCATTGAAAGAGCTAATCGTACTTTACGTAAATATATTGAAAAAATAAAAAAAGGGGAACAGGAGAGATTTATGAAACCAAAAGATATCTTGAATAAAACCTTACTTACTTTAAATTTTTTGAATATTTGACGCAAAGAAATTCTATCAGCAGCAGAATTGCATTTTTGAAGAAAAGATGAGGATAAGAAGATCTTGAATACACTCCTTCGGTATAAAGATAAAAAGGTTGGGTTCCAGCATCACTGATATATTTAGGACGAGGTTATGCTTTCATATCTGTTGATAATTTTAGGTTTTGGACACCAACTCGGTTGATCAAGATACATCATGGATGACCATTTTGTGCGAAAATTTGAAGAGCTTTCTGCACAGCGGAGCTTTACTTTCCCTACCCTATCTGCGTCCCTTCCAACATGGGGGCAACTGAAGAAGCTTACACAGGAGGCTGAAAAAACCCTCGTTAATGCTGGTCCACCTCTCAATCCTACTAATTGGCTGTTGGTTATGATGGCTGTTGTTACCTGTCAGGTAATGTATGTGCAAGCGATAGAATATACTTATTTGGCTTATGTTCCTAATCCTCTTGTGAGAGCTGTCTCTTGCGGTGAACCTGAAGTATAGGTATGCACCAATGAAACTGCATTCTTCCCACCACCAGCGTGTGGAAAAAATGGAGCATTTGTATCACCATAATAATCAATATCACATAAATAATGGTACTGTTGCAGTGGAGGGCCTCCCCTTGTGCATTAGAGGACAACCCTTTTGCCTTTCTACAGAAAAGCACAATCATCACTCTTATAATACCTGGAGGGTATAATATAATAATTATCATCCTGCTGTCTTTACTGTGCTTGTTTCTACCAGGGGATTCAAAACCTCTAAGACACCAATGAGTCATCATTCTGATACCTTTATACCATTATGCCCTTCTAAATATTTTATTTCTTCTCTAGAATCTTTGGACTGGGAAAGTTGCCAAGATCATTGGCGTTTCAAAGTCATGACCTATTCTGGATTTGTTATTGTAGATAAGAGCCCTGATCATAGCCAAATTTTGGAAAAATGGTCTAACAAAACTCTCAAATGGCATCGAATTATTGGTACTTTAATGGGTAACGGTAATGAAACCATAAAATGGCAGCAGTTTGCACTCATTCCCCCTCAGTTGCAATTGTTAGGGTATCCCCACTTCCAAGGGAATATTTGGAAATAGTGGGCAGTTTCCGGGAATCTCATTATATGGTCAGAATACTATACTTTGGATACAAGTGACAGTTCAGGTCCCTTACATGTTAACTTGCATATTAATAAATCTTATTCTGCTACAGCTTGTTTAAAATACACCTTTGCATTGTTGTATGGGAATTGGACTTGAAATGCAACTGAGGGATCTATATCGTGTAATCATTGTAATTTAACACAATGTGTAAATCAATCATGGTGGGAAAATTTTGACATACAAAATCGCAATTCTAAGTTTTCTATGGTGGTTGTTAAAACTCAAACCGAAGTATGGCTACCTGTAAGTTTGACAAAACCTTGGTCAGACTCTTTTGCTGTATCTCATTTGGTGACTGCTGTACAGACTTTGCTTCATTGATCCCGACGCATGCTTGGAGTAATCATAGCTTCAGTTCTTGCAGTGGCTTCAGTTACTACAACCGCTGCCATGGCTGGACTTGCTTTGCATCAAGGAATCCAAACAGCAGACTTTGTGCGGGAATGGCATAAAGACTCTCATTTATTATGGCAACAACAACGAGATTTGGATACCCAACTTGCAAATTATGTGCACAATCTTCAACATACTGTTTCTTGGCTTGGGGCTTGGGGATCAATTAACTGTCTTATCCACAAGAAGTGTGTTGAAATGTGATTGGAACTCCTCTCAATTATGTATAACACCTGTGCCTTTCAACATGAGTGAGGGTTGGGAAAAGGTGAAACGGTCTTTAACAGGGCATCAAAACCTAACCAGGGAAATTATGGAATTAGAGCAACAAATTTTGTATACATTTAGCAAAACGCTACCTGATATTACTGGGTCCAATCTGTTAAAGGATTTGCAGGAAGGGATGAAAAATTTGAATCTTTTTGGGCATGTATCTACTCTAATTGGAACTACTTTGGGAATACTTTGTTCATAATACTATTATGCTGTGTTACTATTCTAGTCTTCCGGTGCTGGTGGAGAAGGCAACAACTACAAAAGGACAGACAATGCATTTTTGCCGCCTTACAGCTTGCTACTGCCTCTCAGAAAGAAGGGGGAAATGTAGGAGCCCGACAGGGACCACGAGAAAGACTGGTTAAGGAAGCCTGCAAACAAGATTCTCTGCTTGGGCAGAGCATGCTTGAAACAGGATGTTCTGCCAGGAAGTCTGCACACAATATCCAATGTTAATGGTCCGCTTGCATACGAGGGAACATGAGCTCCTTAAAAATAAGGAAGAGGCTGGAGTTCTCGGCAGGCTTCGTAATAAACATGATGTTGTCACTTCCTCCCTTTCTTCCTCCCGTCCTTGAAATGTGCTTGGCTTTTTGTCCTTATTTGGTAGAAAAATGCATTGCTTAGATTTTGGTATGTGTCCAGCTACCAGGGTATAAAAATAAACAGCAAGGGGGCTTGAGCAGAATTTTTCCTCCTGCCGGAGTTGTGTCTTTGTCTGTCTTTTGTGTGTCTTGTCTTTGTGTCATTTCACCCGCAGCAACAGCAAGATCCCTGTCGCAACTGGAAAATAACAAACCGTTGACCGACTCAATGCTAGATGTGGCCCTATTCCTCTGCTGCTCCTTATAGAGGAATCCCGAGGTTCCCCTTCCAACACGATAGGGGACCTGATTTCCCTAGTGCAACACGAGCGAGTTCCTGAGGTCCCCGTCGCAATTCGAGAAGAACACCAAGATTCCCGCCGCAACTCGAGAAACACCACAAAATTATCCCCTCAATGTGAGATGAGGAATATTTCCGCTACAGAGTCTCAAGAGAAATCCCACATTCCAATTTGAAACTCGAACGGGTACCTGACACCCATTATGCGACCCATAAACTTCCCCAACATAGCCGTCCACATTGAAGAGGAGAACACAATTTACGTACACAACACTAGATGTGGCCCTATTCCTCTAACGTGACTCGAGAAGAATCCCGATGTTTCCCTTCCAACAGGAAAGGAGACCTAACTTCCCTGGCACAACGCAAACGAGTTCCTGAGATCCCCGACGCAACTCGAGAGGAACCCCAAGCTTTCTGCCGCAATTCGAGAAAAATGACAACGTTCCCCCATCAATGAGAGATGAGGAACAATAATGCTGCAGAATCTCAAGAGAAATCCCACATTCCCTCTTGAAACTCGAACGGGTACTTGACACTCTTTATGCGCCTCTAAAAGTTCACTAACATAGCCGTCCACACTGGAGAGGAGCACACAATTTATGGATTCAACTCGAGATGAGGTCCTATTCCCATGAAATGGCTCGAGAGAGTAATCCAGAAGTTCCCCTTCCAACACAAAGGGGACCTGACTTCCCTGAAGCAAAACACGAACGAGTTCCTGACATCCCAGGCTCGACTCGAGAGGGAGCCCAAGCTTCTCGCCGCATCTGAAGAAAAACCACAGCACATTTCCTTTGAGATTCGCAAGTGAAATTCCACATTAACTCTTGAATCTCAACAGGTTAGTTAACATCCTTTATGCGACTCAAAAATTAAACTGATATACACAGTACCAATTTAGAGGAACCCCGAGTTTCCTGCCACACTGACAAATTACCCCGTTTTCCAGTCCTCTTTTCCAGATGAGAGTCGATTCCTCTGCTTTCTGTGGAATGGAATCCGGACGATCCAGTCACAAAGTACGAGGAAGCGTGTACCACGCTGAAACTCGGCAGGATCCCCAGGTTTTCAAAACACAAATGGAAAAGGTACGGATGTCACCAGCCACTCAAGATATTGTCTGATTCTCCTGCACAGATTCACATGTGTCCTCGATTATCAACTCACAAGACGAGTGGAGACCTGACACGCCGAGCATACAATTTCCAGGTACACATTCAACTCTAACGTGGCCTAACACCCGTTTTACAACTCGAGAAAAAGTGCAGTCACATGTCTGAACAAAAGATGAGGCCTGACTCCCCAGGTGAATTTTGAAAGCAACCGCGAGATCCCTGTCACCTCTGTCAAGGAACACACAGTTGTCCGACCTAAAGCTAGATGAGGCCCTATTCCTCTGCTGCGCCTCGAGAGGAATCCCGGGGTTCCCTTTCTGACAGGATAGGAGACCTGACTTCTGTAGGGGAACACGAGCGAGTTCCTGAGATCGCAACTCGAGAAGAACCCCAAGCTTCCCGCCACAAATCGAGAAACACCACAAAATTTCCCCTCAATGCGAGATGAAGATCTTTTCCACTGCAGAGTCTCAAAAGAAATCCCACATTCCGCTTGAAACTCGAACGGGTACTAGACACACTTTATGAGACCCAGAAACTTCCCCGACATAGCTGTCCACATTGAAGTGGAGCACACAATTTACATACACAACACTACATGCCGCCCTATTCCTCTCTGGCGCCTCGTGAGGAATCCTGAGGTTCCCCTTCCAACAGTAAAGGACAGCTAACTTCCCTGGGACAACGCGAGCGAGTTACTAAGGTCCCCGTCGCAACTCGAGAGGAACCCCAAGCTTTCTGCCGCCACTTGAGGAAAGCGAGAAATACCCCATCAATTGGAGACGAGGAACATTTCTGCTGCAGAATCTGAAGAGAAATTACACATTCCCGCTTGAAACTCGAACGGGTACTTGACACCCTTTATGCGACTCAAAAAGTTCCCTAACATAGATGTCCCCACTGGAGAGGAGCACACAGTTTATGGATTCAACGCGAGATGAGGTCCTATTCCCATTTAGGGGCCCCAGAGTAATCCTGAAGTTCCGCTTCCAACACAAAGGAGACCTCTCATCCCTGAAGCAACTGGAGTGAGTTCCAGACGTCCATGGCTCAACACGAGTTGGAACCCAAGCTTCCCGTGGCAACTCGAGAAAAACCACAAGATTCTGCCCTCAAGGCAAGATGAAGAACATTTCCGTTACAGATTTGCAAGAGAAATTCCACATTCCCGCTTGAAACTCGACAGGTTACTACTTAACATCCTTTATACGACTCAAAAATTAAACCGACATGCACAGCCCAATCGAGAGGAACACCGAGTTACCTGCCACACTGACAACTTGTCCTGTTTTTCAGTCCTCATTTCCAGATGAGAGTCGATTCCTCTGCTTTCTCTGGAATGGAATTCAGATGTTCCAGTCACAGAGTACGAGGAGGCGTGTACCACTTTGAAACTCAGGAGGATCCCCAGGTTTTCAAAACAGAAATGGAAAAGTTACGTATGTCAACACCCACTCGAGATATTGTCTGATTCGACTGCACAGATTCAAATGTATCCTCGAGTATCAATTCACAGGATGAGTGGACATCTGACTCGCAGAGCATACACGATAAAATCTCCAGGTAAAAATTCAAATCTAATGTGACCTAACACCCGTTTTACTACTCGAGAAGAAAGTGCAGTTCAATATCTTAACATGAGATGAGGCCTGACATCCCAGGTGAATTTTGAGACGAACCCCGAGATCCCTGTCGTCACAAATAAGGAACACACAGTTGACCGACTCAACACTAGATGCGGCCCTATTCCCCTGCTGCGCCTCGAAAGGAATCCCGAGGTTCCCCTTCCAACATGACAGGAGACCTGACTTACCTGGGGCAACACGAGCGAGTTCCTGAGGTCCCCGTCTCAACTTGAGGGGATCCCCTAAATTTCTGCTGCAACTCGAGAAAAATGAAAATGTTCCCCCATCAATACGAGATGAGTAACGTTTCTTCTGCAGAATCTCAAGAGAAATCCCACATTACCGCTTGAAACTTGAACGGGTACATGACACCATTTATGTGACTCAAAAAGTTCCCTAACATAGCCATCCACACTGGAGAGGAGCACAAAATTTAGGGACTCACCTCGAGATGAGGCCCTATTCCCATGTAATGGCTCGAGAGTAATCCCGAAGTTCCCCTTCGAACAAGATAGGAGACCTGACTTCCCTGGGGCAACACGAGCGAGTTCCTGAGATCCCAGTCGCAACGTGAGAAGAACCCCAAGCTTCCCACCAGAAATCGATAAACACGACAAAATTATTCCATCAATGGGAGATGAGGAATTTTCCACTGCAGAGTCTCAAGAGAAATCCCACATTCCAGCTTGAAACTCAAACGGGAATTTCACACTCTTTAGGCGACTCAAGACATTCCCTGACACAGCTCTCCCCACTTGAGAGGAGAACACAATTTATGGACTCAACTTTAGATGAGGCCCTATTCCCATTCCATGCCTTGAGAGTAATCCCGGTGACCCCTACAAAAACGAAAGGAAACTTGACTTCCCAGGGACTACCCGAGCGAGTTCCTGAGGTCCCTGTCGTAATTCGAGAAGGACCCCAAGCTTCCCGCCGCAATTCGAGAAAAACCACAAGATTCTGCATTCAAGGTGGGATGACGAATATTTCGCCCACAGAGTCTCAAGAGAAATCCCACATTAACGCTTGAAACTCGAACGCGTACTGAACACCCTTTATGCAATTCAAGACATTCCCTGACATAGCTGTCCCCACTTGAGAGGAGAACACAATTTATGGACTCAACGTTAGATGAGGGCCTATTCCCATTCCATGCCTCAAGGGAACTCCCGCTGCTCCCCTAACAAAACGAAAGTAATCCTGACTTCCCAGGGACTACACGAGCGAATTTCAGATGTACCTGTCTAACTCTAGAAGGACCCCAAGCTTCCCGCCGCAACTCGAGAAAAACCACAAGATTCTGCACTCAAGGTGTGATGACAAATATTTCCCCTGCAGAGTCTCAAGAGAAGTCCAAAATTGACGCATGAAACTCGAATGCGTACTGAACTCCCTTTATGCGACTCAAGACATTCCCTGACATAGCTCTCCCCACTGGAGAGGAGAAAACACTTTATGGACTCAAGATGAAACCCTATTCCCATTCCACGCATCGAGAGTAATCCCGATGTTCCGCTAACAAAATGAAAGGAGACTGACTTACCAGGGACTACACGAGCGAGTTCCTGAGGACTCTATGGCAACTCGAGAAGGACCCCAAGCTTACCACCACAACTCGTTAAAAACCACAGGATTCTGCACTCAAGGTGTGATGAGGAAAATTTCCCCTGCAGAGACTCAAGAGAAATCCCACATTCACGCTTGAAACTCGAAAGGGTACTTGACAGCCTTTATGCAACTCAAGACATTCCCTGACATACATGTTCCCACTTCAGTGGGGAACACAATTTATGGACTCAAATTTAGATGAGGCCTATTCCCATTCCACTCCTCGAGAATAATCCTGATGTTCCCATACCAAATCGAAAGGAGACCTGACTACCCAGGGAATACAGGAGCGATTTCCTGAGGTCCCTGACGCAACTCGGGAAGGACCCCATGCTTCCAGCCGCAACTCGAGAAAAATCACAAGATTCTGCACTCAAGGTGAGATGACGAATATTTCCCCTGCAGAGTCTCAAGAGAAATCCCACATTCCCGCTTGAAACTTGAAAGGGTACATCACACCCTTTATGCGACTCAAGACTTTCACTGACATCAGTTCAGTCAGTCAGTTCAGTCGCTCAGTCGTGTCCGACTCTCCACGACCCCATGAATCACAGCACGCCAGGTCTCCCTGTCCATCACCAGCTCCCAGAGTTCACTCAAACTCATGTCCACAGAGTCGGTGATGCCATCCAGCCATCTCATTCTCCGTCGTCCCCTTCTCCTCCCACCCCCAACCTTTCCCAGCATCAGAGTCTTTTCCAGTGAGTCAACTCGTCGCATGAGGTGGCCAAAGTATTGCAGTTTCAGCTTTAGCATCAGTCCCTCCAATGAACATCCAGGATTGATCTCCTTTAGAATGGACTGGTTGGATCTCCTTGCAGTATAAGGGACTCTCAAGAGCTTTCTCCAACACCACAGTTCAAAAGCATCGATTCTTCGGCGGTCAGCCTTCTTCACAGTCCAACTCTCACATCCATACATGACCACGGGAAAAACCATTGCCTTGACTAGACGGACCTTGGTTGGCAAAGTAATGTCTCTGCTTTTTAATATACTATCAAGGTTGGTCATAACTTTCCTTCCAAGGAGCAAGCGTCTTTTAATTTCATGGCTGCAATCAGCATCTGCAGTGATTTTGGAGCCCAAAAAAACAAAGTCTGACACTGTTTCCACTGTTTTTCCATCTATTTCCCATGAAGTGATTGGACCAGATGCCATGATCTTTGTTTTCTGAGTGTTGAGCTTCAAGCCAACCTTTTCACTCTCCCCTTTCACTTTCATCAAGAGGCTTTTGAGTTCCTCTTCACTTTCTGCCATAAGGGTAGTGTCATCTGCATATCTGAGGTTATTGATATTTCTCCCGGCAATCTTGATTCCAGCTTGTGCTTCTTCCAGCCCAGCGTTCCTCATGATGTACTCTGCATATAAGTTAAATAAGCAAGGTGACAATATACAACCTTGACGTACACCTTTTCCTATTTGGAACCAGTCTGTTGTTCCATGTCCAGTTCTAACAGTTGCTTCTTGACCTGCATACAGGTTTCTCAAGAGGCAGGTCAGGTGGTCTGGGATTCCCATCTCTTTCAGAATGTTCCACAGTTTATTGTGATCGACACAGTCAAAGGCTTTGGCATAGTCAATAAAGCAGAAATAGATGTTTTTCTGAAACTCTCTTGCTTTCTCCATGATCCAGCGGATGTTGGCAATTTGATCTCTGGTGCCTCTGCCTTTTCTAAAACCTGCTTGAACATCTGGGAGTTCACGGTTTACATACTGCTGAAGCCTGGCTTGGAGAATTTTGAGCATGATTTTACTAGCGTGTGAGATGAGTGCAATTGTGCGGTAGTTTGAGCATTCTTTGGCATTGCCTTTCTTTGGGATTGGAATGAAGACTGACCTCTTCCAGTCCTGTGGCCACTGCTGAGTTTTCCAAATCTGCTGGCATATTGAGTGCAGCACTTTCACAGCATCATCTTTCAAGACTTGAAATAGCTCAACTGGAATTCCATCACCTCCACTAGCTTTGTTCGTAGTGATGCTTTCTAAGGCCCACTTGACTTCACATTCCAAGATGTCTGGCTCTAGGTCAGTGATCACGTTATCGTGACTATCTTGGTCGTGAAGATCTTTTTTGTACAGTTCTTCTGTGTATTCCTGCCACCTCTTCTTAATATCTTCTGCTTCTGTTAGGTCCATACCATTTCTGTCCTTTATCGAGCCCATCTTTGCATGAAATGTTCCCTTGGAATCTCTAATTTTCTTGAAGAGCTCTCTTGTTTTTCCTATTCTGTTGTTTTCCTCTATTTCTTTGCATTGATCACTGAGGAAGTCTTTCTTATCTCTCCTTGCTATTCTTTGGAACTCTGCATTCAGATGCTTATATCTTTCCTTTTCTCCTTTGCTTTTCGCTTCTCTTCTTTTCACAGCTATTTGTAAGGCCTCCTCAGACAGCCATTTCGCTCTTTTGCATTTCTTTTCCATGGGGATGGTCTTGGTCCCTGTCTCCTGTACAACGTCACGAACCTCCATCCAGAGTTCATCAGGCACTCTATCAATCAGATCTAGTCCCTTAAATCTATTTCTCACTTCCACTGTATAATCATAAGGGATTTGATTGAGGTCATATCTGAATGGTCTAGTGGTTTTCCCTACTTTCTTCAATTTAAGTCTGAACTTCGCAATAAGGAGTTCATGATCTGAGCCACATTCACTGACATAGCTCTCCCCAATTGAGAGGATAACACAATTTATGGACTCAACTTTAGATGAGGACCTATTCCCATTCCACACCTCAAGAGTAATCCCGCTGTTCCCCTACCAAAACGAAAGGAGACCTGACTTCCCAGGAACTACTTGAGCGAGTTCCTGAGGTCTCTGCAGCAACTTGAGAAGGACCCCAATCTTCCTGCCGCAACTCGAGGAAAACCACAAGATTCTGCACTCAAGGTGAGATGAGGAAAATTTCCCCTGCATAGTCTAAAGAGAAATCCCACATTCCAGCTTCAAACTCGAACGGATAATTGACACCCTTTATGCGAGTCAAGACATTCCCTGACATAGCTGTCCCCACTTGAGAGGAGAACACACTTTATGGACTTAATTTTAGATGATTCCCTATTCCCATTCCACGCCTCGAGAGTAAACCCGATGTTCCCCTACCAAAACGAAAGGTGATCTGACTTCCAAGGGACTACACGAGCGAGTTCCTTAGGTCCTGTCGCAACTCAAGAAAGACCCCAAGCTTCCCACTGCAACTCAACAAAAACCACAAGATTCCTCACTCAAGGTGAGATGAGAAAAATTTCCGCTGCACAGTCTCAAGAGAAATCCCACATTCCCACTTGAAACTCGAACACATACTTCACACCCTTTATGCGACTCAAGACATTCCCTGACATAGCTCTCCCCACTGGAGAGGAGAAAATACTTTATGGACTCAACTTAAGATGAAGCCCTATTCTCATTCCACGACTCGAGAGTAATCCCGATGTTCCATTACCAAAATGAAAGGAGACCTGACTTACCAGGGACTACATGAGCGAGTTCCTGAGGACCCTGTTCCAACTCGAGAAGGACCCCAAGCTTACCGCCAAAACTCGTGAAAAAGCACAAGATTCTGCACTCAAGGTGAGATGACGAATATTTCCCCTGCAGAGTCTCAAGAGAAACCCCACATTCGCGCTTGAAACCCTAACGCGAACTTCACACGCTTTATGCGATTCAAGACATTCCCTGACATAGCTGTCCCCACTTGAAAGGAGAACACAGTTTATGGACTCAACTATAGATGAGACCCTATTCCCATTCCACGCTTCAAGAGTATTCCCTATGTTCTCCTACCAAAACGACAGGAGATCTGACTTCCCAGGGACTACACGAGCGAGTTCCTGAGGTCCCTGTCGCAACTCGAGAAGGACCCCAAGCTTCCCGCCACAACACGAGAAAAACCACAAGATTCTTCACTCAAGGTGAGATGAGAGAACTTAGCCCTGCAGAGTCCCAAGAGAAATCTCATATTCCCGCTTGATAGGCGAACGGGTACTTGACACCCTTTAAGTGACACACAACGTTCCCTAACATAGCTGTCCCCTCTTGAGAGGAGAACACAATTTATTGAGTCAAGTTTAGATAAGACCCTATTCCCATTGCACGCCCTGAGAGTAATCCCGATGTTCCCCTGCCAAAAGGAAAGGAGACCTTAATTCCCAGGCACTACACGAACGAGTTCCTGAGGTCCCTATCGCAACTCGAGAAGGACCCCACGCTTCCCACTGCATCTCGACAAAAACCACAAGATTCTGCACTCAAGGTGAAATGAGGAAAATTTCCCCTGCAGAGTCTCAAGAGAAATTCCACATTCCCGCTTGAAACTCAAACGTGTACCTCACACCCTTTATGCAACTCAAAACATTCCCTGAGATAGCTCTGAACACTTGAGAGGAGAACACAATTTATGGACTCAACTTAAGATGAAGCCCTATTCCCATCCATGCCTCGAGAGTAATCCCAATGTTCCCCTACCAAAACAAAAGGAGACCTGTCTTCCCAGGGACTACATGAGTGAGTTCCCGAGGTCCCTGTCGCAACTCAAGAAGGACCCCAAGCTTCCCGCCGCAACTCTAGAAAAACCACAAAATTGTGCACTCAAGGTGAGATGAGGAAAATTTCCCCTGCCGAGTCTCAAGAGAATTCCCACATTCACCCTTGAAACTCGGACGGGTACTTCACAGTCTTTATGCGATTCAAGACATTCCCTGACATAACTCTCCCCACTTGAGAGGAGAACAAAATTTATGGACTCAACTTACGATGAAGGCCTATTCCCATTCCACGCCTCGGGAGTAATCCCGATGTTCCCCTACTAAAACATAGGGAGACCTCACTTCCAGGGACTAAACAAGGGAGTTCCTGAGGTCCCTGTCGCAACTTGAGAAGGACCCCAAGCTTCCCGCTGCAACTCGAAAAAAACCACAAGATTCTGCACTCAAGGTGAGAACAGGCATATTTCCCCTGCAGTGTATCAAGCGAAATCCCACATTCCTGTTTGAAACTTGAACGGGTACTTGACACCCATTATGAGACTCAAGACATTCCCTGTCATAGCTGTCCCCACTTGAGAGGAGAACAAAATTAATGGACTCAAAATTAGATGAGGCCCTATTCCCCTTCCTCACCTCGAGAGTAATCCCAATGTTCCCCTACCAAAACGAAAGGAGATCTGACTTCCCAGGGACTACACAAGCGAGGTCGTGAGGTCCCGGTCGCAACTCTAGGAGGACCCGAATCTTCCCGCCGCATCTCGAGAAAAACCACAAGATTCTGCACTCAAGGTCAGATGAGGAAAATTTCCCCTGCAGAGTCCCAATAGAAATCTCACATTCCAGCTTGAAACGCGAACGGGTACTTGACACCCTTTATGCGACTGAAGATATTCCCTGACAATATTGTCCCCACTTCAGAGGAGATCACAATTTATGGACTCAACATTAGATGAGGCCCTATTCGCTTTAAACGCCTCGAGAGTAATCCCGATGTTCCCCTACTAAAACGAAAGGAGAGCTAAATTCCCAGGGACTACACGAGCCAGAATCTGAGGTCCATGTTGCAACTCGAGAAGGACACGAAGCTTCCTGCTGCAACTCGAGAAAAAACACAATTTTCTGCACTCAAGGTGAAATGAGGAAATTTTCCACTGCAGATTCTCAAGAGAAATCACACGTTCCCACTTGAAACTCGAACGGGTACTTCACAACCTTTATGCAACTCAAGACATACGCTGACATAGCTGTCCCCACTTGAGAGGAGGACACTATTAATGGAATCAAATTTAGAATAGGCCCTATTCCCATTCCACGCCTCGAGAGTAGTCAAGATGTTCCCTTACCAAATCGAAAGGAGACCTGATTCCAGGGACTACACGAGCGAGTTACTGAGGTCCCTGTCGCAACTTGAGAAGGACCCCAAGCTTCCCGCTGCAACTCGAAAAAAACCACAAGATTCTGCACTCAAGGTGAGAACAGGCATATTTCCCCTGCAGTGTACCAAGCGAAATCCCACATTCCTGTTTGAAACTCGAACGGGTACTTGACACCCATTATGAGACTCAAGACATTCCCTGTCATAGCTGTCCCCACTTGAGAGGAGAACAAAATTAATGGACTCAAAATTAGATGAGGCCCTATTCCCCTTCCTCACCTTGAGAGTAATCCCAATGTTCCCCTACCAAAACGAAAGGAGACATGATTTCCCAGGGACTACACAAGCGAGGTCGTGAGGTCCCGGTCGCAACTCGAGAAAGACCCCAAACTTCCCGCCCCAACTCTAGAAAAACCACAAGATTGTGCACTCAAGGTGAGATGAGGAAAATTTCCCCTGCCGAGGCTCAAGAGAAATCCCACATTCACCCTTGAAACTCGGACGGGTACTTCACACTATTTATGCGATTCAAGACATTCCCTGACATAATTCTCCTCACTTGAGAAGAGAACACAATTTATGGACTCAACTTAAGATGAAGCCCTATTCCCATTCCACGCCTCGAGAGTAATGTCAATGTACCCTCCCAAAAAGAAAGGAAACGTGACTTCCCAGGGACTACACGAGCGAGATCCTGAGGTCCCTGTCGCAACTCGAGAAGGAACCCAACATCCCGCAGAAACTCGACAAAAACCACAGGATTCTTCACTCAAGATGAGATTAGGAATATTTCCCCTGCATAGTCCCAGAGAAATTCCACAATCCCGCTTGAAACGCGAACGAGTACTTGACACCCTTTATGCGACTCAAGACATTCCTTGACATAGCAGTCCCCACTTGAGAGGAGAACACAATTTATGGAATCAACTTTAGATGAGACCCTAAACCCATTCCACGTCTCGAGAGTAATCCCGATATTCCCCAAGAAAAAGGAAAGGAGATCTGACTTCCCAGGGACTACACGCACGAGTTGCTGAGGTCCCTTTCGCAACTCGAGAAGGACCCCAAACTTCCCGCCGCAACTTGACAAAAACCACAAGATTCTGCACTCAAGGTGACATGAGGAAAATTTCCCCTGCAGAGTCTCAAGAGAAATCCCTCATTTCCCCTTGAAACATGAAGTGTACTTGAGACCCTTTATGCTACTCAAGACATAAACCGACATATCTGTCCCCACATGAGAGGGGAACACAATTTATGGACTCAAATTTAGATGAGGCAATATGCTCATTCCACGCCTCAAGAGTATTCCCTATGTTTCCCCACCTAAACAAGAGGAGATCTGACTTCCCAGGGACTACACGAGCGATGTCCTGAAGTCCCTGGTGCAACTCGAGAAGGACCCCAAACTTCCTGCTGCAACTCGAGAAAAACCACAAGATTCTTCACTTAAGGTGAGATGAGGAAAATTTCCACTGCAGAGTCCCAAGAGAAATCCCACATTCCCGCTTTGAAACCCAAACGGGTGCTTGACACCCTTTATGTGACTCAAGACATTCCCTGACATAGCTGTTTCCACTTGAGAGGAGAACACAGTTTATGCACTCACCTTTAGATGAGGCCCTATTCCCATTCCACCTCTCAAGAATAATCCCGAAGTTCCCCTACCAAAACGAAACGAGACCTGATTTTCCAGGGACTACATGAGTGAGTTCCTGAGGTCTCTGTCGCAACTAGAGGAGGACACCAAGCTTCCAGCCGCAATTCGACAAAAGCCACAAGATTCTTCACTCAAGGTGAGATGAGGAAAATTTCCCCTGAATAGTCTCAAGAGAAACCCAACATTTCTGGTTGAAAGTCGAACGGGTACTCGACACACTTGATGCGACACAAAACATTCCCTGACATACCTGTCCACACTTGAGGGGAGAACACAATTTATGGACTCAACTTTAGCAGAGGTCCTCTTACCACTCGTCCCCTCGAGAGTAATAACGATGTTCCCCTACCAAATGAAAGGAGACATGATTTCCCAGGGACTACACGACCGAGTTCCTGAGGTCCCTGTCGCCCCTTAGTTGGACCCCAAGCTTCCTGAAGCTACTTCTGAAGAAACACAAGATTGTGCACGCAAGATGAGAGGAGGAAAGTTTCCCCTGCAGAGTCTCAAGAGAAATCCCACATTCCCGCTTGAAAAGCGAACGGGTAATTGACACACTTTATGCGACTCAAGACATCCCCTGACATAGCTATCCCCATTTGAGAGGAGAAAACAATTTATGGACTAAACTTAAGATGAGGCCCTATTCGCATTCCACGCCTCAAGAGTAATCCCGATGTTCCCCTACAACAACGAAAGGAGACCTGAATTCCCAGGGATTACACGATCAAGTACCTGAAGTCCCTGTTGCCACTTGAGAAGGACCCCAATCTTCCCGCCGCAACTTGAGGAACACCACAAAAAAATCCACTCAATGCGAGATGAGGAAATTGTGCGCTGCAGAATCTCAAGAGAAATCCCACATTCCCGCATGAAAAGCAAAAGGATACTTGACACCCTTTATGCAACTGAGAAATTTCCCTCACACAGCTGTCCCCATTGGAGAGGAGAACACATGGTATGGACTCAAACCTAGAAGAGGCTCAATTCCCACTTACCGGCTCGAGAGTAATCCCGAATTTTCCCATCCAATATAAAGGGGACCTGACCTACCTGAAGCAACACCAGAGAGTTTCTGAGGTCCCAGTTGCAACTCGAGAATTAACCCCAGCTTCCAGCCGCAACTCGAGAAACGCCACAAAACTATACCCTCAATGCGAGATGAGGAAATTGTGCGCTACAGAATCTCAAGAGAAATCCCACATTCCGGCTTCAACGGCAAAGGGTACTTGACACCGTTTTTCAAACTTAGAAAGTTCCCTCACACAGCCGTCCCCATTGGAGAGGAGAACAGATTTTATGGACTCAACCCGAGAAGAGGCCTTATTCCTATTTAAAGTTTCGAGAGTAATTCCGAAGGTCCGCATCCAACACTAATGGGGACCTGACTTCCCTGAAGCAACCCGAGCGAGTTCCATTGGTCCCCGTCGTTACTCAACAAAAACCACCAGCTTCCCACCGCAACTCGAGAAAAACCAGAAAATTACCCCCTCAATGAGAGATGAGGAAAATGGGCGCTGCAGAATTACAAGAGAAATCCCAAATTCCCCTTGAAATGTAAAAGGGTAGTTGACACCATTTATGTGACTCAGAAAGTTCCCTCAAACAGACGTCTCCATTGTAGAAGGGAACACAGTTTATGGACTCAAGTCTAAAAGAGTCAGTATTCATATTTTACAGCTCGAGAGTAATCCCGAATTTCCCCTTCCAACACCAAAGGGGACCTGACAACCCTGAAGCACCCGAGCGAGTTCCTGAGGTCCCTGTCGAAAATCGAGAAGTATCCGAGCTTCCCGCCGCAACTCGAGAAACACCACAAAATTATCCCCTCAATGCGAGATAAGGATATACTGCACTCCAGTAACTCAAGGGAAATCCCATATTCCCGCTTGAAAGGCAAAAGGGTACTGACAGCCTTTCTGTGACTCACAAAGTTCCATCACACAGCCGTCCCCATTGGAGAGGAGAACACACTTTATGGACTGAACTCGAGAAGAGGCCCTATTCCCATATAACAGCTAGAGATTAATCCGGTACTTCCCCTTTTAACACAAAAGGGGACCTGACTTCCCTGAAGCAACTTGAAGGAGTTCGTGATGTCGCAGTCCCAACTCGAGAAATACCCCAAGCTTCCCGGCGCAAATCCAAAAACGCCACAAAATTATGCACTCAATGCGAGATGAGGATATACTGCACTGCAGTGCCTCAAGAGAATTTCCACATTCCCGCTTGAAAGGCGAAAGTGTACTTGATACCCTTTACCCGACTCAGAAGTTTCCCTCACACAGCAGTCCACATTGGAGAGGAGAACACACTTTATGGACTCAATTCAGAAAAGAGGCCCTGTTCCCATTTAATGGCTCAAAAGTAATCCCGAGTTTCCCTTTCCAACACAAAAGGGGACCTGACTTCCCTGAAGCAACCCGAGTAAGTTCCTGACGTCCCTGTCGCAACTCGAAAAGTACCCCAGCTTCCCCCCGCAACTCGAGAAACAACACAAAATTATCCCCTCAATGCGAGATGAGGAAAATATGCGCTGCAGAATTACGAGAGAAATCCCAAATTCCCCTTGAAAGGCAAAAGGGTACTTGACACCATTTTTGTGACTCAGAAATTTCCCTCAAACAGCCGTCCCCATTGGAGAGGGGAATACAGTTTATGGACTCAAATGGAGAAGAGGCCGTATTCACATTTTACGGCTTGACAGTAATCCCGAATTTCCCCATACTTCACAAAAGGGGAACTGAATTCCCAGAAGCAACCCGAGCGAGTTCCTGAGGTCCCCATCGCAATTCGGAAAGTAGACCCAGCTTTCTGCTTACACTCGAGAAACACCACAAAATTATCCCCTCAATGCAAGATGAGGAAATTTTGCCCTGCAGAATGTCAAGAGACATCCCACATTCCCGCTTGAAAGGAAAAAGGGTACTTGACACCTTTATGAATATCAGAAAGTTCCCTAACAGCAGTCCCCATTGGAGAGGAGAACAAACTTTATGGACTCAAAAGTAGAAGAGGCTTTATTCCCATTTAAGGGCTCGAGAGTAATAAGGAAGTTCCTTTTCCAGCACAAAAGGGGACCTGACTTTACTGAAGCAACCCGAGAACGTTCTTGAGGTCCCCGTCGCAACTCTAGAAGTACCCCCACTTTCCCACCGCAACTCGAGAAACAGCACAAAATTATCCCCTCAATGTGAGATGAGGAAATTTTGCGCTGCAGAATCTCAAAAGAAAACCCTCATTCCCGCTTGAAAGACAAAATAGTACTTGACACCCTTTACCTGAATCAGAAAGTCCCCTAACAGCCGTCTCCATTGGACAGGAGAACACACTTTATGGACTCAACCCGAGAAGAGGCCCTATTCCCATTTAACGGCTCTAGAGAAATCCGTAAGTTCCCCTTCCAACAAAAAAGGGGAGCTGACTTATCTCTAGAAACCCGAGCGAATGACTGAAGTCCCCGTTGCAGCTCGAGAAGTACTCCCAGCTTCCCGCCGCAACTATAGAAACACCAAAAATTATCCCCTCAATGCGAGATGAGGAAAATATGCGCTGCAGAATCTCAAGAGAAATCCAACATTCCCGCTTGAAAGGCAAAAGAGTATTTGACACCCTTTATGCGAATCAAAAATTTCCCTCTTAGACACGTCCCCATTGAAGAGGCTAACACACTTTATGGACTCTCCTCCATAAGAAGACCTATTGCCATTTAAGGGCTCGAGAGTAATCCTAAAGTTACCCTTCCAACACAAAAAGGGGACCTGAATTCCCTGAAGCAACCCGAGCATATTCCTGTAGTCCCCGTTGCAACTCGAGAAGTACCCCCAGCTTCCCGCTGAAACTCGAGAAACACAGCAAAACTATCCCCTAAATGTGAGATGAGGAAATTTTGCGATCCAGAATCTCAAGAGAAATCCCACATTCCCGCTTGAAAGGCAAAGTGTTCGTGACACACTTTATGCGTCTCAGAAATTTCCCTCACACGGCCGTCCCCTTTGGACAGGAGAACACACTTTATGGACTCAACTCGAGAAGAGGCCCTATTCCCATTTAAGGGATCGAGAGTAATCAGGAAGTTCCCCTTCTAACACAAAAGGGGACCTGACTTCCCTGAAGCAACCCGATCGAGTTAATGAGGTCCCCGTCACAACTCAAGAAATAACCCCAGCTTCCGGCCGCAACTCGAGAAACACAACAAAATAATCCTCTCAGTGCGAGGTGAGGAAATTTTGCGCTGCAGAATCTCAAGAGAAATCCCACATTCCCTGTGAAAGGCAAAAGGGTACTTGACACGCTTCATGCGACTCAGAAAATTCCCTCACACAGCCGTCGCAATTGGAAAGGAGAACACACTTTTTTGACTCAACTGGAGAAGAGGTCCTACTCCCTTTTAATGGCTCGAGAGTAATCCGGAAGTTCCCCTTGCAACACAAAAGGAGACCTGACTTCCCTATAGCAATCCGAGCGAGTTCTTGCGTTCCCATCGCAACTCGAGAAGTACCCCCAGCTTCCGGCTGCAACTCGAGAAAAACCACAAAATTATTCCCTCAGTGCGAGATGAGGAAATTCTGCGCTGTAGAAGCTCAAGAGAAATCCAACATTCCCCCTTGAAAGGCAAAAGGGTGCTTGACACCCTTCATGCGACTCAGAAATTTCCCTCACACAGATGTCCCCATTTGAGAGGAGAACACATTTTATGGATTCAACTCGAGAAGAGGACCTATTCCCATTTAACGGCTTGAGAGTAATCCAGAAGTTCCTCTTCCAACACAAAGGGGACCTGACATCCTTGAAGCAACCCGAGCTAGTTCTTTCACTCCACGTCGCAACTCGAGAAGTACCCCCAGCCTCCGGCCCAAACTCGAGAAACACCACAAAATTATCCCCTCAATGCTAGATGAGGAAAATTTGCGCTGCAGAATCTCAAGAGAAATCCCACATTCCCTGTGAAAGGCAAAAGGGTACTTGACACCCGTCAAATGACTCAGAAAATTCCCTCACACAGCCGTCGCCATTGGAGGGGAGAACACACATTTTGGACTGAACTTAAGAAGAGGTCCTATTCCTCTTTAATGGCGCGAGAGTAATCCGGAAGTTCCCATTCCTTCAAAATAGGGGAACTGACTTCCCTGAAGCAACCAGAACGATTTCCTGAGGTCCCAGTCGCAACTGGAGAAGTACCCCCAGCTTTCCTCTGCAACTCGAAAAACAACACAAAATTATCCCCTCAATGCGAGATGAGGAAATTTTGTGCTTCAGAATGTCAGGAGAAATCCATCATTCCCTCTTGAAAGGCAAAAGGGTACTTGACACCCTTTGTGCAACTCAGAAAGTTCCCTCACAGAGCCGTCCCTACTGGAGAGGAGAACACACTTAATGGACTCAACTCGAGAAGAGTCCCTATTCCCATTTAACGGCTTGAGAGTAATCATGACATTCCCCTTCAAACACAAAAGGGGACCTGACTTCCTTGAAGCAGCCCGAGAGAGTTTCCGAGGACACCATCGAAACAGTAGTAGTACCCCCAGCTTCCCACCGAAACTCGAGAAACACCCCAAAATTATCCCCTCACTGCGAGATGAGGAAATTTTCCACTGCAGAATCTCAAGAGAAATCCCACATTCCCACTTGAACGTCAAAAGGGTACTTGACACCCTTTATGCGACAAAGAAAGTTCCCTAACAGCCATCCTCATTGGATAAGAGAACACACTTTATGGCCTAAATGGAGAATAGGACGTATTCCCATTTAAAATCTCAAGAGAAATCCGGAAGTTTCCCTTACAGCATAAAAGGGGATCTGACTTCCCTGAAGCAACACGAGTGAGTTCCTGTGGTGTCCGTCGCAACTCGAGAAGTACCCCCATCTTCCCGCCGCAACTCGAGAAACACCACAAAATTATCCCCTCAAAGCGAGATGAGGAAATTTTGCGCTGCAGAATCTCAAGAGACATCCCACAATCCCGCTTGAAAGGCACAAGGGTACTTGTCACACTTTATGCGACTCAGAAAGTTCCCTCACACAGCAGTCCACATTGGAGAGAAACACAGTTTTTGGACTCAACACGAGAAGAGGGCCTATTCCCATTTACGGGCTCTAGAGTAATCCGGAAGTTCCCCTTCCAACAAAATATGGGACCTGACTTCCCTGAAGCAACCCGAGCGAGTTCCTGAAGTCCCCGTCGCAACTCAGGAAGGACCCAGAACTTCCCGCTGCAACTTGAGTAACACCACGAAATTATCCCCTAATGCGAGATGAGGACATTTTGCGCTGCAGATTCTCAAGAGAAATCCCACATTCCCGCTTCAAAGGCGAAAGGGTACGGGACACCCTTTATGCGACTCAGAATGGTCCCTCACGTAGCCTTCCCTTTACAGAGGAGAACACACTTTATGGTCTCAACTCAAAAAGTACCCCCAGCTTCCCACCGCTATTTGAGAAACACCACAAAATTATCCACTCAATTCGAGATGAGGAAATTTCGCGCAGCAGAATCTCAAGAGAAATCAGACATTCATACTTGAAAGGCAAAAGTCTACTTAACACGCTTTATGTGAAAAAGAAAGTTCATTAACAGCCATCCCCTTTGGAGAAGAGAACGAACTTGATGGACTCAACTCGAGAAGAGGCCCTATCCCCATTGAATGGCACGAAAGTAATCCCCAAGTTCCCCATCCTTCACAAAAGGGGAACTGACTTCCCTGAAGCAACCCGAGTGATTTCCTGAGGTCCCCGTCGCAACTCGAGAAGTACCCCCAGGTTCCCGCCGAAACTGGAGAAACAAAGCAAAATTATCCCCTCAATGGGAGATGAGGAAATTTTACGCTGCAGAATCTCAAGAGAAATCCCAAATTCCCGCTTGAAGGCAAAATTGTACTTGACACCCTTTATGCGATTCAGAAAGTTCCCTAACATGCGTCCATATTGGAGAGTAGAACACACTTTATGGACTCAACTCGAGAAAAGGCCCTATTCTCATTTAACAGGTCAAGAGTAATCCCGATGTTGCCCTTCCAACACAAAAGGGGACCTGATTTCCCTGAAGCAACCCGGGCGAGTTCCTGAGGTCACCGTCGCAACTCGAGTAGTACCACCAGTTTCCCTCCGCAATTCGAGAAACACCACAAAATTATCCCCTCAATGCGAGATGAGGAAATTTTGTGTGGCAGATCTCAAGGGAAATCCCACAATCCCGCCGAAAGGCAAAAGGGTTCTTGACACTGTTTATGCGACTCAGAAAGTTCCCTCACACAGCCATCCCCATTGGAGAGGAGAACACAATTTATGGACTCAACCCGAGAAGAGACCAATTCCCATTTAAAGGCTGGAGAGTAATCCCGAAGTTATCCTTCCAACACAAAAGGGGACCTGACTTCCCTGAAGCAACCCGAGCGAGTTCCTGATGTTCCCATCGCAATTGGAGAAGTACCCCCAGCTCCCCATCGCAACACGAGAAACACCACAGAATATCCCCTCAATGTGAGATGAGGAAAATTTGAGTGGCAGAGTCTCAAGGTTAATCCCACATCCCCCCTTGAAAGGCAAAAGGGTACTTGACACCCTATATGCTACTCAGAGAGTTCCCTCACACAGCCGTCCCCACTGGAGAGGAGAAGACACTTTATGGACTCAACTTGAGAAGAAGCCCTCTTCCCATTTAACCGCTCGAGAGTAAACACGAAGTTCCACTTCCAACACGAAGGGGGACCTGACTAGCCTGAAACAACAGGAGAGAGCTCCTGAGTTCCACGTCGCAACTCGAGAAGTACACACAACCTCCCGTCGAAACTGGAGAAACACCACAAAAATATCACCTCAATGTGAGATGAGGAAATTTTGCATGACAGAATCTCAATGATAATTCCACATGCCCGCTTGAAAGGCAAAAGGTTAGTTTAAACCCATTATTCAACTCAGAAAATTCCCTCAAACAGCCATCCACATTTAGGAGGAGAACACAATTTAAGGACTCAACTTGAGAAGAGGCCAATTCCCATTTAATGGCTAGAGAGTAATCCCGAAATTCCTCTTCCAACACAAAAGCGGACCTGACTTCCCTGAAGCAACCCGAGCGAGTTCCTGAGGTCCTCTGGGAAACTCGAGAAGTTCCCCCAGTATCCAGCGAAAACTAGAGAAACACCACAAAATTATCCTTTCAATGCGAGATGAGGAAAGTTTGCGCTACAGAATCTCAAGAGAAAACACACATTTCTGCTTGAAAGGCAAAAGGGTACTTGACACCCTTTATACCACTCAGAAATTTCACTAACATCAGTCCCCATTGAGGAGGAGAACACACTTTATGGACTCAATTCAAGATGAGCCCCTATTGCCATTTAACGGCTCGAGTTTAAACTGGAAGTTCTCCTTCCAACAAAAAAGGGGCCCTGACTTCCCTGAAGCAACGAGAGCGAGTTCCTGAGGTCCCCGTTGCAACTAGAGAAGTACTCCCAGCTTCCTGCCGCAACTCAGAAACACCAGAAAATTATCCCCTCAATGGGAGATGAGGAAATTGTTGCTGCATAATCTCAAAACGAATCCCACATTCCCTCTTGAATGGCAAAGGTTACTTGACACCCTTTATGCGACTCAGAAGGTTCCCTCACACAGACGTGCCCATTGGAGAGTAGAACACAATTTATGGACTCAATTCGAGCTGAGGTCCTATTACCATTTAACGGTTAGAGAGTAATCCGGAAGTTCCCCTGCCATCATAAAAGGGGACCTGACTTCCCTGAAGCAATCCGAGCGAATCCCTGAGGTCCCCGTCGCAACACGTGATGTGCAACCTTCTTTCTGCTGCTACTCGAGAAACACAACAAAATTATGCCGTCAATGCGAGATGAGGAAATTTTGCGCTGCAGAATCTCTAGAGAAATACAACATTTCCTCTTGAAAGGCAAAAGGGTACTTGACATCCTTTATTCCACTCAGAAATTTCACTAACGTCAGTCCACATTGTACAGGAGAACACAGTGTATGGACTCAATTCGAGATGAGCCCCTATTGCCATTGAAAGGCTCAAGAGTAAACCGGAAGTTCACCTTCCGACACTAAAGGGGACCTGACTTTCCTGTAGTAACACGAGCGAGTTCCTGAGGTCCCCTTCACAACTCGAGAAGTACCCCCATCTTCCCGCCGCAACTCGAGAAACACCACAAAATTATTCCCTCAATGAGAGATGAGGAAATTTTGTGCTACAGAATCTCAAGAGTAATACCACATTCCCTCTTGAAAGGCAAGGGGTACTTGAATCCCTTTATGTGACCCAGAAATTTCCCTCAAACCCGTCCCCTTTGGAGAGTAGAACACACTTTATGGACTCAATTCGAGATGACGCTATATTCCCATTTAACGGCTTGAGAGTAAAGCGGAAGTTCCCCTTCCAACACCAAAGGGGACCAGACTTCCCTGAAGCAACCCGAGCGAGTTCCTGAGGTCTCCGTCGCAACTCGAGAAGTACCCCCAGCTTCCTGCCACAATTTGAGATACACCACAAAATTATCCCCTCAGTGCGAGATGAAGAAATTTTGCGCTGCAGAATCTCAAGAGAAATACGACATTCCGTCTTGAAAGGCAAAAGGGTACTTGACACCCTTTATGCGACTCAGAAATTTCACTAACATCAGTCCCCATTGGAGAGGAGAACACACTTTATGGACTCAATTCGAAATGAGCCCGTATTCCCATTTAATGGCTCGAGAGTAAACCGGAAAATCCCCTTCCCACACAAACGGGGACTTGAATTTTCTGAAGCAACCCAGCGAGTTCCTGAGGTCCCGGTCTCAATTCCAAAAGTACCCCTAGTTTCCTGCCGAAACTTGCGAAACTGCACAAAATTATCCACTCAATGAGAGATGAGGAAATTTTGCACTGCAGAATCTCAACCGAAATACCACATTCCCTCTTGAAAGGCTAAAGAGTACTTGACACCCTTTTTGCGACTCAGAAATTTTACTAATATCAGTCCCCATTGGAAAGGAGAACACACTTTATGGAATCAATTCGAGATGAGCCCCTATTCCCATTTAACGGCTCGAAAGTAAACCGGAAGTTCCCCTTCCAACACCAAACCTGAACCGACTTCCTGGAAGCAACCCGAACGAGTTCATGAGGTCCCCGGGCAACTCGAGAAGTACCCTCAGCTTCCCGCCGAAACTCGAGAAACACCACAAAATTATCCCCTCAATGCGTGATGTGGAAATTTTGCGTTGCAAAATTTCAAGAGAAATACCACATTCCCTCTTGAAAGGCAAAAGTGTACTTGACACCCTTTATGCGACTTAGAGTTCCCTCACACAGCCGTCCCCACTGGACAGGAGAACACACTATATGAACTCAATTCGAGATGAGCCCCTATTCCCATTTAACGGCTCGAGAGTAAACCGGAAGTTCCCATTGCAACACCAAAGGGGACTTGAGTTCCCTGAAGCAACCCGAGCGAGTTCCTGAGGTCCCCGTCGCAACTCGAGAAGTACCCTCAGCTTCCCGCCGCAAATCGAGAAACACCACACAATTATCCCCTCAATATGTGATAGGGAATTTTGCGCTTCATAATCTCAAGAGAAATACCACATTCCCTCTTGAAAGGCAAAAGGGTTCTTGACATCCTTTATTCGACTCAGAAATTCCCCTCACACAGCCGACCCCATTGGAGAGGAGAAAACACTTTTTGTACTCAATTCAAGAAGAGGCAATATTCACGTTTAACGGCTCGAGAGTAATCTAGAGGTTCCCATTCCAACACAAAAGGGGACTTGACTTCCCTGAAGCAACCTGAGCGCATTCCTGAGGTCCCCGTCGCAACTCTAGAGGTAACCCCTGCTTCCCGCGGCAACTCGAGAAATACCACAAAATTAAACCCTCAATGCAAGATGAGGTAATTTTGTGCTGCAGAATCTCAAGAGAAATCCCACTTTCCCACTTGAAAGGCAAAAGGCTACTTGACACACTTTATACCACACAGAAAGTTCCATAACATCCTTCCCCATTGGAGAGGAGAACACACTTTATGGACTAAACTCGAGACAAGGCCCTATTCCCTTTAAAGGGCTCGAGAGTAATAAGGAAGTTCCCCTTCCAGCATAAAATGTGACCTGACTTCCCTGAAGTAAATCGAGGGAGTTCCTGAGGTCCCCGTTGCAAGTGGAGAAGCACCCACCAGCTTCCCGCTGCAATCCGAGAAACACCACAAAATTATCCCCTCAAAGCGAGATGAGGAAATTTTGCACTGCAGAATCTCAACAGAAATCCCAAAATTCCCGATTGAAAGGAAAAAGTGTACTTGACTCCACTTCGGCGACTCAGAATGGTCCATAATATCCGTCCTCAGTGGAGAGGAGAACACACTTTATGGACTCAATTCGAGATGAGACCCTATTCCCATTTAACGGCTCCAGAATAAACAGGAAGTTCCCCTTCCAACACCAAAGGAGACCTGACTTCCCTGATGCAACCCGAGCGAGTTCCTGAGGTCCCCGTCGCAACTCGAGAAGTACCCCCAGCTTCCCGGCGCAACTCGAGAAACCCCACAAAATTATCCCCTCAAAGCGAGATGAGGAAATTTTGCACTGCAGAATCTCAACAGAAATCCCAAAATTCCCACTTGAAAGGAAAAAGTGTACTTGACTCCACTTCGGCGACTCAGAATGGTCCATAATATCCGTCCTCAGTGGAGAGGAGAACACACTTTATAGACTCAATTCGAGATGAGACCCTATTCCCATTTAACGGCTCCAGAATAAACAGGAAGTTCCCCTTCCAACACCAAAGGAGACCTGACTTCCCTGATGCAACCCGAGCGAGTTCCTGAGGTCCCCGTCGCAACTCGAGAAGTACCCCCCAGCTTCCCGGCGCAACTCGAGAAACCCCACAAAATTATCCCCTCAATGCGAGATGAGGAAATTTTGAGCTGCAGAATCTCAAGAGAAATACCACATTACCTCTTAAAAGGCAAAAGGGTACTTGACACCCTTTATGCGACTCAGAAAGTTCCCTCAAACAGCCTTTGCCATTGGACAGGAGAACACACTTTATGCACTCATTTCGAGATGAGCCCCTATTCCCATTTAACGGATCGAGAGTAAACCGGAAATTCCCCTTCCAACACAAAAGGGGACCTGACTTCCCTGAAGCAACCCGAGCTAGTTCCTGATTTCCCCGTCGTAACTCGTGAAGAACCCCCAGCTTCCCGCCGAAACTCGAGAAACAATACAAAATCATCCCCTCAGTGGGAGATGAAATTTGGCGCTGAAGAATCTCAAGAGATATACCACATTACTTCTTGAAAGTCAAAAGGGTACTTGACACCCTTTATGCGACTCAGAAATTTGACTACATCAGTCCCTATTGGAGAAAATATCAAACTTTAAGGATTTAATTCAAGATGAGGTCCTATTCCCATTTAACAGCTCGGGAGCAAACCGGGAGGTCTCCTTCCATTACAATAGGGGATCTGATTTTCCTGAAGCCACCAGAGGCAGTTACTGCGGTCACCGTAGCAACTCAATAAGGACCCCAGCTTCCCGCCCCACCTCGAGTAACACCAGAAAATTATCCCCTCAATGCTAGATGAGGAAATTTTGCGCTGCGGAATCTCAAGAGAAATACCAGATTCCCTCTGGTAAGGCAATAGGGTACGTAACACCCTTTATGCGACTCAGAAATTTCGCTCACACAGCTGTCCCCATTGGACAGGAGAACACACTTTATGGACTCAATTCGAGATGAGCACCTATTCCCATTTAACGGCTCGAGAGTAAACCGGAAGTTCCCCTTCCAACACCAAAAGGGACCTGAATTCCCTGAAGCAACCTGAGGGAGTTCCTGAGGTCCCCGTCGCAACTCGAACAGTTGCCCCAGCTTCCCGTCGCAACTCGAGATACACCACAAAATTTTCCCCTCAATGCGAGGTGAGGAAATTTTGCACTGCAGAATCTCAAGAGAAATACCATATTCCCTCTTGAAAGGAAAAAGGGTACTTGACACCCTTTATGCGATTCAGAAATGTCACTAACATCAGTCCGCATTGGAGAGAAGAACACACTTTAAGGACTCAATTCGAGATGAGCCTCTATTCCCATTTAATGGTTCGAGAGTAAACCGGAAGTTCCCCTTCCAACACAAAAGGGGACCTGACTTCCCTGAAGCAACCGGAGCGAGTAAATTAGATCCCCCTCACAACTCGAGAAGTACCCCCTGCTTCCCGCCACAACTCCAGAAACACCACAAAATTATTCGCTCAATGCGAGATGAGGTAATTTTGCTATGCAGAATCTCAAGAGAAATCCCACATTCCCGCTTGAAAGGCAAAAGGGTACTTGACACACTTTATGCCACTCAAAGGTCCCTAACATCCATCCCAGTTGTAGAGGAGAACACACTTTATGGACTCAACTCGAGAAGAGGTTATATTCCAATTTAAAGGCTCGAGAGTAATCCGGAAGTTCCCCTTCCAACAAAAAAGAGGACTTGACATCCTTGAAGCAAACCGAGCGAGTTCCTGAAGTCTCAGTCGCAACTCGAGTAGTAACCCCTATTTCCCGCCGCAAAATGAGAAACACCACAAAATTATCCCCTCAATGCGAGATGAGGTAATTTTGCGCTGCAAATCTCAAGAGAAATCCCACCTTCCTGCTTGAAAGGTAAAAAGGTACTTGACACACTTTATGCCACTCAGAAAGTTTCCTAATATCCATCCCCATTGGAGAGGAGAACACACTTTATGGACTCAACTCCAGAAGCGGCCCTATTCCCATTAAAGGGCTCGAGAGTATTCCGGAAGTTCCCCTTCCAGCACAAAGGGGACCTGACTTCTCTGAAGTAACTCGAGTGAGTCCCGAGCTCCCAGTAGAACCTCGAAACATACCCCAGGCGTCCGGTCCCATTTCGAAAAACACTACAAAATTATCCCATCAATGCGAGATGAAGAAATTATGCAGAATCTGAAGAGAAATCCCACATTCCCACTTGAAAGGCAAAAGGGTACTTGACTCCTTTTATGCCACTCAGAATGGTCCCTAACATCCGTCCTCAGTGGAGAGGAGAACACACTTTTTGGAGTCAAATCGAGAAGAGGTAATATTCCCATTTAACGGCTCAAAAATAATCCGGAAGTTCCCTTTCCAACCCAAAAGGGTACCTGACTTCCTTGAACTAACTCGAGTGAGTTCCTGAAGTCCCCATCGCAACTGGAAAAATAGCCCCAGCTTCCCGCCACAACTTGAGAAACACCACAAAATTATCGCCTCAATGCGAGATGAGGAAATTGTGCGCTGCAGAATCTCAAGGGAAATTCCACATTTCCTCTTCAAACGCAACAGGGTACTTTACTCCTTTTAGGCGACTCAGAATGGTCCCTAACATCCCTTCTCAGTGGAGAGGAGAACACACTTTATAAACTCCAATCGAGAAGAGGCAATATTCCTATTTTTCGGCTAGAGAGTAATCTGGAAGTTCCCCTTCCAGCACAAAAGGGGACCTGACTTCCCTGAAGTAACTCGAGTGAGTTCCTGAGGTCCCCGTCGCAACTCTAGACGTACACCCAGCATCCCGTCGCAATTCGAGATACACCACAAAATTATCCCCTCAATGCGAGATGAAGAAATATTGAGCTGCAGAATCTCAAGAGAAATCCCACATTCCCGCTTGAAAGGCAAAAGGGTACTTGACTCACTAGAGGCGATTCAGAATGTTCCCTAAGATCCATCCTCACTGAAGAGGAGAACACAGTTTATGGACTCAAAACGAGAAGAGGAAATATTCCCATTTAAAGGCTCGAGAGTAATCCAGAAGTTCCCCTTCCAACACAAAAGGGGACTTGACTTCCTTGATGCAACTCGAGCGAGTGCCTGGGGTCCCGTCGCAACTCGAGAAGTACCCCCTGGTTCCCGCCACAACTCCAGAAACACCAAAAAATTATGCCCTCAAAGCGAGATGAGGTAATTTTGCGCTGCAAAATCTCAAGAGATATCCCACATTCCCGCTTGAAAGGCAAAAGGGTATTTGACACACTTTATGCCACTCAGAATGTTCCCTAACTTCCATCCCCATTGGAGAGGAGAACACACTTTATGGACTCAACTCGAGAAGAGGCCCTATTCCCACTAAAGGGCTGGAGAGTAATCCGGAAGTTCCCCTTCCAACAGAAAAGCGGACCTGACTTCCCTGAAGTAACTCGAGTGAGTTCCTGAGGTCCCCGTCGCAACTCGAGAATTACCCCCAGCTTCCCGCCGCAATTCAAGAAACACCACAAAATTATCCCCTCAATGCGAGATGAAGAAATTTTGCACTGCAGAATCTCAAGAGAAATCCCACATTTCTGCTTGAAAGGCAAAAGTCTACTTGACTCCCTTTAGGCAACTCAGACTGTTCCCTACCTTCCATCCTCAGTTGAGACGAGAAAACATTTTATGGACTAAAATCGAAAAGAGGCCCTATTACCATAAAAAGGCTCGAGAGTAATCCGGAAGTTCCCCTTCCAGCACAAAAGGGCAACTGACTTCCCTGAAGTAACTCCAGTGAATTCCTGAGGTCCCCGTCGCAACTAGCGTAGAACCCCCAGCTTCCCGCCGCAGTTTGAGAAACACCACAAAATAATATACTCAATGTGAGATGAAGAAATTTTGTGCTGCAGAATCTCAAGAGAAATCATGTATTTTCAGCTCAAAAGGCAAAAGGGTACTTGACTCTCTTCAGGCGACTCAGAATGGTCCCTAACATCCATCCTAGGGGAGAGGAGAACAGACTTTATGGACTCAAATTGAAAAGAGGCAATATTCCCATTTAACGGCTCGAGAGTAATCCGGAAGTTCCCTTTCCAACACAAAAGAGGTCTTGACTTCCCTGAAACAACCCGAGCGATATCCTGAGGTCCCCGTCCCAATTCGAGAAGTACACCCTGCTTCCCGCCGCAATTTGAGAAGCACCACAAAATTATCTCCTCAATGTGAGATGAGGTAACTTTGTGCTGCAGAAACTCAAGAGCAATCCCACATTCCCGCTTCTTTTATGCCACTCAGAAAGTTCCCTAAAATCCGTCCCCATTGGAGAGGTGAACACACTTTACGGACTCAACTCCAGAAGAGGCCCTATTCCCATTAAAGGGCTTGAGAGTAATCCGGAAATGTCCCTTCCAGCAAAAAAAGGGACCTGACTTCCCTGAGGTAACTCGAGTGAGTTCCTGAGGTCCCCGTCGCAACTCAAGAAGTACCCCCATCTTCCCGCCGCAATTCGAGAAATACCACAAAATTATCCCCTCATTGCGAGATGAGGAAATTTTGCGCTGCAGAATCTCAAGAGAAATCCAACATCCCGCTTGAAAGGCAAAACGGTACTTGCCTCACATTAAGCGAATCAGAATGTTCCCTAACATCTGTCCTCAGTTTAGAGGAGAACACAATTTATGCAATCAAATCGAGAAGAGGCAATATTCTCAATTAACGGCTCGAGAGTCATCCGGAAGTTCCCCTTCCAGCACAAAAAGGGATTTGACTTCCCTGAAGCAACCCAAGCGAGTTCCTGAGCTCCCCGTCGCAAATCGATAAGTACCCCCTGCTTCTGGCCGCAACTCGAGAAACACCACAAAATTATCACCTCAATGCGAGATGAGGTAATTTTGTGCTCAGAATCTCAAGAGAAATCCCACATGCCCGCTTGAAAGGCAAAAGGGTACTTGACTCCCTTTAGGCAACTGAGAATGGTCCCTAACATCCATTCTCATTGGAGAGAATACATTTTATGCACTCAAATCGAGAAGAGGAAATATTCCCATTTATCAGCTCGAGAGTAATCTGGAAGTTCCCCTTCCAACACAATAGGGGACATGACTTCCCTGAAGTAACTGGAGCGAGTAAATTAGATCCCCATCACAACTCGAGAAGTACCCCCTGCTTCCCGCCGCCACTCCAGAAACACCACAAAATTATTCGCTCAATGTGAGAGGAGGTAATTTTGCTCTGCAGAATCTCAAGAGAAATCCCACATTCCTGCTTGAATGGCAGAAGGGTACTTGACAGACTATGCCACTCAAAGTCCCTACATTCCGTCCCCATTGTAGAGGAGAACACACTTTATGGACTCAACTCGAGAAGAGGCAATATTCCAATTTAAAGGCTCGAGAGTAATCCGGAAGTTCCCCTTCCAACTCAAAAGGGGACGTGTCTTCCCTGACGCAACCCGAGCGAGTGCCTAAGGTCCCCGTCGCAACTCGAGAAGTACCTCTTGCTTCCCGCTGCAACTCGAGAAACACCACCAAATTATCCCCTCAATGCGATATGAGGTAATTTTGCGCTGCAGTATCTCAAGAGAAATCCCACATTGCCGCTTGAAAGGCAAAAGGTTAGTTGACGCCCTTTTTTCGACTCAGAAAGTTCCCTCACACAGCCGTCCCCATTGGAGAGGAGGACACACTTTATGCACTCAAATCGAGAAGATTCCCTATTCCCATTTAATGGCTCGAGAGTAATCCGCAAGTTCCGCCTCCAGGACAAAAGCGGACCTGACTTCCCTGAAGCAACCCGAGTGAGTTCCTGAGGTCCCGACGCAAAGCACTAATTACCCCATCTTCCCGCTGCAACACGAGAAACAGCACAAAATAATCCCCTCAATGCGAGATGAAGAAATTTTGCGCTGCACTATCTCAAGAGAAATCCCACATTACCACGTGAAAGGAAAAAGGGTACTTGGCACTCTTTATTCCACTCAGAAAGCTCCCTCACACAGCCGTCCCCATTGGAGATGAATACAACCTTTTGGACTCAACTCGAGATGAGGCCCTATTCCCATTTAACGTTCGAGAATAATCCAGAAGTTAAATTTCCAAAACAAAAGTGGACCTGTCTTTCCTGCAGCAACCTGAGCGACTACCAGAGGTCCCCTTCGCAACTAGAGTAATACCCCCAGCTTCCCGCCTCAACTGGAGAAACACCACAAAATTATCCCCACAATGAGGAAATTTTGCACTGCAGAATCTAAAGAGAAAACCGACATTCCCGCTTGAAAGGCAAAAGGGTACTTGACACCCTTTATGCGACTCAGAATGTTCCCTCACACAGCCGTCCCCATTGGAGAGCAGAACACACTTAATGGACTCAATTCAAGAAGAGGCCAATTCCCATTTAACGGCTCAAGAGTATTCCGGATGTTCCCCTTCCAGCACAAAAGCACACCTGACTTCCCTGTAGCAAACCGAGCGAGTTCCTGAGGTCCCCGTGGCAACTCAAGAAGTACCCCCAGATTCCGGACGCAACTCGAAACACCACAAAATTATCCCCTCAATGCGAGATGAAGAAATTTTCGCTGCAGAATATCAAGAGTAATGTAACATTCCCTCTTGAAAGGCAAAAGGTTACTTGACACCCTTTATGCGACTCAGAATTTTCAGTAACATCAGTCCCCATTGGAGAGGAGAACACACTTTAAGGACTCAACTCGAGAAGAGACCAATTTCCTTTTAACAGCTCAAGGGTAATCCCGAAGTTCCACTTCCAACAAAAATGGGACCTGACTACCTTGAACCAAAACAGGCGAGTTTCTGAGGTCCCCGTCGGGACTCGAGAAGTACCTCGAGCTTCCAGCCGCAACTCGAGAAACAACACAAAATTATACCCTCAATGCGAGAAGAGGAAATTTTCGCTGCATAATCTCAAGAGTAATCCCACATTCCTGCTTGAAAGGCAAAAGGGTACTTGACTCCCTTTATGCGACTCCGAATGTTCCCTAACATCCTTCCACAGTGGAGAGAATACATTTTATGGACTCAAATAGAGAAGAGGCAATATTCACATTTAACGGCTCGAAAGTAATCCGGAAGTTCCCCTTCCAACACAAAAGGAGACTTGAATTTCCTGAAGCAACCCAAGCGAGTTCTTGAGGTCCCCGTCGCAACTCGAGAAGTACCCCCAGCTTCCCGACGCAACTCAAGAAGCACCAAAATATTTTCCCCTCAATGCGAGATGAGGAAATTTTGCGCTGCAGAATTTCAAGAGAAAACCCACATTCCCACTTGAAAGGCAGAAGGGTACTTGACATACTTTATGCCACTCAGAAAGTTCCCTAACATCCGTCCCCAATGGAGAGGAGAAAACATTTATGGACTCAACTCGAGACGAGGTCCTATTCCCTTTAAAGGGCTCGACAGTAATCCGGAAGTTAAACTTCCAGTATAAAAGAGGACCTGACCTCCCTGAAGTAACTCGAGTGACTTGCTGAGTCCACGTCGCAACTCGAGAAGTATCCCCAGCATCCCGCCGCAATTGGAGAAACAACACAAAATTGTTCTCTCAATGCGAGATCAGGAAATTTTGCGCTGAGGATCTCCAGAGAAATAACAAGATCCCTGTTGAAAGGCAAAAGGGTACTTGACACCCTTTATGCCACTCAGAATGTTCCCTCACACAGCCGTCCCCATTGGACAGGAGAACACACTTTATGGACTCAATTCGAGATGAGCCCCTATTCCCATTTAGCGGCTCGAGAGTAAATCAGAAGTTCCCCATCCAATACCAGAGGGCACCTGACTCCCTGAAGCAACCCGAGCGAGTTCCTGAGATCCCCGTCGAAACTCGAGAATTACCCCTGCTTCCCGCCGCAACTCGAGAAACACCACAAAATTATCCCCTCAATGCGAGATAAGGAAATTTTGCGCTACAGAATCTCAAGAGAAATACCACATTCCCTCTTGAAAGGCTAAAGGGTACTTGACACCCTTTATGCCACTCAGAAAGTTACCTCACACAGCCGTTCCCATTGGACAGGAGAACACAGTTTATGGACTCAAATGGAGATGAGCCCTATTCCCATTTAATGGCTCAAGAGTAAACCGAAAGTTCCGCTTTCAACACCAAAGGAGACCAGACTTCTCTGAAGCAACCCGAGCGAGTTCCTGAGGTCCCCGTCGCAACTTGAACAGTACCCCCAGCTTCCCACTGCAACTCGAGAATCACCACAAAATTATCCCCTCTATGCGAGATGAAGAAATTTTGCGCTGCACAAATTCAAGAGAAACACCACATTCCCTCTTGAAAGGCAAAAGGTTACTTGACACCCTTTATGCCACTCAGAAAGTTACCTCACTCAGCCGTCCCCATTGGAGAGAGGAACACATTTTATGGACTGAATTCGAGATGATTCCCTATTACCATTTAAGGGCTCTAGAGTTAACTGGAAGTTCCCCTTCCAACACAAAAAGGGACCAGACTTCCCTGAAGCAACCCGAGCGAGTACTTGAGGTTCCCTTCGCAACTCGAGAAGAACCCCAAGCTTGCCGCCGCAACTCGAGAAACACCACAAAATTATCCCCTCAATGCGAGATGAGGAAATTTTGCGCTGCAGAATCTCAAGAGAAACACCACATTCCCTCTTGAAAGGCAAAAGGGTATTTGACACCCTTTTTGGGAATCAGAAATTTCAGTAACATCAGATCCCTTTGGAGAGGGGAACACACTTTATGGACTCAATTCGAGATGAGACCCTATTCCCATTTAACGGCTCGGGAGTAAACCGGAAGTTCCCCTTCCAACACAAAAGGGGACCTCACTTCCCTAAAGCAACCCGAGCGAGTTCCTGAGGTCCCCCTCGCAACTCGAGCAGTACTGCCAGCTTCCCGCCGCAACTCGAGAATCACCACAAAATTATCCCCTCTATGCGAAATGAGGACATTTTGCACTGCAGAAAATCAAGAGAAATACCACATTCACTCGTGAAAGGCAAAAGAGTACATGACACACTTTATGCGACTCAGAAAGTTCCCTCACACAGCTGTACCCATTGGAGAGGAGAACACACTTTATGGACTCAACCCTAGGAGAGGCCCTATTCCCATTAAAGGGTTCGAGAGTAATCCGGAAGTTCCCCTTCCAGTACAAAGGAGACTTAAATTCCCTAGAGTAACTCGAGTGAGTTCCTGAGATCCCCGTCGCTATTCGAGGAGTTCCCCCCACTTCCCGCCGCAATTCGAGAGATTCCACAAAATTATCCCCTTAATGGGAGATGGGGAAATTTTTCGCAGCAGAATCTCAAGAGAAATCCCACAGTCCCGCTTGAAAGGCAAAAGGTACTTGACTCCCTTTAAGCGATTCAGAAATGTCCCTAACTTCCTTCCTCAGTGGAGAGGAGAACACATTTTAGGGACTGAATTCGAGATGATTCCCTATTTCCATTTAACGGTTCGAGAGTTAACCGGAAGTTCCTCTTCCAACACAAAAGGGTACCTGACTTCCCTGAAGCAACACGAGCGAGTTCTTGAGGTCCCCGTCGCAACTCGAGAAGAACTTCCAACTTCTCGCCTTAACTCGAGAAGCACCACAGAATAATCCCCTCAATGCGAGATGAGGAAATTTTGCGCTGCAGAATCTCAAGAGAAACACCACATTCCCTCTTGAAAGGCAAAAGGGTACTGGACACCCTTTATGCGACTCAGAAATTTCACTAACATCAGTCCCCATTGGAGAGAAGAAACCACTTTATGAACTCAATTTGAGATGAGCCCTATTTCCATTTAACGGCTCGAGAGTAAACCATAAGTTTCCCTTCCAACACCAAAGGGGAGCTGCATTCCCTGAAGCAACCTGAGCGAGTTGCTGAGGTCCCCGTCGCAACACAAGAATTACCCCAGCTTTCCGAGTAAAACTCGAGAAACACAACAAAATGATCCCCTCAATGCGAGATGAGGAAATTTTGCTCTGCAGAATCAGAAGAGACATTCCACATTCCCTCTTGAAAGGCAAAAGTGTACTTGACCCCCTTTATGCCAATCAGAAAGTTCCCTCACACAGCCGTTCTCAATGGACAGGCGAACACACTTTATGGACTCAATTCGAGATGAGGTCCTATTCCCATTCAATGGCTCGAGAGTAAATTGGAAGTTTCCCTTCCAGCACCAAAGGGGACCTGACTTCCCTGAAGCAACACGAGCGAGTTCCTGAGGTCCCCATCGCAACTCGAGAAGTACCCCCAACTTCCCGCCGCAACTCGAGAAACACCACAAATATATCACCTCAATTGGAGATGAAGAAATTTTGCGCTGCAGAATCTCAAGAGAAATACCACATTCCCTCTTGAAACGCAAAAGGGTCCTTGATACCCTTTATGTGACTCAGAATTTTTACAAACATCAATTCCCATTGTCGAGGATAACACAATTTATGGACTCAATTCGACATGAGCCCCTATGCCCATTTAACGGCTCGAGAGAAAAGTGGAAGTTCCCCTTCCAACACCAAAGGGGACCTGACTTCCCTGAAGCAACACGAGCAAGTTCCTGAGGTCCCGGTCGAAACTCGAGAAATACACTAGCTTCCCGCCGAAACCCGAGAAACACCACAAAATTATCCCATCAATGCGAGATGAGGAAATTTTGCGCTGCAGAATCTCAAGAGAAATCCCACATTCCTTCTTGAAAGGCAAAAAGTTACTTGACACCCTTTATGCGACTCAGAAAATTCCCTACACAGCTGTCCCCATCGGATAGGTGAACACACTTTATGGACTCAACTCCAGAAAAGGCCAATTCCTTTTTAACCGCTCGAGAGTAATCGCGAAGTTCCACTTCCAACAGAAAAGGGGACCTAACTTCCTGGTACCAATTGGAGCTAGTTCCTGAGGTCCCCGTCGCAACTCTAGAAGAACCCCCAGCTTCCTGCTGCATCTCGAAAAACACCACAAGATTATACCCTCAAGGCGAGATGAGGAAATTTTGCACTGCACAATCAAGAGAAATTCCAAATTCCCATCTGAAAGGCAAAAGGGTATTTGACACACTTTATTCAGTACAGTTCAGTTCAGTCGCTCAGTCGTGTCCGACTCTCCGCAACCCCATGAATCACTGTTCCCCAAGCTTCCCTGTCCATCACCAACTCCCGGAGTTCACTCAAACTCATGTGCACAGAGTCGGTGATTCTATCCAGCCATTTCATTATCTGTCGTCCCCTTCTCCTCCTGCCCCCAACCTTTCCTATCATCAGAATCTATTCCAGTGAGTCAACTCGTCGCCTGAGGTTGCCAAAGTATTGCAGTTTCAGCTTTAGCATCAGTCCTTCCAATGAACCCCCAGGATTGATCTCGTTTAGAATGGACTGGTTGCATCTTCTTGTGGTACAAGTGACTCTCAAGAGTCTTCTCCAACCCCACAGTTCAAAAGCATCAATTCTTCGGCAATCAGCTTTCTTCACAGTCCAACTCTCACATCCATACATGACCACGGGAAAAACCATAGCCTTGACTAGACGTACCTTGGTTGGCAAAGTGATGTCTCTGCTTTTTAATATACTATCAAGGTTGATCATAACTTTCCTTCCTAGGAATAAGCCCCTTTTAATTTCATGGCTGCAATCAGCATCTGCAGTGATTTTGGAGCCCCCCAAAAAATAAAGTCTCACGCTGTTTCCATTGTTTTTCCATCTATTAATAGTGAAGTGGTGGGACCAGATGCCATGATCTTCGTTTTCTAAATGTTGAGCTACAAGCCAACCTTTTCACTCTCCTCTTTCACTTTCATCAAGAGGCTTTTGAGTTCCTCTTCACTTTCTGCCCTAAGGGTGGTGTCATCTGCATATCTGAGGTTACTGATATTTCTCCCAGCAATCTTGAATCCAGATTGTGCTTCTTCCAGCCAGCATTTCACATGATGTACTCTGCATATAAGTTAAATAAGCAAGGTGACAATATACAGCCTTGACATAATCCTTTCCGGATTTGGAACCAGTCTGTTGTTGCATGTACAGTTCTGAGTGTTGCTTCCTGACCTGCATACAGGTTTCTCAAGAGGCAGCTGAGGTGGTCTGGGATTCCCATCTCTTTCAGAATCTTCCACAGTTTATTGTGATCCACACAGTCAAAGGCTTTGGCATAGTCAATGAAGCAGAAATAGATGTTTTTCTAGAACTCTCTTGCTTTCTCAATGATCCAGCGGATGTTGGAAATTGGATCTCTGGTGCCTCTGCCTTTTCTAAAAACTTCTTGAACATCTTGGAGTTCACGGATAACATATTGCTGAAGCCTGGCTTGGAGAATTTTGAGCATGACTTTACCAGCGTGTGAGATGGGTGCAATTGTGTGGTAGTTTGAGTATTCTTTGGCATTGCCTTTCTTTGGGATTGGAATGAAGACTGACATTTTCCAGTCCTGTGGCCACTGCTGAGTTTTCCAAATTTGTTCGCATATTGAGTGCAGCACTTTCACAGCATCATCTTTCAAGATTTGAAAGAGCTCAACTGGAATTCCATCACTTCCACTAGCTTTGTTCGTAGTGATGTTTTCTAAAGCCCACTTGACTTCACGTTCCAAGATGTCTGGCTCTAGGTCAGTGATCCCGTTTTCGTGACTATCCTGGTCATGAAGAACTTTTTTGAACAGTTCTTCTGTGTATACTTGCCACCTCTTCTTAATATCTTCTGCTTCTGTTATGTCCATACCATTTCTGTCCTTTATCTAGCCCATCTTTGCATGAAATATTCCCTTGGAACCTCTAATATTCTTGAAGAGATCTCTTGTTTTTCCTGTTCTGTTGTTTTCCTCTATTTCTTTACAGAGATCACTGAGGAAGGCTTTCTTATCTCTCCTTGCTATTCTTTGGAACTCTGCATTCTAATGCTTATATCTTTCCCTTTCTCCTTTGCTTTTCGCTTCTCTTCTTTTCACAGCTATTTGTAAGGCCACCTCAGACAGCCATTTTGCTTTTTTTGCATTTCTTTTCCATGGGGATGCTCTTGGTCACTGTCTCCTGTACAATGTCACGAACCTCCGTCCAGAGTTCATCAGGCACTCTATCTATCAGATCTAGTCCCTTAAATCTATTTCTCACTTCCACTGTATAATCATAAGGGATTTGATTTAGGTCATATCTGAATGGTCTAGGGGTTTTCCCTAATTTCTTCAATTTAAGTCTGAATTTGGCAATAAGGAGTTCATGATCTGAGCCACAGTCAGCTCCTGGTCTTGTTTTTGCTAACTGTATAGAGCTTCTCCATCTTTCGCTGCAAAGAATATAATCAATCTGATTTTGGTGTGGACCATCTGGTGATGTCCACGTGTAGAGTCTTCTCTTGTGTTGTTGGAAGTGGGTGTTTGCTATGGCCAGTGCGTTCTCTTGACAAAACTCTATTATACTTGGTCCTGCTTCATTCCATGCTCCCTGGCCAAATTTGCCTGTTACTCCAGGTGTTTCTTGACTTCCTACTTTTGCATTCCAGTCCCCTAGAATGAAAAGGACATCTTTTTTGGGTGTTAGTTCTTAAAGGTCTTGTAGGTCTTCATAGAACCGTTCAACTTCGGCTTCTTCAGTGTTACTGGTTGGGGCATAGGCCTGGATTACTGTAATGTTGAATGTTTGCCTTTGACACAAACAGAAATCATTCTGTCATTTTTAAGATTGCATCCAAGTACTGCATTTCAGACTCTTTTGTTGACCATGATGGCTACTCCATTTCTTCTAAGGGATTCCTGCCCACAGTAGTAGATATAATAGTCATCTGAGTTAAATTCACCCATTCAAGTCCAGTTTAATTCACTGATTCCTAGAATGTCTCTGTTCACTCTTGCCATCTCCTGTTTGACCACTTCCAATTTGTCTTGATTCATGGACCTAACATTCCAGGTTCCTATGCAATATTGTTCTTTACAGCACCGGACCTTGCTTCTATCACCAGTCACATCCACAACCGGGTACTGGTTTTGCTTTTGCTCATCCCTTCATTCCTTCTAGAGTTATTTCTCCACTGATCTCCAGTAGCATACTGGGCACCTACTGATGTGGGGAATTCCTCATTCATATCCTGTCATTTTGCCCTTTGATACTGTTCATGGTGTTCTCAAGGCAAGTATACTGAAGTGATTTTCCATTCCCTTTTCCAGTGGACCACATTCGGCTGTGGTCCATGTGATCAGATCGACTAGATTCCTGTGATTATGATTTCAGTGTGTCTGCCCTCTGATGCCCCCTTGCAATACCTACCATCTTATTTGAATTTCTCTTACCTTGGGTGTGGGATATCTCTTCACAGCTGCTCCAAGAATGCGCAGCTGCTGCACCTTACCTTGGATGTGGGGTATGTCCTCAAGGCTGCCCCTCCTGACCTTGAACCTGAGTAGCTCCTCTCGGCCCTCCCCCGCACAGCCACCGCCTATGGACCTGGGATACCTCCTCTTGGCCGCCTGCCCTGGCCTCAAGCGTGGGGTACTCCTCATGGCCACGCATCTTTGCATGGTAGGTTGTGCCAAGGCTGGCGTCTCTCGCGTCTGCGTAGGCGGGGCCAGCGTCTCTCGCGACTACACTGGTGGGGAAAGCGTCTCTCACGTCTGCGAGGGCAGGGCAAGAGTCTCTCGCGTCTGCCCCAGCGGGGACGGCATCTCTCGCTTCTGGGCGTGATGGGCCGGCGATTCTCTGGTCTCCACGGTTGAGGCAGGTGTCTTTTGCGTGTGTGCCGGAGGGGCCGGGGTCTCTCGGGTCTGCGCAGGAGGGGCCCGGGTCTCTAGGGTCTGAGTGGGCGGGGCCGGCGACTCTCACGTCTGCCCGGGCGGGGCCAGTGTCACTCGCATCTGCGCGGAAGGGGCCGGTGTCTCTCGCGTCTGCGCCGCGGGGTGAGACTCAGAAAATTCCCTCACACAGTCGTCCCCATTGGAGAGGAGAACCCACTTTATGGACTTAATTCGAGAAGAGGCCCTATTCCCATTTAACGGCTCGAGAGTAATCCCGAAATTCCCCTTCCAACACAAAAGGGGACCTGACTTCCCTGAAGCAACCAGAGTGAATTCCTGAGGTCCTCTGGGCTACTCGAGAAGTTCCCCCAGCTTACGGCCGCAACACGAGAAACACCACAAAATTATCCTCTCAATGCGAGATCAGGAAATTTTGCAATGCACAATTCAAGAGAAATCTCATGTTCCGGCTGGAAAGGCAAAACTGTACTTGACACCCTTTACACGATTCAGAAAGTTCCCTCACACAGGTGTCCCCATTGGAAAGGAGAACACAATTTATGGACTCAACTTGGGAAGAGGCCCTATTCCCATTTAACGGCTCGAGAGTAATTCCAAAATTCCCCTTCCAGCACTAAAGGGTACCTAACATACCTGAAGCAACACTAGCGAGTTACTGAGGTCCCCGTCACAACTCAAGAGGTACCCCCAGCTTCCCGCCTAAACAGGCGAAACACCACAAAATTATCCGCTCAATCCGAGATGAGGAAATATTGCACTGCACAGTTCAAGATAAATTCCATATTCCTGCCTGAAAATCAAAAGGGTACTTGACAACTTTTATGTGACTCAGAAATTTCCATCACACAGCCATCCACATTGGAGAGGAGAACACACTTTAAGGACTCAACTCGAGAAGAGGCCCTATTCCCATTTAACTGCTCGAGAGTAATCCGGAGGTTCCCCTTCCAACACAAAAGGGGAACTGACTTCCCTGAAGAAACCCGAGCGAGTTCCTGAGGTCCCCGTCGCGACTCCAGAAGTTCCCCCAGCTTCCCGTCGAAACTCGAGAAACACGAAAAAATTATCCCTGCAATGCGAGATGAGGAAATTTTGCCCTGCTGAATATCAAGAGAAATGCCATTTCCCGCTTGAAAGGCAAAAGGGTACTTGACACCCTTTACATGACTCAGAAAATTCCCTCACACCGCCGTCCCCATTGCACTTTATGGACTCAAATCAAGAAAAGGCCCTATTCCCATTTAATGGCTCCAGAGTAATCCCCAATTACCCTTTCCAACACAAATGGGGACCTGACTTCAATGAAGTAACTAAATGGAATACCTGAGGTCCCCATGGCAACTCGAGAAGTACCCCAAGCTTCCCGCTGAAACCGAGAAATACCACAAAATTGTCCGCTCACTGCAAGATGGGAAAATTTTGCGCTGCAGAATCTCAAGAGAATGCCCACATTCCCGCTTCAAAGGCAAAAGTGTACTTGACACCATTTATGCGACTCATAAATTTTCCTCACACAGGCGTCCCATTTGGAGAGGAGAACACACATTATGCACTCAACTCAAGAAAGGCCCGATTCCAATTTAAAGGCTTGAGAGTAAACCGGAAATTCCCCTTCCAGCAAAAAGGGGACCTGACTTTCCTGAAGCAACCCGAGCGAGTTCCTGAGGTCCCCGTCACAACTGGAGAAGTACCCCAGCTTCCTGCCGAAACTCGTGAAACATCATAGAATCATCCCCTCAATGTGAGGTGAGGAAATTTTGCGCTGCAGAATCTCAAGAGAAATCCCACTTTGAAAGGCAAAAGGGTACTTGACTTCCTTTATGCGACTCAGAATGTTCCCTAACATCCGTCCTCAGTGGAGAGGAGAATACACTTTATGGACTCAAATCGAGAAGAGGCAACATTCCCATTGAACGTCTGGAGAATAAACCGGAAGTTCCCCTTCCAGAACAAAAGGGGACCTGACTTCCCTGAAATAACTCCGGAGAGTTCCTGGGGTCGCTGTTGCACCTCGAGAAGTATCCCCTGCTTCCTCCACAAGTCGAGAAACACCACAAAATTATCCCCTCAATGCGAGATGATGAAATTTTGCACTGCAGAATCTCAAGAGAATACCCAAATTCCTGCTTGAAAGGCAAAAGGGTACTTGACACTCTTTATATGACTCAGAAAGTTCCCTCACACAGTCGTCCCCATTGGAGAGGAAATCACAATTTTTGACTCAACTCGAGATGAGGCCCTATTCCCATGTAAAGGCTCGAGAGTAATACGGAAATTCCCCTTCCAACAAAAAAGGTGATCAGACTTCCCTGAAGAAACCAGATCGAGTTCCTGAGGTCCCCATCGCAACTCGAGAAATACACCCAGCTTCCTGCTGCAACTCTAGAAATAACACAAAATTATACCTTCAATGCGAGATGAGGAAAATTTCCGCTGCAGATTCTCAAGGGAAATCCCACATTCCCGCTTGAAAGGCAAAAGGGTACTTGACATGCTTTATGCGACTCAGAAAGTCCCCTCACACAGCCGTCCCCATTGGAGAAGAGATCACACTTTAAAGACTCAATTCGAAAAAAGGCCCTATTCCCATTGAACGTTTCTAGAGGAATCCGGAAGTTCCATTTCCAAAACAAAAGGGGATCTGACATCCCTGAAACAACCCGGGTGAGTTCCTGAGGTCCCCTTCGCCACTCAAGAAGTACACCCAGCTTCCTGCTGCAACTCAAAAACAACACAAAATTATACCTTCAATGCGAGATGAGGAAAATTTCAGCTGCAGAATCTCAAGATATATCCCACATTAACGTTTGAAAGGTAAAAGTTTATTGACACCCTTTTTCGACTCAGAATGTTCCCTCACAAAGCCGACCACCTTGGAGAGGATAACACACACTATGGACTCAATTCGATAAGAGGCCTTATCCGATTTAAAAGCTGGAGAGTAATCCAGAAGTTCTAATTCCAACATAAAAGGGGACCTGACTACCCCGAAGAAACCCGAGCGAGTTCCTGAGGTCCCCGTCGCAACTCGAGAAGTACCCCAGCTTCCCGCTCCAAAACGTGAAACACCACAGAATTATCCCCTCAATGCGTGATGAGGAAATTTTCCGCTGCAGAGTCTCAAGTGAAATCCCACATTCCCTCTTGAAAGGCAAAAGGGAACTTGACACTCTTTATGCGACTCAGAAAGTTCCCTCAGACAGCCATCCCCATTGGAGAGGAGAACACACTTTATGGACTCAACTCGAGAAGAGGCCCTATTCCCATTTAACAGCTGCAGAGTAATCCACAAGTTCACCTTCCAGCACAAGAGCGGACCTTACTTCCCTGAATCAACACGAGCGAGTTCCTGATGTAACGTTGCAACTCAAGAAGTACCCCAGCTTCCCGCCGAACCTCATGAAACACCATAGAATCATCCTCTCAATGCGAGGTGAGGAAATTTTGCACTGCAGAATCTCAAGAGAAATCCCACATTGAAAGGCAAAAGGGTACTTGACTCCCTTTATGCGACTCAGAATGTTCCCTAACATCCATCCTCAGTGGAGAGGAGTACACACTTTATGGACTCAAATCAAGCAGAGGAAATATTTCTATTTAACGTCTCGAGAGTAAACCGGAAGTTCCCCTTCCAACACAAAAGGGGACTTAACTTCCCTGAAGCAACCCGAACGAGTTCCTGAGATCCCCGTCGCGACTCGAGAACTACCCCCTACGTGCTGCCGCAACTTGAGAAACACCACAAAATAATCCCCTCAATGTGAGATGAGGAAATATTGCACTGCAGAATCTCAAGAGAAATTCCACATTACCGATTGAAAGGTAAAAGGGAACTTGACAGCCTTTATGCTACTCATAAAGTTCCAGAACAGCCGTCCCCATTGGAGAGGAGACCACAGTTTTAGGATTCAACACGAGAAGAGAACCTATTCCGATTTAATGGCTTGAGAGTTTTCCGAAAGTTCCCCTTCCAGCACAAAAGGGGACCTGACTTCCATGAAGCAACACTAGCGAGAAACTGAGGTCCCAGTTGCAACTCCAGAAGTAACCCCAGCTTCCCACCGCAACTCCAGAAACACCACAAAATTTACCCTCAAAGCGAAATGAGGAAATCTTGCTCTGAAGAATCTCAAGAGAAATACCACATTCCCTATTGAAAGACAAAAGGGTACTTGACACCCTTTATGCGACTCAGAAATTTCACTATAATCAGTCCCCATTGGAGAGGAAAACACACTTTATGGACTCAATTCGAGATGAGGCCCTATTCCCATTTAACGGCTGGAGAGTAAACCGGAAGTGCCCCTTCCAATACAAAAGGGGAACTGACTTCCCTGATGCAACCCAAAAGAGATAATGAGGTCCCCGTTGCAACTGGAGAAGTACCCCCCAGTTTCCCGCCGTAACTCGAGAAACACCACAAAATTATCCCCTCAATGTGAGATGAGGAAATTTTGCGCTACAGAATCTCAAGAGAAATATTACATTCCCTCTTGAAAGGCAAAAGGGAACTTGACACCCTTTATGCGACTCAGAAATTTCCCTCACACAGCCGCCCCCACTGGAGAGGAGAACACACTTTTAGACTCAATTCCAGATGAAGCCCTATTCCCATTTAACGGCTTGAGATTAAACTGGAATTTCCCATTCCAACACAAAAGGGGACCTGACTTCACTGAAGCAACCAGAACGAGTTCCTGAGGTCCCCGTCGCAGCTAGAGAATTACAATCAGTTTCCGTCGCAACTCGAGAAGCATCACAAAATTATCCCCTCCATACGAGATGAGGAAATTTTCGCTGCATGATCTCAAGAGTAATCCCACATTCCCTCGTGAAAAGCAAAAGTGTACTTGACACCTTTTATGCGATTCAGAAATTTCACTAACATCAGTCCCCATTGGAGAGGAGAACACACTTCATGGAGTCAATTCGAGATGAGGCCCTATTCCCATTTAACAGCTCGAGAGTAAACCGGAAGTTCCCCTTCCAACAGAAAATTGGACCTGACATCCCTGAAGTAACCCGAACGAGTTCCTGAGGTCCCCGTCGAAACTCGAGAACTTCCCCAAACTTCCGCCGCTACTCGAGAATCACCAGAAATTTATCCCCTCAGTGAGAGATGAGGAAATTTTGTGCTACAGAATCTCAAGAGAAATATCATATTCCCTCTTGAAAGGCAAAAGGGAACTTGACTCCCTTTATGCGACTCAGAATGTTCCCTAACATCCATCCTCAGTGGAGAGGAGAAAACACTTTACGGACTCAAAACGAGATGAGCCTGTATTCCCATTTAACGGCTCGAGAGTAATCCGGAAGTTCCCCTTCCAACACAAAAGGGGGCTTCTCTTCCCTAAGGCAACAGGAGAGAGAACCTGAGGTCCCCGTTGCAACTCGAGAAGTACCCCCTGCTTCCCGCCGCAACTCGAGAAACACCACAAAATTATCCCCTAAATACGAGATGAGGTAATTTTGCGCTGCTGAATCTCAAGAGACATCCCACATTCCATCTTGAAAGGCAAAAGGGTACTTGAAACACTTTATGCTTCTAAGAAAGATCCGTAATATCATTCCCCATTGGAGAGGAGAACACACTTTATGGACTCAACTCAAGAAGAGGCCCTATTCCCATCAAAGGGCTCGAGAGTAATCCAGAAGTTCCCCTTCCAGGACAAAAGGGGACCTGACTTTCCTGAAGTAAATCAAGTGAGTTCCTGAGGTCCCCGTCACAACAGCAGAAGTACCCCCAGCTCCCCGCCATATTCAAGAAACACCACCAAATTACCCGCTCAATGCGAGATGAGGAAATTTTGCGCTGCAGAAACTCAAGAGAAATCCCACATTCCCGTTTGAAAGGCAAAAGGGTACTTGACACACTTTATGCCACTCAGAAATTTCCCTAACATCCGTCCTCAGTGGAGACGAGAACACACTTCTGGACTCAAATCGAGAAAAGACAATATTCCCATTTAACGGCTCGAGAGTAATCCAGAAGATCCCCTTCCAACACAGAAGGGGACTTGACTTCCCTGAAGAAACCGAATCGAGTTCCTGAGGTCCCCGTCGAACCTCCAGATGGACCCCCTGCTTCCTGCTGCAATTCGAGAAATACCACAAAATTATCCCCTCATTGCGAGATCAGGAAATTTTGCGCAGCAGAATCTTAAGAGAAATCCCACATTTCCGCTTGAAAGGCAAAAGGGTACTTGACACACTTTATGCCACTCAGAAAGTTCCCTAACATCCGTCCCCATTGGAGAGGAGAACACACTTTATGGACTCAACATGAGAAGAGGCCCTATTCCCATTAAAGGGCTCGAGAGGAATCCGGAAGTTCCCCTTCTACCACAAAAGGGGACCTGATCTCCCTGAAGTTACTCGAGTGAGTCCCTGAGGTCCCCGTCGCAAATCGAGAAATACTCCCAGCTTCCCGCCGCAATTCGAGAGACACCACTAAATTGTCCCCTCATTGCGAGATGAGGAAATTTTTCGCTGCAGAATCTCAAGAGAAATCCGACATTCCCCCTTGAAAGGCAAAAGGGTACTTGACTCCCTTTAGGCGACTCAGAATGGTACTTAACATCCGTCCTCAGTGGAGAAGGGAACACAATTTATGGACTCAAATAGAGAAGAGGCAATATTCCCATTTAACTGCTCGAGAGTAATCCAGAATTTCCCCTTCCGGCACAAAACGGGACCTTACTTCCCTGAAGCAACCAGAGAGAGTTTCTCTAGTCCCCGTCGCAACTAAAGATTATTTCCTGCTTCCTGCCGCAACTCGAGAAACATCACAAAATTATTCCCTGACTGCCTGATGAGGAAATTTTGCACTGCAGAATCTGAAGGGAAAATCCACATTCGCACTTGAAAGGCAAAAGGATACTTGACTCCCTTTATGGGACTCACAAACTTCAATCAAAAGACGTCCCCATTGGAGAGGAAAACACATTTATGGACTCAACTCGTGAAGAGGCCCTATTCCCTTTTAACGGCTTGAGAGTAATCCAGAATATCCCCTTCCAACAAAAAGAGGGACCTAACTTCCCTGAAGCAACCCGAGCGAGTTCCTCAGGTGCCCATCGCAACAGGAGAAGAACCCCCAGCTTCCCGCTGCAAGTCGAGAAACACCACAAAATTATCCCCTCAATGTCAGATGAGGAAATTTTGCGCTGCAGTATATCAAGAGAAATTCCACATTGCCACTCGAAAGGCAAAAGTTTAGTTGACACCCTTTATGCGACTCAGAAAGTTCCCTCACACAGCCGTCCCCATTGGAGAGGAGAGCACACTTGATGGACTCAAATCGAGAAGATTCCCTATTCCCATTTAATGGCTCGAGAGTAATCCGGAAGTGAACTTCCAACACAAAAGGGGACCTGATTTCCCTGAAGCCACCCGAGCGAGTTCGGGTGGACCAGGTCGCAACTCGAAAAGTACACCCAGCTTCCCGCGGCAACTCGAGAAACACCACAAAATTATCCCCTCAATGTGAGATGAGGAATTTTTGCGCTGCAGAATCTCAAGAGAAATCCCACATTACCGCTTGAAAAGCAAAAGTTTACTTGATATCCTTTATGCGACTCAGAAATTTCCCTTACAGAGCCGACACCATGGGAAAGTAGAACACAATTTTTAGACTCAACTGGAGAAGAGGCCCAAATCCCATTTAACGGCTTGAGAGTAATCCCAAAGTTCCCCTTCCAACATAAAAGGGGACTCACTTCCCTGAAGCAACCTGAGCGAGTTCCGGAGGACCCCGTCGCAACTTTCGAAATACGCAGACCTTCCTGCCTCAACTCGAGAAACACGGCAAAATTATCCCCTCAATGCGACATGAGGAAATTTTGCGCTGCAGAATCTCAAGAGAAAGTCCACATTCCCTCTTGAAAGGAAACAGGGTACTTGGCACACTTTATGTGACTGAGAAATTTCACTAACATGAGTCCGAATTGGAGAGGAGAGCATACTTTATGATCTCAATTCGAGATGAGCCCCTATTCAGATTTTACGTCTCTAGAGTACACCGGAAGTTCCCCTTCAAAAACCAAAGGGGACCTGACTTCCCTGAGGCAACCCGAGCGAGTTCCTGAGGTCCCCGTCACAACTCGAGAAGTACCCCCAGCGTCCCGCCGCAACTCGAGAAACAACACAAAATTATCCCCTCAAAGCGAGATGAGGAAATTTTACGCTGCAGAATCTCAAGAGGAATACCACATACCCTCTTGAAAGGCAAAAGGGTACTTAACACATTTTATGCGACTCACAAAGTTCCCTCACACAGCCGTCCAATTGGAGAGGGGAACACACTTTTTGGACTCAATTTGAGATGAGCCCCATTCCCATTTAACGGCTCGAGAGTAAACAGGAAGTTCCCCCTCCAACACCAAAGGGGACCTGACTTTCCTGAACCAATCCGAGCGAGTTCCTCAGGTCCCCGTCGCAACTGGAGAAGTACCCGAAGCTTCCCGCTGCAACACGAGAAACACCACAAAATTATTCCCTCAATGCGAGATGAGGAAATTTTTCGCTGCAGAATCTCAAGAGAAATACCACATTCGCTCTTGAAAGGCAAAAGCGTACTTGACGCCCTTTATGCCACTCAGAAAGTTCCCTCACACAGCCGTCCCCATTGGACAGGAGAACACATTTTATGGACTCAATGCGAGATGAGTTACTACTCCCATTTAGTGGCTCGAGAGCAAACCTTAAGTTCCCATTCTAACACAGAAGGCGCCCTAATTCCCTGAGCCAACCTGAGCGAGTTCTTGAGGTACCCGTCCCAACTCAAAAAGTACCCAAACCTTCCAGCCGCAACTCTTGAAACACCACAGAATTATCCCCTCAATGCGAGATGAGGAAATTTTGCGCTGCAGTATATGAAGAGATAAACCACATTACCTCTTGAAAGACAAAAGGGTACTTGACTCCCTTTAGGCGACTCAGAATGGTCCTTAACATCCGTCCTCAGTGGAGAAGGGAACACAATTTATGGACTCAAATCGAGAAGAGGCCCTATTCCCATTCAATGGCTCGAGAGTAAACCTCAATTCCCCTTCCAACAACAAAGGGGACCTGACTTCCCTGAAGGAACCCGAGCAAGTTCCTGAGGTCCCTGTCGCAACTCGAGTAGTACCCCCAGCTTCCCGCTGCAACTCGAGAAACACCACAATATTATCCCCTCAATGCGAGAGGAGGCAATATTTCCATGCAGAATCTCAAGAGAAATACCACATTCCCTCTTGAAAGGCAAAAAGGTACTTGACACCCATTATTCGACTCAGAAATTTCCCTCTCACTGCCGTCCCCATTTGAGAGGAGAACACACTTTATGGATTCAATACGAGATGAGTCCCTGTTCACATTTAAGGGCTCGAGAGTAAACCGGAAGTTCCCCTTCCAGCACCAAAGGGGCCCTGACTTCCCTTAAGAAACCCGAGCGAGTTCCTGAGGTCCCTGTCGCAACTCGAGAAGTACCCCCAGCTTTCAGCCGCAACTCGACAAACAACACAAAATTATCCCCTCAATGAGAGAGGAGGAAATTTTGCGGTGCAGAATCGCAAGAGAAATACCACGTTCCCTCTTGAAAGGCAAAAAGGTCCTTGACAACCTTTATTCGTTCAGAAAGTTCCCTCACACAGCCGTCCCCATTGGAGAGGAGAACACACTTTATGGACTCAATTCGAGATGAGCCTGTGTTCACATTTAAGAGCTCTAGACTAAACCAGAAGTTCCCTTCCAACACCAAAGGGGACCTGACTTCCCTGAAGCAACCCGAGCGAGTTCCTGAGGTCCCTGTCGTAACTCGAGAAGTACCACCCAATTTCCCGCCACAAATCGAGAAACAGCACAAAATTATCCCCTCAATGCGAGATGAGGAAATTTTGCGATGCAGAATCTCAAGAGAAATACCATATTCCCTCTTGAAAGGCAAAAATTTACTTGACACCCTTTATTCGACTCAGAAAGATCTCTCACGCAGCTGCCCCCATTGGAGAGGAGAACACAATTTATGGACTCAATTCGAGATGAGCCCCTGTTCACATTTAAGGTCTCGAGAGCAAAACGGAAGTTTCCCTTCCAACACCAAAGTGGACCTGACTTCCCTGAGGCAACCCAAGAGACTTCCTGAGGTCCCAGTCGCAACTCGAGAAGTACCCCCAGCTTCCCGCCACAACTCTAGAAACACAACTAAATTATCCCCTCAATGCGAGATGAGGAAATTTTGCACTGCAGAATCTCAAGAGAAATACCACATTCCCTCTTGAAAGGCAAAAATTTACTTGACACCCTTTATTCGACTCAGAAAGATCCCTCACGCAGCCGCCCCCATTGGAGAGGAGAACACACTTTATGGACTCAATTCGAGATGAGCCCCTGTTCACATTTAAGGGCTCGAGAGTCAAGCGGAAGGTCCCATTCCAACACCAAAGGGGTCCTTACTTCAATGAAGCAACCCGAACTACTTCCTGAGGTCCCCGTCGCAACTCGAGAGGTACACCCAGCTTCCCGCCGCAACTCGAGAAACACCACAAAATTATGCCCTCAATGTGAGATCAGGAAATTTTGGGATGCAGAATCTCAGGAGAAATAACACATTCCATCTCGAATGGCAAAAAGGTACTCGACACCCTTTATTCGACTCAGAAAATTCGCTCACAGACGTCCCCATTGGAGAAGAGAACACACTTTATGGACTCAATTCGAGAGGAGTCCCTTTTCACATTTAAGGGCTCGAGAGCAAACCGGAAGTTCCCCTTCCAACACCAAAGGGGACCTGACTTCCCTGAAGCAACCCGAGCGAGTTCCTGAGGTCCCCGTCGCAACTCGAGAAGTGCCCCCAGCTTCCCGCTGCAACTCGAGAAACACCACAATATTATCCCCTCAATGGGAGATGAGGAAACTTTTCGATGTAGAATCTCAAGAGAAATACCACACCCCCTCTTCAAAGGCAAAAAGTTACTTGACACCCTTTATTTGACTCAGAAAGTTCCCTCACACAGCCGTCCACATTGGAGAGGAGAACACATTTTATGGACTCAATTCGAGATGAGCCCTGTTCACATTTAAGGGCTCGAGAGCAAAACGGAAGTTTCCCTTCCAACACCAAAGTGGACCTGACTTCCCTGAGGCAACCCAAGCGACTTCCTGAGGTCCCAGTCGTACTCGAGAAGTACCCCCAGCTTCCCGCCACAACTCTAGAAACACAACTAAATTATCCCCTCAATGCGAGATGAGGAAAGTTTGCACTGCAGAATCTCAAGAGAAATACCACATTCCCTCTTGAAAGGCAAAAATTTACTTGACACCCTTTATTCGACTCAGAAAGTTCCCTCACGCAGCCGCCCCCATTGGAGAGGAGAACACACTTTATGGACTCAATTCGAGATGAGTCCCTGTTCACATTTAAGGGCTCGAGAGTCAAGCGGAAGGTCCCATTCCAACATCAAAGGGGTCCTGACTTCAATGAAGCAACCCGAACTACTTCCTGAGGTCCCCGTCGCAACTCGAGAGGTACACCCAGCTTCCCGCCGCAACTCGAGAAACACCACAAAATTATGCCCTCAATGTGAGATCAGGAAATTTTGGGATGCAGAATCTCAGGAGAAATAACACATTCCCTCTCGAAAGGCAAAAAGGTACTCGACACCCTTTATTCGACTCAGAAAATTCGCTCACAGCCGTCCCCATGGGAGAGGAGAACATACTTTATGCAGTCAATTCGAGAGGAGTCCCTTTTCACATTTAAGGGCTCGAGAGCAAACTGGAAATTCCCTTTCCAACACCAAAGGGGACCTGACTTCCCTGAGGCAACCCAAGAGACTTCCTGAGGTCCCCGTCGCAACTCGAGAAGTAACCCCAGCTTCCCGCCGAAACTCGAGAAACACCACAAAATTATCCCCTCAATGAGAGAGGAGAAAATTTTGCGATGCAGAATCTCAAGAGAAATACCACATTCCCTCTTGAAAGGCAAAATGTACTTGACACCCTTTATTCGACTCAGAAAGTTCCCTCACACAGCTGTCCCATTGGAGAGGAGAACACACTTTACGGACTCAGTTCTAGAGGAGCCCCTGTTCAGTTTTAAGGGCTCGAAAGCAAACAGGAAGTTCCCCTTCCAACACCAAGGGGAACCTGACTTTCCTGAAGCAACACGAGTGAGTTCCGTAGGTCCCCGTCGCAACACGTGAAGTACCCATAGCTTCACGAGGTAACTCGAGAAACATCATAACATTATCCCTTCATTGCGAGATGAGGAAATTTTGCATGCAGAATCTCAAGGGAAACACCACATTCCCTCTTGAAAGGCAAAAAAGTGCTTGAACCCTTGAACCTGAATGTCCCCTTCCAAGACCAAAGGGGACTTGACTGAAGCAACCCGAGCGAATTCCTGAGGTCCGTGTCACAACTCGAGTAGTACACCCAGCTTCCCACCGTATCTCGAGAAACGCCACAAAATTCTCCCCTCAATGCGAGATGAGGAAATTTTGCGATGCAGAATCTCAAGAGAAATACCACATTCCCTCTTGAAAGGCCTAAAGGTACTTGACACCCTTTATTCGACTCAGAAAGTTCCCAAAACAGCCGTCCCCATGGGAGAGGAGAACACACTTTATGGACTCAATTCGAGAGGAGTCCCTTTTCACATTTAAGGGCTCGAGAGCAAACCGGAAGTTCCCTTTCCAACACCAAAGGGGAACTGACTTCCCTGAAGCAATCCGAGCGAGTTCCTGAGGTCCCCGTCGCAACTTGAGAAGTGCCCCTAGCTTCCCGCCGCAACTCGAGAAACACCACAAGTTATCTGCTCAATGCTAGATGAGGAAATTTTGCAATGCAGAATCTCAATAGAAATACCACATTCCATCTTGAAAGGCAAAAAGGAACTTGACACCCTTTATTCCACTCAGAAAGTTCCCTCACACAGCCGTCCCCGTTAGAGAGGAGAACACACTTTATGGACTCAATTCGAGATGAGCCCCTGTTCACCTTAAAGGGCTCGAGAGAAAACCGGAAGTTCCCATTCCAACAACAAACAGGACCTGACTTCCCTGAGGCATCCCGAGCGAGTTCCTGAGGTCCTCGTTCCAACTCGCGAAGCACCCCCAGCTTCCCGCCGCAACTCGAGAAACACCACAAAATTATCCCCTCAATGGCACATGCGGAAATTTTGCGATGCAGAATCACAAGAGAAATAACACATTCCCTCTTGAAAGACAAAATGTACTTGACACCCTTTATTCAACTCAGAAATTTCCGTCACACAGCCATCCCCATTGGAGAGGAGAACACACTTTATGCCATTAATTTGACAAGAGCACCTGTTCACATTTAAGGGCTCGAGAGTAAACCGGAATTGCCCCTTACAACACCAAAGGGGACCTGACTTTACTGAAGCAACCCGAGCGAGTTCCTGAGGTCCCCGTCGCAGCTCGAGAAGTACCCCAAGCTTCCTGCTGCAACACGAGCAACATTACAAAATTATCCCCTCAATACGAGAGGAGGAAATTTTGCGATGCAGAATCTCAGGAGAAATACCACATTCCCTCTAGAAAGGCAAAAAGCTACTTGACACCCTTTATTCGACTGAGAAAATTCGCTCACAGCCGTCCCGTTTGGAGAGGAGAACACACTTTATGGACTCAATTCGAGATGAACCCCTGTTCACATTGAAAGGCACGAGAGTAAACCCGAAGTTCCCCTTCCAACACCAAAGGGGACCTGACTTCCCTGAAGCAAACCTAGCGAGTTCCTGAGGTCACCAACGCAACTCGAGAAGTACTCACAGCTACCCGCCGCAACTCGAGAAACACCACAAAATTATCCCCTCAATGGGAGAGGAGGAAAATTTGCGATACAGAATCTCAAGAGAAATACAACGTTCCCTCTTGAAAGGAAGAAAGGTACTTGACACCCTTTATTCAACTCAGAAAATTCCCTCACACAGCTGTCCTCATTGGAGAGGAGAACACGCTTCATGAAGTCAATTCGAGATGAGCCCCTGTTCACATTGAAGGGCTCTAGAGTAAAACGGAAGTTCCCCTTTCAACACCAATGGGGACCTGTCTTACCTGAAGCAACCCGAGCGAGTTCCTGAGGTCCCAGTTGCAACTCGAGACGTACCCCCAGCTTCCCGCCGCCACTCGACAAACACTTCAAAATTATCTCCTCAATGCAAGAGGAGCAAATTTGGAGATGTAAAATCTCAAGAGAAATACTACATTTCCTCTTGAAAGGCAAAAAGGTACTTGACACCCTTTATTCGACTCAAAATTTTCCTCACACAGCCGTCGCAATTGGAGAGGAGGACAAGCTTTATAGACTCAATTCGGGACGAGCTCCTGTTCACATTTAAGTGCTCGAGAGTAAACCGGAAGATACCTTTCCAATAACAAAGGGGACCTAACTTCCTTGAAGCAACCCGAGCGAGTTCCTGAGGTCCCAGTTGCAACTCGAGAAGTACCCCAAGCTTCCCGCCGCAACTCGAGAAACACCACAAAATTATCCCCTCAATGGGACATGAGGAAATTTTGCGATGCAGAAAATAAAGAGAAATACCATATTCCCTTTTGAAAGACAAAGAAGTACTTGACACCCTTTATCCGACCCAGAAAATTCCGTCACACAGTCATCCCAATTGGAGAGGAAAACACACTTTATGCAATCAAATCGAGAAGAGCCCCTGTACACGTTTAAGGGCTCAAGAGTAAACTGGAAGTTATCCTTTCAACTCCAAATGGGACCTGACTTCCTGAAGCAACCCGAGCGAGTTCCTGAGGTCCCCGTCGCAACTCGAGAAGTAACCCCAGCTTCCCGCCGCAACTCGAGAAACACAACAAAATTATGCCCTCAGTGCGAGAGGAGGAAATTTTTCGATGCAGAATCTCAAGAGAAATACCACATTCCCTCTTGAAAGGCAAAAACTTCCTTGACACCCTTTATTTGACTCAGAAAGTTCTCTCACACAGCCGTCCCCTTTGGAGAGGAGAACACACTTTATGGACTCAATTCGAGAGGAGCCCCTGTTCACATTTAAGGGCTCGAGAGCAAACCGGAGGTTCCCCTTCCAACACCAAAGCGGACCTGACTTCCCTGAAGCAAACCGAGCGAGTTCCTGAGGTCACCATCGCAACTTGAGAAGTACACCCAGCTTCCCGCCGCAACTCGAGAAACAACACAAAATTATCCCCTCAATGCGAGAGGAGGAAATTGTGCGATGCAGAATCTCAAGAGAAATACCACATCCCCTCTTGAAAGGCAAAATGGTACTTGACACCCTTTTTCGACTCAGAAAGTTCCCTCACTCAGCCGTCCCCATTGGAGAAGAGAACACACTTTATGGACTCGGTTCGAGAGGAGACCCTGTTCACATGTAAGGGCTCGAGAGCAAACCGGAAGTTCCCCTTCTAACACCAAAGGGGACCTGACTTCCCTGAAGCAACCCGAGCGAGTTCCTGAGGTCCCCGTCGCAACTTGAGAAGTGCTCCCAGCTTCCCGCCGCAACTCGAGAAACACCACAAGTTATCTCCTCAATGCGAGATGAGGAAATTTTGCAATGCAGAATCTCAATAGAAATACCACATTCCATCTTGAAGGGCAAAAAGGAACTTGACACCCTTTATTCCACTCAGAAAGTTCCCTCACACCGCCGTCCCCGTTAGAGAGGAGAACACACTTTATGGACTCAATTCGAGATGAGCCCCTGTTCAACTTAAAGGGCTCGAGAGAAAACCGGAAGTTCCCATTCCAACAACAAACGGGACCTAACTTCCCTGAGGCATCCCGAGTGAGTTCCTGAGGTCCTCGTTCCAACTCGCTAAGCACCCCCAGCTTTCTGCCGCAACTCGAGAAACACCATAAAATTATCCCCTCAATGGCACATGCGGAAATTTTGCGATGCAGAATCACAAGAGAAATAACACATTCCCTCTTGAAAGACAAAATGTACTTGACACCCTTTATTCAACTCAGCAAATTCCTTCACACAGCCGTCCCCATTGGAGAGGAGAACACGCTTTATGAAGTTAATTCGAGATGAGCCCCCGTTCACATTGAAGGGCTCTAGAGTAAAACGGCAGTTCCCCTTTCAACACCAAAGGGGACCTGACTTTACTGAAGCAACCCGAGCGAGTTCCTGAGGTCCCCGTCGCAGCTTGAGAAGTACCCCCAGCTTCCTGCCGCAACTCGAGCAAAATTACAAAATTATCCCCTCAATACGAGAGGAGGAAATTTTGCGATGCAGAATCTCAGGAGAAATACCACATTCCCTCTAGAAAGGCAAAAAGGTACTTGACACCCTTTATTCGACTGAGAAAATTCGCTCACAGCTGTTCCCATTGGAGAGGAGAACACACTTTATGGACTCAATTCGAGATGAACCCCTGTTCACATTGAAAGGCAAGAGAGTAAACCGGAAGTTCCCCTTCCATCACAAAAGGGGTCCTGACTTCCCTGAAGCAAACCGAGCGAGTTCCTGAGGTCCCCAACGCAACTCGAGAAGTACTCACAGCTACCCGCCGCAACTCGAGAAACACCACAAAATTATCCCCTCAATGGGAGAGGAGGAAAATTTGCGATACAGAATCTCAAGAGAAATACAACGTTCCCTCTTGAAAGGAAGAAAGGTACTTGACACCCTTTATTCGACTCAGAAAATTCCCTCACACAGCCGTCCCCATTGGAGAGGAGAACACGCTTTATGAAGTCAATTCGAGATGAGCCCCTGTTCACATTGAAGGGCTTGAGAATAAAACGGAAATTCCCCTTTCAACACCAAAGGGGACCTGACTTACCTGAAGCAACCCGAGCGAGTTCCTGAGGTCCCCGTCGCAACTCGAGACGTACCCCCAGCGTCCCGCCGCCACTCGACAAACACCTCAAAATTATCCCCTCAATGCAAGAGGAGAAAATTTGGAGATGTAAAATCTCAAGAGAAATACTACATTCCCTCTAGAAAGGTAAAAAGGTCCTTGACACCCTTTATTCGACTCAAAATTTCACTCACACAGCCGTCGCAATTGGAGAGGAGGACACGCTTTATGGACTCAATTCGGGATGAGCTCCTGTTCACATTTAAGTGCTCGAGAGTAAACCAGAAGTTTCCTTTCCAATACCAAAGGGGACCTAAATTCCTTGAAGCAACCCAAGCGAGTTCCTGAGATCCCAGTTGCAACTCGAGAAGTACCCCTATCTTCCCGCCGAAACTCGAGAAACACCACAAAATTATCCCCTCAATGCGAGAGGAGCAAGTTTTGCGATGCAGAATCTCAAGAGAAATACCACATTCTCTCTTGAAATGCTAAAAGTTACTTGACACCCTTTATTCCATTCAAAAAGTTCCCTCACAGCCGTCCCATTGGAGAGGAGAACACACTTTATGGAATCAATTCGAGATGAGCACCTGTTCATATTTTAATGGTTCGAGAGTAAACCGGAAGTTCCCCTTCCAACATCAAAGGGGACCTGACTTCCCTGAAGGAAACCGAGTGAGTTCCTGAGGTCCCCGTCCCAACTCGAGAAGTACCGCCAGCTTCCTGCCGCAACTCGAGAAACACCACAAAATTATCCCCCAATGGGAGATGAGAAAGTTTTGTGATGCAGAAGCTCAAGAGAAATACCACATTCCCTCTTGAAAGGGAAAAATGTACTTGACACCCTTTATTCGACTCAGAAAGTTCCCTCACACAGCCGTCCCCATTGGAGAGGAGAACACAATTTATGGACTCAATTCCTGATGAGCTCCTCTTCACTTTTAAGGGCTCGAGAGCAAAACGGACGTTCCCCTTCTAACACCAAAGGGGAACTGACTTCCCTGAAGCAACCAGAGCGAGTTCCTGAGGTCCCCGTCGCAACTCGAGAAGTACCCCCAGCTTCCCGTCGGAACTCGAGAAACACCACAAAATTATCCCCTCAATGCGTGATGAGAAAATTTTGCGATGCAGAATGTCAAGAGAAATACCACATTCCCACTTGAAAGACAAAATGGTCCTTGACACCCTTTATTCGACTCAGAAAGGTCCCTCACACAGCCGTCCGCATTGGAGAGGAGAACTCACTTTATGGACTCAATTTGAGATGAGCCCCTGTTCACATTTGAAAGCTCGAGAGCAAACCGGAAGTTCCCCTTCCAACATCAAAAGGGACCTGACTTCCCTGAAGCAACCCGAGCGAGTTCCTTAGGTCCCCGTTGCAACTCTAGAAGTACCCCCAGCTTCCCGCCGCAACACGAGAAACACCACAAAATTATCCCCTCAATGCGAGATGAGGAAACTCTTCGATGCATAATCTCTAGAGAAATACCACACTCCGTCTTCAAAGGCAAAAAGGTACTTGACAACATTTATTCGACTCAGAAAGTTCCCTCACACAGCCGTCCCCATTCGAGAGGAGAACACACTTTATGGACTCAATTCGAGATAAGCCCCTGTTCACATTTAAGGGCTCGAGAGCAAACAGGAGTTCCCCTTCCAACACTAAAGGGGAACTGACTTCCCTGAAGCAACCCGAGCGAGTTCCTGAGGTCCCCGTCGCAACTCGAAAAGTACCCCCATCTTCCCGCCACAACTCGAGAAACACCAAATATTATCCCCTCAATGCGAGAAAAGAAAATTTTGCGATGCAGAATCTCAAGAGAAATATCACATTCCCTCTTGAAAGGCAAAAAGGAACTTGGCACCCTTTATTCGACTCAGAATGTTCCCTCACACAGCCGTCCCCATTGGAGAGGAGAACACACTTTATGGACTCAATTTGAGATGAGCCCCTGTTCACATTTAAGGGCTCGAGAGGAAACCAGAAGTTCCCCTTCCAACACCAAAGGGGACCTGACTTCCGAGAAGCAAAGCGAGCGAGTTCCTTAGGTCCCTGTCTCAACTGGAGAAGTACCCCCAGCTTCCTGCTGCAACTCAAGAAACACCACAAAATTATACCCTCAATGCGAGAAGAGGAAATTGTGCAATGCAGAATCTCAAGAGAAATACCACATTCCTTGTGAAAGGCAAAAAGGTACTTGACATCCTTTATTCGACTCAGAAAGTTCCCTTACACAGCCATCCACATTGGAGAGGAGAACACACTTTATGGACTCAATTCGAGATGAGCCCCTGTTAACATTTAAGGGCTCGAGAGCAAACCGGAGTTCCCTTTCCAACACCAAAGGGGAACTGACTTCCCTGAAGCAACCAGAGCGAGTTCCTGAGGTCCCCGTCGCAACTCGAAAAGTACCCCCAGCTTCCCGCCTCAATTCGAGAAACACCACAAAATTATCCCCTCAATGCGAGATGAGGAAATTTTGCGCTGAAGAATCTCAAGAGAAATCCCACATTCCCGCTTGAAAGGCAAAAGGGTACTTGACACCCTTTATTCGACTCAGAAAGTTCCCTCACAAAGTCGTCCCAATTGGAGAGGACAACACAGTTTATGGACTCAGTTCGAGAGCAGCCCCTGTTCACATTTAGTGATTGAGAGCAAACCGGAAGTTCCCCTTCCAACACCAAAGGGGACCTGATTTCCCTGAAGCAACCCGAGCGAGTTCCTGAGGTCCCCATCGCAACTTGAGAAGTACACACAGCTTCAAGTCGCAACTCGAGAAACATCACAAAATTATCTCCTCAATGCGAGATGAGGAAATTTGGCAATGCAGAATCTCAATAGAAATACCACATTCCCTCTTGAAAGGCAAAAAGGAACTTGACACCCTTTATTCCACTCAGAAAGTTCCCTCACACAGCCGTTCCCACTGGAGAGGAAAACACACTTTATGGACTCAATTCGAGATGAGCCCCTGTTCACATGTAAGGGCTCGAGAGCAAACCGGAACTTCCCCTTCCAACACCAAAGGGGACCTGACTTCCCTGAAGCAACCCGGGCAAGTTCCTTAGGTCCCCGTCGCAACTCGAGAAGTACACCCAGCTTACCGCCGCAGCTCGAGAAATACCACAAAATTATCCCCTCAATGCGAGATGAGGAAACTTTGCAATGCAGAATCTCAAGAGAAATACCACATTCCCTCTTGAAATACAAAAAGGTACTTGACACCCTTTATTCGACTCAGAAAGTTCCCTCACACAGCCGTCCCCATTGGAGAGGAGAACACACTTTATGGACTCAATTCGAGATGAGCCCCTGTTCACATTTAAGGGCTCAAGACCAAACCGGAAGTACCCCTTCCAACACCAAAGGGGAACGGACTTCCCTGAAGCAACCCGAGTGAGTTCCTGAGGTACCCGTCGCAACTCGAGAAGTACCCCCAGCTTCCTGCAAGACTCAATCAATACCACAATATTATCCCGTCAATGCGAAATGAGGAAATTTTGCGATGTAAAATCTCAAGAGAACTACCACTTTCCCTCTTGAAAGGCAAAATGGTACTTGACACCCTTTATTCGACTCAGAAATTTCCCTCACACAGCCGTCCCCGTTGGAGAGGAGAACACACTTTATGGACTCAATTCGAGATGAGACCCTGTTCACATTTAAGGGCTCGAGAGGAAACAGGAAGTTCCCTCTCCAATACCAAAGGGGACCTGACTTCCCTGAACCAATCTGAGAGAGTTCCTTAGGTCCCCGTCGCAACTCGAGAACTACCACCAGCTTCCTGCCGCAACTCGAGAAACACTACAAAATTATCCTCTCAAAGCGAGATGAGGAAATTTTGCGGTGCAGAATCTCAAGAGAAACACCACATTACCTCTTGAAAGGCAAAAAGGTACTTGACACCCTTTATTCGATTCAGAAAGTTCCCTCACACAGCCGTCCCCATTCGAGAGGAGAACACACTTTATGGACTCAATTCGAGATGAGACCCTGTTCACATGTAAGGGCTCGAGAGTAAACCGGAAGTTCCCCTTCCAACACCAAAGGGTTCTGACTTCCTGATGCAACCCGAGCGAGTTCCTGAACTCCCCGTCGCATCTCGAGAAGTACCCCAGCATCCCGCCGCAACTCGATCAACACCACAAAATTATCCTGTCAATGCGAGATGAGGAAATTTTGCACTGCAAATTCTCAATAGAAATCCCACATTCCCTCTTCAAAGGCAAAAGGGTACTGGACACCCTTTACGCGACTCAGAAAATTCCCTCACACAGCCGTCCCCAATGGAGAGTAGAGCACTCTTTATGGACTCAATTCGAGATGAGGCCCTATTCCCATTTACCGGCTCGAGAGTAAACCGAAAGTTCCCCTTCCAACACAAAAGGGGACCTGACTTCCGTGAAGCAACCCGAGTGAGTTCCTGAGGTCTCCGTCGCAACTTGAGTATTACCCCCAGCTTCCCGCCGCAACTCGAGAAATACCACAAAATTATCCCCTCAATATGAGAGGAGGAAATTTTTGCTGCATAATTTCAAGAGTAATCCCACATTCCGTCTTGAAATGCAAAAGTGTTCTTGACACAGTTTATGCCACTCAGATAGTTCCATCAGACAGCCATATCCATTGGAGAAGAGAACTCACTTTATGGACTCAATTAGAGGTGAGACCCTATTCCCAATTAACAGCTCGAAAGTAAACTTGAAGTTCTCCTTCCAACACAAAAGGGGACCTGACTTCCCTGAAACAACCAGAACGAGTTCTTGAGGTCCCCGTCACAACTGAAGAAATTTCCCCAACTTCCACCGCTACTCGAGAAACAACAAAAAGTTATCCCCTCAGTGCGAGATGAGGTAATTTTGCGCTACAGAATCTCAAGAGAAGTGTCACATTTTCTCTTGAAAGGCAAAAGTGTACTTGAAACTCTTTATGCGACTCAGAAATTTCACTAACATCAGTCCAAATTGAATAGGAGAACACAGTTTATGGACACAATTCGAGATGAGGCCCTATTTCCATTTAATGGATCGAGAGTAAACTGGAAGTTTCCCTCCAACACAAAAGGGGACCTAATTTCCCTGAAGCACCCGAATGAGTTCCTGAGTTCCCCATCGTAACTCAAGAAGTACCCCCAGCTCTCTGCCGCAACTCGAGAAACTCCATAAAATTATCCCCTCAATGCGAGATGAGGAAATTTTGCGCTGCATAATCTCAAGAGAAATCTCACATTCCCACTTGAAAGGCAAAAAGGTACTTGAATCCCTTTAGGATACTCAAAAGGGTCCCTAACATCCATCCTCATTGAAGAGGAGAACACACTTTATGGACTCAAATGGAGAAGAGGCAATATTCCCATTTAAGGGCTCGAGAGTAATCCAGAATTTCCCTTTCCAATACAAAAGGGGACTTGACTTCCCTGAAGCAACTCGAGCGAGTTCCTGACGTCTCCGTTGCAACTCGAGATGCAACGCCTGTTTTCCACCCCAACTTGAAAAACATCACACAATTATCCCCTCAATGCGAGATGAGGTAATTTTGCGCTATAGAATCTTAAGGGAAATCCCATATTCCCGTTTGAAAGGCAAAAGAGTACTTGACACAATTTATGCCACTGAGAAAAATCCCTAAAATCCGTCTCCATTGGAGAGGAGAACACACTTTATAGACTAGACTCAGGATGAGGCCCTATTTTCATTTAACGGCTCAAGAGTAAACAGGACGTTCCCCTTCCAACACAAAAGGGGACCTGACATCCCTAGAGCAACCCGAGCGAGTTTCTGAGGTTCCTGTCGCAACTCGAGAAGTACGGCCAGCTTCCCGCCGAAACTCGTGAAACACCACAAAATTATCCCCTCATTGTGAGATGAGGAAATTTTGTAAATGCAGAATCTCAAGAAAAATAGCACATTCCCTCTTGAAAGGCAAAAGGGTACTTGACAACCTTTATGAGACTCAGAAAATTCCCTCACACAGCCGTCCCCATTGGAAAGGAGAACACACTTTATGGACTCAATTCAGGATGAGGCCGTATTCCCATTAAACGCCTGGAGAGTAAACCGGAAGTTCCCTTCTAACCCAAAAGGGGACCTTATTTCCCTGAAGCAACCCAAGAGAGTTCCTGAGATCCCCATCGCAACTCGAGAAGTAACCACAGCTTCCAGCCGCAACTATAGAAACACCACAAAATTATCTCCTCAATGCGAGATGAGGAAATTTTGCGCTGAGGAATCTCAAGAGAAACACCGCATTCTTTCTTGAAAGGCAAAAGTTTACTAGACACCCTTTCTGAGACCCAGAAATTTCACTAACATAAGTCCCAATTGGACAGGAGAATACACTTTATGGACTCAATTCGAGATGAGGCCCTATTCCCTTTTAACGGCTCGAAAGTAAACGCGAAGTTCCCCTTCCAACACAAAAGGGGACCTGAATTCCCTGAAGTAACCCGAACAGGTTACTGAGGTCCCCGTCGCAAATCGAGAAGTACCCTAAGCTTCCTGCCAAAACTTGAGAAACACCACAAAATTATCCCGTCAATGCGAGATGACAATATTTTGCACTGCAGAATCTCAATAGAAATATCACATTCCTTCTTGAAAGGCAAAAGGGTACTTGACATGCTTTATGCGACTCAGAAATTTCACTAACATCTTCTCTTTAAGAGGAGAACACACTTTATGGACTCAATTCGAGATGAGGCCCTATTCCCATTTAACGGCTCGAGAGTAAACCGGAAGTTCCCCTTCCAACACAAAAGGGGAACTGCCTTCCTTGAAGCACCCGAGCAAGGTCCTGAGTTCCATGTCGCAACTCCAAAAGTACACCCAGCTTCCACCGCAACTCGAGTAACACCACAAAATTTTCCTCTCAATGCGAGTAAAGGAAATTTTGGGCTGCAGAATCCCAAGAGAAATACCACACTAATTCTTGAAAGGCAAAAGGGTACTTGACACCGTTTTTGCGACTCAGAAATTTCACTAACATCAGTCCCCATTGGAGAGGAGATCACACTTTATGGACTCAATTCGTGATGAGCCCCAGTTCACATTTAAGGGTCAGAGTAAACCTGAAGTTCCCCTTCCAACACCAAAGGGGATCTGACTTCCCTGAAGCAACCCGAGCGAGTTACAGAGGTCCCCATCGCAACTCGAGAAGTACGCCCAGCTTCCTGCCGCAACTCGAGAAACACCACAAAATTATCCCCTCAATGCGAGATGAGGAAATTTTGCGATACAAAATCTCAAGAAAAAAACCACATCCCACTTGAAAGTCAAAAAGGTATTTGACACCCTATATTTGACTCAGAAAATAACCTCACAAGCCGTCCCCATTGAAGAGGAGATCACACTTTATGGACTCAATTCAAGATGAGCCCTTGTTCACATTGAAGGGCTCGAGAGTAAACCGGAAGTTCCCCTTCCAACAGCAAAGGGGACCTCCCTTACCTGAAGCAACCCGAGCGAGTTCCTGAGGTCCCCCTCGCAAATCGAGAAGTAACACCATCTTCCCGCCGCAACTCGAGAAACACCACAAAATTATCCCGTCAATGCGAGATGAGGACATTTTGCGATGCAGAATCTCAAGAGAAATACCACATTCCCTCTTGAAAGGCAAAAAGATACTTGACACCCTTTATTCGACTCAGAGAGTTCCCTCACACAGCCGTCCTCATTGGAGAGGAAAACACACCCTATGGACTCAATTCGAGATGAGACCCTGTTCACATTTAAGGGCTCGAGAGAAAACCGGAAGTTCCCCTTCCAACACCAAAGGGGACGTGCCTTCCCTGAAGCAACCCGAGAGAGTTCCTGAGGTCCCCGTCGCAAATCAAGAAGTACCCCCAGCTTCCCGCCGCAACTTGTGAAACACCACAAAATTATCCCCTCAATGTGAGGTGAGGAAATTTTGCGATGCAGAATCTCAAGAGAACTACCACATTCCCTCTAGAAAGGCAAAAAGGTACTTGACACCCTTTATTCGACTCAGAAAATTCCCTCACACAGCCGTCCCCATTGGAGAGGAGAACACACTTTATGGACTCAATTCGAGATGAGCCCCTGTTCACATTTGAAAGCTCGAGAGTAAACCGGACTTTCCCCTTCCAACACCAAAGGGGAACTGACTTCCCTGAAGCCACCCGAGCGAGTTCCTGAACTCCCGGTTGCACCTCGAGAAGTACCCCCAGCTTCCCGCCGCAACTCGAAAAACACCACACAATTATCCCCTCAATGCGAGATGAGGAAATTTTGCGATGCAGAATCACAAGAGAAATTCCACATTACCTATTGAAAGGCAGAAAGGTACTTGACATCCTTTATTCGACTCAGAAAGTTCCCTCCCACAGCCGTCCCCATTGGAGAGGACATCACACTTTATGGACTCAATTCCAGATGAGCCCCTGTTCACATTTAAGGGCTCCAGTGTAAACCGTAAGTTCCCCTCCAACAGCAAAGGGGACCTAACATCCCTGAAGCAACCCGAGCGAGTTCCAGAGGTCCCCAAGCCAACTCGAGTAGTACCCCCAGCTTCCCGCCACAACTCGAGAAACACCACAAAATTATCCCGTCAATGCGAGATGAGGAAGTTTTGTGATGCAGAATCTCAAGAGAACTAACACATTCCCTCTTGAAAGGCAAAAAGGTACTTGATACCCTTTATTCGACTCAGAAAGTTCCCTCACTCAGCCGTCCCCATTGGAGAGGAGAACACGCTTTATGGACTCAATTCGAGATGAGCCCCTGTTCACATTTAAGGGCTCGAGAGTAAACCAGAAGTTACCCTTCCAACACCAAAGGGGACCTGGCTTCCCTGAAGCAACCCGAGCGAGTTCCTGAGGTCCCCATACCAACTCGAGAAGTACCCCCAGCTTCCCGCCGCAACTCGAGCAACACCACAAAATTATCCCGTCAATGCGAGATGAGGAAATTTTGCGATGCATAATGTGAAGAAAAATCCCACATTCCCGCTTGAAAGGCAAAAGGGTACTTGACTCCCTTTAGGCGACTCAGAATGGTCCCTAACATCCGTTCTCATTGGAGAGAATAACACACTTTATGGACTCAAATCGAGAAGAGGCAATATTCCTGTTTAACGGCTTGAGAGTAATCCGGAATTTCCCCTCCCAGCACAAAATGTGACCTGACTTCCCTGAAGTAACTATAGTGAGTTCCTGAAGTCCACCTCACAACTCCAGAATTAGCCCCAGTATCCCGCCGCAATTCGTGAAACACCACAAAATTATCCCCTCAATGTGAGATGAGGAAATTTTTCGCTGCAGAATTTCAAGAGAAATCCCACATTCCCTCTTGAAAAGCAAAAGGGAACTTGACACACTTTATGCCATTCAGAAAGTTCCCTAACATCCATCCCCATTGGAGAGGAGAACACACTTTATGGACTCAACTCGAGAAGAGGCCCAATTCCCATTAAAGGACTCGATTGTAATCCGGAAGTCCCCCTTCCAGCACAAAAGGGGACCTGACTTCCCTGAAGTAACTCGAGTAAGTTCCTGAGGTCCTCGTCGTAACTCGAGAAATTCCCCCAGGTTCCATCGGCAATTCGAGAAACACCACAAAATTATCCCCAAATTTCTAGATGAGGATATTTTACACTGCCTAATCTCAAGAGAAATCCCACATTTACGCTTGAAAGGCAAAATGGTACTTGACTCCCTATATGCGACTCAAAATGTTCCCTAACATCCATCCTCATTGGAGAGGAGAACACATTTTAATGACTCAAATCGAGAAGAGGCAATATTCCCATTTAACGGCTCGAGAGTAATCTGGAAGTTCCCCTTCCAGCCCAAAAGGGGACCTGACTTCCCTGAAGTAATTCGAGTGAGATCCTGAGGTCCCCGCCGCAACCGGAGAACTACCCCCAGCTTCCCGCTGAAATTCGAGAAACACCACCATATTATCCCCTCAATGCGACATGAGGAAATTTTGCGCTGCAGAATCTCAAGACAAATCCCACATTCCCGATTGAAAGGCAAAAAGGTACTTGAAACACTTTATGCCACTCAGAAAGTCACTAACCTCCGTTTCCATTGGAGAGGAGAACACAATATATGGACTCAACTCGAGTAGAGGGCCTATTCCCATTAAATGGCCTATTCCCATTAAACGGTAATCGGGAAGTTCCCCTTCCAGCACAAAAGGGGACCGACTTCCCCGAAGTAACATGAGTGAGTTCCTGAGGTCCCCATCGCAACTCGAGAAGTACCCCCAACTTCCCGCCGCAATTCGAGAAACACCAAAAAATTATCTGCTCAATGCGAAATGAGGAAATGTTGTGCTGCAGAATCTCAAGAGAAATCCCACATTCACGCTTGAAAGGCAAAACGGTACTTGACTCCCTTGAGGAGACTCAGAATGTTCCCTAATATCCATCCCCATTAGAGAGGAGAACACATTTAATGGAGTCAAATCGAGAAGAGGCAATATTACTATTTAAAGGCTCGAGAGTAATCCGGAAGTTCCCCTTTCAACAAAAAAGGGGACTTGACTTCCCTGAAGCAACGTGAACGAGTTCCTGAGGTCGTTGTCGCACCTCAAGAATTACAACCTGCTTCCCGCCACAACTCGAGAAAAACCACCAAATTATTCCCTCAATGCGAGATGAAGTAATTTTGCGCTGCAGAATCTCAAGAGAAATTCCATATTCCCGCTTGAATGGCAAAAGTGTACTTGACACACGTTATACCACTCAGAAAGTTCCCTAACTTCCATCCCCATTGGAGAGGAGAACACACTTTATGGACGTAATTCGAGAAGAGGCCCTATTCCCATTAAAGGGCTCGAGAGAAATTCGGAAGTTTCCCTTGTAACACAAAAGGGGATTGACTTCCTTGAAGCAACCCGAGTGACTTCCTGAAGTCCCCGTCCCAATTCAAGAAGTACCCACAGGTTCCTGCCGCAAATCGAGAAACACCAAAAAATTATCCCCTCAATGCGAGATGAGGAAATTTTGCGCTGCAGAAGCACAAGAGAAATCCCACATTCCCGCTTGAAAGGCAAAATGGTACTTGACTCCCTTCAGATAACTCAGAATGCTCCCTAACATCCGTCCTCAGTGGAGAGGAGAACACATTTTATGGACTCAAATCGAGAAGAGGCAATATTCCTGTTTAACGGCTCGAGAGTAATCCGGAAGTTCCCCTTCCAGCACAAAATGGGACCTGACTTCCCTGAAGTAACTCGTGTGAGTTCCTGAAGTCCACCTCGCAACTCGAGAAGTACCCCCAGTATCCAGCCACAATTCGTGAAACACCACAAAATTATACCCTCAATGTGAGATGAGGTAATTTTTCGCTGCAGAATTTCAAGAGAAATACCACATTCCCGCTTGAAAAGCAAAAGGGTACTTCACACACTTTATGCCATTCAGAAAGTTCCCTAACATCCATCCCCATTGGAGAGGAGAACACACATTATGAACTCAACTCGAGAAGATGTCCTATTCCCATTAATGGGCTCGAGAATAATCCAGAAGTTTCTCCTCTGGCATAAAAGGGGACCTGTCTTCCCTGAAGTAACTCGAGTGAGTTCCTGAGGTCCAAGTCGCAACTCGAGAAAACCCCGCAGCTTCCAACCGCAATTACAAAATGATCCCCTCAATGCGAGAAGAGGAAATTTTGAGCTGCAGAATCTCAAGAGAAATCCCACATTCCCAATTGAAATGCAAAAGGGTACTTGAGTCCCTTTAGGCGATTCAGAATGGTCCCTAACATCCCTCTGCAGAGGAGAAGAGAACGCACTTGTCGACTCAAATCGAGAAGAGGCAATATTCCCATTTAACGGCTGGAGAGTAATCCGGAAGTTCCCCTTCCAACACAAAAGGGGACTTGACTTACCTGAAGAAACCAGAGCGAGTTCCTGAGGTCCCCGTTGCAATTCAAGAGTACCCCCTGCTTCCTTCCGCAATTCGAGAAACTCTACAAAATTACCCCTCAATGCGAGATGAGGAAATTTTGCGCTGCAAAATCTCAAGAGAAATCCTACATTCCTGCTTGAAAGGCAAAAGGGTACTTGACTCCCTTTAGGCGAATCAGAATGGTCCCTAACATTGGTCCTCAGTGGAGAGGAGAACACACTTTATGGACTCAAATGGAGAAGAGGCAATATTCCTGTTTAACGGCTCGAGAGTAATCCGGAAGTTCCCCTTCCAGCACAAAATGGGACCTGACTTCCCTGAAGTAACTCGAACGAGTTCCTGAAGTCCACCTCGCAACTCGAGAAGTATCCCCAGTATCCCGCCGCAATTCGTGAAACACCACAAAATTATCCCCTCAATGTGAGATGAGGAAATTTTTCGCTGCAGAATTTCAAGAGAAATCCCATATTCCCGCTTGAAAAGCAAAACGGTACTTGATACACTTTATGCCATTCAGAAAGTTCCCTAACATCCGTCCCCATTGGAGAGGAGAACACACTTTATGGACTCAACTCGAGAAGAGGCCCAATTCCCATTAAAGGACTCGATTGTAATCCGGAAGTTCCCCTTCCAGCACAAAAGGGGACCTGACTTCCCTGAAGTAACTTGAGTAAGTTCCTGAGGTCCTTGTCGCAACTCGAGAAATCCCCCCAGCTTCCAACCGCAATTCGAGAAATACCACAAAATTATCCCCTCAATGCGAGATGAGGAAATTTTGCGCTGCAGAATCTCAAGAGAAATCCCACATTCCCGCTTGAAAGGCAAAAGGGTGGAAGGAACAAGATGGCGGAGGAATAGGACAGAGAGACCACTCTCTCCCCCACAAATTCATCAAAAGAACATTTAAACGCCGAGTAAAGTCCACAAAACAACTTCTGAATGCTGGCAGAGGACGTCAGGCACCCAGAAAAGCAGCCCATTGTCTTCGAAAGGAGGTAGGAAAAAACATAAAAGATAAAAAGCGAGACAAAAGAAGTAAGGACGGAGCTCCGTCCCGGGAAGGGAGGCTTTAAAAAGAGAGAACTTTCCAAACACCAGGAAACACTCTCACTGGCGAATCTGTGGCAAGCATTGGAAGCTCAGAGGGCCACATAACCCTCTTTTTTTTAAGATTTTTTAAAAACCCACAGATTACCCGCCAAACGGTAACTCCCAGTGGAGAAGCAGCGCAGACGTCTGCATACGCCATTAGCAAGCGGGGGCTGGGCAGGGAGGAGCCCCTGAACTGCTTAGAGAGAGGACTGGGCTTGAATGCCGCGAGAACAATTTGAGAGAAATGGGGAGAGCAAAGCAGACTGTGGGATAGCTTCACCACGAGAAGGTGGAAAGCTCTAACCTACGAATCGGCCAGCCCTACTCACAGAATAAAGGACTGAGCAGAGTGAGGTGCCTGCGGCTGGCCCATCCCCCATCCCCCGCCGAGACAGGTAGGGAGCGCTGCCAGACCTGGAGCGGGCAAACGTGGCCCCAGAAAGGCATCTGATACAAACTGCAGACAGGCTTGTTGCTATTCAGGACTTCTTGGGCTCGGACCGGTCGATATCCCCCTGAGAAGGTGCGCCGGTTGGACACCCAGAAAACTGAGTGGTGGGGACTGGGGAGACGATAAGTCGCAGAGACCGCGCTCGCCAAACACCTGCTCCCCTGAGCTGCTCGGACCAGGGAAGGCACAAAACGCAGGCCCAACCAACTCTGCGCCTTTGTGGAGTACCTGAGAACCTGAACTTGAGCCGCTCAGACCTGGGAAGTGCATACAACCCGGCGCCGGCCTCAGACAGCTCCCGGCAGAGCAACCTAGAGCCTGTGCAGAATAGACTGGGACAGCATACATGCTGTGAGAGGGGGCAAACCCAGTGTGGCCGAGACGCTGCGAGCACTCCCCACAGACGCCAGAGATATTCAACTGCAGCGTTCCTCCCTTCCCAGAACAAGACTGAACAACTGAGCCTTAAAAAGTGTCCACCCACCCCCTAGTATCAGGGCGGAAATTAGACACTGAAGAAACCAGCAAACAGAAGCTAAAACAGAGGGAACAACCTTGGAAATGACAGATAGAGACGTCTAGAGGCTACTCCAAGAATAAGACCAAAAACCAGAGGCAAGAGGCTTAAGGCTGAATCGTGAGAACACCAGAGAACTCCTGACTCCAGGGAACATTAATCGATAGGAGCTCATCAAACGTCTCCATACCTACACTAAAACCAAGCACCACCCAAGGGTCAACAAGTTCCAGAACAAGACATACCACGCAAATTCTCCAGGAACACAACCCTGAGCTTCAATATACAGGCTGCCCAAAGTCACTCCAAACGCACTGCCATCTCAAAACTCATTACTGGACACTTCATTGCACTCCAGAGAGAACAAATCCAGCTGCACCCACCAGAACACCGACACAAGCTTCCATAACCCGGGAACTTTGACAAGTCACCTGTCCAACCCCACACACAGAGAGGAAACTACATAATAAAGAGATCTCCACAAACGGACAGAAGAGGGAAAGGCCACCCCAAGCAAAGCATTATAAGCAAGATGAAGAGGCAGAGAAATACCCAGCAAGTAAAGGAACAAGATAAATGCCCACCAACACAAACAAAAGAGGAAGATATAGGGAATCTACCTGATAAAGAATTTCGAATTTTGGTGGTGAAAATGATTCAAAATCTTGAAAGCAAAATGGAGTTACAGATAAATAACCTGGAGAAAAGGATGGAGAAGATGGAAGAAAGGTTTAAGAAGGACTCAGAGGAAATAAAAAAGAGTCAATATATAATGAATAATGCAATAGATGAGATCAGAAACATCCTGGAGGGAACAAACAGTAGAATAACAGAGGCAGAAGACAGGATAAGCGAGCAAGAAGATAGAATTGTAGAAATAAATGAAACAGAGAGGAAAAAAAAAAACAAATTTAAAGAAATGAGGACAATATTAGAGACCTCAGGGACAATGTTAAATGCTCCAACATTCGAATCATAGGAGTCCCAGAAGAAGAAGACAAAAAGAAAGACCATGAAAGAATACTTGAGGAGATAATAGTTGAAAACTTCCCTAAAATAGGGAAAGAAATAATCACAAAAGTCAAAGAAACCCAGAGAGTCCCCAACAGGATAAACCCAAGGCGAAATACTCCAAGACACGTATTAATCAAATTAACAAAGATCAAACACAAAGAATAAATATTAAAAGCAGCAAGGGAAAAACAGCAAATAACACACAAGGGGATTCCCATAAGGATAACAGCTGATCTTTCAACAGAAACTCTTCAGGCCAGGAGGGAATGGCAAGACATACTTAAAGTGATGAAAGAAAATAACCTACAGCCCAGACTACTGTACCCAGCAAGGATCTAATTCAAATATGAAGGAGAAATCAAAAGATGTACAGACAAGCAAAAGCTGAGAGAATTCAGCATCACCAAACCAGCTCTCCAAGAAATGCTAAAGGATCTTTTCTAGACAGGAAACACAGAAAGGGTGTATAAACTCGAACCCAAGGCAATAAAGAAAATGGCTACGGGATCGTACTTATCAATAATTACCTTAAACTTAAATGGATTGAATGCCCCAACCAAAAGACAAAGGCTGGCTGAATGGATACAAAAACAAGACCCCCACATACGTTGTCTGCAAGAGACCCACCTCAAAACGAGGGACACATACAGACTGAAAGTGAAGGGCTGGAAAAAGATATTCCATGCAAATAGAGACCAAAAGAAAGCAGGAGTAGCAATACTCATATCAGATAAAATAGACTTTAACACAAAGGCTGTGAAAAGAGACAAAGAAGGAAACTACATAATGATCGAAGTATCAATCCAAGAAGAAGATATAACAATTATAAATATTTATGCACCCAACATAGGAGCACCACAATATGTAAGACAATTACTAACAAGTATGAAAGGGGAAATTAACAATAATGCAATAATGGTGGGAGATTTTAATACCCCACTTACATCTATGGATAGATCAACTAAACAGAAAATTAACAAGGAAACACAAACTTTAAATGATACAATAGACCAGTTAGACCTAATAGATAGCTATAGGACATTTCACCCCAAAACAATGAATTTCACCTTTTTCTCAAGTGCACACGGAACCTTTTCCAGGATAGATCACATCCTGGGCCATAAATCTAGCCTTGGCAAATTCAAAAAATTTGAAATCTTTCCATGCATCTTTTCTGACCACAATGCAGTAAGATTAGATCTCAATTACGGGAGAAAAACTATTAAAAATGCCAACATATGGAGGCTGAACAACACGCTGCTGAATAATGAACAAATCATAGAAGAAATCAAAAGAGAAATCAAAATATGCATAGAAATGAATGAAAATGAAAACACAACAACCCAAAACCTCTGGGACACTGTAAAAGCAGTACTAAGGGGGAAGTTCATAGCAATACAGGCACACAACAAGAAACAAGAAAAAAGTCAACTAAATAACCTAACTCTACATCTAAAGGAACTAGAAAAGGAAGAAATGAAGAACCCCAGGGTCAATAGAAGGAAAGAAATCGTAAAAATTAGGGCAGAGATAAATGCAAAAGAAACAAAAGAGACCATAGCAAAAATCAACAAAGCCAAAAGCTGGTTCTTCGAGAAGGTAAATAAAATTGACAAACCACTAGCCAGACTTATCAAGAAACAAAGGGAGAAGAACCAAATCAATAAAATTAGAAATGAAAATGGAGAGATCACAACTGACAACACAGAAATACAAAGGATTATTAGAGAATACTATCAGCAATTATATGGCAATAAAATGAATAACCTGGAAGAAATGGACAAATTCCTAGAAAAGTACAACTTTCCAAAACTGAACCAGGAAGAAATAGAAAATCTGAACAGACCCATCACAAGCACGGAACTAGTGGCTGTAATCAAGAATCTTCCAGCAAACAAAAGCCCAGGTCCAGACGGCTTCACAGCCGAATTCTACCAAAAATTTAGAGAAGAGCTAACACCTATTCTACTCAAACTCTTCCAGAAAATTGCTGAGGAAGGGAAACTTCCAAACTCATTCTATGAGGCCACCATCACCCTAATCCCAAAACCTGGTAAAGACCCCACAAAAAAAGAAAACTACAGGCCAGTATCACTGATGAACATAGATGCAAAAATCCTTAACAAAATTCTAGCAATCAGAATCCAACAACACATTAAGAAGATCATACATCATGACCAAGTGGGCTTTATCCCAGGAATGCAAGGATTCTTCAATATCCGCAAATCAATCAACGTAATACACCACATTAACAAACTGAAAAATAAAAATCATATGATTATCTCGATAGATGCAGAGAAAGCCTTCGACAAAATTCAACATCCATTTATGATAAAAACCCTCCAGAAAGTGGGAATAGAAGGGACATATCTCAACATAATAAAAGCTATATATGACAAACCCACAGCAAACATTATCCTCAATGGTGAAAAACTGAAAGCATTTTCCCTAAAGTCAGGAACAAGACAAGGATGCCCACTCTCACCACTACTTTTCAACATAGTTCTGGAAGTTTTGGCCACAGCAATCAAAGCAGAAAAAGACATAAAAAGAAATCCAAATTGGAAAAGAAGAAGTAAAACTTTCACTGTTCGCTGATGATATGATCCTCTACACAGAAAACCCTAGAGACTCTACCAGAAAACTACTAGAGCTAATCAATGATTACAGTAATGTTGCAGGATATAAAATCAACACACAGAAATCCATTGCATTCCTATACACCAATAATGAGAAAATAGAAAGAGAAATTAAGGAAACTATTCCATTCACTGTTGCAACGAAAAGAATTAAATACTTAGGAATATATCTACCTAAGGAAACAAAAGACTTGTACATAGAAAACTATAAAACACTACTGAAAGCAATCAAAGAGGACACTAATAGATGGAGAAATATACCATGTTCATGGATTGGAAGAATAAATATTGTAAAAATGAGTATACTACCCAAAGTAATTTATACATTAAATGCAATCCCTATCAATCTACCAACGATATTTTTCACAGAACTAGAACAAATAATCTCACAATTTGTATGGAAATACAAAAAACCTCGAATAGCCAAAGCAATCTTGAGGAAGAAAAATGGAACTGGGGGAATTAGCCTGCCGGACTTCAGGCTCTACTACAAAGCCACAGTCATCAAGACAGTATGGTACTGGCATAAAGACAGAAATATAGATCAATGGAACAAAATAGAAAGCCCAGAGATAAATCCACGCACCTATGGACACCTCATCTTTGACAAAGGAGGCAAGAATATAAAATGGAGAAAAGACAGTCTCTTTAACAAGTGGTGCTGGGAAAACTGGTCAGCCACTTGGAAAAGAATGAAACTAGAACACTTCCTAACACCATACACAAAAATAAATTCAAAATGGATTAGAGAGCTAAATGTAAGACCAGAAATTATAAAACTCCTAGAGGAGAATGTAGGCAAAACACTCTCCGACATAAATCACAGCAGGATCCTCCATGACCCACCTCCCAGAATATTGTAAATAAAAGCAAAAATAAACAAATGGGACCTAATTAAAATCAAAAGCTTCTGCACAGCAAAGGAAACTATAAGTAAGGTGAAAAGACAGCCTTCAGAATGGGAGAAAATTATAGCAAATGAAGCAACGGATAAAGGATTAATCTCAAAAATATACAAGCAGCTCCTGCAGCTCAATTCCAGAAAAATAAATGACCCAATAAAAAAATGGGAAAAAGAACTAAACAGACATTTCTCCAAAGAAGACATACAGATGGCTAACAAACACATGAAAAAATGCTCAACATCCCTCATAATCAGAGAGGTGCAAATCAAAACAACAATGAGATAGCATTTCACACCAGTCAGAATGGCTGCTATCCAAAAGTCTACATGCAATAAATGCTGGAGAGGGTGTGGAGAGAAGGGAACCCTCTTACACTGTTGGTGGGAATGCAAACTAGTACAGCCACTATGGAGAACAGTGTGGAGATTCCTCAAAAAACTGGAAATAGAACTGTCATATGATCCAGCAATCGCACTCCTGGGCATACACACCGAAGAAACCAGAATTGAAAGAGACACATGTACTCCAATGTTCATTGCAGCACTGTTTATAATAGCCAGGACATGGAAGCAACCTAGATGTCCATCTGCAGACGAATGGATAAGAAAGCTTTGGTACATATACACAATGGAGTATTATTCAGCCATTAAAAATAATACATTTGAATCAGTTCTAATGAGGTGGATGAAACTGGAGCCTATTATACAGAGTTAAGTAAGCCAGAAAGAAAAACACCAATACAGTATACTAACGCATATATATTGAATTTAGAAAGATACAAATGATAACCCTGTATTTGAGACAGCAAAAGAGACACAGATGTATAGAACAGTCTTTGGGACTCTATGGGAGAGGGTGAGGGTGGGATGATTTGGGAGAATGGCATTGAAACACGTATGTTGTCATATGTGAAACGAATCACTAGTTCAGGGTCAATGCATGTTATAGGATGCTCGGGGCTGGCATGCGGGGATGACCCAGAGGGAGGATAAAGAGAGGAGGGAGGTGGGAGGGGGGTTCAGGAGGGGGAACTTATGTAAACCCGGGGCGAATTCATGTCAATGTATGGCAAAACCAACCAATATAATATTGTAAAATAATTTGCCTCCAATAAAAAATAAATTAATTACCAAAAAAAAAACAAAAACAAAGATACCGTAAAAAAAAAAGAAATTAAAAAAAAAAGAGATGAGGCCCTATTCCCATTTAATGGCTCAAGAGTAAACTGGAAGTTCCCCTCCTACCACAAAAGGGGACCTTCCTTCCCTGAAGAAACCCGAGCGAGTTCCTGAGGCCCCCGTAGCAACTCGAGAAGTACAAAACTTCCCGCCATAAATCGAGAAACATAACAAAATTATCCCCTCAATGTGAAATGACTAAAATTTTTTGCTGCAGAATCTCAAGAGACATCCCTCTAGAAAGGCAAAAGTGTACTTGACAAACTTTATGAGACTCAGAATGTTCTCTCACACAGCCATCCCCATTGGTGAGGAAAACACACTTTTTGGACTCAACACGAGAAGAGGCGCTATTCCCCTTTAACGATTCGAGAGTAATCCTGAGGTTTCCCCTACTTCACAAAAGGGGAATTTACTTCCCTGAAGGAACCCGAGTGAGTTCCTGACGTCCCTGTCGCAACTCGAGATGTACCCCCAGCTTCTGGCCTCAACAGGCGTAACACCACAAAATTATCCGCTCAATGCGAGATGTGGAAATTTTGCACTGTACAATTCAAGAGAAATTCCACATTCCCGCCTGAAAATCAAAAGGGTACTTGACAGCCTTTATGTGACTCATAAATTTCCCTCACACATCTGTCCCCATTAAAGAGGAAAACACACTTTATGGACTCAAACCTAGAAGAGGCCCTATTACCATTTAAGGGCTCGAGAGTAACAGCGAAGTTTGCCAACCAACACAAAATGGGACCTGACATGCCTAAAGTAACTAGAGTGAGTTCCTGAGGTCTTCGTCGCTACTCGAGAAGTTCCCCCAGCTTCTCGCCTCAACAGGAGAAACATCAGAAAATTATCCCTTCAATGCGTGATGAGGAAATTTTGCGCAGCACTTTTCAAGAGAAATCCCACATTCTCGACTGAAAATCAAAAGGGTACTTGACACCCTTTATGTGACATACAAATTTCCCTCACACAGACATCCCAATTGGAGAGGAGAACACATTTTATGGACTCAACTCTTGAAGAGGCCCTATTCCCATTTAACAGCTCGAGAGTAATCCGGAAATTCCCCTTCCAACAAAAAGGGGACCTGACCTCCCTGAAGCAACCCGAGCGAGTTCCTGAGTTCCCCGTCGCAACTCGAGAAATACACCAATCTTCCCGCCGCAACTCAAGAAACACCACAAAATTTTCCCCTCAATGCGAGATGAGGAAATTTTCCACTGCAGAATCTCAAGAAAAATCAAATATTCCCACTTCAAAGGCAAAAGTGTACTTGACACCCTTTATGGGACTCAGAAAGTTCCCTCAATCAGCCATCCCCATTGGAGAGTAGAACACACTTTATGGACTCAAATCGAGAAGAGGCCCTATTCCCATTTAACGGATCGAGAGTAATCCCCATATTCCCCTCCCAACACAAAAGCGGACCTGATTTCCCTGATGAAACCCAAGCGAGTTAATGAGGTCCCCGTCGCAACTCGAGAAGTTCCCCCAACTTACCGCCGAAACTCGAGAAACACCACAAAATTATCCCCTCAATGTGAGGTGAGGAAATTTTGCGCTGCAGAATCTCAAGATAAATCCTACTTTCCCGCTTGAAAGGCAAACAGGTACTTGAAACGCTTTATGCGACTCAGAAATATCCCTCACACAGTCGTCTCCATTGGAGAGTAGAAACTACTTTATGGACTCAACTCGAGAAGAGGCCCTATTTCCATTTAAAGGCTCGAGAGTAATCCCGAAATTCCCTTTCCATTAAATAGGGGACCTAACTTCCCTGAAGCAACACGAGCGAGTTCCTGAATTTCATGTCGCAACTCGATATGTACCCCAAGCTTCCCGCCTCAACAGGAGAAACACAACAAAATTATCCCCTCAATGCGAGATGAGGAAATTTTGCCCAGCACTATTCAAGAGAAATCCCACATTCTCGCCTGAAAATCAAAAGGGTACTTGACACTCTTTATGCGACACATAAATTTCCCTCACACAGACGTCCCAATTGGACAGGAGAAAACACTTTATGGACTCAACTCGAGAAGAGGCCCTATTCCCATTTAATAGCTCGAGAGTAATCCGGAAGTTCCCCTTCCAACACAAAATGGGACCTGAATTCTCTGAAGCAACCCGAGTGAGTTCCTGAGGTCCCCGTCGCAACTCAAGAAATACCCCAATCTTCCCACCGCAACTCGAGAAACACCAGAAAATTATTCCCTTAATGCGAGATGAGGATATTTTGCGCAGCAGATCTCAAGAGGAATCCCACATTTCAGCTTGAAAGGCAAAAGGGTACTTGACAACAATAATTCGACTCAGAAATTTCCCTAACACTGTTAGTCCCCGTTGGAGAGGAGAACACACTTTATGGACTCAACTCGAGAGGAGGCCCTATTCCCATTTTACAGCTCCAGAGTAATCCCGAATTTCCCCTTCCAACACAAAATGGGGCCTGACTTCCCTGAGGAAACCCGAGCTAGTTGCTGAAGTCCCCGTCGCAACTCTAGAAGTAACCCCAGCTTCCCGCCACAACTCGAGAAACACCACAAAATTATCTCCTCAATGCAAGAGGAGGAAATTTTATGCTTCAGAATCCCAAGAAAAATCCCACATTCCCTCTTGAAAGGCAAAAGTGTACTGGACACCCTTTATGCGACTCAGAAAGTTCCCTCACTCAGCCGTCCCCATTGGAGAGGAGAACACACTTTATGAATTCAACTCGAGAAGAGGCCAATTCCCATTTAACGACTCGACAGTAATCCCGAAGTTCCCCTTCGAACACAAAAAGGGACCTGACTTCCCTGTAGCAACCCGAGCGAATACCTGAGGTCCCCATCACAATTTTTTGCTGCAGAATCTCAAGAGAAATCCCACATGCCCGCTTGAAAGGAAAAATGTTACTTGACACCCTTTATGTGACTCACAATGTTCCCTGACATAGCCATCCTCATTGGAGAGGAGAACACACTTTTTAGACTCAACTTGAGAAGAGGCAATATTCCCATTTAATGGCTGGAGAGTAATCCGGAAGTTCCCCTTCCAACACAAAAGTGAACTTGACTTCCCTGAAGCAACCCGAGCGAATTCCTGAGGTCCCCGTCGCAACTCGAGAATTACACCCAGCTTCCCGCCACATCTCGAAAAACACCACAAAATTATCCCCTCAAGGCGAGATGGGGAAATTTTGCACTGCACAATCAAGAGAAATTCCACATATTCGCCTGAAAGGTAAAAGGGTACTTGACACACTTTATTCAGTTTAGTTCAGTCGCTCAGTCGTGTCCGACTCTCCGCGATCTAATGGATCACTGTGCGCCAGGCCTCCCTGTCCATCACCCACTCCCAGAATTCACTCAAACTCATGTCCACAGAGTCGGTGATGCTATCCAGCCATCTCATTCTCTGTCGTCCCCTTCTCCTCCCGTTCCCAACCTTTCCTAGCATCAGAATCTTATCCAGTGAGTCAACTCGTCTCATGAGTTGGCCAAAGTATTGCAGTTTCAGCATTAGAATCAGTCCTTCCAATGAACACCCAGGATTGATCTCCCTTAGAATGGAGTGGTTGGATCTTCTTGAAGTACAAGGGACTCTCAAGAGTCTTCCCCAACACCACAGTTCAAAAGCATCAATTCTTCGGCAATCAGCTTTCCTCACAGTCCAACTCTCACATCCTTACATGACCACGGGAAAAACCATAGCCTTGACTAGACGGACATTGCTGGCAAAGTAATGTCTCTGCTTTTTAATATCCTATCAAGGTTGGTCATAACTTTCCTTCCAAGGAGTAAGCGCCTTTTAATTTCATGACTGCAATCAGCATTTGAAGTGATTTTGGAGCCCAAAAAAATAAAGTATGACACTGTTTCCACTGTTTTTCCATCTATTTCCAGTGAAGTGATGGGACCAGATTCCATGATCTTTGTTTTGTGAATGTTGAGCTTCAAGCCACACTTTTCACTCTCCTCTTTCACTTTCATCAAGAGGCTTTTAAGTTCCTCTTCACTTTCTGCCCTAAGGGTGGTGTCATCTGCATATCTGAGGTTATTGATATTTCTCCCAGCAATCTTGATTCCAGCTTGTTCTTCCAGCCCAGCATTTCTCATGAAGTACTCTGATTTAAGTCAAATAAGCAAGGTGACAATATACAACCTTGACGTAAACTTTATCCTATTTGGAACCAGTCTGTTGTTCCATGTACAGTTCTGAGTGTTGCTTCCTGACCTGCATACAGGTTTCTCAAGAGGCAGCTCAAGTGGTCTGATATTCCCATCTCTTTCAGAATCTTCCACAGTTTATTGTGATCCACACAGTCAAAGGCTTTGGCATAGTCAATGAAGCAGAAATAGATGTTTTTTTCTGGAACTCTCTTGCTTTCTTCATGATCCAGCCGATGTTGGCAATTTGATCTCTGGTGCCCCTGCCTTTTCTAAAACCCGCTTGAACATCTGGGAGTTCACGGATCACATATTGCTGAAGCCTGGCTTGGAGAATTTTGAGCATGACTTTACTAGCGTGTGAGATGAGTGCAATTGTGCGGTTGTTTGAGCATTCTTTGGCATTGCCTTTCTTTGGGATTGGAATGAAGACTGACCTTTTCCAGTCCTGTGGCCACTGCTGAGTTTTCCAAATGTGTTGGCATATTGAGTGCAGCACTTTCACAGCATCATCTTTCAAGATTTGAAATAGCTCAACTGGAATTCCATCATTCCCACTAGCTTTGTTCGTAGTGATGCTTTCTAAGGCCCACTTGACTTCACATTCCATGATGTCTGGCTCTAGGTCAGTGATCACATTATCGTGACTATCCTGGTCGTGAAGATCTTTTTTGTACAGTTCTTCTGGGTATTCTTGCCACCTCTTCTTAATATCTTCTGCTTCTGTTAGGTCCATGCCATTTCTGTCCTTTATCGAGCCCATCTTTGCATGAAATGTTCCCTTGGAATCTCTAATGTTCTTGAAGAGATCTCTTGTTTTTCCTGTTCTGTTGTTTTCCTCTATTTCTTTGCATTAATCACTGAGGAAAGCTTTCTTATCTCTCCTTGCTATTCTTTGGAACTCTGCATTCTAATGCTTATATCTTTCCCTTTCTCCTTTGCTTTTCTCTTCTCTTCTTTTCACAGCTATTTTAAGGCCACCACAGACAGCCATTTTGCTTTTTTTGCATTTCTTTTCCATGGGGATGCTCTTGGTCCCTGTCTCCTGTACAATGTCACGAACCTCCGTCCAGAGTTCATCAGGCACTCTATCAATCAGATCTAGGCCCTTAAATCTATTTCTCACTTCCACTGTATAATCATAAGGGATTTGATTGAGGTCATATCTGAATGCTCAAGGGGTTTTCCCTACTTTCTTCAATTTAAGTCTGAATTTGGCAATAAGGAGTTCGTGATCTGAGCCACAGTCTGTTCCTGGTCTTGTTTTTGCTAACTGTATACAGCTTCTCCATCTTTGGCTGCAAAGAATATAATCAATCTGATTTCGGTGTTGACCATCTGGTGATGTCCACGTGTAGACTCTTCTCTTGTGTTGTTGGAAAAGGGTGTTTGCTATGACCAGTGCGTTCTCTTAACAAAACTCTATTAGACTTGGCCTTGCTTCTTTCCGTGCTCCAAGGCCTAATTTGCCTGTTACTCCAGGTGTTTATTGACTTCCTACTTTTGCATTCCATTCCCCTAGAATGAAAAGGACATCTTTGTTGGGTGTTAGTTCTAAAAGGTCTTGTAGGTCTTCATAGAACCTTTCAACTTCGGCTTCTTCAGCGTTACTGGTTGGGGCATAGGCCTGGATTACTGTAATGTTGAATGGTTTGCCTTGGAAACGAACAGAATTCATTCTGTCGTTTTTCAGATTGCATCCAAGTACTGCATTTTGGACTCTTTTGTTGACCATGATGGCTACTCCATTTTTTCTAAGGGATTCCTGCCCACAGTAGTAGATATAATGGTCATCTGATTTAAATTCACACATTCCAGTCCATTTTAATTCACTGATTCCTAGAATGTCTATGTTCACTCTTGCCATCTCTTGTTTGACCACTTCCAATTTGCCTTGATTCATGGACCTAACATTCCCGGTTCCTATGCAATATTGTTCTTTACAGCACCGGACCTTGCTTCTATCACCGGTCACATCCACAACTGGGTACTGATTTTGCTTTTCTCCATCCCTTCATTCCTTCTAGAGTTATTTCTCCACTGATCTCCAGTAGCATACTGGGCACCTACCGACCTGGGGAATTCCTCATTCAGTATCCTGTCATTTTGCCCTTTGATACTCTTCATGGGGTTCTCAAGGCAAGTATACTGAAGTGGTTTGCCATTCCCTTCTCCAGTGGAGCACATTCGGCTGTGGTCCATGTGATCAGATCGACTAGATTCTTGTGATTATGATTTCAGTGTGTCTGCCCTCTGATGCCCCCTCACAACACCTATCATCTTATTTAGTTTCTCTTACCTTGGGTGTGGGATATCTCTTCACAGCTAATCCAAGAAAGCGCAGCTGCTGCACCTTACCTTGGATGAGGGGTATGTCCTCAAGGCCGCCCCTCCTGACCTTGAACGTGAGTAGATCCTCTCGGCCCTCCCACGCACAGCCACCGCCTATTGGACGTGGGGTACCTCCTCTCGGCCGCCTGCCCTGGCCTCAGGCGTGTGGTAGCTCCTCATGTCCGTGCATCTTTGCATGGTCGGCTGCTCCAGGGCTGGCATCTCTCCCATCTGCGCGGGTGGGGCCGGGGTCTCTCAGGTCTGCGCCAATGGCTGAGTCTCAGAAAATTCCCTCACACAGTTGTCCCCATTGGGGAGGAGAACACAATTTATGGACTCAACTCGAGAAGAGGCCCTATTCCCATTTAACGGCTCGAGAGTAATCCCGAAGTTCCCCTTCCAACACAAAAGGGGACCTGACTTCCCTGAAGCAACCTGAGTGAGTTCCTGAGGTCCTCTTTGCTACTCAAGAATTACCCCCAGCTTCCCGCCGTAACACTAGAAACACCACAAAATTATCCCCTCAATGCTAGATCAGGAAATTTTGCACTGCACAATTCAAAAGAAATCCCATGTTCCCGCTGGAAAGGCAAAACTGTACTTTACACCCTTTATGTGACTCAGAAATTTCCCTCACACAGCTGTCCCCATTGGAGAGGAGAACACACTTTTTGGACTCAACTCGAAAAGAGGCTCTATTCCCATGTAATGGCTCCAGAGTATTCCCGAAATTCCCCTTCCTTCACAAAAGGGGAATTGACTTCCCTAAAACATTACGAGCGAGTAGCTGAGGTCCCCGTGGCAACTGGAGAAGTATACCCAGCTACCCCCAACTCGAGAAACACCACAAAATTATCTCCTCAAAGTGAAATGAGGAAATTTTGGGCTGCAGATCTAAAGAAAAGACCCACATTCCCGCTTGAAAGGCAAAAGGTTACTTGACAAACTTTGTGCGACTCAGAAAGTTCCCTCAAACAGCCGCCCCATTGGAGAGGAAATCACAATTTTTGGACTAAACTCGAGAAGAGGTCCTATTCCCATTTAACGGCTCGAGAGTAATCCGGAAGTTGCCCTTCCAACAAAAAAGGTGACCTTATTCCCTGAAGCAACCCGAGCTAGTTCCTGAGGTCCCTGTTGCAACTCGAGAAGTACCTACAGCTTCCCACCGCAACTCGAGAAACACCACAAAATTATCCCCTCAAAGTGAAATGAGGAAATTTTGGGCTGCAGAATTTCAAGAGAATTCCCACATTCCCGCTTGAAAGGCATGTGTTCTTGACACCCCTTATGCGACTCAGAAAGTTTCCTCAAACAGCATTCCCGATTGGAGAGTAGAACTCACCTTATGGACTAAACTCGAGAAGAGGCTCTATTCCCATTTAATGCCTCTGGAGTAACCTGGAAGTTCCTCTTCCAACACAAAAGGGGAACTGACTTTCCTGAAGCAAACCGAGCGAGTTCATGAGGTCCTCGTCGCAACTCGAGAAGTACCCCAAGATTCCCATAGACACTAGAGAAAAACAACAAAATTATCCCCACAATTCGAGTTGAGGAAATTGTGCGCTGCAGAATCTCAAGAGAAATCCGACATTCCCTGTTGAAAGGCAAAAGGATACATGATATCCTTAATGGGACTCAGAAAGTTCCCTCACACAGCCGTCCCCATTTGAGAGGAGAACACACTTTATGGTCTTACCTCAAGAAGAGGCCCTTTTCCCAATTAACGTCGTGAAAGTAATCCCGAATTTCCACTTGCTTCACAAAAGGGGATTTGACTTCCCTGAAGCAACCGGAATGAGTTCCCGAGGTCGTCGTTGTACCTCGAACATTACTGCCAGCTTCCCGCCACTTCTCGGGAAACACAACAAAATTATCCCCTCAGTGCGAGAAGAGGTAATTTTGTGCTGTAGGATCTCAAGAGAAAAGCCACATTCCCGATTGAAAGTCAAAATGGTAGTGACACCCTTTATGTGACTCAGAAAGTTCCCTCACACATATGTCCCAATTGGAGAGGAAAAAACACTTTATGGACTCAACACGAGAAGAGGCCCTACTCCCATTTAATGGCTCAAGAGTAATCCGGAAGTTCCCCTTCCAACACAAAAGGGGACCTGACTTCCCTGAAGCAACCCGAGTGAGTTCCTGAGGTCCCCGTCTCAAATCGAGAAGTACCCCCAGCTTCCCGCCAAATCTCCAGAAACACCACAAAAATATGGCCTCAATGCGACATGAGGAAATTTTGCGTGGCAGTATCTCAAGAGAAATCCCACATTCCCACTTGAAAGGCAAAAGGGTACTTGACACCCTTTTTGTGACTCAGAAATTTCCCTCACACAGCCGTCCCCATTGTAGAGGAGAACACACTTTACGGACTCAATTCTAAATGAGGCCCTATTCCCATTAAATGGCCTGAAAGTAATCCAGAAGTTCCCCTTTCAACACAAAACGGAGACCTGACTTCCCTGAAGCAACCCGATCTAATTCCTGTAGTCCCCGTTGCAACTCTAGAAGTACCCCCAGCTTCCCGCTGTAACTCGAGAAACACCACAAAGTATCGCCTCAATGTGCAATGAGGAAATTTTGCGTGGCAGTATCTCAAGAGAAATCCCACATTCCCACTTGAAAGGCAAAATGGTACTTGACACCCTTTATGCGACTCAGAAATTTCCCTCACACAGCCGTCCCCATTGGAGAGGAAAACACACTTTTTGGACTCGACCTGAGTGAAGGACCTATTCCCATTTAACGCCTGGAGAGTGATCTGGAAGTTCCCATTCCAACACAAAAGGAGAGCTGACTTTCCTGAAGCAACCCCAGCGAGTTGCTGAGGTCCCCGTGGCAACTAGAGAAATACCCACAGCTTCCCATCGAAACTCTAGAAACACCACACAAATATGGCCTCAATACGAGATGAGGAAATTTTGGGCAGCAGAATCTCAAGAGAAATCCCACATTACCGCTTGAAAGGAGAATGGGAACTTGACACCCTTTATGCGACTGAGAAAGTTCACTAACACAGCCGTCCCCATTGGAGAGGAGAACAAAATTTACGGACTCAACTCGAGAAGAGGCCCTATTCCCATTGAACTGCTCGAGAGTAATCCCGCAGTTCCCCTTCCAACACAAAGGGAAACTGACTTCTCAGAAGCAACACGGGGGATTACCTGAGGTCCCTGTCGCAAATCGAGAGGGAGCCGAAGCTTCCCACCGACACTCAAGAAAAACCACAAGATTGTGCCTCAAGGCGAGATGAACAACATTTCCGTTTCAGATTCGGTAAGAGAAATTCCACATTCCCACTTGAAACTCGACAGGTTACTTAACATCTTTTATGTGACTAAAAACTAAACCGACATACACAGCCCCAATCCCGAGGAACACCGAGTTTCTTGCCACACTAACAAAATGCCCCGTTTTCCACTTCTCTTTTACAGATGAGAGTTGATTCCTCTGCTTTCTCTTGAATGGAATCCAGATGTTCCGGTCGCACAGGACCTGTAGGCAGGTACAACCTTGAAACTCGGGAGGATAATCGGTTTTCAAAACACAAGTGGAAAAGGTACGGATGTCACCATCCAATCGAGATATTCTGTCTGATTCTACTGCACAGGTTCAAATGTTTCCTCGAGTATCAACTCAGAGGACGAATGGAGTCCTGACTCCATGAGCATACTCTATACAACCTCCAGGTACAAATGCAACTCTAAAGTGGCCCATCAACGGTATTATAACTCGAGAAGAAAGCGCAGTTCCAGGATTGAATAAGATACGAGGCCTGAATACCCTGGAGAATTTTGAGAGCAACCGCGCAATCCCTCTCTCCACTGGAGAAGAACAAACAGTTGCTCGACTCATTGCTCAATGCGGCCCTATTTCTGTGCTTCTCCTTATAGAGGAATCCCGAGGTTCCCCTTTCGACAGTATAGGAGACCTGAGGTCCCTGGGGCAACACGAGTGAGTTCCTTACATCCCCATCGCAACTCGAGAGGAATCCCCAGCTTCCCAACACAAGCCAAGAAACAACACAAAATTATCCCTTCAATGCGAGATGAGGACTTCTTTGGGCGGCAGAGTCTCAAGAGAAATGCCACATTCCCTCTTGAAAGGCGATTGGGTACTTGTCACCCTTTATGCGACCCAAATACTTCCCTGACATAGCCGTCCACATTGACGCGAAGCACACAATTTATGTACACAACACTACATGTGGCCCTATTCGTATCCTGAGCCTAGACATGAATCTTAAGTTTCCCTTCCAACAGCAAATGATTTTGAACATCTTGGGACAACGAGAGTGGGTTCCAGAGGTCCCCGTTGCAACTCAAGAACCACACCAAGCTTTCCCCCGCAACACGAGAAAAACGACAATGGTACCCCATCAATGCGAGATGAGGAAATATTCTGCTGCAGAATCTCAATAGAAATCCCATATTCCCACTTGAAACTCGAACGGTACTTGACAGCCATTATGTGACTCAAAAAGTTCCCTACCATACCTGTCCCCCTGAAGAGGAGTACACAATTTACGAACTGAACTTGAGATGAGGCCCCATTCCCATTTAAGGTCTCGAGAGTAAACCCGAAGTTCCCCGTACCACTCAAAAGAGGACCTGACTTCCCTGAAGCAACACTAGCTATGACATGAGGTCCCCCTCGCAACTCGAGAAGAACCCCAAACTTTCCTGTGCAATGTGAGAAATACCAAAATTTTCCCCTCAATGTAAGATGAGGAACACTTCCACTGCAGAGTTTCAAGAGGAATCTCACATTCCCGCTTGAAACTCAAAAGACCACTTGACACCATTTATTCTACTCAAAAAGTTCCCTAACAAACATCACCACTGGAGACGTGCACACAGTTTACAGACTTAAATTGAGATGAGGCCCTATTCCCATTTAACAGCTCGAGAGTAATCCCGAAGTTCCTCTTCCAACAAAAAATGGAACTAACTTCTCTGAAGGAACACGGGGATTTCCTGAGTTCCCCATCACAACTCGAGGGGTAGCCCAAGCTTCCCGCCACAAGAAAAACCACAAGATTCTTCCCTCAAGGCGAGATGAAGAACATTTCCATTTCAGTTTCGCAAGAGAAATTCAAATGTAACATCGAGTATCAACTCAAAGGGCGAGTGGAGACCTGACTGCATGAGCATACTCTATACCATCTCCAGGTACAAATTCAACTCTAATGTGGCCTAACACTCGTATTACAACTCGAGAAGAAAGCGTAGTTCCAGGTCAGAACAAGAGAGGAGAACTGAATCCCCTGGAGAATATTGAGAGCAACCGGAGATCCCTGTCTCCACGGGAGAAGAACAAACAGTTCCCTGACTCAACGCTCGATGCGGCCCTATTCCTCTGCTTCTCCTTATAGAGGAATCCTGAGTTTCCCCTTTCAACACTATAGGAGACCTGACTTCCCTGGGTCAACACGAGCAAGTTCCTGACATCCCCGTCGCAACTCAAGATGAACCCCAACTTCCCGAAGCAACTCAAGAAACACCACAAAATTATCCCCTCAATGCGAGATGAGGAATTTTTTCCGTGTCAGTGTCTCAAGAGAAATCCCACATTCTAGCTTGAAAGGCGAACAGGTACTTGACACACTTTATGTGACTCAGAAAGTTCCCTACCATAGCCATCCCCACTCGAGAGGAGCACACAATTTATATTCTTAACTTGAGATGAGGCCCTATTATCATTTAACGACTCGAGAGTAATCCAGAAATCCCCCTTCCAACAAAAAATGGACCTGACTTCTCTGAAGAGACACGGGGATTTCCTGAGGTCCCCATTGCAACTCAAGAGGGAGCCCAGGCCTCCTGCCGCAATTCAAGAAACAACACAAAATTATCCCCTCAATGCAAGATGAGGAATTTTTTATGCGGGAGAGTCTCAAGAGAAATCCCACTATCCCACTTGAAACTCGAATGGGAACTTGACACCCTTTAAGCGAACCAAATGCTTCCCCAACATAGCCGTCCACATTTAAGCGGAGCACAAAATTTACGTACACAACACTAGATGCGGCCCTATTCGTCTCCTGCGACTAGACATGAATCCTGAGGTCCCCTTCAAACAGCAAACGATTTCAACCTCCTTGGGACAACGTGATCGAGTTCCTGGGGTCACCGTAACAACTCGAGAGGAACCCCAAGATTTCTGCCGCAACTAAAGATAAACAAAAACGTTCCCCCATCAATGCGAGCTGAGGAAATTTTCTGCAGCAGAATCTCAAGAGAAATCCCACATTTCCACTTGAAAATTGAACGGGAACTTGACACCCTTTATGCGACCAAAAACTTCACCGAGATAGCCATCCACATTGAAGGGGAGAACACAATATATCTACACAGCACTAAATGCGACCATATTACTCTGCCATGCCTCAAGAGGAATACCGATGTTCCCCTTCCAACGCACAAGGAGACCTAACTTCCCTGGGACATCGCGATCTAGGTCCTGAGGTCCCCTTCGCAACTAGAGAGTAACATGAAGCTTCCTGCTGCAAGTCGAGAAACAACACAAAATTATCCCCTCAATGCGAGATGAGGAAATTTTCCGCTGCAGAATCTCAAGAGAAATCCCACATTCCCGCTTGAAATTCTAACGGGAAATTGACACACTTTATGTGACTCAGAAAGTTCCCTAACAGAGCCGTCCCCATTGGAGAGAACACAATTCACGGGCTCAAATCGAGAAGAGGCCCTATTCTGATTTAACGGCTTGAGAGAAATCCCGAAGTCCCAGTTCCATCACAAAAGGGGACCTGACATCCCTGGGGGAACACGAGCGAGTTCCGGAGGTCCCCGTCGCACGTCGAGAAAAACCCCAAGCTTTCCGCCACAACTCGAGAAACACCACAAAATTTCCCCCTCAATGCGAGATGAGGATATTTTCCACTGCAGAGTCTCAAGAGAAATCACACATTACTGATTGAAACTCGAACGGGTACTTGACATCCTTTATGTGACTCCAAAACATCCCCGAGATAGTGGTCCACATTGAAGCGGAGAACACAAATTATCTACACAGCACTAGATTCGACCCTATTGTCTGATTCTACTGCACAGTTTCAAATGTAGCCTCGAGTATCAAATCACAGGACAAATAGTGACCTGACTCTATGAGCATACTCTATACAATCTCAAGGTACAAATGCAAAAAAGCAAAATGGCTGTCTGAGGAGGCCTTACAAATAGCTGTGAAAAGAAGAGAAGCAAAAAGTAAAGGAGGAAAGGATAGATATAAGCATCTGAATGCAGAGTTCCAAAGAAGAGCAAGGAGAAATAAGAAAGCCTTCCTCAGCGATCAATGCAAAGAAATAGAGGAAAACAACAGAATAGGAAAAACAAGAGATCTTTTAAAGAAAATTAGAGATATCAAGGGAACATTTCATGCAAAAATGGGCTCGATAAAGGACAGAACTGGTATGGACCTAATAGAAGCAGAAGATATTAAGAGAAGGTGGCAAGAATACACAGAAGAACTCTACAAAAAAGGTCTTCACGATGAAGATAATCAGGATGGCGTGATCACTCACCTGGAACCAGACATCTTGAATGTGAAGGCAAGTGGGCCTTAGAGAGCATCACTACGAACAAAGCTAGTGGAGGTGATGGAATTCCAATTGAGCTATTTCAAATCCTAAAAGATGATGCTGTGAAAGTGCTGCACTCAATATGCCAGCAAATTTGGAAAACTCAGCAGTGGTCACAGGACTAGAAAATGTCAGTTTTCATTCCAATCCCAAAGAAAGGGAATGCCAAAGAATGCTCAAACTACCACACAATTGTATTCATCTCACACGCTAGTAAAGTCATGCTCAAAATTCTCCAAGCTGGGCTTCAGCAATATGTGAATCGTGAACTTCCAGATGTTCAAGCAGGTTTAAGGAAAGGCAGAGGCACCAGAGATCAAGTTGCCAACATCCGCTGGATCTTGGAGAAAGCAAGTGAGTTCCAGAAAAACATCTATTTCTGCTTCATTGACTATGCCAATGTCTTTGACTGTGTGGATCACAGTAAACTGTGGAACATTCTGAAAGAGATGGGAATCCCAGACCACCTGACCTGCCTCTGGAGAAACCTGTATGCAAGTCAGGAAGCAACAGTTAGTACTGGACATGGAACAACAGACTGGTTCCAAATAGGAAAAGGAGTACGTCAAGGTTGTATATTGTCACCCTGCTTATTTAACTTCTATGCAGAGTATATCATGAGGAACTCTGGGCTGGAAGAAGCACAAGCTGGAATCAAGATTGCCAGAAGAAATATCAATAACCTCAGATATGCAGATGACACCACCCTTAAGGCAGAAAGTGAAGAGGAACTCAAAGGTCTCTTGATGAAAGCAAAAGAGGAGAGTGAAAAGGTTGGCTTGAAGCTCAACATTCAGAAAATGAAGATCATGGCATCTGGTCCCATCACTTCTTGGGAAATAGATGGGGAAACTGTCGAAACTGTGTCAGACTTTATTTTTGGGGGCTGGAAAATCACTGCAGATGCTGAATGCAGCCATGAAATTAAAAGACGCTTACTCCTTGGAAGGAAAGTTATGACCAGCCTAGATAGCATATTAAAAAGCAGAGACATTACTTTGCCCACCAAGTTCTGTCTAGTCAAGACTATGGTTTTTCCCGTGGTCATGTATGGATGTGAGAGTTGGACTGTGAAGAAAGCTGATCACGGAAGAATTGAAGTTTTTGAACTGTGGTGCTGGAGAAGACTCTTGAGAGTCCCTTGGACTGCAAGGAGATCCAACCAGTCCATTCTAGAGGAGATCAATCCTGGGTCTTCATTTGAAGGACTTATGCTAAAGCTGAAACTCCAATACTTTGGCCACCTCATGCGATGAGATGACTCACTGGAAAAGACTCTGATGCTGGGAGCGATTGGGGGTAGGAGGAGACGGGGACGACAGAGAATGAGGTGGCTGGATGGCATCACTGACTCGATGGACATGAGTTTGAGTGAACGTCGGGAGTTGGTGATGGACAGGGAGGCCTTTCGTGTTGTTGTTCAGGAGCCACTAAGAGTCGGACACGACTGAGAGACTGAATCGAACTGAACTTAAAGTGGCCTATCACCCTTATTACAACTCGAGAAGAAAGCGCACTTCCATGTCTGAACAAGAGACGAGGCCTGAATCCCCTGGAGAATTTTGAGAGCAACCGTGAGATCCCTGTCTCCACTGGAGAAGAACAAACAGTTGACTGACTCAACGCTAGATGTGGCCCTATTCCTCTGCTGCTCTTTATAGAGGAATCTCGAGGTTCCCCTTCCAAAAAGATAGGAGACCAGACTTCCCTGGGGCAACACGAACGAGTTCATGGGATCCCCGTCGCAACTCGAGAGGAACCCCAAGCTTACCGCTGCAAATCGGGAAACACCACAAATTATCCCCTCAATGCGAGATGAGGACATTTTCCACTGCAGAATCTCAAGAGAAATCCCACATTTCCACTTGAAAGGCGAACGGGAACTTGACATCCTTTATGCGACTCAGTAAGTTCCCTAACACAGCCGTCCCCATTGGAGAGGAGAACACAATTTACGGACTCAGGTCGTGAAGAGGCCCTGTTCACATTTAACAGGTCGACAGTAATCCTGAAGTTCCCCTTCCAACACAAAAGGGGACTTGACTTCCCTGAAGCAACACGAGCGAGTTCCTGAGGTCCCCGTCGCAAGTCGGAAAAAACACCAAGTTTTACGCCGCAACTCGAGAAACACCACAAAATTTTCCCCTCAATGCGAGATGAGGATAATTTCTGCTGCAGAGTCTCAAGAGAAATCGCACATTACCGCTTGAAACCCGAACGGAACTTGACACACTTTATGCGACTCAGTAAGTTCCCTAACACAGCCGTCCCCATTGGAGAGGAGAACACAATTTACGAACTCAACTCGAGAAGAGGCCCTATTCCCATTGAATGGCACGAGAGTAATCCCGAAGTTCCCCTTTGAACACAAAAGGGGACATGCCTTCTCTGAAGCAACATGGGGGATTTCCTGAGGTCCCCATCCCAAATCGAGAGGGGGACCAAGCTTTACGCCGCAACTCGAGAAACACCACAAAATTTTCCCCTCAATGCGAGATGAGGATAATTTCCGCTGCAGAGTCTCAAGAAAAATTGCACATTACCGCTTGAAACCCGAACGGAACTTGACACACTTTATGCGACCCAAAAATTTCCCCCAGGTAGCCGTCCACATTGAAACAGAGAACACAATTTATCTACACAGCATTAGATGCGACCCTATTACTCTCCCGTGCCTCAAGAGGAATGGCGATGTTCCTCTTCCAACACGCAAGGAGACCTAACTGCCCTGGGATATCGAGATCGAGGTACTGAGGTCCCCGTAGTAACTCGATAGGAACTCAATTCTTACCGCCGCAAGTCGAGAAACACCACAAAATTATCCCCTCAATGCGAGATGAGGACATTTTCCGCTGCAGCATATAAAGAGAAATCCCACATTCCCGCTTGAAAGGTGAACGGGTACTTGACACCCTTTATGCGACTCAGAAAGTTCCCTCACAGAGCCGTCCCCTTTGGAGAGGAGAACACAATTTAGGACTCAACTCGGTAAGAGGTCCTATTTCCATTCTAAGCCTCGAGAGTAATCCCGATGTGACTACCAAAACGAAAGAAGATGTGACTTCCCAGGGACTACAAGAGGGAGGTCGTGAGATCCCTTTCCCCTTTCGAGAAGAACCCCAAGCTTCCCACGGCAACTCGAGAAAAACTATAAGATTCTTCACTCAAAGTGAGATGAGGAAAATTTCCCCTGCAGAGTCTCAAGGGATATCCCATATTCCCGCTTGAAACCAGAACGGGTACTTGACACCCTTTATGAGACTCAAAATATTCCGTGACATAGCTGTCCCCACTTGAGAGGAGAACACAATTTATGGACTCAACTTTAAATGAGGCCCTATTCCCACTCCACGCCTCTAGAGTAATCCCGATGTTCCCCTACCAAAACGAAAGGAAACCTGACTTTCCAGGGACTACATGAGCGAGTTCCTGAGGTCCCCATCACAACTGGAGAAGGACCCCAAGCTTCCTGCCTCAACTCGAGAAAAACCACAAGATTCTCCACTCAAGGTGAGATGAGGAAAATTTCCCCTGCAGAGTCTCAAGAGAAATCCTACATTCCGGCTTGAAATGAGAACAAGTATTGACAACCTTTATGCGACTCAAGACATTCCCTGACATAGCTGAACTCACTTGAGAGGAGAACACAATTTATGGACTCAATCATAGATGAGGCCCTGTTCCCATTCCACGTCTTGAGAGTAATCCCGAGGTTCCCCTACCAAAACGAAAGCAGACCTGATTTCCCAGGGACTACAAGAGTGAGTTCCTGAGGTCCATATCACAACTCGAGAAGGATCCCAAGCTTTCCGCCGCAACTCGAAAAAAACCACAAGATTCTGCACTCAAGGTGAGATGAGGAAAATTTCCCCTGCAGAGTCTCAAGAGAAATCATACATTCCCCCTTGAAACGTGAATGGGTACTTGACACCCTTTAGGCAAATCAAGACATTCCCTGAGATAGCTCTCCCCACGTGACAGGAGAACACATTTTATGGAATGAACTTGAGATTAGGCCCTATTCCCATTCCACGCCTTGAGCGTAATTCCAATGTTCCCATACAGAAAAGAAAAGAAAGCAGACTTCCCTGGGAATACACGAGGGAGTTGCTGAGGTACTTTTCGCAAATCGAGAAGGACCCCAAGTTTCCCACTGCAACTCGAGAAAAACAACATGATTCTGCACTCAAGGTGAGATGAGGAAAATTTCCCCTGCAGAGTCTCAAGAGAAATCCTACATTCCCCCTTGAAACGTGCATGGGTACTTGACACCCTTTAGGCAAATCAAGACATTCCCTGAGATAGCTCTCCCCACGTGACAGGAGAACACATTTTATGGAATGAACTTGAGATTAGGCCCTATTCCCATTCCATGCCTTGAGCGTAATTCCAATGTTCCCATACAGGAAAGAAAAGAAAGCAGACTTCCCTGGGAATACACAAGGGAGTTGCTGAGGTACTTTTCGCAAATCGAGAAGGACCCCAAGCTTCCCACCGCAACTCGAGAAAAACAACAAGATTCTGCACTCAAGGTGAGATGAGGAAAATTTCCCCTGCAGAATCTCAAAAGAAATCCCTCATTCCCGCTGGAAACGCGAACGGGTACCTGACACAATTTATGTGACTCAAGACTTTCCCTGACTTAGCTCTCCGCAGTTGAGAGGAGAAAACAATTTATGGACTCAACTTGAGATGAGGCCCTGTTCAGATTCCATGCCTTGAGAGTAATCCCGAGGTTCCCCTACATCATGAAAGAGACCTGACTTCCCAGGGAATATAGGAACGAGTTCCTGAGGTACCTGTTGCAATTCGAGTAGGACCCCAAGCTTCCTACCGCAACTCGAGAAAAACCACAAGATTCTGCACTCAAGGTGACATGAGGAAAATTTCCCCTGCACAGTCTCAAGAGAATTCCCACATTCCTGCTTGAAACGCGAACGGGTACGTGACACCCTTTAAGCGACACATTCCCTGACATAGCTGTCTCCACTTGAGAAGAGAACACATTTTATGGACTCATATTTAAAAGAGGTCCTATTCCCATTCCACGCCTCGAGAGTAATCCCGATGTTCCCCTACCAAGGCGAAAGGAGACCTGACTTCCCAGGGAGTACACGAGCGAATTCCTGAGGTCCCTGTCGCAACTCAAGAAGGACCCCAAGCTTTCCGCCGCAACTCGAGCAAATCCACAAGATTCTGCAGTCAAGGTGAGATGAGGAAAATCTCCCCTAGAGGGTCACAAAAGTTATCCCACATTACCGCTTGAAACTCGAACGGGTACTTGACACCCTTTTGCGAATCAGAACATTCCCTGGCACAGCTGTCTCCACTTGAGAGGAGAACACAGTTTATGGACTCAACTTGAGATGATGCCCTATTCCCATTCCACCACTCGAGAGTAATCCCGATGTTCTCCTACCAAAACCAAAGCAGAATTGACTTTCCAGGGACTACACGAGCGAGTTCTTGAGGTCCCTGTCCCAACTCGAGAAGGACCCCAATCTTCCCTCCGCAACTCGAGAAAAACCACAAGATTGTTCACTCATGGTGAGATGAGGAATATTTCTGCTGCAGAGTCTCAAGAGAAATCACACATTCCCCCTTGAAGCTCAAAACGGTACTTTAAACCCATTCTTTGACACACAAAGATCCCTGACTAATCCGTCCCACTGGAGAGGAACACACAATTAAATGACTCAACACAAGATGATGACCAAATCACAGTCCACGCCACGATTGGAATCCCGAGGTTCCCCTTCCAACACGATTGGAGACTTGACGTTCCTGGGGCAAAAGGAGGGAATTGTTGAGGTCCCTGAAGCAATCGAGAAGGAGCCAAAGTTTCCCCCCGCAACTCGAGAAAAACCATAAGATTCTGCACTCAAGGTGAGATGAGGAAAATATCCCATGCAGAGTCCCAAGAGAAATCCCACATTCCGGCTTGAAACTAGAAAGGGTACATGACACCCTTTATGAGACTCAAGACATTCCGTGACATAGCTGTCGCCACATGAGAGGAGAACAAAATTTATGGACTGAACTTTAGATGAGGCCGTATTCCCATTCCATGCTCGAGAGTAATCCCGAAATCCCCTACCAAAGCGAAAGGAGAACTGACTTCCCAGGTAATACAAGAGCGAGTTCCTGATATCACCGCACTACCCGAAAGGCACCCCAAGCTTCAAGCCGCAAAACGAGAAAAACCACAAGATTCTCCCCTCAATGCAAGAGGAGGAAGATTTCTGCTGCAAAGTCTCAAGAGAAATCACACATTCCTGCTTGAAACTCGATAGCGTACCTGAAACCCTTTCTGTTCTGCAACACAAAAAGATCCCGGACTAAGCAGTCCCCTCTGGAGAGGAGCACACAATTATCGGACTCAACACAAAATGAGAAGCAAATCACATTCCACGCCACGTTTGGAATCCTGAGGTTCCCCTGCCAACACAATTGGAGACCTGCCATCACTGGATAACATGAGAGAGTTTCTGAGGTCCCCATCGCAACTCGAGAAGGCCCCCAAGCTTCCTGCCGTAACTCGAGACAAACCACAAGATTGTGCACTCAAGGTGTGATGAGGAAAATTTTCCCATGCTAAGTCTGAAGAGAAATCCGACATTCCCGCTTGAAACTCGAAGCAGTACTTAACACACTATTTGCAACCCAAGACATTCCTTGACACAGCTGTCCCCACTGGAGAGAAGAACACAATTTATGGACTCAATTTTAGATGAGGCCGTATTCCCATTCTACAGCTCGAGTGTAATCGCGAAGCTCGCCTTGCAAAAAGAAAAGTGACCTGACCTCCCTGAAGTAAACAGAGCTAGGTTCTGACGTCACTGTCTCAACTCGAGAGAGATTACAAGCTTCTCGCAGCAACTCGATAAAAACCACGAGATTCCCCCATTATTGCAAGGTGAGGAATTTTCTGCTGCAGAGTCTCAATAGAAAAACCACATTACCGCTTGAAATTCGAATGGGTACTTGACACCCTTTCTGCAACAATAAATGTTCCCTGAATAAGCCGTCCCTACAGGAGAGGAGCACACAATTTAAGGACTCATCTCTAGATGACTTCCAATTGTCACTCCACGCCTAGAGAATAATCCTGAAGTTTCCCTCCAACAGGCAAGGAGACCTGACTTCCTTGGGGCATGACCAGCGAGTAACTGAGGTCCCCGTCGCAACTCGAGAAGGACCCAAAGCTTCCCGCTGCAGCTCGAGAAAAACCACAAGATTCTGCACTCAAGGCAAGATGAGGAAAATTTCCTCTGCAGAGTCTCAAGAGAAATCACACATTCCCACTTGAAAGTTGAACGGATACTTGACACCCTTTATGCGACTCAAGACATTACCTTACATAGCTGTCCACACTTGAGAGAACACAATTTCTGGACTCAACTTTAGATGAGGCCCTATTCCCTTTCCACGCCTCAAGAGTAATACCGAAGTTCCCCTACCAGAGGAAAGGAGACCTGACTTCCCAAGGACAACACGAACGTGTCCCTGAGGTGCCCGATGATAGTAGAAATGGAACCCAAGCTTCCTCCGCAACTCGAGAAAAACCACAAGTTTCTTCACTCAAGGTGAGATGAGGAAAATTTCCCCTACAGAATCTCAAGAGAAATCCCACATTCCCTTTTAAACTCGAACGGGCACTTGACACTATTTCTGCGACACAAAAAGGACCCTTACTTAGCCGTCCCCACTGGAGAGGAGCACACAATTAATGGACTCATCTCTAGATGAGACCAATTTCACATTCGATGCCTCGAGAGAAATCCTGAAGTACACTTTCCAACAGGAAAGGAGACGTGACTTCCCTGGGGCAACACCTGCGATTTCCTGAGATACCCATAACAACCTGAAAGAGACCCCAAGCTTCCAGCCGCAACTCGAGAAAAACCACAAGATTCTCCCCTCAATGCGAGATGAGGAATATTTCTGCTGCAGAGTCTCAAGAGAAATCACACATTCCTCCTTGAAACTCGAAAGGGTACTTTAAACCCTTTCTTTGACACACAAAAATCCCTGACTAATCCGTCCCACTGGAGAGGAACACACGATTAACCAACTCAACACAAGATGATGCCCAAATCACTATCCACGCCACGATTGGAATCCCGAGGTTCCCCTTCCAACACGATTGGAGACCTGAGGTCCCAGAGGCAACACGAGCGAATTCCTGAGTTCCCCATAGCAATCCAGAAGGAACCAAAGTTTCCCGCCTCAACTCGAGAAAAACCAGAAGATTCTGCACTCAAGGTGAGATGAGGAAAATATCCCATTTAGAGTCCCAAGAGAAATCCCACATTCCCGATGTAAACTCGAAAGGGTACATGACACCCTTTATGAGACTCATGACATTCCATGACATAGCTGTCGCCACATGAGAGAAGAACACAATTTATGGACTCAACTTTAGATGAGGTCGTATTCCCATTCCATGCCTCGAGAGTAGTACCGAAGATCCCCTACCAAAAGGAAAGGAGACCTGACTTCCCAGGAACTACACGAGCGAGTTCCTGATATCACCATCAAAAACAGAAAGGGACGCCAAGCTTCAAGCTGTAACTTGAGAAAAACCACAAGATTCTCGCTTCAATGCGAGTTGAGGAACATTTCTGCTGCAGAGTCTCAAGTGAAATCACACATTCCTTACTTGAAACCCGAATGGATACTTGACACCCTTTATGCGACTCAAGACATTTCCTGACATACCTTTCCCCACTTGAGAGGAGAACACAACTTATGGACTCAAATTTAGATAAGGCCCTATTCTCATTCCATGCCTCAAGAGTAATCCCGAAGTTCCCCTACCAGAGGAAAGGAGACCTGATTCCCAGGGACAACACGAGCATGTCCCTGGGGTGGACGTTGTAAGTTGAAAAGGACCCCAAGTTTCCACCGCAACTCGAGAAAAACCACAAGATTCTTCACTCAAGGTGAGATGAGGAAAATTCCCCCTGCAGAGTCTGAAGAGAAATCCTAATTCCCACTTGAAACAAGAATGGGTAATTGACACTGCTTATGCGACGCAAGACATTCCCTGACATAGCAGTCCCCACTTTATAGGAGACCACAATTTATGGAATCAACTTGAGATGAGGCCCTATTCCCATTCCACGCCTCGAGAGTAATCTCGATGTTCCCTTACCAAATGAAAGGAGACCTGACTTCCCAGAGACTACACTACCGAGTTACTGAGGTCCGTGACGCAACTCAAGAAGGACCCCAAGCTTCCCGCCACAACTCGAGAAAAAACACAAGATCTGCACTCAAGGTGAGATGAGGAAAATTTCCACTGCAGAATCTCAAGAGAAATCCCACCATCCCGCTAGAAACGCGAACGTGTATTGACACCGTTTATGTGACTGAAGACATTCCCTGACATAGCTGTCCCCACTTGAGAGGAGAACACAATTTATGGACTCAAATTTAGATGAGGCCCTATTAACATTCCAAGCCTAGAGAGTATCCCAATGTTCCCCTAGCAAAACTAACGGAGATCTGAGTTCCCAGGGACTACACGAGCGAGTTTCTGAGGTCTCTGTCGCCACTCGAGAAGGACACCATGCTTTCCCCGCAACTCGAGAAAAAACACAAGATTCTGCACTCAAAGGTGGATGAGGAAAATTCCCCCTGCAGAGTCTCAAGAGAAATCCCACATTCCCGCTTGAAACTTGAAACGGTATTTGAAACCCTTTATGCGACTCAAGACATTCCCTGACATAGCTGCCCCGACTTGAGAGGAGAACACAATTTATGGACTGAAATTTAGATGAGGACCTATTCCCATTTCATGCCTCAAGAGTAATTCCGATATTCCCCTACCAAACTAAAGGAGACATTACGTCCCAGGGACTACATGAGCGAGTTCCTGAGGTCCCTGTTGCAACTCGAGAAGGACCCCAATCTTCCCGCCGCAACTCGAGAAGAACCACAAGATCCTTCACTCAAAGTGAGATGAGGAAAATTTCCCCTTTGAATCTCAAGAGAAATCGCACATTTCTGCTTGAAACTTGAACGGGTACTTGACACCCTTTATGCGACTCAAGACATTCCCTGATAGCTGTCCCCACTTGAGAGGAGAAAAAAATCTATGGACAAACGTTAGATGAGGCCTGATTCGCATTCCTCACCTCGTTAGTAATACCGATGTTCCCCTCCCAAAACGAAATGAGTCATGACTTCCCAGGGAATACACCAGCGAGTTCCTGAGGTCCCCGTAGCAACTTGAGAAGGACCCCTAGCTTCCCGCATAAACTCGAGAAAAACCACAATATTCTGTACTCAAGGTGAGATGTGGAAAATTTCCCCTGCAGAATATCCAGAGAAATCCCACATTCCCACTTGAAACGCGAAAAGTTTCTTGACACCCTTTAAGTGACTCAAGATATTCCCTGACATAGCTGTCCCCACTTGAGAGCAAAACACAATTCATGGACTCAACTTTACATGGGGCATTATTCCCATTCCACACCTCGAGAGTAATCCCGATGTTCCACTACCATAAGGCAAGGGGACCTGAATTCCCAGGGTCCACACGAGTGAGTTCCTGAGGTCTGTGTCACAACACGAGAAAGACCCCAAGCTTCCCGCTGCAGCTCGGAGAAAAACCAAAGATTCTGAACTCAAGGTGAGATGAGGAAATTCCCCTGGCAGAGTCAAGAAATATCCAACTTTCCCGCTTGAAACGCCAATAAGTAATTGACACCCTTTATGCATCTCAAGACATTCCTTGACATAGCTGTCCCAATTTGAGAGGACACCACAATTTACTGACTCATTTTTAGATGAGGCCCTATTCCCATTCCACGCCTCGAGAGTAATCCCAATGTTCCCCTACCAAAATGAAACGAGACTTGACTTCCCAGGGACTACAGGAACGATTTACTGAGATCCCTGTCGCAACTCGAGAAGGACGCCTAGCTTACCAAGCAAACACGAGAAAAACCACAAGATTCTGCACTCAAGGTGAGATGAGGAAAATTTCAAATGCACAGTCTCAGGAGAAATCCCACATTCCCTGTTAAAACATGAAAGGGTACCGGACACCCTTTATGTGACTCAAGACATTCCCTGACATAGCTGTCTCCACTTGAGAGGAGAACACAATTTATGGACTCAACTTTAGATGAGGCCCTATTCCCATTACACACCATGAGATTAATCCCGATGTTCCTCTACAAAAACGAAAGGAGACCTGATTCCAGGGACTACACGAGCGAGTTCCTGGGGTCCCTGTTGCAAATCGAGAAGGGCACCAAGTTTGCAGCAGTAACAGAAGAAAAACCACAAGATTCTGCACTCAAGGTGACATGAGGAAAATTTCCCATGTAGCGTCTAAGTGAAATCCCACATTCCCGCTTGACACGGGAAAGGGGAATTGACACCCTTTATGCGACTCAAGACAATCCCTGACATCGCTGTCCCTACTTGAGAGGAGGACACAATTTATGGACTCAAATTGAGAAGAGACCTATTTCCGTTCCACGCCTCAAGAGTAATCCCGATGTTCCCCTACCAAAACGAAAGTAGACCTGACTTCCCAGGGACGACACTAGCGAGTTTCTGAAGTCCCTGTCGCAAATTGAGAAGGGCCAAAAGCTTCTTGCCACAACACGAAAAAAAAACCACAAGATTCTTCACTCAAGGTGAGATGAGGAAAATCTCCCCTGTAGAGTCTCTAGAGAAATTCCACATTCCCGCTTGAAGGGCGAACGGGTCCTTGACACCCTTTATGCGACTCAAGACATTCCATGATATAACTGTCCCCTCTTGAGAGGAGAAGACAATTTATGGACTCAACATTAGATGAGGCCCTATTCCCATTCCACGCCTCAAGAGAAATCCCAATGTTCCCCTACCAAAACGAAAGGAGACCTGTCTTCCCCGGGACTACAAGAGCCAGTTCTTGAAATCCCTGTCACAACTATAGAAGGGTCCCAAGCTTCCCGCCACAACACGAGAAAAACCACACGATTCTGCACTCAAGGTGAGATGAGGAATATTTCACCTGCAGAGTCTCAAGGAAATCACTCATTCCTGCTTGACACGGGAATGGGTACTTGACACCCTTTATGCGACTCAAGACATTCCCTGACATAGCTGTCCCAACTTGAGAGGAGAACACAATTTATGGCCTCAACTTTAGATGAAGCCCTATTCCCATTCCACGCCTCAAGAGTAATCCCGATGTTCCCCTACCAAAGCGAAAGGAGACCTGACTTCCCAGGGACTACACAAAGAGTTTCTGAAGTCCCTGTCACAGATCGAGAAGGGACAAATGCTTCCCGCCACAACACTAGGAAAAACACAAGATTCTGCACTCAAGGTGAGATGAGGAAAATCTCCCCTGCAGATTCTCAAGAGAAATCCCACATTCCTGCTTGAAAGACGAACGTGTACTTGACTCCCTTTATGTGACTCAAGACATTCCCTCACATAGCTGTCCCCACTTGAGAGTAGAAAACAATTTATGGACTCACCTTTAGATATGGCCTTATTCCGATTCTACGCCTCTAGAATAATCCCGATGTTCCCTTACCAAACGAAAGACCTGACTTACAAGGGACTACAGGTGCGAGTTCCCGAGGTCTCTGTCGGAACTCAAAAAGGACCCCAAGCGTCCCGCCCAACTCGTGAAAAACCACAATATTCTGCACTCAAGGTGAGATGAGGAAAATCTCCCCTGCAGAGTTTCAAGAGAAATCCCACATTCCCGCTTGAAAGGCGAACGGGTCCTTGACACCCTTTATGCGACTCAAGGCATTCCCTGACATAGCTGTCCGTACTTGAGAGTAGAAAACAATTTATGCACAAAACATTAATGAGGCCTTATTTCCCTACCACGCATCGCTAGGAATCCCAATGTTCCCCTATGAAAACGAAAGAAGACCTGACTTCCCTGGGACTCCACGAGCGAGTTCCTGAGGTCCCTGTCGCAACTCAAGGAGGACCCCAAGCATCCCAAAGCAACTCGAGAAAAACCACACGAATCTGCACTCACGTGAGATGAGGAAAATTTCCAATGCAGAGTCTCAGGAGAAATCCCACATTCCCTGTTAAAACATGAAAGGGTACCGGACACCCTTTATTCGACTGAAGACATTCCCTGACATAGCTGTACGCACTTGAGAGGAGAACACAATTTATGGACTCAACATTAAATGGGCCCGTATTCCCATTCCATGCCTCGAGAGTAATCCCGATGTTCCCCTACCAAAACGAAAGGAAACCTGACTTCCCAGGGACACACGAGCGAGTTCCTGAGGTCCCTGTAGCAACTCGAGAAGGACACCAAGCTTCCCGCCGCAAAACGAGAAAAAACACAAGATTCTGCACTCAAGGTGAAATGAGGAAAATTTACCCTGCAGAATCTCAGGAGACCTCCCACATTCCCGCTTGAACTCAAATGGGTTGACTCCCTTTATGTGACTCAAGACATTCCCGACAAAACTCTTCCCACTTGAGATTATAACACAATTTATGGACTCAAATTTAGATGAGGCCCTATTCCCATTCCACACCACGAGAGTAATCCCGATGTTTCCCTACCAAAAAGAAAGGAGACCTGATATACCAGGGAATACCCAAGCGAGTTCCTCAGGTCCGTGCAACAACTCGAGAAGGACTCCAAACTTCCCGCCGCAACTCGAGAAAAACCACAATATTCTGCATTCAATGCGAGCTGAGGAAAATTTCCCCTGCAGAATCTCAAGAGAATTGCCACATTCAGGTTTGAAACACGAACGGTTACTTGACACCCTTTATGTGACTCAAGACATTCCCTGACATATCTGTCCCTACTTGAGAAGAGAACACAATTTATGGACTCAACTTTAGATGAGGCCCTATTGCCTTTCCACGGCTCAAGAGTAATCCCGATGTTCCCCTACCAAAAGGAAAGGACACCTGACTTCCCAGGGACTACACGAGCGAGTTCCTGAGGTCCATGTCGTAACTCGAGAAGGACCCCAATTTTCCCGCCGCCTCTCGAGAAAAACCATAAGATTTTGCACTCAACGTTAGATGAGGAAAATTTCACCTGCAGAATCTCAAGAGAAATCTCACATTCCCACTTGAAGTGAAATGGGTACTTGACACCCTTTATGCAACTTAAGACATTCCCTGACATAGCTGTCCCCACTTGAGAGGAGAAAATATTTTATGGAATCAATTTTAGATGAGGCACTATTCCCGTTAAACGCCTCGAGCCTAATCCTGATGTTCCCCTACCCAAACGAAAGGAGACCTGACTTCCCCGGAACTACACGATCAAGTTCCTGAGGTCTAAGTCGCAACTCGAGAAGGACCCAACCTTCCCTCCTCAACACGAAAAAACCACAATATCTGCACTCAAGGTGAGTTGAGGAAAATTTCCCCTGCAGAGTCTCCAGAGAAATCCCACATTCCCGCATGAAACGCCAACTGGTACTTGACAACCTTTATGCGACTCAAGACATACCCTAACATAGCTGTCCCAATTTGAGAGGAGAACACAATTTAGGGATTTAACTTTAGATGAGGCAGTATTCCATCTCCATGCCCTGAGAGTGATCCCGATGTTCCCCTACCAAAACGAAAGGAGACCTGACTGCCCAGGGACTACTCGAGCGAGTTCCTGAGGTCCCTGTCGCAACTCGAGAAAGGACCGAAACTTCCCGCCGAAACAAGAAAAAAACCACAAGTTTTTGCACTCAAGAAGAGATGGGGAAAATTTCCCCTGCAGAGTCTCAAGAGAAATCCAACATTCCAGCGAATGGGTACTTGACACCCTTTATGCCACTCAAGACATTCCCTGACATAGCTGTCCATACTGGAGAGGAGAAAACAATTTTTGGACTCAAATTTAGATGAGGCCCTATTCCCATTCCATGCCTCGACAGCATTCCCAATGTTCCCCTACCAAAAAGAAAGGAGACCTGACTTCCCAGGGACTACTTGAGCGAGTTCTGGAGGTCGCTGTCACATTCGAGAAGGGCCCCAAGCTTCCCGCCGCAACAAGAGAGAAACCACAAGATTCTGCACTCAAGGTGACATGAGGAAAATCTCCCCTGCAGAGTCTCAAGAGAAATCCCACATTCCCGCTTGAAACACGAACGGGTAATTGACACCTTGTATGCGACGCAAGACATTCCCTGACAGAGCTGTGCGTACTTGAGAGGAGAACACAATTGATGGACTCAATTTTAATGAGGCCCTATTCCCCTTCCACGCCTCTCTTGTATCCCCATGTTCCCCTACCAATTAGAAAGGAGACCTGACTTCCCAGGGACTACACGAGCGAGTTCCTGAGGTCCCAGTCGCAGCTCGAGAAGGACACCAAGCTTCACGCCGCAACTGGAGAAAAACCATAAGATTCTTTACTAAAGGAGAGATGAGGAAGATTTCCCCCGCAGTGTCTAAAAAGAAATCCCACATTCCAGCTTGAAATGTGAACAGATATTTGATACCCTTTATGTGACTCAAGACATTCCCTGACATAGCTGTCCACACTTGAGAGGAGAGCACAATTTATGGACTCAAATTTAGATGAGGCCCTATTCCCATTCCACGTTTCGCGAGTAATCCCGATGTTCCCCTACCAAAGCAAAAGGAGACCTGACTTCCCAGGGACTACACGAGCTTGTTCTTGAGCTCCCTTTCCCAACTCGAAAAGGAACTCAAGCTTTGTGCCGCAACTGGAGAAAAACCACAAGATTCTGCACTCAAGTTGAGATCAGGAAAATCTCCCCTGCAGAGTCTCAAGAGAAATCCCACATTCCTGCTTGAAACGCGCTCAGGTACTAGACACCCATTATGCGACTCAAGACATTCCCTGACATAGCTTTCCCCACATGAGAGGAGAACACAATTTATGGACTCAACATTAATGAAGCGCTATTGCCCTTCCATGCCTTGAGAGTAATGCCGATATTCCCCTACCAAACCAAAGGAGACCTGACTTCCCAGGGACTACACGAGCGAGTTCCTGGGGTCTGTTTCGCAACTCGAGAAGGTCCCCAAACTTCCCGCCGCAACTCGAGATAACCCACAAGATTCTGCACTCAAGGTGAGATGATGAAATTTCCCCAGACAGAGTCAAGAGAAATCCCAAATTCCCGCTTGAATCGCTAATGGGTACTTGAAACCCTTTATGCGACTCAAGTCATTCCCTGATATTGCTGTCCCCAAATGAGAGGAGAACACAATTTATGGACTCAACTTTAGATGAGGCCCTATTCCCATTCCATGCTTCAAGAGTAATCCATATGTTCACCTACCAAAACAAAAGGAGACGTGACTTCACAGGGATTACATGAGCGAGTTCAAGAGGTCCCTGTCGCAAATCGAGAAGGACCCCAAGCTACCCGCCGCAACTCGAGAAAAAACACAAGATTCTGCACTCAAGGTGAGAGGGGGATAATTTCTAATGCAGAGTCTCAGGAGAAATCCCACATTCCATGATGAAACGCGAACGGGTACTGGACACCCTTTATGCCACTCAAGACATTCCCAGACACAGCTGTCCCCACTTGAGAGGAGAACACAATTTATGGACTCAACTTTAATGAAGCCCTATTGCCCTTCCACTCCTTGAGAGTAATCCTGATATTCCCCTACAAAAACGAAAGGAGATCTGACTTCCCAGGACTACACTAGTGAGTTCCTGACGTCCCAGTCGCAAATCGAGAAGGGCAAAGATTCCTCCCACTACACGTGAAAAACCACAAGATTCTGCACTCAAGGTCTGATGAGGAAAATTTCCCCTGCAGAGTCTCAAGAGAAATCCCACATATCCGCTTGAAATGCGAACCGGTACGTGACACTCTTTATGAGACTCAAGACATTCCCTGACATAGCTGTCCGTACTTGAGAGGAGAACACAATTTATGGACTCAACCAAAGTTGAGGCCCTATTCCCATTGCACGCCTCGAGTGTAATCCCGATGTTCCCCTACCAAAATGAAAGGAGACCTGACTTCCCAGGGACTACACAAGCGAGTTCCTGAGGTCCCTGTTGCAACTCCAGAAAGATGCTAAGATTCCCGCCACAACTCGATAAAAATCAGAAGATTCGGGAGTAAAGGTGTGATGAGGAAAATTTCCCATGCAGAATCTCAAGAGTAATCCAACATTCCCGCTTGAAACGCGAATCATCACTTGACACCTTTTATGCGACTCAAGACTTTCCCTGACATAGCTCTTGCTACTTGAGAGGAGAACACAGTTTATGGACTCAAATTTAGATGAGGCCCTATTCCCATTCCATGCCTCGAGAGCAATCCCAATGTTCCCCTATTAAAAAAAAGGAGAACTGACTTCCCAGTGACAACATGAGCGAGTTCCTGAGATCTTGTCGCAACTCGTGAAAGACCCTAAGCTTCCCGCCGCAACTCGTGAAAAACCAGAAAATTCTGCACTCAAGGTGAGATGAGGAAAATTACCCCTGCAGAGTTTCAAGAGAAATCCCACATTCCCGCTTGAAATGCGAACGGGTACTTGACACCCTTTATGAGACTCAAAATATTTCCTGACATAGCTGTCCCCACTTGCGAGGAGAACACACTCTTTGGACGCAACTTTAGATGAGGCCCTATTCCCTTTCCATGCCTTGAGAGTAATCCTGATGTTCCCCTACTAAACAAAAGGAGATCTGACTTCCCAGGGACTACACCATCGACTTCCTGAGGTCCCTGTCGCAACTCGAGAAGGACCCCAAGCTTCCCTCTGCAACTCGAGAAAAACCACAAGATTCTGCACTCAAGGTGAGATGAGGAAAATTTCCCCTGTAGAGTCTCAAGAGAAATCCCACATTCGCGCTAGAAACACGAACGGGTACTTGACACACTTTAGGCGACTCAAGACATTCCCTGACAAAGCTGTCCATACTTGAGAGGAGAACACAATTTATGAACTCAAATTAAATGAGGCCCTATTTACATTCAGGGCCTCGCTAGTAATCCCGAATTCCCCTACCAAAACGAAAGGAGACCTGACTTCAAAGGGAATACAGAGCCAGGTACTGAGGTCCCTGTCACAAATCGAGAAGGGCCCCAAGCTTCCCGCCACAACTTGAGAAAAACCACAAGATTCTGCACTCAAGGTGAGATGAGGAAAATCTCACCTGCAGAGTCTCAAGAGAAATCCCACATTCCCGCTTGAATGGCGAATGGGTACTTGACACCCTTTATGCGACTCCAGACATTTTCTGACATAGCTGACAATACTTTAGAGTAGAAAACAATTTATGGCTTCAACTTTAATGGTGTCCTATTTCCCTACAACGCACCGCTAGTAATCCCGACGTTCCCCTACCAAAACAAAAGGAGACCTGATTTCCCAGGGGCTACATGTGCGAGATCCTGAGATCCCTGTCGCAACTCGAGAAGGATTCCAAGCTTCCCGCCTCAACTCGAGAAAAACCACAAGATTCTGCACTCAAGGTGAGATGAGGAAAATTTCCCCTGTAGAGTCTCAAGAAAAATCCCACATTTCCGCTAGAAACGCGATCGGGTACTTGACACACTTTAGGCGACTCAAGACATTCCCTGACAAAGATTACCATACTTGAGAGGAGAACACAATTTATGGTCTCAACTTTAGATGAGGCCTTATTCCTATTCCACGCCTCGAGAGCAATCCCGATATACCCTAACAAAATGAAAGAAGAGCAGAGTTCCGAGGAACACACGAGTGAGTTCCTGAGGTCCGTGTCGCAACTCGAGAAGGACACCAAGTTTCCCGCCGAAACTCGAGAAAAACCACAATATTCTCTACTCAAGATGAGGTGAGGAAAATTTCCCCTGCAGCATCTCAAGAGAAATCCCACATTCCTGATTGAAATGCAGCCGGGCACGTGACACCCTTTATGCGACTCAAGACATTCCCTGACATAGCTGTCCCTACTTGAGAGGAGAACACACTTTTTGGACGCAACTTTAGATGAAGCCCTATTCCCTTTCCATGCCTTGAGAGTAATTCCGATGTTCCCCTACCTAAAGAAAAGGAGATCTGACTTCCCAGGGCCTACACCATCGACTTCCCGAGGTCCCTGTCGCAACTCCAGAAAGACCCCAAGCTTCCCGCCACAACTCGAGAAAAAAACACAAGATTCGGCAGTAATGGAGAGATGAGGAAAATTTCCAATGCATAGTATCAAGAGTAATCCAACACACCCACTTGAAACGCGAATCAGTACTTGACACCGTTTATGCCACTCAAGAATTTCCCTGACTTAGCTGTCGCCACTTGAGAGAACACATTTTATGGACTCAAATTTAGATGAAGCCCTATTCCAATTGCACTCCTCGAGAATAATCCCGATGTTCCCCTACCAAAACTAAAGGAGACCTGACTTCCCAGGGACTGTACGAGTGAGTTCCTGAGGTCCCTGTCGCAACTCGAGAAGGACCCTAAGCTTCCCGCCGAAACTCGAGAAAAACCTCAATATTCTCTACTCAAGGTGAGATGAGGAAAATTTCCCCTGCAGTCACAACAGAAATCCCACATTCCCGATTGAAATGCGATTGGGCACTTGACACCCTTTATGTGACCCAAGACATTCCATGACATAGCTGTTCCCTCTTGATTAGAGAACACAATGTATGGCCTCAAGTTTAGATGAGGCCTATTCCCATTCCATGGCTCGATAGTAATCCCGATGTTCCCCTACCAAAACGAAAGGAGACTTGAATTCCCAGGGACTACAAGAGTGTGTTTTTGAGGTCCATTTCGTAACTCGAGAAGGACCCCAAGCTTCCTGCTGCAACAAGAGAAAAACCAAAAGATTCTGCACTCAAGGTGACATGAGGAAAATCTCCCCTGCAGAGTCTCAAGAGAAATCTCACATTCCCGCTGGAAATGCGAACGGGTACTTGACACCCTTTATGCGACACAAGACATTCCCTGACATAACTGTCCGTACTTGAGAGTAGAACACAATACATGAACTCAACTTTAATGAGGCCTTAATTCCCTTCAGGGCCTTGCTAGTAATCCCGAATTCCCCTACCAAAACGAAAAAAGACCTGACTTCCCAGGGACTAAAGAGCGAGGTACTGAGGTCCCTGTCGCAACTCGAGAAGGGACCCAAGTTTCCCACCGCAACTTGAGAATAACTACAAGTTTCTGCACTCAAGGTGAGATGAGGAAAATCTCCCCTGCAGATTCTCAAGAGTAATCCCACATTCCCGCTTGAAACAAGAACGGGTAATTGACACCCTTTATGCGACTCAAGACATTCCCGGACATAGCTGACCCCACTTGAGAGGAGAATACAATTTATGGACTTAACTTTAGATGAGGCCCTATTCCCATTCAACGCCTCGAGAGTAATCCCAATGTTCCCCTACCAAAATGAAAGGAGACCTGTTTTCCCAGGGGCTACATGAGCGAGATCCTGAGTTCCCTGTCGCAACTCGAGAAGGAACCCAAGCTTCCCGCCTCAACTCGAAAAAAACCACAAGATTCTTCATTCAAGGTGAGATGAGGAAAATTTCCCCTGTAGAGTCACAAGAGAAATCCCACAGTCCCGCTACAAACGCGAACGGGTACTTGACACACTTTAGGCGACTCAAGAAATTCCCTGACAAGGCTGTCCGTACTTGAGAGGAGAACACAATGTATGGACTCAAATTTAGATGAGGCCTATTTCCCTTCCCCGCCTTGAGAGTAATCCCGATATTCCCCTAACAAACGAAAGGAGACTTGACTTCCCAGGGACTACACTAATGAGTTCTTAAAGTCCTTGTCGTAAATCGAGAAGGGCCCAAAACTTCCTGCCACAATGCGAGAGAAAACAGAAGATTCTGCACTCATAGTGAGATGAGGAAAAGTTCCCCTGCAGAGTCTCAAGAGAAATCCCAAATTCCCAGTTGAAACCCGAACGGGTACTTGACACCCTTTATGCGACCCAAGACATTCCTTGACATAGCTGTCCCCTCTTGAGAGGAGAAAACAATTTATGGCCTCAAGTTTAGATGAGGCCTATTCCCATTCCATGGCTCGATAGTAATCCCGATGTTCCCCTACCAAAACGAAAGGAGACTTGAATTCCCATGGACTACAAGAGCGTGTTTTTGAGGTCCCTTTCGTAAATCGAGGAGGACCCCAAGCTTCCTGCCGCGACAAGAGAAATACCACAAGATTCTGCACTCAAGGTGGCATGAGGAAAATCTCCCCTGCAGAGTCTCAAGAGAAATGTCACATTCCCGCTTGAAATGCGAACGGGTACTTGACAACCTTTATGCGACTCAAGACATTCCCTGACATAGCTGTGCGTACTTGAGAGTAGAACACAATTTATGAACTCAACTTTAATGAGGCCCTATTTCCCTTCCAGGCATCACTAGTAATCCCGAATTCCCCTACCAAAACAAAAGGAGACCTGACTTCCCAGGGACTACAGAGCGAGGTACTGAGGTCCCTGTCGCAACTCGAGAAGGGCCCCAAGCTTCCCGCCGCAACGTGAGAAAAACCACAAGATTCTGCACTCAAGGTGAGATGAGGAAAATTTCTCCTGCAGAGTCTGAAGAGAAATCCCACATTCCCGCTTGACACGCGAAAGAGGAACTGATATCCTTTATGCGACTCAAGACAATCATGATATCGCTATCCCTACTTCAAAGGACAACACAATTTATGGACTCAAATTTAGCTGATCCCTATTTTCATTCACGCCTTGAGAGTAATCTCGATGTTCCCCTACGAAAACAAAAGTCGACCTGACTTCCCAGGGACTACACTAGCGAGTTTCTGAAGTCCCTGTCGGAAATTGAGTAGGGCCAAAATGTTCCCGCCACAAAACGAGAAAAAACACAAGATTCTGCACTCAAGGTGAGAGGAGGAAAATTTCCCATGCAGAGTCTCAAGAGAAATCACACATTCATGCATGAAACCATAATGGGTACTTGACACCATTTATGCGACTTAAATAGGACCCTTCCTAAGCAGTACCCACTGGAGAGGAGCACACAATTAACGGACTCATCTCTAGATGTGTCCCAATTCACATTCAATGCCTCGAGAGAAATCCCGAAGTACCCTTTGCAACAGGAAAGGAGACCTGACTTCCCTGGGCCTACACCAGCGAGTTCCTGAGATCCCCGTCTCAACCCGAAAGGGACCCCAAGCTTTCAGCTGCAACTCGAGAAAAACCACAAGATTCTCTCCTCAATGCGAGATGAGGAACATTTCTGCTGCAGTCTCAAGGGAAATCACCTTCCCACTTGAAATTGGAACGGGTACTTGACACCTTTTCTGCAACCATAAAAGTTCCCTGACTAAGCTGTCCTTACTGGAGAGGAGCACACAATTTACGGACTCATATCTAGATGACTTCCAATTCCCATTCCACGCCTCGAGAATAATCGCGAAGTTTCCCTTCCAACACGAAATGAGACGTGAGTTCCCTGGGGCAACACGAGCGAGTTACTGAGGTCCCCGTCAAAACTCGAGAAGGACCCCTAGTTTCCCCCCACATCTCGTGAAAAACCACAAGATTGTGCACTCAACGTGAGATGAGGAAAATTTCCCTTGCCGAGTTTCAAGAGAAATCCCAACGTGAACTTGACACCCTTTATGAGATTCAAGTCATTCCCTGATATTGCTTTCCCCACTTGAGAGGAGAACACAATTTATGGACTCAATTTTAGATGAGACCCTATTCCGTTTCCACGCTTTAAGAGAAATCCCAATGTTCCCCTACCAATACGAAAGGAGACCTGACTTCCCAGCGAGTACACGAGCAAGTCCCTGAGTTCCCTGTCACAACTCGAGAAGGGACGCATGCTTCCCGCCGCAACTTGAGAAAAAACACGAGATTCTGCACTCACGGTGTGATGAGGAAAATTTCCCCTGCAGAGTCTCAAAAGAAATCCCACATTCCCGCTTAAACACGAACGGGTACTTGACACCATTTCTGTAAAATAAATAGGACCCTTTCTAAGCAGTCCGCACTGGAGAGGAGCACGCAATTAACGGACTCATCTCTAGATGTGTCCCAATTCATATTCCATGCCTCAAGAGAAATCCTGAAGTACCCTTTCCAAAAGGAAAGGAGACCTGACTTCCATGGGGCTACACGAGCGAGTTCCTGAGATCCCCGTCGCAACCCGAAAGGGACCCCAGGCTTTCAGCTGCAACTCGAGAAAAACCACAAGATTCTCTCCTCAATGCGAGATGAGGAACATTTCTGCTGCAGAGTCTCAAGCGAAATCACACATTCCCGCTTGCAACTCGAAAGAGTACTTGAAACCCTTTCTGCAACACAAAAAGTTACCTGACTATACCGTCCCCACTGGAGAAGAGCACACAATTAACGGACTCAACACAAGATGAGACCGAAATCACATTCCATGCCATGAACGGAATCCCGAGGTTACCCTTGCACACGATTGGTGACCTGACATCCCTGGGAAAACACGAGCCAGTTCGTGAGGGCCCCGTCGCAACTTGAGAAGGACCCCAAGCTTCCCGCCGCAACTCGAGAAAAACCACAAATTCTGCACTCAAGGTGAGAATAGGAATATTTCCCCTGCAGAGTCTCAAGAGAAATCCCACATCCCCACTTGAAACGCGAACGGGTACTTGACACCTTTTATGCGACTCAAGACACTCCCTGACATAGCTGTCCCCACTGGAGAGGAGAAAACAATTTATGGACTCAATTTTAGATGGAGCCCTATTCCCATTCTACTCCTCGAGTGAAATCCCGAGGCTCTCCTTGTAACAAGAAAAGTGACCTGACCTCTCTGAAGTAAAAAAAAGCTAGGTTCTGAGGCCACTGTCCCAACTCGAGAGGGACTACAAGCTTGTCGCCACAACTCGATAAAACCACGAGATTTTCCCATCAAAGCGAGATGAGGAATTTCTTCTGCAGAGTCTCAAGGGAAATCCCACATTCCCAATTGAAAGTGGAACGGGTACTTTTCACCATTTCTGCAACCATAAAAGTTCCCTGACTAAGCTGTCCCTACTGGAGAGGAGCACACAATTTACGGACTCATCTCTAAATGACTTCCAGTTCCCATTCCACGCCTCGAGAATAATCCCGAAGTTTCCATTCCAACACGAAATGAGACCTGACTTCCCTGGGGCAACACGAAAGAGTTACTGAGGTCCCCGTCGAAACTCTAGAAGGACCCCTAGCTTCGCCGCATCTCGTGAAAAACCACAAGATTGTGCACTCAACATGAGGTGAGGAAAATTTCCCTTGCAGAGTTTCAAGAGAAATCCCACATTCCCGCTTTAAACTCCAACGTGTACTTGACACCCTTTATGCGACTCAAGACATTCCCTGATATAGTTGTCCCCACTTGAGAGGAGAACACAGTATATGGACACATTTTAGATGAGGTGGTATTCCCATTCTATGCCTCGAGTGTAATCCTGAAGCTCTCCTTGCAACAAGATGGGTGACCTGACATCCCTGCAGTGAAAAGAGCTAGGATCTGAAGTCACTGTTCAAACTCGAGAAGGACTACAAGCTTCCCGCCGCAACTCGATAAAAACCACGAGATTACCCCATCAATGCGAGATGAGGAATTTTCTGCTGCAGAGTCTCAAGGGAATTCCCACATTCCCGCTTTAATTCGAACGGGTACTTGACACCGTTTCTGCAACCTTAAAAGCTTCCTTACTAAGCCGTCCCCACTGCAGAGGAGCACACAATTAACAGGCTAATCTTTAGATAAGTCCAAATTCACATTCCATGCCCCGAGATAAATCCCGAAGTACCCTTTACAACAGGAAATGAGACCTGACTTCCCTGGGGCTACAGGAGCGATTTCCTGAGATCCCCGTCTTAACCCGAAAGGGAACCCAATCTTTCAGCTGCAACTCGAGAAAAACCACAGGATTCTCCCCTCAATGAGAGATGCGGAATATTTCTCCTGCAGAGTCTAAACAGAAATCACACATTCCCGCTTGAAACTCGAACGGGTACTTGACACGCTTTATGCGACTCAAGACATTCGCTGACATAGCTGTCCCCACTGGAGAGGAGAACACAATTTATGGACTCAATTTTAGATGAGGCCATATTCCCATTCTACGCCTCGAGTATAATCCTGAAGCTCCCCTTGCAAAAAGAACAGTGACCTGACCTCCTTGAAGTAAAAAGAGCTAGGTTCTGAGGTCACTGTCACAACTCGAGAGGGTCTACAAGCTTCCCGCCGCAACTCGATAAAAATCATGAGATTCCCCCAGCAATGCGAGATGAGGAATTTTCTGCTGCAGAGTCTCAAGGAAAACCCACATTCCCGCTTGAAATTCGAATGATTAGTTGACACCCTTTCAGAAACCATAAAAGTTCCCTGACTAAGCCGTCCCTACTGGAGAGGAGCACACAATTTAAGGACTCATTTCTAGATGACTTCCATTTGCCATTCCACGCCTCCAGAATAAACCCGAAGTTTCCCTTCCAACACGCAAGGAGACCTGACTTCCCTGGGGCATGACCAGCGAATATCTGAGGGCCCCGTCGCAACGCGAGAAGGATCCCAAGCTTCATGCCACACCACAGAAAAACCAGAAGATTCTGCACTCAAGGTGAGATGAGGAAAATTTCCCCTGCAGAGTCTCAAGAGAAATCCCACATTCCCGCTTGAAACTCAAATGGATACATGACACCCTTTATGCGACTCAAGACATTCCCTACATAGCTCTCCCCACCTAAGAGGAGAGCACAGTTTATGGACTCAAATTTAGATGATGCCCTATTCCCATTCCAAGCCTAAAGAGTAATCTCGAAGTTCCCCTATCAGAAGAAAGGAGACCTGACTTCCCTTGGGCTACACTAGCCAGTTCCTGAGATCCCTGTCTCAACCCGAAAGGGACCCCAAGCTTTCAGCTGCAACACGAGAAAAACCACAAGATTCTCTCCTCAATGTGAGATGAGGAACATTTCTCCTGCAGAGTCTCAAGAGAAATCACACATTCCCACTTGAAACTCGAAAGGGTACTTGAAACAGTTTCTGTGACACAAAAAGGTCCCTGACTATGCCATCCCCACTGGAGAGGAGCCCACAATTTACGGACTCAACATTTGATGAGGCCCTATTCCCATTCCACGCTTTGAGAGTAATCCCGAAGCTCTTCTTGCAAAACGAAAGGAGACATGACTTCGCTGAAGCACCACGAGTGAATTCCTGAGGTCCCCGGCGCAACTTGAGAGGGTCCCCAAGCTTCCTGCCACAACTTGAGAAAAACTACAAATTCTACCTTAAGTGTGAGATGAGAAACTTTCCGCTGCAGAGTCTCAAGAGACATCCCATATTTCCGCTTGAAACTATTACGGGTACTTGACACCCTTTATGCGACTCAAAATGTTCCATGAAATGGCTGCCTACACGGAGAGGAGAACACAATTTACAGACTGATTCCTCCACAAGGCCCTATTCTCTAGATGACTCCAGTTAATCCAGAAACTCTCTTGCAACACGAAAGGAGACCTGACTTCCCTGAAGCAACATGAGCGAGTTCCTGTGGTCCCTGATGTAGCTCGAGAGAGAACATATGCTTAGTGCCGCAACTCGAGAAAAATCAAAAGATTCCCCATCAATGTGAGATGAGGAATATTTCTGCTGCAGAGTATCAAGAGAAACCCCACATTCCCGGTTTAAATTCGAACTGATAGTTGACACCCTTTCTGAGACACAAAAAGCTCCCTGATTAAGCCGTCCCCGCAGGAGAGGAGCACACAATTAACGGAGTCATTTCTAGATGAGGCCCAATTGCCATTCCACGCCTCGACAGGAATCTCTAAGTTGCCCTTCCAACACGAAAGGAGACCTGACTTTCCAGGGTCCATGGGAGCGAGTTCCTGAGGTCCCAGTCCCAATTCGAGAGGGACTCCAAGGTTCCCGCCGCAACTCAAGAAAAACCACAACATTCTGCCCTCAAGGCATGATGAGGGACTTTTCTGCTGCAGAGTCTCAAGAGATATCCCACATTTCCGCTTGAAACACGTACGGGTACTTGACACTCTTTATGTGACCCAAAACGTTCCCTGACATAGCTGTCCCCAGTACTGAGGAGCACACAATTTCCGGACTCAAACTTAGGTCATGCCCTATTCCCGTTCCACTCCTCGACAGTAATCCCGAAGCTGTCCTTGCAACACGAAAGGAGAACTGATGTCCCTGAAGACCACGAGTGAGTTCCTGAGGTCCAAGTCGCAACTCGAGAGGGACCACAAGCTTCCCACCACAACTCGAGAAAAACCAAAATATTCAACGCTCAAGGCGAGATGAGGATTTTTTCCAATGCAGAGTCTCATTAAAATTCCACATTCCCGCTTGAAACTCGAAAGGGTACTTGACACACTTTATGCGACTCAAAACTTCCCCAACATAACCGGACCTACTGAGGAAGAGCACACAATTTACCTACACAACGCTACATTCGGCCCTATTCCTCTGCTGCGCCATGGGAAGAATACCGTGATTCCGTTCCAATGAGAAAGGAGACCCTACTTCCCAGGGACAACACCAGCAATATCCTGAGATCCCCGTCGTAACTCGAGAGAGACTACAGACTCCCCACCACAACTGGAAAAAAACCAAAAAATTCGGCCATCAATGCGAGATGAGGAAATTTTCTGCTACAATGTCTCAAGAGAAATGCCGCATTCCCACTTGAAACTAGAAGGAGGACTTGACACCATTTATGCGACTCAAAACTTCCATGATATAACCGGCCCCACTCAGGAAGAGCACACAATTTACCTACACAATGCTAGATTCGGCGCTATTCCTCTGCTGCGCCACGTGTTGGTTCCCCTTCCAACACGAATGGAGACCAGACTTCCCTGGGACAACACAAGAGAGTTCCTGAGGTCCCCGTAGCAACTCCAGAGGAACCCGGAGCTTCCCGCTGTAACACGAAATAAACCACAGGATTCCCCATCAATTACAGATAAGGAAGTGTTCTGCTGCAGAGTCTCAAGAGAAATCCCACAATGCCGCTTGAAACTCGTAGGGGTACCTGACACCCTTTATGCGACTCAAAAAGTTCCCAGACATAGCTGTCCCCACTGGAGAGGAGAACACAATATACAGACTCATTCTTAGATGAGGCCCTATTCCCATTCCATGCCTGGAGAGTAATCCCGAAGCTCTCCTAGCAACATGAAAGGAGACCTGACTTCCCTGAAGCAATATAAGCGAGTTCCTGAGGTCCCGGTCATAACTCGTGATAGACTACAAGCTTCCCACCACAACTTGGGAGAAATCACAAGATCCCCCATCAATGTGACAGGAGGAACTTTTCTGCTGCAGAGTCTCAAGAGAAATCCCACATGCTCACTTGAAACTCGAACTGCTACTTGACACCCTTTCTGTGACACAAAAAGCTTCCTAATTAAGCCGAACCCACAGGGGAATAGCACACAATAACGAACTCATCTCTATATGAAGCCCAATTCCCATTCCACGCCTCCAGAGGAATCCTGAAAGTCCTCTTCCAACACGAAAGGAGACCTGGCTTTCCTGGGGAAACACAAGCGAGTTCCTCAGTTCCCCATCACAATTCGAGAGGGACCCGAAGCTTCCCGCCACAACTCGAGGAAAACCAGAAAATTCTGCCCTCAAAGCTTGATGAGGAACATTTCCATTGCAGATTCTCAAAAGAAATCCCACATTCCAGCTTCCAACATGACAGGTAACTTTACATCCTTTATGAGACTCAAAAATTACACCGACATACTCCGCCCCAGTTGAGAGGAACACTGAGTTTCTTGCCACAACTGACAAAGTGCCCCTTTATACAGTCCTGTTTTCCAGATGACAGTCGATTCACCTGCTTTGTCTGGAATGGAATCCGGACGTTTCCATCGCACCCTAGGAGGAGGCCAGGACCACCTTGAACCTAGGGAGGATCCACAGGGTTTCAAAACACAATTGGAAAAGGAACCGATGTCCCCACCCACTAGAGATATTGTATGATTCCACGGCACAGATACAAATGTATCCTCGAGTATCAACTCACAAGAATGGAGACGTGACTCCCCGAGAATTCTCGATACAATCTCCAGTTACAAATTCAACTCGACTGTGGTCTAACACCCCTTTTACAAATCGAGAAGAAAGTGGAGTTCCATGCCTGAACACAAGAAGAGCCCCAGGTGAATGTTGAGAGCAACTCCAAGATGCATATCCCCACTGGAGTGGAACACACGGTTGACAAAATCAACACTAGATATGGCCCTATTCATCTGGTGCGTTTGGAGAGGAATCCCTAGGTTCCTCTTCCAACATTATAGGAGACCTTCCTCCACTGGGGCAACAAGAGTGATTTCCTGAGGTCCCCGTGATAACTCGAGAAGAACCCCAAGCTTCCCGCCGCAACTCGAGAAAAGCCACAAGACTCCCCCATCAATGTGAGATGAGGAAATTTTCTGCTGCAGAGTCTCAGGAGAAATCCCACATTCCCGCTTGAAACTCGAATGGGTACTTGACACCGTTTAGGTGACTCAAAAAGTTCCCTGACATAGCAGTCTCCAGTGCTGTGGAGCACACAATTTACGGACTCAATGTTATATGAGGCCCTATTCCCATTCCGCGCTTCGAGAGTAATCCCGAAGCTCTTCTTGCAAAAAGAAAGGAGACCTGACTTCGCTGAAGCAACAAAAGCGAATTCCTGAGGTCCCCGGCGCAACTAGAGAGGGACCCCAAGCTTCCCGGCACAACTCGAGAAAAACCACAAGATTCTACCCTCAATGTGAGATGAGAAAATTTTCCGCTTCAGAGTCTCAAGAGAAATCCCACATTTCCACTTGAAATTATTACGGGTACTTGACACCCTTTATGCGACTCAAAACGTTCCATGATAAAGCTGACCGAATGGAGAGGAGAACATAATTTACAGACTCATTCTTAGATGAGGCCCTATTCTCATTCCAAGCCACCAGAGTAATCCAGAAGCTCTCTTGCAACACAAAAGAAGACCTGACTTCCCTGAAGCAACACGAGCGAGTTCCTGAGGTCCCCGACGTAACTCGAGAGAGACCACATGCTTCCCGCTACAAAGCGAGAAAAATCAAACGTTTCCCCATCAATGCGAGATGAGGAATATTTCTCCTGCAGAATCTCAAGAGAAACCCCACATTACCGGTTTAAATTCGAACGGATAGTTGACACCCTTTCTGAGACACAAAAAGCTCCCTGATTAAGCCATCCCCACAGGAGAGGAGCACACAGTTAAAGGAGTCATCTCTAGATGATGCCTAATTCCCATTCCACACCTCGACAGGAATCTCTAAGTTGCCCTTCCAACACGAAAGGAGACCTGACTTTCCAGGGTCCATGGGAGCGAGTTCCTGAGGTCCTAATTCGAGAGGGACTCCAAGGTTCCCGCCGCAACTCAAGAAAAACCACAACATTCTGCCCTCAAGGCATGATGAGGGACTTTTCTGCTGCAGAGTCTCAAGAGATATCCCACATTTCGCTTGAAACTCGAAAGGGTACATGACACACTTCATGCGACCCAAAACGTTCCCTGACATAACTGTCCCCAGTACTGAGGAGCACACAATTTCCGGACTCAAACTTAGGTCATGCCCTTTTCCCATTCCATGCCTCGACAGTAATCCAGAAGCTGTCCTTGCAACACGAAAGGAGAACTGATGTCCCTGAAGACCAAGAGTGAGTTCCTGAGGTCCCTGTCGAAACTCGAGTGGGACCACAGTCTTCCCGCCACAATTCGAGGGAAACCAAAGATTCAGCCCTCAAGTCGAGATGAGGAATTTTTCCAATGCAGAGTCTCATTAAAATTCCACATTCCCGCTTGAAACTCGAAAGGGTACTTGACACCCTTTATGCGACTCAAAACTTCCCCAACATAACCGGCCCCACTGAGGAAGAGCACACAATTTACCTACACAACGCTAGATTCGGCCCTATTCCTCTGGTGCGCCACGGGAAGAATACTGCGGTTTCCGTTCCAACACAAAAGCAGGCCAGACTTCCCTGGGACAACACCAGCAATATCCTGAGATCCCCGTCGCAACTCAAGAGAAACTACAAGCTACCAGCCTCAGCTGGACAAAAACCAAAAAATTCGCCCATCAATGCGAGAGGAGGAAATTTTCTGCTGCAGAGTCTCAAGAGAAATCCCACATTCCCGCTTGAAACTCGTTGGGGTACTTGACACCCTTTATGCGACACAAAAATTCCCTGACATAGCAGTCCCCACAGGAGAGGAGAACACAATATACAGACTCATTCTTAGATGAGGCCCTATTCCCATTCCACACCTCGAGGGTAATCCCGAAGCTTTCCTTGCAACACGAAAGGAGACCTGAATTCTAAGAAGCAAAACGAGCGAGTTCCTGAGGTCCCTGTCATAACTCGAGAGAGACTACAAGCTACCTGCTGCTATGAGTTCCCCCTCCAAGCAAGGTAGGTCCTGAGGATCTAGCAAAGCTCCAAGGTAAAACCGACTATGACATCACAACAGGACAGAATACCTGACACCCATGATGAGGCTATAGAAAAAGCCCTAATGAACGGCCTGATCTCGACACGAGGATAGATTCCTCTTTTATAACTCGAAAGGAAAGCAGAATTCCATGCCTCAAATCGAAATGAAACCTGACCCCCCATTAAAACCTTTGTAGCAACTCCGAGATCCCTGTCGCCACTGGAGAGGAAAACACAGTTGACCGATTCAACGCTAGATGCGGCCCTATTCCTCTGCTGTGCCTAGAGAGGAATCCCGAAGTTTCCCTTCCAACATGATAGGAGACCTGACTTCCATGGGACAACACGAGAGAGTTCCTGAGTTCTCCATCACAACTCGAGAAGAACCCCAATGTTCCAGCCACAACTCGAGAAAAACCACAAGATTATCCCTTCAATGACAGATGAGGAAATTTTTCATTGCAAAGTCTCAAGAGAAATCCCACATTCCCGCTTGAAATTCGAATGGGTACTTGACACCCTTTATGTGACTCAAACACTACCCGACATAGCTGTCCCCACTGGAGAGGAGCACACGTTTTTCCAACTCAACAGCAGAGGAGGACCTATTCCCATTCCACGTCCCAAGAGTAATCCCAAAGTACCCCTTCCAAGATGACAGGAGACCTGAATTCCCTGAAGCAACATGAGCGATTTCCTAGGTTCTCTTCGCAACTGGAGAGAGATACCAAGCTTCCCTCCGCAACTCGAGAGAAACAACAAGATTTTGCCCTAAAGGCGAGATAAGGAGCATTTCCGTTGCAGATTCTCAAGGGCAGTGCCACGTTCCTGTTGGAAACTCCAGAAGGTTCTTAACGTCCTTTATGTGACTGAAAAATTACACCGACCTACCCCATCCCAATCAAGAAGAACACCGAGTTTCCTGCCACAACTGACAAAGTGCCCTGTTTCCAGTTCTCTTTTCCAGATGACAGTCGATCCCACTGCTATGTCTGGAATGGAATCCGGACATTCCCGTGGCACAGTACAAGGAGGCCAGTACCACCTTGAAACTTGGGAATATCCACAGGGTTTCAAGACACAATTGGAAAAGGTACCGGTGTCCCCACCCACTCGAGATATTGTCTGATTCCACTGAACAGATTCAAATGTATCCTCGAGGATCAGCTCACAAGACGAGTGGAGACCTGACTCCCCGAGCATTCTCAATACAATCTCCAGGTACAAATTCAACTCGACTGTGGACTAACCCCCGTTTTACAATTCGAGAAGGAAGCGGAGTTCCAAGTCTGAAAACGAGAGGAGGCCTGATTCCCCAGGTGAAATTTGAGAGCAATCCTAAGAACTCTGTTGCTACTGGAGAGGAATGCTGAGTTAAACCGACGTGAATCTAGATGCAGACCTCTTTCTTTGCAGCAACGCCAAGGAATCCTAAGTTTCCTCTTGCAAATGGAAAGGAGTTCTGACTTCCCAGAAACAACACGGGAGGCTCCCTGATATTCCCATCGTTACTCGAGTGGATCACCAAACTTCCCATAGCAACTCGAGCAAAACCTCGAGATTCCTCTTTCAAAGCAAGATGAGGTAATCTTTTTTTCCTGAAACATATAGACAGAAGTCCCGAGTTCCTTTTCCAAATTCGATATGAGGCTTGACTTCCTTGATGCAACTTAAGGGTCGCCCAGAGATACCCATCCCGATGAGAGAAGAAAACTGAATTACCCCACCACAACTTAAGAGAAGGCCTGTGATCACACCTCAGCTGAAGATAATGGGACATTCCACTTTCAAATGAAGAGGAATCCCAACTTCCACTCAAACCACTTGATGAGTCCTGTCACATCTATTGACACTTGAGGGCAACCCAATAGATACTGCAGCAAGGTCAAAGGACTCCGAGTTCACACTCAACTAGAGAGGAGTCATGTTGTGTTTGCAGCAGCTCCAGTGGAACACGGAGTATCAACTCCTAACATGATCGGAGGCATTAATCCCCCACTGAGCCTCTCGAAAAAGCCCAAATTTCCTGCTCAAACAGATAGCGGGCCTGATAATCCTTTTACAACTTGGGGGGAAATCTTAGTTCCCTCCTCAACGAAGACTAGGCCTGACTCCCCAGGGGAACTTTCATAGCAACCCCAAGATCCCTGTGGCCACTGCAGAGGAAAACTGAGTTTACCCTCTCAAGTCTAAATGTGGCCCTCATGCCCTGCAACGACTCGAAAGGAATCACGAAGTTCCACTTACAACACGACAGGAGACCTCACTTCCATGAGGCAAAACTAGCGAGTCACAGTGGTTCCCGTCGTAACTCGAGAAGACCTCCAAGCTTCAAGCCGCAATTCGAGAAAAACCATGAAATTCTGCACTCCATGTACAGGTCGCCCCTATCTGCTAATTAAACTTTCTGGATGTTCCCGACGAACAATAGCCAATCAGACTTTCTCTGTTTCCAGTGAAAAGGGACTCGGGTACAGCCTCCCTTTCAGCACTGATCCCCAGGTCGGGTGGACAGGATTCTGATCTTCCATCTGTGAGCCGCAGGCCACAGGTATCCTCGTTTGGCCTTGGCTGTGTGAGCAGCTGAAGGGAGTTTAGTCTCAGCAGGCGCCCAGCAGGCCTGTGGCTTCGGACCGCCAGAAGTGAGCATCTCAGCAGACAGAAACAACCGTGCCAGAAATGAAGTGGGATCCACCCTGAGGGTGGGCACTGATCGCCAAGAGATGCTCCTGTGGGACTTTGATGGGTCCTGCACACTCTTCTCCCAGAGAGCGAGAGAGATGTCTATGGGCTCTGCTAGGCCCTCGGCTCCCTCTTGTGGTCCCGAAGGCTGGTTGTCACCATCTGGAGCACCTAGCTCTGAGATGATGACCACTGCCACCTGCACTGTGTTTCCCTTTGCCCGCGTGTCCATGCGAAGTGTCAGGCCATCTCTGACCTACATGAGACATGTGCATTTCCTCTCATTGGACCTGCATATGTTTCTACTCCTTCCTTCCCGATCTTTGATTTTCTCGAGGATATGGGGGCCAAAAGGATGGTGGGTCTTTCTCTGGATTTGTGCTCTGAGGAACACTTCTCCCTTTGTTGGTGTGGGTTTATCTTTCCATTTCTCCTGCCTGGTTTATTTTTATGTTTGTTTCTTCTGGCAGAAGAACTCAGCATTTCCCTTGTGCCTGAGGAGTCCCAATTACCACAGCACTGCCTACCTGGAGATTTTGAGCACATTTGCCAAGAGGCTTCGTTTGGCAGATGACATCTTGAAAGGACCTACACTGTCCTTTCAGATACCCAAAGGCTCCTTCAAATGACATAGAAACGAGAATTCTAAAGTTTGGTCTTCCAATATGTGGGGAGTCAGAAACTCCCCTGGAGGAGGGAAAAGCTAGCCACTCCAGGATTCTGCTCTAGAGAATTCCAGAGACTGTAGAATTCATGGGGATGCCAAGATTCTAACAATACTGAGAGACTGCAACTTTCAACTTCAGTCAGAGGAAAATCCCGTTTTCTTTCATTTCAGTGATTGGCATTGATTGTGGCCTCAAAAGGATGGGAAGAAATGCAGAGAAAAGTAGACTCAAGGTTGTCAGGAGGGGGAGAGAGGAACGGGGAGTGCTTGCCATGAATCTAGGCTTTGCTGGGAAGTGGGAGGAATAGAATGAGGGTGTCTGAATGTAGACAGTGGTGATGCTTACAGAGCATTGTGAAGGCCTCCATATTCCCAGATGGATTCAAGGAAGGAAAATTTATTGATGCACACTTATGAGTAAAATATACATAAAGCCACAAAAAACATAAAAGATGAGAAGAAAGATGCCTAGGAGCCTGATGAAAATCAGCTCAGGGGAAGGGAATTCAATCTCCCCTGGGTCGGGAGAGAGTGGACGGCGTCCACGGGGAACACACAGGGATGGAGGCTGCAGAACCAACCGCACCCTTGGACCAGGTATTTGCCAAAAGGGCTCTGAGTCTATGTCCAGAACTGGGGCCTGTTCTCCCTGCAGGGGACGGACAGAAATGGTGTGCGTCTGAGTCCTTGGCAGGAGCCAGGGCAGGCTGCCCCTGACCAGGTGGTCACTCAGGCCCTGACTAGGGTTCTGCCGCCAAACCCCAAGCAGGTGCAAGTGCACGTGGAGGTGGAGGTTCTGGAAGGAGGGGTAGGACATCAGGGCCTGGGGCTGGGGGTCCTGCAGGCACAGAGATCCAATGTGCTGAGGGTGCTGGTCAGTACCCGGCTTGCCCCGTGTCTTTGGGTGGGGATGTCTCACGTCTCGATCTCCCCTCATTGGATCTTTGGGTCCTGCACCTGGAGCTCCCACCTCTGTAGAGACAGGTCTTGTTCGTGGAGGCTGGATGAGTTTGACGGCCAGAGCTAGAGCTTGGGGAAAAGAAGAGTTTGCCACAGGCCAGCCTTGCCATGTGCCTAAGTGGGCATGAAAGCTTCCTAGATATGCGCTAAGAAGGCCCAGCATTGGTGTCTTCTCTGCAGTCTCCACGATGGGTGGTTTGAGTCCAGCCTTTGGTCCAGGCCCAGCCTCAGCTCTTGAGGACTCATCCCTGTGTGGCTCAGCACCACCTCCCCACACTCACATGCAACATCCCCAGCCGCCTCACCTCTGTGCTCTGCTGTGTTGGGTTCCAGGTCCTCCTGCTGCCTCCGAGGCAGGGCTTCTCAGAGCTTTGGTTTAGTGCTGGCTGTGCTGAGCTCAGTGGCAGTCTGAGACTGGGTACCCGGGTGTGTGCTGGGTGGTGTCTGAGCAGCAGGGCTTGCCCGCTTCCTCTTCATCACCAGTTCGCCTGAGCCCTCCGTGGTCACGCTCACCTGGAGCCTGCACTGGGCCTCCAGGGCAGGGGGTGGTGCTCTGAAACCTCCCTCTTGGAGGTTGATGGGGTGTGCACCTCAGGGGCCACCTCGGGTGGGACTCTATGCAATGATAGTGACCACCAGCCAGCCGTGCTTCAATATTTCTGAGCTGAGCCTGGACAAGATGTCTAAAGTTTCTGCCCGCCTGCCTTTCTGCTCCCAAATAGAACAGATACGGGTGTCTGCTCAGTACCCACAGGATAGGACGGAGACCCCCCATGAGGGTGTGAGGTCAGCCTGGGCACACGGCTCTGCCCGGACGCTCCCCATGCCACCCAGCATGCTCTCCCCTGGGTTGTGGACACAAGCGACCCACAGGATCCTGACCCACATGCGGCTGGGCTTGCCTGAGGCAGACACACCCCTAGAAACCCCAATCCACACACAAGGAAAGGCCTCAGACTTCCACATATGGGATGGGAGAGGTGGCCTGACCTGGCCTGGGTCTCCCCTGCTACCTTTCGGTTCCTTCGGGCAAAGGATCAGAGGCCTCTCTGGGGGCACTGAGCCAGCGTCGACCGCGTTCCCACACACTCTGCCTGTGAGCTTGCCTGAGGCCCTGGCCTCTGGGTAGGGGCAAACAGCAGAACATCTTGAAAGAAAACGATCTGGCTGGGGGCTCCTCTCTGCTGGGGAGGCCTGGAAAACCGGGTTTCGGGTTCTGTTGGGTTGTGTTTCCAGGAAGTGATATCATTTCCTGCTTTCGTGGCCAAGGTCCATTCCACAAAGATCCCTAAGGGAACCTCTGTGTTTCTGGTTTTTCCCCCATGCCTTCAGGACACATGCAGGTAAATTGACACCCACACAGCACAACCCACAGCCTTGAGGAGACCAGGGTGCAGCCAGGGCCTGAGTTTGAGGACACAGCTGCTTTCAGCCCAGGCTCCTTCTTCTCAGAAGTGATGTGGCCCTGGGCAAGCCATGTGCCCCGCAGGGTTTCCACAGTCTCTCCACCTGCAGAGTGGGGATCACTTTCCCATTTCCTGCCTAGGTTTGTCAACCTACAAACAGCTCCAGTGCCTGTTCAAACTTTGGGCCGCTCTCACATGGAGCTAGGACACTGAGACTTCCCAATGGACGGATTCCACACAGGGCTGACCTAACACAGAATGGGGCAGAATCAGGCCTAGATGGGCTCTGGGACCTTCGAAGATGAAGTCCACTTCCTGCCTATTTCTTGACCCCAGCATTGTGAGGACCGGAAGGTAATATTCAGACATCGCCGCCTCTGATATCAACATTCCTCGTCCTACTCAAATGTCGAACTCTGCCTCGAAGGGTGGTGGAGCGTGCCCCAACAGTGGCTCCCCGCATACTTGTTTTTGAGTCTCATCATCTTGGGTCATTTTCCCCCTTTCAGGGGGAATTGGCACTGTTACTTTTCCCAAAATCAAGTGAGATTCATGCAAATACTGTGAAATCGATTCATTTACTCTCTCCATTGTTCAGTCTCTCTCCCTCGTTCCCTCTCTTTCTTGACCTTTCCAAATTCAGTCTGTCTCTTCCTCTCTGTGTTTTTCCTCTGGATGCTTGCATGCCTGAGAAATGCATGTACGCATGTATATTGTTGACCTTCAGTTCAGTTCAGTTCAGTTCAGTCGCTTAGTCGTGTCCGACTCTTAGCAACCCCATGAACCACAGGACGCCAGGCCTCCCTGTTTATCACCAACTCACGGAGTTCACTCAAACTCATGTCCATTGAGTCGGTAATGCCATCCAGCCACCTCATTCTCTGTCGTCCCCGTCTCCTCCTACCCCCAATCGCTCCCAGCATCAGAGTCTTTTCCAGTGAGTCAACTCGTCGCATGAGGTGGCCAAAGTATTGGAGTTTCAGCTTTAGCATCAGTCCTTCCAATGAACACCAAGGATTGATCTCCTCTAGAATGGACTGGTTGGATCTCCCTGCAGTCCAAGGGACTCTCAAGAGTCTTCTCAAACACCACAGTTCAAAAGCATCAATTCTTCGGTGATCAGCTTACTTCACAGTCCAACTCTCACATCCATACATGACCACGGGAAAAACCATAGCCTTGACTAGACGGACCTTGGTTGGCAAAGTAATGTCTCTGCTTTTTAATAGGCTATCTAGGCTGGTCATAACTTTCCTTCCAAGAAGTAAGCGTCTTTTAATTTCATGGCTGCAATCAGCATCCGCAGTGATTTTGGAACCCTCAAAAATAAAGTCTGACACTGTTTCGACTGTTTCTCCATCTATTTCCCAAGAAGTGATGGGACCAGATGACATGATCTTCGTTTTCTGAATGTTAAGTTTCAAGAAATCCTTTTCACTCTCCTCTTTCACTTTCATCAATAGGCCTTTGAGTTCCTCTTCACTTTCTGCCATAAGGGTGGTTTCATCTGCATATCTGAGGTTATTGATATTTCTCCCAGCAATCTTGATTTCAGCTTGTGCTTCTTCCAGCCCAGCGTTTCTCATGATGTACTCTGCATAGAAGTTAAATAAGCAGGGTGACAATATACAACATTGATGTACTCCTTTTCCTATTTGGAACCAGTCTGTTGTTCCATGTCCAGTTCTAACTGTTGCTTCCTGACCTGCATACAGGTTTCTCCAGAGGCAGGTCAGGTGGTCTGGTATTCCCATCTCTTTCAGAATGTTCCACAGTTTATTGTGATCCACACAGTCAAAGGCCTTGGCATAGTCAATGAAGCAGAAATAGATGTTTTTCTGGAACTCTCTTGCTTTCTCCATAATCCAGCGGATGTTGGCAATTTGATCTCTGGTGCCTCTACCTTTTCTAAAACCTGCTTGAACATCTGAAAGTTCTTGATTCACATATTGCTGAAGCCTAGCTTGGAGAATTTTGAGCATGACTTTACTAGTGTGTGGGATGAGTGCAATTGTGCTGTAGTTTGAGCATTCTTTGGCATTGCCTTTCTTTGGGATTGGAATGAAGACTGATCTTTTCCAGTCCTATGGCCATTGCTGAGTTTTCCAAATTTGCTGGCATATTGAGTACAGCACTTTCACAGCATCATCTTTTAGGATTTGAAATAGCTCAATTGGAATTCCATCACCTCCACTAGCTTTGTTTGTAGTGATGCTCTCTAAGGCCCACTTGACTTCACATTCCAAGATGTCTGGCTCCAGGTGAGTGATCACGCCATTGTGATTATCTTGGTCTTGAAGATCTTTTTTGTACAGTTCTTCTGTGTATTCTTGCCACCTCTTCTTAATATCTTCTGTTTCTGTTAGGTCCATAACATTTCTGTCCTTTATCGAGCCCATCTTTGCATGAAATGTTCCCTTGATATCTCTAATTTTCTTGAAAAGATCTCTTGTTTTTCCTATTCTGTTGTTTTCCTCTATTTCTTTGCATTGATCGCTGGGGAATTGTTGATCTAGGGTGAGGCTTTAGGGTTTAATTTCAAGTGAGGTAAAGCTTTCGGGTGGGAGTTCGTGTTAGGGGAAAGGATATGTCTGGGGTTTGTTCTGGGAGACTTAGTGGTGTGAGTTCTCAGTCTCTTTTATGAAGGAACCCCTTCTCCGATATTCTGCTTGCAAATATTCTTTTGTGTTCAGATTGTTACCATTTTGATAAGTGAATACTTAGCTTTTCTGTTGCAAAGCTGTTCAGTGGATGGAAGCAAGTTGGTGTCTTTTGGTTTCCTGTTTCCTTGACTTGAAGAGACCCAATTTTCTTCCCCCTCCCACACACGTGTTGAGAAGTCCCTGACATTAAGGAGCCAATGGCCCTTGTTTCTTTCCAGGAGTTTCATCACTTCAGGGTTGTATTGACGTGTTTCCCTAAATCTGAAATGTTATGAGAACAATAGCTAATGTGATTGTTCAGAAGGAACCATCTCCAATTCCCACGCCCTTTCGTTGCAGAGGCTCTAGTTCCCATTCGTATCGCCTCCCCTCCTTTGGCATTGAGGAATTGACCGTTGATGCTTGGGTTTATTTCTGGACCCTCAATTCCATTCCATGTATCTGGTTCTGCGTGTTTGATTTCTTCCCAGTACCATGCTGTCCTGATGATCCTAGTGTGATATTCTAATTGGCTATCAGGCAGCATGCTATGTCCATTTCAGGGCTTTGTGGCAGATTGCATTGAGTATTTTGACTCAGTTCCTTTTCCCATAGATATTCTGGAATTGTTTGGTTATAATGACCTGAGAACACCCGTTGGTATTTTGAGAGGAATAGCGTGGAAACTCTGGATTGCCCCATGGTGGGGGTTGGGGGGAGGGGGAAGTGACATCATCTTACCAGGAGGAATTCCTCTGATCCGTGAGCACAGCTTATTTTCCATTGGATTGTTGGGCTTCACCTTCTTTCATCCATCTCTTGCAGTTCTCTGAGAAGAAGGGCTTCCCTCCTTGGTTAGATGGACTCCTAGCTATTGCCTTTCAGGGAATGTCACTGTCTGTGGTATTGATAATTGCCTGCTTCTAAGCGTTTGCTGGAAGTGTTAGAAATGCCAAGGATTTTTCTTCCCCTTCCTCACTGTCCATCTCTCTGAGCCTCCAGGTAGAACAGGCCTATTCCAGGGTCCCACGGGGCTCGGGGTATGCAGCTAGACCGTATTTCTCAGGCCTCAGTGCTGGGCATCATCCGGTGTACTCTCCCTGTTCTTTCCTTCTCCTGGTGTCTCCTTCAGGCCCATTTGTGTTCATGTCATTTGTGTATTAAGAGCCAAATCCTGCCTAAGCTCTGTGTATGAAAACAGTTGTCTCCCAGCTTGGGATGTGTCATTTGCGCTTTTCAGACGGTTTTTCCCAGAGTCCAAATCTTGGATTTGACAAAGTTCACTGTGTTCCCTTGTTACTCTTTGTGTAGTGCCTTTCTGTATTGTGTGTGAAGACACAGAACTCATGCTAATCTCTGCTCCATATCCTTCTTGATTTGTGTACCGTTTTGCATGGAACATATGTCTAGGAATCATTTCATGTGCATTTGTTGAGAGGTGTCAAGTTTCCATGGACATGCATGTCATCCCCTCTGGTTTCCAAATGTGTTGCTCCTAAACTCTTTTGGATATCTTCTCGGAAAGATGGGTGTTTTTCAGCTTGCATTTCCACAGAAGAATGGATTCAGCAGTTCTAGCTCAGCGACGCTGTGTCCAGTGAAAAGGGAGTCGGGTGCAGCCTCCCTTTCAGCACCAATCCCAAGTTCAGGTTGACAGGGCTCTGAACTTCCATCTGTGATCCAGATTCCACAGGCATCCTTGTGTGCCCTTGGCTGTGTGAGCAGCTGAAGGGAGTTTCGTCTCCGAAGGCGCCCAGCAGGTCTGCAGCTTCAGACCGCCAGAGGTGAGCATCTCAGAGGACAGGAGCCACCGTGCCAGAAGTGGAGTGGGATCCACCCTGAGGTTGGGCACTGATCGTCAAGTGATGTTCCTGTGGGACTATGATGTGTCCGCCACACTATTCACCCAGATAGAGAGAGAGATATCTGTGGGATCTGCTAGGCCCTCCACTCCCTCTTGAGGTCCCGAAGGCTGGTTGTCACCATCCTGAGCACCTAGCACTGAGATGATGGCCACCTCCACCTATAATGTATGTCCCTTTTCCCACGTGTCCATGCAAAGTGTCAGGCCATCACTGAGCTACACTAGCCATGTGCTTTGCCTGTCATTGAACCTGCACATGTTTCTTCTGTTTCCTTCCTGATAACTGATTTTCTCTAGCATGTGGGTGCCACAAGGATGGTTTGTCTTTCTCTAGCCTTGTGTTCTGAGGAACACTTCTCCTTTGTTGGTGTGGGTTTATCTTTCCATTTAGCCTGCATGGTTTATTGTTGTGAGTTTGTTTGTATCGGCAGAAGAACTCTGCCTTTCACTTGTGCCTGATGCGTCCCACTTACAACAGGACGACCTACCTGGAGATTCTGAGCACATTCGCCGTGACGAATTCATTTGGCAGATGATATCTTGAATAGACCTTCACAGTCCATTCAGATATCCAAAGTCTCCTTCAAATGACACAGAAACCAGAATTCTCCAGTTTGGTCTTTCAATATGTGGGGAGTCAGAACAATCCTCTGGAGAAGGGAAAAGCTACCCACTCTAGGATTCTGGCCTAGAGAATTCCATGGACTGTAGAATTCATGGGGATGCTAAGACTCTAACAATACTGAGAGACTATAACTTTCACCTTCAGTAAGACCAAAATCCAGTTTCCTCTCATTTTAGTGATTGGCATTGATTGGGGACCCCGAAACGATTGGAAGAAATGCAGAGAGAAGTAGACTCAATGTTTTCAGGTGGAGGAGAAAGGAATGGGGAGTGCTTGCCATGAATCCAGGCTTTGCTGGGAAGTGGGAGGGGGATAGAATGAGTGTTTCAGAATGTAGAGAGTGGTGATGCTTACACAGCATTGTGAAGGCCTCCATCTTCCCAAATGGCATCAAAGAAGGAAAATTTATTGGCACACACTTGTGAGCAAAATATACAGAAAGCCATAAAAGACATAAAAGATGAGAAGAAAGATGCCTAGAAGCCTGATGAAAATCAGCTCAGGGGAAGGGAAGTCAATCTCCCCTGGGTGGGGAGGGAGTGGACGGTGTCCACGGGGAACGCAGAGGGATGGAGGCTGCAGAGCCAACCGCGCCCCTGGACGATGTGTTTGCTGAAAGGGCTCTGGAAGTCTGTCCAGAGCAGGGACCTGTTCTCCCTGCAGGGGTGGGACAGTCATGGTGGGCGTCTGAGTCTTTGGCAGCAGCCAAGGCAGGCTGTCCATGTGCAGGTGGTCACTCAGCCCCCGACTCGGGTTCTGCCGCCAAAGCCCAAACAGGTGCATGTACACATGAATGTGGAGGTTCTGGAAGGCATGGTGAGACATCGGGGCCTGGGGCTGGGAGTCGTGCAGGTACAGAGTTCCGATGTGCTCAAGGGACTGTCAAGTACCCGGTTCGCCCCGTAGCTTTGGGAGGGTTGTCTTAGGTCTCGATCTCCCCTCATTGGATCCCTGCATCCTGCACCTGGAGATCCCACCTCTGTAGGGACGGTTCTTGTACGTGGAGGCTGGCTGAGTTTCATGGCCAGAGCTAGAGCTGGGAGAGAAGAAGAGTTTGCCAAATGCCAGGCTTGCCATGAGCCTAAGGGGACATGAAGGCTTCCTAGAGATTCGCTAAGAAGGCCCTGCTTCGGAGTCTTCTCTGCAGTCTCCAAGATGGGTGGTGTGAGGCCAGCCTTTGGTCCAGGCCCAGCCCCACTCTGGGGGACTCATCCCTGTGTGGCTAAGCACCGCCTCCCCACACTCACATGCAGCAGCCCCAGGATCCTCAACTCTGTGCTTTGCACTGCTGGGATCCAGGCTCTCCTGCTGCCTCCAAGGAAGGGTTTCTTGGAGCTCTGGGTCAGAGCCGGGTGTGCTGAGCTCCGTGGAAGCCTGAGACTGGGCCCCGGAGTGTGTGCTTGGTGGTGTCTGTGCAGCAGGCCTTGCCTGCTTCCTCCTCTTCGCCAGTTTGGCTGAGCCCTCCGTGGCCACGCTCACCTGGAGCCTGTACTGGGCTTCCTGGGCAGGGGGCTGGTGCTCTGAACCCTCCCTCAGGGTGGTGGCAGGGTTGTTCCCCTCAGGGGCCACTTCGGGTGGGACGCTCTACAATGACAGTGACCATCAGCAGCACTCCTTCGATATGTCTGAGCTGTGCCTGGCCAGGATGGCTGCTGCCTCTGCCCATCTGCCCTTCTGCTCCCAGAAAGCACAGAGACGAGTGTCTGCTCAGATACGCAATCGAGAGGACAGAGATACCCCTGAGGGAGTGAGGTTAGCCTGGGCAGCCAGCTCTGCCCGGATGCTTCCCATGCCACCAGCCTGCTCTCCCCTGTGGTGTGGACAAAAGCGACCCACGAGCTCCTGACCAATATGCGGCTGGGCTTGCTTAAGGCAGACACACCCCGAGAAACCCCCATCAACACACAGGCAAAGGCCTCAGGCTTCCCCATGTGGGACGGAAGAGGTGGCCGGACCCGGCCTGGGACTCCCTGTTACCTTTCTGTTCCTTAGGGCAAAGGGCCAGAGGCCTCTCTGGGGTCCCTGAGCCAGCGTCATCCACGTTCCCACATTCTCTGCCTGTGATTTTGCCTGAGGCCCTGGCCTCTGGGCAGGGGCAAACAACAGAACATCTTGAAAGCAAGTGATCTGGCTGGCGACTCCTCTCCACTGAGGAGGCCTGGATACCAGGGTTGCCGGTTCTGTTGGGTTCTGTTGCCAGGAAGTGACATCATTTCCTGGTTCATGGCCGAGGTCACTTCCACAAAGCTCCCCAAGGGAACCTCTGGGTTTCTGGCTGTTTCCCCATGCCCTTAGGCCACGTGCAGGCACAGTGACACACACAGCCCACCCCACAGCATTGGGGAGACCTGGGTGGAGCCAGGGCCTGAGCTCTGAGGACACAGCTGCTTTCAGCCCAGGCTCCTTCTCAGAAGTGAAGTGGCCCTGGGCAAGGCATGTGCCCTGCAGGTTTTCCCCACTTTCTCCAACTGCAGAGTGGGGGTCACTCTCCCATTTCCTGCCTAGGTCTGTCAGCCTACGAACAACTCCAGTGCCTGTTCAAACATTGGGCCGCTATCACATGGAGCTTTGAAACTGAGACTTCCCAAAGATGGATTCCACACAGGGCTGACCTAGCACAGAATGGGGCAGAATCAGGCCTGGATGGGCTTTGGGACCTGGGAAAAGGCAGTCCCCTTTCTGCCTATTTCTTGACCCCTGCATTTGGAGGACCGGACAGTCATATTCAGACATCACCCCCTCTGATATCAACCTACCTCATCCTCCTCAATTGCCCCACTCGGCCTTGAAGGCTGGGGGAGTCTGCCCCAACAGTGGCTCCCCGCATCCTTGTCCTTGAGTCTCATCATCTTGAGTCATTTTCCCCCTTGGGGGAAAAGCACAGTCATTGTTTGCAACCACAAGAGAGATTCATGCAAATTCTATGAAATCGAATCATTTCCTCTCTCCATTGTTCAGTCTCTCTCCCTCGTTCCCTCTCTTTCTTGACCTTTCCAAATTCAGTCTGTCTCTTCCTCTCTGTGTCTCTCCTCTGGATGCTCGCATGCATGTGAATGCATGGACGCATGTATGTTGTTGAACTTGTTTGAGGCTTTAGGGTTTCGTGTCGAGTGATTTAAAGGTTTGTCGTTGGATTTGGTGTTAGGGGAAAGGATAGGTCTGGGGTTTGTTCTGGGAGATGTGTAGGAAGCCCTTCTCCGATATTCTGCTTGCTAATATTCTTTTTTGTTCAGTTTGTTACCATTTTGATTTGTGAATGCTCAGCTTTTCTGATGCAAATCTGTTCAAGTGGATGGAAGCCCATGGGTGTCCTTTGGTTTACTGTTTCCTTGACTTGTAGGGACCCAATTTTCTTCCCCCGACACACACACATGTTGAGAAGTCCATGACATGAAGGAGCCTATGGCCCGTGCTTATTTCCAGGAGTTTCATCACTTCAGGCTTTGCGTTGATGTGTTTTACTGAATCTGACGTGTTCTGAGACCAAAAGCCAATGTGATTGTTCAGATGGAACCATCTCCAATTCCCACGGCCTTTCATTGCAGAGTCTCTTGTTCTCATTCATATCACCTCCCCTCCTTTGGCATTGAGGAATTGACCATAGAAGCATGGATTTTTTTTTCTGGACCCTCAATTCCACTCCATGGATCTGGTTCTCTGTGTTTGATTTCTTCCCAGTACCATGCTGTCCTGATGATCCTAGTGTGATAGTCTAATTGGCTATCAAGCAGCCTGCTATGTCCATTTCAGGGCTTTGTGGCAGATTGCATTGACTCTTTTGACTCCTTTGTGTTTCCATAGACATTTTGGAATTTATTGGTTATAATGCCCTGAAAACAGCCGATGTCTTTATTTTTATTTTTATTGGAGGCTAATTATTTTGCAATATTATATTGGTTGGTTTTGCATACATTGACATGAATCCGCCTCGGGTGTACATGAGTTCCCTCTCCCGAACCCCACTCCTACCGCCCTCCTTCCTTTATTTTCCCTTTGGATCATACCAGCCCTGAACATCCTGTAACATGCCTCGACCCTGAACTGGTGATTCGTTTCACATATGATAATATACATGTTTCAATGCCATTCTCCAAAACCATCCCATCCTCACCCTCTCCCACAGAATCCCTACGACTGCTTTATACATCTGTTTCTCTTTTGCTGTCTCGTATACGGGGTTATCATTTGCATCTTTCTAAATTCCATATATATGCGTTAGTATATTGTATTGTGTTTTTCTTTCTGGCTTACTTCACTCTGTATAATAGGCTCCAATTTCATCCACCTCATTAGAACTGATTCAAATGCATTCTTTTTAACGGCTGAGTAATATTCCATTGTGTATATGTACCAAAGCTTTATTATCCATTAGTCTGCAGATGGACATGTAGGTTGCTTCCATATCCTGGCTATTGTAAACAGTGCTGAGATGAACATTGGAGTACATGTGTCTCTTTCAATTCTGGTTTCCTCGGTGTGTATGCCCAGGAGTGCGATTGCTGGATCATATGGCAGTTCTATTTCCAGTTTTTTGAGGAATCTCCACATTGTTCTCCATAGTGGCTGTATTAGTTTGCATTCCCAACAACAGTGTAAGAAGGTTCCCTTTTTTCCACAACCTCTCTAGCATTTATTGCATGTAGACTTTTGGATAGCAGCCATTCTGACTGGTGTGAAATGGTATCTCATTGTGGTTTTGATTTGCATTTCTCTGATTATGAGAGATGTTGAGCATTTTTTCATGGGTTTGTTAGCCATCTTTAGGAATTCTTTAGAGAAATGTCTGTTTAGTTCATTGGCCCATTTTTTGATTGGCTCATTTATTTTTCTGGAATTGAGCTGCAGGAGCTGCTTGTATATTTTGAAGATTAATCCTTTATCAGTTGTTTCATTTGCTATTATTTTCCCCCATTCTGAAGGCTGTCTTTTCCCCTTGCTTATAGTTTCCTTTGTTGTGTAGAAGCTTTTGATTTTAATTAGGTCCCATTTGTTTATTTTTGCTTTTATTTCCAATATTCTGGGAGGTGGGTCTTGGAGGATCCTGCTGTGATTTATGTCAGAGAGTGTTTTGCCTACATTCTCCTCTAGGAGTTTTATAGTTTTTGGTTTTAAGTTTATCTCTCTAGTCTATTTTGAGTTTATTTTGGTATATGGTGTTAGGAAGTATTCTAGTTTTATTCTTTTATAAGTGGCTGACCAGTTTTCCCAGAACCACTTGTTAAAGAGACTGCCTTTTCTCCATTTTATATTCTTGCCTCCTTTGTCAAAGATAAGGTATCCATAGGTGCGTGGATTTATCGCTGGGCTTTTTATTTTGTTCCATTGATCTATGTTTCTGTATTTATGCCCAAACCATACTGTCTTGATGACTGTGGCTTTGTAGTAGAGCCTGAAGTCCGGCAGGCTAAGTCCCCCAGTTACATTTTCCCTCCTCAAGATTGCTTTGGCTATTCGAGGTTTTTTGTATTTCCATACAAATTGTGAGATTATTTGTTCTAGTTCTATGAAAAATATCGTTGGTAGCTGGACAGGGATTGCATTGAATGTATAAGTTACTTTAGATATTATACTCATTTTAACAATATTTATTCTTCCAATACACGAACATGGTATATTTCTCCATCTATTAGTGTACTCTTTGATTATGTTCACTAGTGTTTTATAGTTTTCTGTGTACAAGTCTTTTGTTTCCTTAGGTAAATACATTCTTAAGTATTTAAATCTTTTCGTTGCAACAGAGAATGGAATAGTTTCCTTAATTTCTCATTCTATTTTCTCATTATTAGTGTAAAGGAATGCAAGTGATTTCTGTGTGTTGACTTTATATCCTGCAACTTTACTGTATTCATTGATTAGCTCTAGTAGTTTTCTGGTAGATTCTTTAGGGTTTTCTGTGTAGAGGATCACATCATCAGAGAACAGTGAAAGTTTTACTTCTTCTTTTCCAATTTGATTCCTTTTATGTCTTTTTCTGCTCTGATTGCTGTAGCCAAAACTTCCAGAACTATGTTTAATAGTAGTTGTGCGAATGAGCACCCTTGTCTTATTCCTGACATTCGGGGAAATGCTTTCAGTTTTTTCACCGTTGAGGATAACGTTTGCTGTGGGTTTGCCATATATAGCTTTTATTATGCTGAGATATGTCCCTTCTATTCCCACTTTCTGGAGGGTTTTTATCATAAATGGATGCTGTATTTTGTCAAAAGCTTTCTCTGCATCTATTGAAATAATCATATGATTTTTAGTTTTCAGTTTGTTAATGTGGTTTATTACGTTAATTGATTTGTGGATATTGAAGAATCCTTACATACTTGGGATAAGCCCACTTGGTCATGATGTATGATCTTCTAAATGTGTTGTTGGATTCTGATTGCTAGAATTTTGTTAAGGATTTTTGCATCTATGTTCATCAGTGATATTGGCCTGTAGTTTTCTTTTCTTGTGGGGTCTTTATGAGGTTTTGGGATTATGGTGATGGTGGCCTCATAGAATGAGTTTGGAAGTTTCCCTTCCTCAGCAATTTTCTGGAAGAGTTTGAGTAGAATAGGTGTTAGCTCTTCTCTAAATTTTTGGTAGAACTCACCCGTGAAGCCGTCTGGACCAGGGCTTTTGTTTGCTGGAAGATTTTTTATTATAGCCTCTAGTTCCGATTTGTGATGGGTCTGTTCAGATTTTCTATTTCTTCCTGGTTCAGTTTTGTAAAGTTGTACTTTTCTTGGAATTTGTCAATTTCTTCCAGGGTATTAATTTTATTGCCATATAATTGCTGATAGTATTCTCTAATAATCCTTCGTATTTGTGTAGCCATTTATATTTTGAGAGGAATAGCGTGCGATCTCTGGACTGCCCCAAGTTGGGGGTCGGGGGGAGGGGGAAGTGACATTTTCTTACCTGGAGAAATTCTTCTGATACTGGAGCACAGTTTATTTTCCATTGGATTGGTGGGCTTCACCTTCTTTCATCCATCTCTTGCAGTTCTCTTAGAAGAGGGGCTTCCCTCCTGGGTTAGATGGACCCCTAGCTATTGCCTTTCAGAAAAGTCACTGTCGATGGGGTTGATACTTGCCGTCTCCTTCTAAGCATTTGCTGTTAGTATTAGAAATTCCAACGATTTCTCTTCCCCTTCCTCACTGTCCATCTCTCTGAGCCTCTAGATTGAACAGGCCTAGTCCAGGGTCCCACGGCTATTGGGGAGTGCAGCTAGACCATGTTTCTCAGGTCTTCATTGTTGGGCATCATACAGTATACTCTCCATGTCCCTTCCTTTGCCTGGTTTCCCTGCAGACCTCTCCTTTAAGCTTGTGTTCATGTCGTTTGTGTATTAGGAGCCAAATTCTGCCTACGTTCCTTGTATGCAAAGAGTTGTCTTCCCGCTTTGGATACGTTGTTTGTGTTTTTCAGACGGTCTTTCCCAGAGTCCAAATCATTTTATTTGACAAAGTTCACTGTGTTCCCTGGTTACTCTTTGTGTAGTGCCTTTTGGTATTGTGTGTGAAAACTCAGAGCTCATGTCTAATGTCTGCTCCATTTCCTTCTGGATTTGTGAACCATTTTGCATGGAACGTATGTCTAGGAATCATTTGAAGTGCGTTTTTTGAGAGGTGTTAATTTTCCATGGACATGCATGTCATCCCCTCTGGTTTCCAATGTGTCACTCCTAAACTCTTTTGGAGACCTTCTCGGAAAGATGGGTGTTTTTCAGCTTGCATTTCCACAGATGAATGGATTCAGCAGCTCTAGAAGCAAGGACACTTTGTCCAGTGAAAGGGGGAGTCAGGTGCGGCCTCCCTTTCAGCACCGATCCCCAAGTCTGGTTGAGAGGGCTCTGATCTTCCATCATTGAGCGAGAAGCCACAGGCATCCTTGTGTGCCCTTGGACGTGAGCGGCTTAAGGGAGTTTCGTCTGCGCAGGCACCAAGCAAGCCTGCGGCTTTGGACCACCAGAGGTGAGCATCTCAGAAGACAGGATCAACCGTGCAAGAAGTAGAATGGGATACACCTTGAGGGAGGGCACTGATCGCCAAAAGATGTTCCAGTGGGACTTTGATGGGTCCAGCACATTCTTCTGGCAGAGAGCGAGACAGATGTCTATGAGCTCTGCTGGCCCTCCATTCCCTCTTGTGGTCCCGAAGGCTGGTTGACACCAACCTGAGCACCTAGCTCTGAGATTATGAGAACCGCCACCTGCACTGTGTTTCCCTTTGCCCGCGTGTCCATGCGAAGCATCAGGCCATCTCTGAGCTACACTAGCCATGTGCATTGCCTCACATTGGACTTGCACATGTTTCTTCTGTTTCTTTCCTGATCACTGATTTTCTCGAGCATGTGGGGACTACGAGGATAGTGGATTTGGCCTTGTGTTCTGTGGAACACTTCTCCCTTTGTTGGTTTGGGTTTATCATTCCATTTCTCCTGCCTGGTTTATTGTTGTGAGTTTGTTTGTGCCAGCGGAAGAACTGAGAATTTCCCTTGTGCCTGAGGTGTCCCACTTACAACAGCATTGCCTACCTGCATATTCTGAGCACATTTGCCGAGAGGGCTTCATTTGGCAGATAACATCTTGAAAAGACCTACATGGTCCTTTCAGATACCCAAAGGCTACATCAAATGACATAGGGACCAGAATTCTCCAGTTTGGTCTTCCAATATGTGGGGAGTCAGAACAATCCACTGAGAAGGGAAAAGCTACCGACTCCAGGATTCTGACCTAGAGAATTGCATGGATTGTAGAATTCATGGGGATGCCAAGACTCTAACAATGCCGAGAGACTATAACTTTCGCCTTCAGTCAGAGTAAAATCCAGTTTCCTTTTATTTCAGTGATTGGCATTGTTTGGGGACCTCGAAAGGATGGGAAGAAATGCAGAGAGATGTAGGCTCAATGTTGTCAGGCGGGGAGAGAAGAACGGGGAGTGCTTGCCATGAATCCAGGCTTTGATGGGAAGTGGGGGGGGGGTAGAATGAGGGTGTCCAAATGTAGACAGTGGTGATGTTTACACAGCATTTTGTAGGCCTCCATATTTCCAAATGGCATCAAGGAAGGAAAATTTATTGACACACAGTTGCGAGCAAAATATACAGAAAGCCATAAAAGACATAAAAGATGAAAAGAAAGATGCCTAGGAGCCTGATGAAAATCATCTCAGGGGAATGGAATTCAATCTCCCCTGGGTGGGGAGCGAGAGGCCGGCTGCCACGGAGAAGACGCAGGGATGGAGGCTGCAGAGTCAACCGCGTCCCTGGACGAGGTTTTTGATGAAAGGGCTCTGGGTCTCTGTCCAGAGCATGGGCCTGTTTTCCCTTCATGGGACAGGCATGTTGGGCGTCTGAGTCCTTGGCAGGAGACACGGCAGGCTGCCCCTCTGCAGGTGGTCACTTAGGCCCTGACTCGGGTTCTGCTGCCAAAGCCCGAGCCGGTGTAAGTTCACGTGGAGGTGGAGGTTCTGGAAAACGGGGTGGGACATCGGAGACTGGGGCTCTGGTTCGTGGAGGCACAGAGTTCGGATGTGCTGACGGTGCTAGCCAGTACCCGGCTTTCCCCATTTCTTTGGGAGGGGACGTCTCAGGTCTCAATCTCCCCTCAGTGGATCCCTGGGTGCTGCATCTGGAGCTCCAACCTCTGTAGGGACTCGTTTTGGACGTTGAGGCTGGCTGAGTTTGACGGTCAGAGCTAGAACTGGTGGAGAAGAAGAGTTTGCCACAGAACAGCCTTGCCATGTGCCTAAGTGGGTACGAAAGCTTCCTAGAGATTCTATAAGAAGGCCTAGCATCAGAGTCTTCTCTGCAGTCTCCAAAATGTGTGGTGTGAGGCCAGCCATTGGTCCCGGACCAGCCCCAGCTCTGGGGGACACCTCCCTGTGTGGCTCAGCACTACCTCCCCACACTCACATGCAGCAGCCACAAACGCCTCATCTATTTGCTCTGCCCTCGTGGGTTCCAGATCCTACTGCTACCTCCAAGGCAGGACTTCTCAGAGCTCTGGTTCAGGGCAGGCTCTGCTGGGTTCCGTGGCAGCCTGAGACTGGGCCCAGGGGTGCGTGCTGGGTGGTGTCTGTGTAGCAGGCCTGGCCTGCTCCGTCTTCATTGCCAGTTGGGCTGAGCCCTCCGTGGCCACGCTCACCTGGAGACTGGACTGGGTCTCCCGGGCAGGGGGCTGGTGCTCTGAGCCCTCCCTCTGGGAGGTGGATGGGGTGTGCCCCTCAGGGGCCACCTCGGGTGGGATGCTCTGCAATGATAGAGACCATCAGCCAGCCCTGCTTTGATATTCGTGAGCTGAGACTGGCCAGTATGGCTGCTGCTTCTGCCCATCTGCCCTTCTGCTCCCAGAAGGAGCAGCGACAAAGATATGCTGAGATACCCACCCAGGAGGACGGAGACACACCTGAGGGCATGAGGTCAGCCTGGTCCACCAGCTCTGACTGGACGCTCCCCATGACAGGCAGCCTGCTCTCCGCTGGGGTGTGGACACAAGCAGTCAAAGGGCTCCAAACCCACATGCAGCTGGGCTTGCTTGAGTCAGACACACGCCGAGAAAACCCCTTCAACACACAGGGAAAGGCCTCAGGCTTCCCCGGGTGGGATGGGAGAGGTGGCAGGACCCTGTATGCATACACTGAGCTTAGGCAGGATTTGACTGTTAATACACAAATGATATGAACGCAAAGGAGGCTGAAGGAGAGGTCTGAAGGGAAACCAGGCGAAGAAAGTGACGCGGAGAGTACACCAAATGATGCCCAGAACTGAGGGTCTGATCCACAGGGTCTAGGTGCACTCCCCGAGGCCCGTGGGACCCTGGACTAGGCCTGTTTTACCTGGAGGCTCAAAGAGATGGACAGTGAGGAAGGGGAAGAGAAATAATTGGCATTTCTAACACTCACAGCAAACGCTTAGAAGACGGCAATTATCAACCCCACGGACAGTTACATTCCCTGAAAGGCAATAGCTAGGAGTCCATCTAAACCAGGAGGGGAGCCCCTCTTCTCTGAGAACTGCAAGAGATGGATAAAAGAAGGTGAATCCCACAAATACCATGGAAAATAGCTTTGCTCAAGGATCAGAAGAATTCCTCCTTGTAAGATGATATCAATTCCCCCTCCCCCGGACCCCCACCGTGGGGCAACCCAGAGGATCCACTCTATTTCTCTCAAAATACCAACGGCTTTTCTCAGGGCATTATAACCAAAGAATCCAAAATGTCTATGGGAACACAAAGGAGTCAAAAGAGTCAATGCAATCTGCCGTAAAGCTCTGAAATGGACCTAGCAGGCTAACTGATAGCCAATTAGACTCTCAGACTAGGATCATCAGGACAGCATAGTACTGGGAAGAAATCAAACACGCAGAACCAGATCCATGGAATGGATTTGAGGTTCTAGACGTAAACCCAAGGTTCTACGGTCAATTCCTCGACGCCAAAGGAGGGGAGGTGATACGAATGGGAAAAAGAACCTCTGCAAGGAAAGGCCATGGGATTTGGAGATGGTTCCATCTGAACAATCATATTGGCTTTTGGTCTCATAACACGTCAGATTCAGTGAAACACATCAATGCAAAGCCTGAAGTGATGAAACTTTTGGAAATAAGCACGGGCCATAGGCGCCTTAATGTTAGGGACTCCTCAACATGTGTGTGGGGGTGGAAGAAAATTGTGTCTCTTCAAGTCAAGTAAACAGTAAACCAAAGGACACCCACCAGCTTCCATCCACTTGAACAGCTTTGCAACAGAAAAGCTAAGAATTTGCTAATCAAAATGGTAACAAACTGAACAAAAAAGAATATTAGCAAGCAGAATATCGGAGAAGGGTTTCCTACGTAAAAGAGACTGAAAACTCACACCACTAAGTCTCCCAGAACAAACCCCAAATCTAGCCCTTCCCCTAACACCAATTCCAACCCCAAACCTTTAACTCACTCTACACGAAACACTAAAGCCTCACCCTAGGTCAACAGTTTACATGCTTACATACATTCACATGCATTCAAGCATCCACAGGAGAGACACAGAGAGGAAGACAGACTGAATTTGGAAAGGTCAAGAAAGAAACGGAACGCGGAAGAGAGACTGAACCAGGGAGAGAGGAAATGAGTCGATTTCACAGAATTTGCATGAATCTCTCTTGAGGTTGGAAACATTGACAGTGCGTATTCCCCCTGCAAGTGGTAAAATGACACAAGATGATGAGATTCAAAGACAAGGATGCAGGGAGCCACTGTTTGGGCAGACTCCCCCACTCCTCGAGGCTGAGTGGGACACTTGAGTAGGACAAGGAAGATTGATATCAGAGGGGGCGATGTCTGAATATGACCTTCCGGTCCTCCCAATGCGGGGGTCAAGAAATAGGCAGGAAGTGGACTGCCTTTTCCCAGGTCCCAGAGCCCATCCAGGTCTGATTCTGCCCCATTCTGTGCTAGGTCAGCCCTGTGTGAAATCTGTCCTTTGGGAAGTGTGTGTCCAAGCTCCATGTGATAGAGGCCCAAAGTATGAACAGGAACTGGAGTTGTTCGTAGGCTGACAAACCTAGGCAGCAGATGGGAGAGTGTTCCCCACTCTGAAGATCAAGAGACTGGGTTACCCTGCGGAGCACATGCCTTGCCCAGGGCCATATCATTTCTGAGAAGAAGGATCCTGGGCCGAAAACATCTGTGTCCTCAGAGCTCAGGCCCTGGCTGCACCCAGGTCTCCCCAATGCTGTGGGGTGGGCTGTGTGGTTTCACTGTGCCTGCTGTGGTCTAAGGAGGTGGGGGAACAGCCAGAAACCCAGAGGTTCCCTTGGGGAGCTTTGTGGAAGGGACCTCGGCCACGAACCAGGAAATGATGTCACTTCCTGGCAACAGAACCCAACAGAACCCACAAACCGGGTATCCAGTCCTCCCCAGCGGAGAGGAGCCCCCAGCCAGATCGTTTGCTGTCAAGATGTTCTGCTGCTTGCCCTTGCCCAGATGATGCCAGGACCTCAGGCGAGCTCACAGGCAGACTGTGTGGGCACGCGCTTGACACTGGCTCAGCGCCCCCCCCCCCGAGAGTCCTCTGGCCGGCCCTTTGCCAGAAGGAACAGAAAGGTAACAGGGGAGCCCCAGGCCAGGTCCGGCCACCTCTCCTGTCCCACCCGGGAAAGCCTGAGGCCTTTCGCTGTGTGTGGATGGGGGTTTTTCAGGGTGTGTCTGCCTCAAGCAAGCCCTACAGCATGTGGGTCAGGAGACCATGGGTCGCTTGTGTCCACACCCCAGGGGAGAGAAGGCTGGGTGGCATGGGGAATTTCCAGGCAGAGCCGCCTGCCCAGGCTGACCTCACACCCTCAGGGGTGTCTCTGTCCTCCCGGGTGGGTAGCTGAGCAGATCTTTGTCTTTGCACTTTCTGCGAGCAGAAAGGCACACAGGCAGAGGCAGCAGCCATCCTGGCCAGCCTCAGCCCAGAAATATCGAAGCAGGGCTGGCTGATGGTCACTATCATTGCAGAGCGTCCCACACGAGTTCGCCCCTGAGGGGCACACCCCATCCACCTCCCAGAAGGAGGGCTCAGAGCACTAGCCCCTGCCCGGGAGGCCCAGTGCAGGCTCCAAGTGAGCGTGGCCAAGGAGGGCTCAGCCCAACTGAAGATGAAGACGGAGCGGCAAGGCTTGCTACCCAGACACCACCCAGCATGCACCCCGGGGCCCAGTCTCAGGCTGCCACAGAGCTCCGCAGAGCCGGCCCTGACCCTGAGCTCTGAGAAGCCCTGCACCTGAGGTAGCAGGAGGACCTGAAACCCAGAAAGGCATAGGACAGACGTGAGGCGGCTGGGACTGCTGAACATGAGTGTAGGGATTCAGTGCTGAGCCAAACAGGTAGGAGTCCCTCAGAGCTGGGGCTGGGCCTGGACCAAAGGCTAGCCTCACACCACCCATCTTGGAGACTGCAGAGAAGACTCCGATGCTGGGCCTTCTTAGCGAATCTCTAGGAAATTTTCGTGCCCACTTAGGCACATGGCAAGGCTGGCCTGTGGCAAACTTTTCTTCTCCCCCAGCTCTAGCTCCGGCTGTCAAACTCAGTGAGCCTCCACCTCCAACACCTGTCACTACGGAGGTGGGAGCTCCAGGTGCAGGACCCAGGGATCCACTGAGGGGGGTTCGAGACCTGAGACGTACCTTCCCAAGACATGTGGCCAACCGGGTATTGGCAGGCACACTCAGCACATCGGATATCTGTGCCTGCATGACCCACAGCGCCAGGACCCAATGTCCCACCCCGTTTCCAGATCCTCCACCTCAACGTGCACTTACACCTGCTCGGGCATTGGTGGCAGCACCTGAGTCATGGTCTGAGTGACCATCTGCACAATGGCAGCTTGCCCTGGCTCCTGCCAAGGACTCAGACACCCACCATGACGGTCTCAACCCTGCAGGGAGAAAAGGCCCCTGCTCTGGACAGAGACCCAGAGACCGTTCAGCAAACACCTCGTCCAGGGGCGCGTTTGGCTCTGCAGGCTCCATCCCTGTATGTTCCCTGTGGATGCCATCCACTCCCTCCCCACCCAGGGGAGACTGACTTCCTTTCCCCTGAGCTGATTTTCATGAGGCTCCTAGGCATCTTTCTTCTCATCTTTTATGTCTTTTATGGCTTTCTGTATATTTTGCTAACAAGTGTCTGTCAATAAATTTTCCTTCCTTGATGTCATTTGGGAATATATAGGCCTTCACAATGCTGTGTAAGCATCACCACTGTCTACATTCTGAAACACTCATTCTATTCCCCTCCCACTTCCCAGCAAAGCCTGGATTCATGGCAAGCACTGCCCATTTCTCTCTCCCCCGCCTGACAACATTGAGTCTACTTCTTTCTGCATTTCTTCCCATCCTTTCAGGGTCCCCAATCAATGCAATTACTGAAATGAAAGGAAATTGGATTTTCCTGTGACTGAAGGTGAACATTATAGTCTCTCAGTATTGTTAGAGTCTTGACATGCCCATGAATTCTACAGTGCATGGAATTCTCTAGGCCAGAATCCTGGAGTGGGTAGCTTTTCCCTTCTCGGGGGGATTGTTCTGAGTCCCCACATAATGGAAGACCAAACTGGAGAATTCTGGTTTCTATGTCATTTGAAGGAGCCTTTGGGTATATGAAAGGACAGTGTAGGTCCTTTCAAGATGTCATCTGCCCATCGAAGCCCTCTCAATAACTGCTCAGAATCTCCAGGTAGGCAGTGCTGTTGTAAGTGGGACACCTCAGACACAAGGAAATACTGAGTTCTTCTCCTGGCTCAAAAAAACTCACAACAATAAACCAGGCAGGAGAAATGGAAAGATAAATCCACACCAACAAAGGGAAAACTCTTCCTCAGAACACAAGGCCAGAAAAAGACCCAACATCCTTGTGTTCCCCACATGTTCGAGAAAATGTATGATCGGGAAGGAAAAAGAAGAAACATATGCAGGTCCAATGAGAGGCAATGGACATGGCTAGTGTAGCTCAGAGACAGCCTGACGCTTTGTGTGGACATGAGGTCAAAAGGAAACACAGTGCAGGTGGCAGTGGTCATCATCTGGAACTAGGGGCTCATCATGGTGACAACCAGTCTTCGGGAACACAAGAGGGAGTGGAGGGCCTAACAGAGCCCATAGACATCTCTCTCGCTATCTGGGAGAAGAGTGTGCCGGACCCATCAAAGTCCCATAGGAGCATCTATTGACGACCAGTGCCCACCCTCAGAGTGGATCCCACTCTACTTCTGGCACAGTGGCTCCTGTCTTCTGAGATGCTTACCTCTGGCAGTCCGAAGCCACAGGCCTGCTGGGCGCCTGCTGAGATGAAACACCCTTCAGCTGCTCACACAGCCAAGGGCACACAAGGATGCCAGTGTCCTGTGGCTCACAGATGGAAGATCTGCCCCCTGACAATCCGACCTGGGTATTTGTGCTGAAAGGGAGGCCGCACCCGACTCCCTTCATTGGAGTCAGCACCCCTTCTGCTAGAGCTGCTGAATCCATTCAACTGTGAAAACAGAAGCTGAAAAACACCCATCTTTCCAAGAAGTTCTCCTAAAAAGTTTAGGAGCAACGCATTTGGAACCCAGAGGGGATGACATGCATGTCCATGGAAATTTGACACCTCTCAACAAATGCACTTCAAATGATTCCTAGACATACGTTCCATGGAAAAGGGTTCACAAAACCAGAAGGAAATGAAGCAGACATTAGACATGAGCTCTGTGTCTTCACACACAATACAGAAAGACACTACACAAAGAGTAACCAGGGAACACAGTGAACTTGTTTCACCAATAATTGGACTTTGGGAAAAATGGTCTGTAAAACGCAAACGACACATCCCAAGCTGGGAGACAACTGTTTGCATACACAGATCTTAGGCAGATTTAGCTTCTAATACACAAGTGAGATGAACACAAAGGAGCTTGAGGGGAGAGGTCTGAAGGGACACCAGGAGAAGGAAGGGACCTGGAGTGTACACCGAATGATGCCCAGCACTGAGCACTTGAGAAACATGATCTAGCTGCACTCCCCGAGCCCCTGGGGACCCTGGACTAGGCCTGTTTTACCTGGAGGCTCAGAGAGATGGACAGTGAGGAAGGGGAAGAGAAATCCTTGGCATTTCTAACATTCACAGCAAATGCTTAGAAGGAGAAGGCAAGGATCAACCCCAACGACAGTGACATTTCCTGAAAGGCAATAGCTTGGAGTCCATCTAACCCAGGAGGGAAGCCCCTCTTCTCAGAGAACTGCAAGAGATGGATGAAAGAAGGTGAAGCCCACCAATCCAATGGAAAATAAGCTGTGCTCCCGGATCAGAAGAATTCCTCCTGGTAAGATGATGTCACTTCCCCCTCCCCCCAACCCCCACCGTGGGGCAATCCAGAGGTTGCATGCTATTTCTCTCAAAATACCAAAGGCTGTTCTCAGGGCATTATAACCAAAGAATTCCAAAATGTCTATGGAAACAGAAAGGAGTCAAAATAGTCAATGCAATCTGCCACAAAGCCCGGAAATGTACATAGCAGGCTGCCTGATAGCCAATTAGACTATCACACTAGGATCATCAGAACAGCATGGTACAAACATGCACAACCAGATCCATGGAATGGAATTGAGGGTCCAGAAATAACCCCAAGCTTCTATAGTCACTTCATTGACGCCAAAGGATGGGAGACGATATGAATGGGAACATGAGCCTCTGCAACGAAAAGCTGTGGGTATTGGAGATGGTTGCATCTGAATAATCACATTGGCTTTTGGTCTCATAACACCTTAGATTCAGCGAATCACATCAACGCAAAGCCTGAAGTGATGAAACTCCTGGAAATAAGCACGGATCATAGGTTCCTTAATGTCAGGGACTTCACGACATGTGTGTGGTGGCGGAAGCAAAATTGCATCTCTTCAAGTCAAGGAAACAGGAAACCAAAGAACATCAACTAGCTTTCATCCACTTGAACAGCTTTGAAACAGAAAAGCTTAGCATTCACAAATCAAAATGGTAACAAACTGAACACAAAGGAATATTTGCAAGCAGAATATGGAAGAAGGGTTTCCTAAGTAAAAAAGACAGGAACTCACACGACTAAGTCTCACAGAACAAACCCCAGACCTATCCCTTCCCCTAACCTCAACTCCATCCCCAAACCTCTACCTCACTGGAAAGGAAACCTTGAAGCCTCACCCTAGGTCAACAATATACATGCTTACATTCATTCACAGGCACGCGAGCATCCACAGCAGAGACACAGAAAGGAAGAGACAGACTGAATTTGGAAAGTTCAAGAAAGACAGAAGGAGGGAGAGAGACTAAACAATGGAGAGAGGAAATGAGTCGATTCCACAAAATGTGCATGAATCTCTCTTGAGTTTTGAAACAATGACAATGCCTATTCCCCCTGCAAAGGGGAAAATGACCCAAGTTGATGAGGCTCAAAGACAAGGATGCGGGGAGCCACTTTTGGGGCAGCCTCCCCCACCCCTCGAAGATGAGTGGGACACTTGAGCAGGAGGATGAAAGTTGATATCAGAGGGAGCGATGGCTGAATGTGACCTTCCGGTCCTCCCAATCAGGGGGTTAAGAAATAGGCAGGAAGGGGACTGCCCTTTCCCAGGTCCCAGAGCCCATCTAGGCCTGATTCTGCCCCATTCTTTGCTAGGTCAGCCCTTCTTTGTGCCAGCAGAAGAACTCAGACTTTCCCTTATGCCTGCAGTTTCCCACTGAAACAGCACTGCCTACCTGGAGATTCTGAGCACATTTGCCGAGAGGGCTTCGTTTGGCAGATGACTTCTTGAAAGGACCTACACGGTCCTTTCAGATACCAAAAGGCTACTTCAAATGAAATAGAAACCAGAATAATCCAGTTTGGTCTTCCAACATATGGGGAGTCAGAACAATTGCCTGGAGAAAGGAAAAGCTACCCACTCCAGGATTCTGGCCTAGAGAATTCCATGGACTGTAGAATTCATGGGAATGCCAAGACTCGAACGATACTGAGAGACTATAACTTTCACCTTCAGTCAGACCAAAATAAAGTTTCCTAAATTTTCAGTGATTGGCATTGATTGGGGACCCCGAAAGAATGGGAAGAAATGCAGAAAGAAATAGACTCAATGCTGTCAGGCGGGGGAGAGAGGAACGTGCAGTGCTTGCTATGAATCGAGGCTTTGCTGTGAAGTTGGGGAAGGGGGAGAATGAGGGTGTCCAAATGTAGACATTGGTGATCCTTACACAGCATTGAAGGCCTCCATATTCCCAATGGCATCAAGGAAGTAAAATTTATTGACACACACTTGTTAGCAAAATATACACAAAGCCATAAAAGACATAAAAGATGAGAAGAATGATTCCTAGAAGCCTAATGAAAATGAGCTCAGGGGAAGGGAAGTCAATCTCCCCTGGGTGGGGAGGGAGTGGACGGCGTCCATGGGGAACACACAGGGATGGTGGCTGCAGAGCCAACTGCACCCCTGGATAAAGTATTTGCCAAACGGGCTCTGGGTCTCTGTCCAGAGCAGGGGCCTGTTCTCCCTGCAGGGGTTGGACAGTCATGGTGTGCATCTGAGTCCTGGGCAGGAGCCAGGACAGGCTCCCTCTGTGCAGGTGGTCAATCAGGCCCTGACTTTAGTCCTGCCGCCAAAGCCTGAGCAGGTGCAAGTGCCGGTGGAGGTAGAGGCTCTGGAAGGCGTGGTGGGACATCAGGGCCTGGGGCTGGGCGTCATGCATGCAGAGATCCGATGTGCTGAGGGTGCTGGCCAGTACATGGCTGGCCCCGTATCTTTGGGTGGGGACGTCTCAGGTCTCGATCTCCCCTCAGTGGATCCCTGGGTCCTGCACTTGGAGTTCCCTCCTCTGTAGGGACAAGTCTTAGACATGGAGGCTGGCTGAGTTTGACGGCCAGAGCTAGAGCTGGGGGAGAAGAAAAGTTTGCCACAGGCCAGCCTTGCCATGTGCCTAAGTGGGGACGAAAGCTTCCTAGAGATTCGCTAAGAAGGCCCAGCACCGGAGTCATCTCTGCAGTCTCCAAGATGGGTAGTTTGAGGCCAGGCTTTGGTCCAGGTCCAGCCCCAGCTCTTTAGGACTTCTCCCTGTGTGGCTCAGCACCGCCTCCCCACACTCACATGCAGAAGCCCAGCCGCCTCAACTCTGAGCTCTTCCGTGCTGGGCTCCAGGTCCTACTGTTGCTTCTGAGGCAGGGCTTCTTGGAGCTCTGTGTCAGAGCCAGCTGTGCTGAGCTCTGTGACAGCCTTAGACTGGGCCCCGGTTTGTGAGCTGGGTGGTGTCTCACAGCAGGACTTGCCCGACTCCTCTTCATTGCCAGTTGGGCTGAGCCCTCCGTGGCCATGCTAACCTGGAACCTGCACTGGGCCTCCTGGTCACGGGGTGGTGCTCTGGACCCTACCTCTGGGAGGTGCATGGGGTGTGTCCCTCAGAGGCCACCTCGGGTGGGACGCTATGCAATGATAGTGACCATCAGTCAGCCCTGCTTCGATATTTCTGAGCTGAGCCTGGCCAGGATGTCTAATGTTTCTGCCAGTCTGCCCTTCTGCTCTCAGAAAGAACAGAGATGAATGCCTGCTCAGATACCCACCAGGGAGGATGGAGACCCCCCGCCAAGGGCTTGAGGTCAGCCTGGGCACACGGCTCTGCCTGGACGCTCACCATTCCACCAAGCGTGCTCTCCCCTGGGGTGTGGACACAAGCGGTCCACGGGCTCCTGACCCACCTGTGGCTGGGCTTGCTTGAGGCAGACACAGCCTGAGAAACCCCCATCCACACACAGCGAAAGGCCTCAGGCTTCCACGGGTGGGACGGGAGAGGTGGGCGGACCCGGCCTGGGGCTCCCCTGTTACCTTTCTGTTCCTTCCGGCAAACGGCCAGAGGACTCTCGGAGGGGCCCTGGGCCAGCGTCGACTGCCTTCCCACACTCTCTGCCTGTGAGCTCGCCTGAGGACCCGGCCTCTGGGCAGGGGCAAACAGCAGAACATCTTGACAGCAAGCGATCTGGCTGGGGGCTCCTCTCCGCTGGGGAGGCCTAGATACACGGGTTGTGGGTTCTGTTGGGTTCTGTTGCCAGGAAATGACATCATTTCCTCGTTCGTGGCCTAGGTCCCTTCCACAAAGTTCCCCAAGGGAACCTCTGGGTTTCTGGCTGTTCTCCCATTCCCTTATGCCACGTGCAGGCACAGTGACACACATTCAGCCCACCCCACAGCCTTTGGGAGACCTGGGTGCAGCCAGGGCCTGAGCTCTGAGGACACAGCTGCTTTCAGCCCAGGTTCCCTCTTCTCAGAAGTGATGTGGTCCTGGGCAAGACATGTGCCCCCCTTGGTTTCCCCAGTCTCTCCATCTGCAGAGTGGGGGTCACTCTTCCATCTCCTCCCTAGGTCTGTCATCCTAGAAACAACTCCAGTGCCTGTTCAGACTTTCGGCTGCTATCACATGGAACTTAGACACTGAGACTTCCCAAAGGACGGATTCAACACAGGGCTGACCTAGCACAGAGTGGGCAGAATCAGGCCTGGATGGGCTCTTGGACCTGGGAAAAGTCAGTCCCCTTTCTGCCTATTTCTTGACCCCTGCATTGGGAGGACCGGAAAATCATATTCACACATCGCGACCTCTGATATCAACCGTCCTCGTCCTATTCAAGTGTCCCATTCAGCCTCGAGGCCTGGGGGAGGCTGCCCCAAAAGTGGCTCCCCGAATCCTTGTCTTTGAGACTCATCAACTTGGGTCATTTTCCCCCTTGCAGGGGGAATAGGCACTGTCATTGTTTCCATCCTCAAGAGAGATTCATGCAAGTTCTGTGAAATTGACTCATTTCCTCTCTCTATTGTTCAGTCTCTCTCCCTCGTTCCGTCTCTTTCTTGATCTTTCTAAATTCATTCTGTATCTTCCTTTCTGTGTCACCACAAAATTATTCCCTCAATGCGAGTTGAGGAAATTTTGCAAGGCAGAATCTCAAGAGAAATCGCACATTCCCGCTTGAAAAGCAAAAGGATACTTGACACCCTTTATGCGACTCAGAAAGTTCCCTCACATAGCTGTTACCATTGGAGAGGAGAAGACACTTTATGGACTCAACACGAGCAGAGGCCCTATTCCCATATAATGGCTGGAGAGAATTAGGAAGTTCCCATTCCAACACAAAAGGGGACCTGACTTCCATGAAGCAATCCGAATGATTTCTTGAGGTCTACGTCGCAAATTGAGATGTATCCCCAGCTTCCCGCTGCAACTAGTGAAACACCACAAAATTATCCCTTCAATGCGAGATGAGGAAATTTTGCACTGCAGAATCTCAAGAGAAATCCCACATTCCCTGTAAAAGGCAAAAGGATACTTGACAACCTTCATGCGACTCAGAAAATTCCCTCACACAGCCGTCGCCACTGGAGAGGAGAACACAATTTTTGGACTCAACTCGAGAAGAGTTCCTATTCCCATTTAATGGCTCGAGAGTAACCAGGAAATTCCCCTTCCAACACAAAAGGGGACCTGGCTTCCTGAAGCAACCCAAGCTAGTTCCTTAGGTCTACGTCTCAACTTGTGATGTACCCCCAGCTTCCCGTGGAAACTCGATAAACACCAAATAAATATCCCCTCAATGCGAGAGGATGAAATTTTGCGCTGCAGTATTAAACAGAAATCCCACATTCCCGCTTGAAAGGCAAAACTGTTCTTGACATCCTTTATGCGACTCAGAAAGTTCCCTAACAGCCGTTCCCATTGGAGAGGAGAAAACACTTTATGGACTCAACTCGACTAGAGGCCCTATTACCATTTAACGGCTCGAGAGAAATCCGGAAGATCCCCTTCCAACACAACATGGGACCTGACTTCCCTGAAGCAACCCGAGCGAGTTCCTGAGGTCCCCATCACAACTCAGAAATACCCCTGATTCCCGGCGCAACTCGATAATATCACAAAATTACCCCCTCAATGAGAGATGAGGAAATTTTGTGCTGCAGAATCTCAAGAGAAATCCCACATTCCTGCTTGAATGAAAAAGAGTACTTGACACACTTTATGCGACTCAGAAAGTTCCCTAATAGCCCTCCCAATTGGAGAGGAGAAGACACTTTCTCCACTCAACGCACGCAGAAGCCCTATTCCCATTTAATGGTTGGAGAGTAATTAGTAAGTTGCCATTCCAACAAAAAAGGGGACCTGACTTCCCAGAAGCAAACCAAGCGAGTTCCTGAGGTCTACATCTCAACTTGAGATGTACCCCCAGCTTCCCGACGCAACTCGAGAAACACCGCAAAATACTCCCCTCAATGCGAGATGAGGAAATTTTGCGCTGCAGATTTTCAAGAGAATTCGCACAACACTCTTGAATGGCAAAATGGTACTTGACACACTTTATGCGACCCAGAAATTTTCCTAACATCAGTCCCCATTGGAGAGAAGAACACACTTTATGTACACAACTCAGAAGAGGCCCTATTCCCATTTAACGACTCGAGACTAATATGGATGTTCCCCTTCCAACACAAAAGGGGACCTGAATTCCCTGAAGCTACTCGATCGAGTTCCTGAGGTCCCTGTCGCAACTGGAGAATTACCCCCACCTTTCGGCCGCAACTGTAGAAAGACCACAAAATTATTACTGCAATGCGAGTTGAGGAAATTCTGCGCTGCAGAATCTCAAGCAAAATCCCACATTCCCGTTTGAAAGGCAAATGGTTACTTGACACCCTTTATTCGATTCAGAAAGTTCCCTCACACAGCCATCCCCATTGGAGAGGAGAACACACTTTATGGACTCAACTCAAGAAGAGGCACTATTCCCATTTAAGGGCTCGAGAGTAATCCCGAAGTTCCCCTTCCTTCACAAAAGAGGAACTTACTTCCCTTAAGCAACCTGAGCGAGTTCCTGAGACCCTCTTCTCAACTCGAGAAGTACCCGCAGCGTCCCGCCGCAACTCGAGAAACACAAAAAAATTATCCCCTCAGTGTGAGATGAGGAAATTTTGCTCTGCAGAATCTCAAGAGAAATCCCACATTCCCCCTTGAATGGCAACAGGGTACTTGACACCCTTTATGCGACTCAGAGAGTTCCCTAACATCTGTCCACATTGGAGAGGAGAACACACTTTATGGACTCAACTCGAGAAGAGGACCTATTCCCATTTAACGGCTCGAGAGTAATCCCGAAGTTCCCATTCCTTCACAAAAGGGGAACTGACTACCCTGAGGCAAGCCGAGCAAGTTCCTGAGGTCCCCGTCACAACTCGAGAAGTACACCCAGCTTCTCGCCGAATCTGGAGAGACACAACAAAATTATCCCCTCAATGCGAGATGAGGAAATTTTGCCTTGCAGTATCTCAATAGAAATCCCACATTCCCGCTTTAAAGGCAAAAGGGTATTTGACACCCTTTATGAGACTCAGAACTTTCCCCCAAACAGCCGTCCCCATTGGAGAGGAAAACACACTTTTTGGACTCAACTCGAGAAGAGGCCCTAATACCATTTAAAAGCTCGAGAGTAATCCGGAAGTTCCCTTCCAACAAAAAGGGGACCTGACTTCCCTGAAACAACCCTAGCGAGTTCCTGAGTTTCCCAACCCGACTCGAGAATTACCCCAAGTTTCCCGGGGTAACTCGAGAAACACCATAAAATTATCCTCTCATTTCCAGATGAGGAAATTTTGCGCTGCAGAATCTCAAGAGAAAACCAACATTCAGGCTTTAAAGGCAAAAGGAAACTTCACACCTTTATGCGACTCAGAAAGTTCCCTCAAAAAACTGTCCCCTTGGAGAGTAGAACACATATTATGGACTGAACTCGAGAAGAGTCCCTATTCCCATTTAACGGCTCTAGAGTAATCCGGAAATTGCCCTTCCAACACAAAAGGGGACCTGACTTACCTGAAGCAACCCGAGTGAGTTCCTGAGGTCCCCATTGCAACTCGAGAAGTACCCCCAGCTTCCCGCCGAAACTTGAGAAACACCACAAAATTATCCCCTCAATGGGAGATAAAGAAATTTTACACTACATAATTTCAACAGAAATTCCACATTTCCACTTGAAAAGCAAAAGAGTACTTGACAACCTTTATGTGACTCAGAAATTTCCCCGACACAGACATCCCCACTGGAGAGGAAAACACACTTTTTGGACTCACCTCGAGATGAGGCCCTATTCCCATTTAAAGGCTCGAAAGTAATCCGGAAGTTCCCCTTCCAGCATCAAAGGGGACCTGCCTTCCCTGAACCAACCCGAGCGAGTTCCTGAGGTCCCCGTCGCAACTGGAGAAGTACCCCCACGTTCCCAACACAACTCGAGAAACACCACAAAATCATCCCCTCAATGCGATATGAAGAAATTATGCACCGCAGATTCTCAAGTGAAATCCCCCATTCCTGCTTGAAAGGCAAAAGGGTACTTGACACCCTTTATGCGACTCAAAAACTTCCCTCTCACTTCCGTCCACATTGGACAGGAGAACACACTTTATGGACTCAATTCGAGAAGAGGCCCTATTCCCATTTAATGGCTCCAGAGTAATCCGGAAGTTCCCCTTCCAACACAAAAGGGGACCTGACTTCCCCGAAGCCACCCGAGCGAGTTCCTGAGATTCCCATGGCAACTCAAGAGGTACCACCAAATTCCTGCCGAAACTCGGGAAAAACCACAAAATTATCCCCTCAAAGATACATGAGGAAATTTTATGCTGCAGAATCTCAAGGGAAATCGCCCATTCCCGCTTGAAGGGAAAAAGGTACTTCAAACCTTTTATGAGACTCAGAATGTTCCCTCAGAGAGCCGTCACCTTTGGAGATGAATACACACTTTATGGTCTCAACTGGAGATGAGGCCGTTATCCCATTTAACGGCTCGAGACTAACCCGTTGAGTTCCCTTTCCAACATTAAAGGGGACCTGACATCCCTAAATTAACCCGAGGGAGTTAATGAGGTCCCCTTCACAATTCAAGAAGTACCCCCAGCTTCCCGCCGCAACTCGAGAAACAACACAAAATTATCCCCTCAATGCAAGATGATGATATTTTGCACTGCAGAATCTCAAGAGAAATCCCACATTCCCGCTTGACTGGCAAAAGTTTACTTGACACCCTTTATGCGACTCAGAAAGTTCCCTAACATCCGTCCCCATTGGAGAGGAGAACACACTTTATGGACTCAACTCGAGAAGAGGACCTATTCCCATTTAACGGCTCGACAGTAATCCCGAAGTTCCCATTCCTTCACAAAAGGGGAACTGACTTCCCTGAGGCCACCCGAGCACGTTCCTGAGGTCCCCGTCGCAACTCGACAAGTACACCCAGTTTCTCGCCAAATCTAGAGAGACACAACAAAATTATCCCCTCAATGCGAGATGAGGAAATTTTGCCTTGCAGAATCTCAAGAGAAATCCCACATTCCCTGTAAAAAAGGCAAAAGGGTACTTGACACCCTTTATGAGACTAAGAAATTTCCCCCAAAGAGTCGTCCCCATTGGAGAGGAAAACACACTTTTTGGACTCAACTCGAGAAGAGGCCCTATTCCCATTTAACGGCTCAAGAGTAATCCGGAAGTTCCCCTTCCAACACTAAGGGGACCTGACTTCCCTGAAACAAAACTAGTGAGTTCCTGAGTTTCCCAACGCCACTTGAGAAGTACCCCCAGATTAATGCCGCAACTCAAGAAACACCACAAAATTATCCCCTCATTGCAGATGAGGATATTTTTCGCTGCAGAATCTCAAGATAAAACCCACTTTCAGGTTTGAAAGGCAAAAGGGGACTTGACACCCTTTATGCGACTCAGAAAGTTCCCTCAAACTGCATTCCCCTTGGAGAGTAGAACACACATTATGGACTCAACTCGAGAAGAGGCCTTATTCCCATTTAACGGCTCGAGAGTAAACCGGAAGTTAACCTTCCAACACAAAAGGGGACCTGACTTCCCTGAAGAAACCTGAACTAGTTCCTTAGATCCCCATTGCAACTCGAAAAGTAACCCCAGGTTTCATTGAAACTAGAGAAAAACCACTAGAAAATATCCCCTCAATGCGAGAAGAGGAAATTTTGCACCGCAGACTCTCAAGAGAAATCCCACATACCCGCTTGAAAGGCGAAAGGTAATTGACACCCTTTATGCGACTCAGAAAGGACCCTCACCTAGCCTTCCCTTTAGAGAGGAGAACACACTTTATGGACTCAATTCGTGAAGAGGCCCTATTCCCATTTAACAGCTCGAGAGTAATCCGGAAGTTCCCCTTCCAGCACAAAAGTGGACCTGATTTCCAAGAAACAAACCAAGGGAGTTCCTGAGTTCCCCGTCGCAACTCGAGAAGTACCCCCAGCTTCTCGCTGCAAATTGAGAAACACCACAAAATTATCCCCCAATGCGAGATCAGGAAATTTTCATGCAGATCTCAAGGCAAATCACACATTCCTACATAAAAGGCAAAAGGGTACAAGACATTCATGCGACGCAAAAGTTCCCTCACACAGCCGTCCACATTGGAGAGGAGAATACAATTTATGGACTAAACTCGAGAATAGGCCCTATTCCCATTTAACGGCTTGAGAGTAATCCCGCCGTTCCCTTTCCAACACAAAAGGGGACCTGACTTCCCTGAAAAATACCTGAGAGAGTTCCTGTTGTCCACATCGCAACTCGAGGACTACCCTCAGTTTCCCGCTGCAATTAGAAACACCACAAAATTATCTCCTCAATGCGAGACGAGGAATTTTGCGTTGCAGAATCTCAAGAGAAATCCCACATTCATGCTTGAAAGCCAAAAGGGTACTTGAAACCATTTATGAGACTCAGAGAGATCCCTCACACAACCGTTCCCATTGGAGAGGAGAACACACTTTATGGACTCAATTCGAGATGAGCTCCTATTCCCAATTAATGGCTTGAGACTAAAGCGGAAGTTCCCCTTCCAACACCAAAGGGGACCTGAATTCCCTGAAGCAACCCGAGGGAGTTGCTGAGGTCCCTGTCGCAACTCAAGAAATACACCCAGCTTCACGCCGCAAATCAAAAAACACCACAAAATTATCCCCTCAATGTGAGATGAGGAAATTTTGCGAAGCAAAATCTAAAGAGAAATACCACACTCCCTCTTGAAAGACAAAAGGGTACTTGACACCCTTTATGCGACTCAGAAGGTTCCCTCACACAGCCGTCCCCATTGGACAGGAGAATACACTTCATGGACTCAATTCGAGATGAGCCCCTATTCCCATTTAACGGCTTGAGAGTATACCGAAAGTTCCCAATCCAACAAAAAAGGGGACCTGACTTCCCTGAAGCAACCCAGGCGAGATCCTGAGGTCCACGTCACAAGTCGAGAAACACCAAAAAATTATCCCTCAATGCGAGATGAGGAAATTTTGCGCTACAGAATCTCAAGAGAAATACCACATTCCCTCTTAAAAGGCAAAAGGGTACTTGACAACCTTTATGCTACTCAGAAAGTTCCCTCACACAACTATCACCATTGGAGAGGAGAACACACTTTAAGGAGTCAATTCGAGATGAGTCCCTATTGTTATTTACCGGCTCTAGAGTAAACCGGAAGTTCCCCTGCCAACATCAAAGGGGACCTGAATTCCCTGAGGCAACCCGAGCGAGTTCCTGAGGTCCCCGTCGCAACTCAAGAAGTACCCCGAGCTTCCCGACGGAACTTGAGAAACACCACAAAATTATCCCCTCAATGTGAGATGAGGAAATTTTGGGCAGCAGAATCTCAAAAGAAATACCACACTCCCTCTTGTAAGGCAAAAGGGTACTTGACACCCTTTATGCGACTCAGAAAGTTACCTCAAACAACCGTTTCCATTGGACAGGAAAACACACTTTATGGATTCAATTCGAGATGAGACCCTATTCCCATTTAACAGCTCGAGAGTAAACCAGAAATTCCCCTTCCAACACCAAAGGAGAGCTGACTTCCCTGAAGCAACCCGGGCGAGTTCCTTAGGTCCGAGTGGGAACTCGATAAGTACTCCCAGCTTCCCGCTGCAACTCGAGTAACACCACAAAATTATCCACTCAATACGAGATGAGGATATTTTGCGCTGCATAATCTCAAGAGAAATACCACATACCCCGTTGAAATGCAAAAGGGTACTTGACACCCTTTATGTGACTCAGAAAGTTGCCTCACACAGCCGTCCCCATTGGACAGGAGAACACAGTTTATGGACTCAATTCTAGATCAGCCCCTATTCCCATTTAATGGCTCGCCAGTAAACCAGAAGTTCCCCTTCCAACACCAAAGGGGACCTGACTTCCCTGAAGCAACCCGAGCGAGTTCCGGAGGTCGCCGTCGCAACTTGAGAAGAACACCCAGCTTCCCGCAGCAACTCGAGAAACACCACAAAATTATCCCCTCAATGTGAGATGAGGAAATTTTGCGCTGCATAATCTCAAGAGAAATACCACATTCCTTTTTTAAACGCAAAACGGTACTTGACACTCTTTATACGATTCAGAATTTTCACTAACATCAGTCCCCTTTGGAGAGGAGAACAAACTTTATGGACTCAAATGGAAATGAAGCCCTATTCCCATTTAACGGCTGGAGAGTAAACCGGAAATTCCCCTTCCAACACAAAAGGTGACCTGACTTACTTGAGGCAACCTGAGCGAGTTCCTGAGGTCCCCGTTGCAACTAAAGAAGTACCCCCAGCTTCCCGCCGCAACTCGAGAAACACCAAAAAATTATCCCCTCAATGCAAGATGAGGAAATTTTGCCCTGCAGAATCTCAAGAAAAATACCACATTCCCTCTTGGAAGGCAAAAGGGTACTTGACACCCTTTATGCAACTCAGAAAATTCCTCACAGCTATCCACATTAGGCAGGAAAACACTTTTTATGGACTTTTTTCGAGATGAGGCCCTATTCCCAATTTATGGCTCGAGAGTAAACTGGCAGTTCCCCTTACAACACAAAAGGGGACCTGACTTACCTGAAGCAACATGAGCGAGTTCCTCAGGTCCCCATCGCAACTCGAGAAGTACACCCAGCTTCCCACCGCAACTCGAGAAACACCGCAAAATTATCCCCTCAATGCGAAATGAGGAAATTTTGCGCTGCAGAATCCCAAGAGTAATACCACATTCTTTCTTGAAAGGCAAAAATGTACTTGACACCCTTTATGCAACTCAGAATTATCACTAACATCAGTCCCCATTGGAGAGGAGAACACACTTTATGGACTCAATTCGAGATGAAGACTTACTCCCATTTAACGGCTCAAGAGTAACCAGGAAATTCCCCTTCCAACACAAAATGGGACCTGACTTACCTGAAGCAACCCGAGCGAGTTGCTGAGGTACCCGTCGCAACTCCAGAAGTACACCCAGCTTATAGCCGCATAACGAGAAACACCATAAAATTATCCCCTCAATGCGAAATGAGGAAATTTTTCGCTGCAGAATTCAAGAGAAATACCACAATCACTCTTGAAAGGTAAAAGGGTATATGACACCCTTTATGCGACTCAGAAATTTCACTAACTTCAGTCCACATTGGAGAGGAGAACACACTTTATGGACTCAATACGAGATGAGGCCCTATTCCCATTTAATGGCTCGAGAGTAAACAGGAAGTTCTTCTTCCAACACAAAAGGGGACCTGACTTCCCTGAAGCAACCAGAGCGAATTCCTGAGGTCCGCTTCACTTCTTGAGAAGTACCCCCAGCTTCCCGCCGCAACAGGAGAAACACCACAAAATTATCCCCTCAATAGGACATGAGAAAATTTTGCGCTGAATAATCTCAAGAGAAATACCACATTCCCTCTTGAAATGCAAAAGGGTACTTGACACCCATTATGCGACTCAGAAAGTTCCCTCACACAGCCGTCCCCATTGGACAGGAGAACACATTTTATGGACTCAATTCGAGATGAGCCCCTATTTCCATTTAAAGGCTCGAGTTAATCCAGAAGTTCCCCTTCCAAAAAAAGGGACCTGATTTCCCTGAAGCAACCCAAGCGAGTTCCTGAGGTCGCCGTCACAATTCGAGAAGTATCCCCTGCTTCCCGCCGCAACTCGAGAAACACCAGAAAATTATTCCCTCAATGCGAGATGAGGAAATTTTGTACTGCAGAATCTCAAGAGAAATACAAAATTTCCTCTAGAAAGGCAAAAGGGTACTTGACACCCTTTAGGTGACTCAGAAAGTTTCCTCACACAACCGTCCCTATTGGAGAGGAGAACACAATTTATGGACTCAATTCGAGATGAGCCCCTATTCCCATTTAATGGCTCAAGAGTAAACCGGAAGTTCCCCTTCCGACACAAAATGGGACTTGACTTACCTGAAGCAACCCGAGCGAGTTCCTGAGGTCCCTGTCGCAACTCGAGCAGTACACCCAGCTTCCCGCCGCAACTCGAGAAACCCTAAAAAATTATTCCCCCAATGCGAGATGAGAAAATTTTTTACTGCAGAATCTCAAGAGAAATACCACATTCCCTCTTGAAAGGCAAAAGGGTACTTGACACCCTTTATTCGACTCAGAAATATGACGAACATCAGTCCCCATTGGAGAGGAGAACACACTTTATGGACTCAATACGAGATGAGGCCCTATTTCAATTCAATGGCTCGAGAGTAAACCGGAAGTTCTTCCAACACAAAAGGGGACCTGATTTCCCTGAAGCAACCCGAGTGAGTTCCTGAGGTCCCCATGGCAACTCGAAAAGTACTCCAAGCTTCCCCCCGCAACTCGAGAAACACCAAAGAATTATCCCCTCAATGAGAGATGAGGAAATTTTGCGCTACAGAATCTCAAGAGAAATACCACATTCCCTCTTGAAATGCAACAGGGTACTTGACACCCTATATGCGACTCAGAAAGTTCCCTCAAACAGCCGTCCCCATTGGAAAGGAGAACGCAGTTTATGGACTAAATTCCTGATGAGCCTCTATTCCCATTTAATGGCTCGAGAGTAAACCGGAAGTTACCATTCCAACATCAAATGGGACTTGACTTCCCTGAAGCAACCGGAGCAAGTTCCTAAGTTCGCCGTCGCAACTCCAGAAGTACCCCCAGGTTCCCGCCGCAACTTGAATAAAACCACAAAATTATCCTCTCAATGCGAGATGAGGAAATTTTGCGCTGCAGAATCTGAGCGAAATACCACATTCCCTCTTGAAGGGCAATAGGGTACTTGACACCCTTTATGCGACACAGAAATTTCACTAAAATCAGTCGACATTGGAGAGGAAAACACACTTTATGGACTCAATTTGAGATGAGGCCCTATTCCCATTTAACGGCTCCAGAGTAAACCGGAAGTTCCCCTTCCAACATAAAAGGGGATCTCACTTCCCTCACATTCCAGCTTGAAAGGCAAAACAGTACTTGACACACTTTATGCCACTCAGAAAGTTCCATAACATCCGTCCCCATTGGAGAGGAGAACACACTTTATGGTCTCAACTCCAGAAGAGGCCCTATTCCCATTAAAGGGCCCGAGAGTAATCCGGAAGTTCCCCTTCCAGCACAAAGGGGATCCGACTTCCCTGAAGTAACTTGAGTGAATTTCTGAGGTTCCCGTCGCAACTCGAGGTGTTCCCCCTGCTTCCCGCTGTAATTCGAGAGACTCCACAAAATTATCCCGTCAATGCGAGATGAGGAAATTTTGCGTTGAAGAATCTCAAGAGAAAACCCACATTCCCGTTTGAAAGGAAAAATGGTACTAGACCCACATTAAGTGAATCAGAATGTTCCATAACATCCGTCCTCAGTTTAGAGGAGAACAAAATTTATGCAGTCAAATCGAGAAGAGGCAATATTCCCAAATAACGGCTTGAGAGTCATCCGGAAGTTCCCCCTTCCAGCACAAAAGGGGACTTGACTTCCCTGAAGCAACCCAATCGAATACCTGAGTTCCCCTTCGAAACTCGAGAAGTACCCCCAGCTTCCCGCCACAACTCGAGAAACACCGCAAAATTATCCCCTCAATGCGAAATGAGGAAATTTTGCGCTGCAGAATCTCAAGAGTAACACCATATTCTTTCTTGAAAGGCAAAAATGTACTTGACACCCTTTATGCGACTCAGAATTATCACTAACATCCGTTCCCATTGGAGAGGAGAACACACTTTATGGACTCAATTCGAGATGAAGACATACTCCCATTTAACGGCTCAAGAGTAAACAGGAAATTCCCCTTCCAACACAAAAGGGGAACTGACTAACCTGAAGCAACCCGAGCGAGTTCCTGAGGTCCCCGTCACAACTCGAGAAGTACCCCCAGCTTCATGCGGCAACTCGAGAAACACCAAAAAATTATCCCCTCCATGGGAGATGAGGAAATTTTGCGCTGCAGAATCTCAACAGAAATACCACATTCCTTCTTGAAAGGCAAAAGGGTATTTGACACCCTTTATGCTACTCAGAAAGTTCCCTCACACAGCCGTCCCCATTGGACAGGAGAACACACTCTATGGACTCAATTCGAGAAGAGGCCCTATTCCCCCTTAACGGCTCGAGAGTCAACCGGAATTTCCCCTTCAAACACCAAAGGGGACCTGACTTCCCTGAAGCAACCTGAGCGTGTTCCTGAGGTCCCCGTCGTAACTCAAGAAGTACCCCCAGCTTCCCGCCGCAACTCGAGAAACACCACAAAATTATCCCCTCAATGCGAGATGAGCAAATTTTGCGCCACAGAATCTCAAGAGAAATACCACATTCCCTGTTGAAAGGCAAAAGGTTACTTGACCCTCTTTAGGCTACCCAAAAAGTTCCCTCACACAGCCGTCCCCATTGGACAGGAGAACACATTTTATGGACTCAGTTGGAGTTGGGGTCCTATTCTCATTTAATAGCTCGAGAGTAAACCAGAAGTTCCCCTTCAGACAGGAAAGGGGACTTGAATTCCCTGAAGAAACCAATTGAGTTCCTGAGGTTCCCGCCACAACTGGAGAAGTACCCCCAGTTTCCCACTGCAACTCCAGAAACAAAAAAGTATCCCCTCAATTAGAGATGCGGAAATTTAGTGCTGCAGAATCTGAAGAGAAATCCCTCATTACCGCTTAAAGGCAAAAGGGTACTTGAAACACCTTATACCACACAGAAAGTACCCTAACATTCATCCCCATTGGAGAGGAGAACACACTTTATGGACTCAACTCGAGATGAGGCCCTATTCTGATTAAAGTGCTGGAGAGTAATCCGGAATTTCGACTTCCAGCGAAAAGGGGACCTGATTTCCCTGAAGTAACTCGAGTGAGTACCTGAGGTCCCCGTCGCAACTCGAGAAATGCACCCAGCTTCCCACAAGAATTCGAAAAGCACCACAAAATTATCCCCTCAATGCGAGATGAGGAAATTTTGCACTGCAGAATCTCACGAGTCATCGCACATTTCAGCTTGAAAGGCAAAACGGTACTTGACTCCCTTGAGGCGGCTCAGAATGGTCCCTAACATCTGTCCTCAGTAGAGAGAAGAACACACTTTATGGACTCAAATCGAGAAGAGGCAATATTCCCGTTTAATGGATAGAGAGTAATCTAGAGGTTCCCCTTCCAAAACAAAAGGGGATTTGACTTCCCTGAAGCAACCTGAGTGCATTCCTGAGGTTCCCGTCACAACTCTAGAAGTAACCCCTGCTTCCCGCAGCAACTCAAGAAACACCACAAAATTATCCCCTCTATGCGAGATGAGGAAATTTTGTGCTGCAGAATCTCAAGAGAAATCCCACTTTCCCACTTGAAAGGCAAAAGGCTACTTGACACACTTTGTACCACTCAGAAAGTTCCCTAACATCCGTTCCCATTGGAGAGGAGAACACACTTTATGGACTAAACTAGAGACGAGGCCCTATTCCCTTTAAAGGGCTCAAGAGTAATAAGGAAGTTCCCCTTCCAGCACAAAAGGAGACCTGACTTCGCTGAAGTAACTCGAGGGAGTTCCTGAGGTCCCCGTTGCAAGTGGAGAACAACCCTCAGCTTCCAGCTGCAATTCGAGAAACACCACAAAATGATCCCCTCAATGCGAGATGAGGAAATTTTGCGCTGCAGAATCTCAACAGAAATCCCAAAATTCCCGATTGAAAGGGAAAAGGGTACTTGACTCCACTTAGGCGACTCAGAATGGTCCCTAACATCAGTCCTCAGTGGAGAGGAGAACACACTTTATGGACTCAATTCGAGATGAGGCCCTATTCCCAATTAACGGGTCCAGAGTAAACCGGAAGTTCCCGTTCCAACACAAAAGGTGACTTGAGTTCATAAAGCAACCCGAGCGAGTTCCTGCGGTCCCCGTCGCACCTTGAGAAGTAAGCCCTTCTTTTCGTTGCAACTCGAGAAACACCACAAAATTATTCGCTCAATGCTAGATGAGGTAATTTCGCGAGGCAGAATCTCAAGAGAAATCCCACATTCCTGCTTGAAAGGCAAAAGGGTACTTGACACACTTTATGCCACTCAGAAATTTCCCTATCATCCGTACCCATTAGAGAGGAGAACACACTTTAAGGACTCAACTCGAGAAGAGGCCCTATAACCACTAAAGGGCTTGAGATTAATCCGGAAGTTCCCCTTCCAGTGAAAGGTGACCTGACTTTTCTGAAGTAATTTGAGTTAGTTCCTGAGTTCCCCGTCGCATTCGAGATGTAACCCCAGCTTCCCGCCTCACCTCGAGAAACACCACAAAATTATCCCCTCAATGAGAGATGAGATAATTTTGCGCTGCAGAATCTCAAGAGAATTCCCACATTCCCGCTTGAAAGGCAAAAGGGTACTTGACACCATTTATGCGATTCAGAAAGTTCCCTCACACAGCCGTCCCCATTGGACAGGAGAACACAATTTATGGACTCAATTCGAGATGATTCCCTATTCCATTTAACGTCTCGAGAGTAAACCGGAAGTTCCGCTTCCAACACAAAAGGGGACCTTACATCCCTGAAGCAACCCGAGCGAGTTCCTGAGGTCCCCGTCCCAACTAGAGTAAAACCCCCAGCTTCCCGCCGCAATTTGAGAAACACCACGAAAAATATACTTAATGTTAGATGAAGAAATTTTGTGTTGCAGAATCTCAAGAGAAATCCCACATTTCCGCTCGAAAGGCAAAAGGGTACTTGATTCTCTTTATGCGACTCAGAATGGTCCTTAACATCCGTCCTAGGGGAGAGGAGAACACACTATATGGACTCAAAAAGAGAAGAGGCAATATTCCCATTAAAGCGCTCGAGAGTAATCCGGAAGTTCCCCTTCAAGCACAAAAGGGGACCTGACTTCCCTGAAGTAACTCGAGTGAGTTCCTGAGGTCCCTGTAGCAACTCGAGAAGTACCTCCAGCTTCCCACAGCAATTCGAGTAACACCACAAAATTATCCCCTCAAAGCGAGATGAGGAAATTTTGGGCTGCAGAATATCAAGAGAAATCCCACATTCCCAATTGAAAGGCAAAAGGGTACTTGACTCCCTTTAGGCGACTCAGAATGGTTCCTAACATCCTGCCTCAGTGGAGAGGAGAACACACTTTATGGACTCAAATCGAGAAGAGGCAATATTCCCATTTAACGGCTCAAGAGTAATCCAGAAGTTCCCCTTCCAACACAAAATGGGATTTGACATCCCTCAAGCAACCCAAGCGAGTTCCTGAGGTCCCCATCGCAACTCGAGAAGTACCCCCTGCTTCCCGACGCACCTCGAGAAACACCTCCAAATGATCCCCTCAATGCGAGATAAGGTAATTTTGCTCTGCAGAATCTCAAGTGAAATCCCACATTCCACTTGAAAGGCAAAGGGTATTTGACACACTTTATGCCACTCATAAAGATCCCAAACATCAGTCCCCATTGGAGAGGAGAACACACTTTATGGTCTCAACTCCAGAAGAGGCCCTATTCCAATTAAAGGGCCCGAGAGTAATCCGGAAGTTCCCCTTCCAGCACAAAGGGGATCCGACTTCCCTGAAGTAACTTGAGTGACTTTCTGAGGTTCCCGTCGCAACTCGAGGTGTTCCCCCCGCTTCCCGCTGTAATTCGAGAGACTCCACAAAATTATCCCGTCAATGCGAGATGAGGAAATTTTGCACTGAAGAATCTCAAGAGAAAACCCACATTCCAGTTTGATAGGCAAAACGGTACTAGACCCACATTAAGCGAATCAGAATGTTCCCTAACATCCGTCCTCAGTTTAGCGGAGAACACAATTTATGGACTCAGCTCGAGAAGAGGCAATATTCCCAATTAACGGCTCGAGAGTCATCCGGAAGTTTCCCTTCCAGCACAAAAGGGGACTTGACTTCCCTGAAGCAGCCCAATCGAGTACCTGAGTTCCCCGTCCCAACTCGAGAAGTCACCCCTGCTTCCGGCCGCAACTCGAAAAACACCGCAAAATTATCCCCTCAATGCGAGATGAGGTAATTTTGTGCTGAAGAATCTCAAGAGAAATCCCACATTCCCGTTTGAAAGGCAAAAGGGTACTTGCCACACTTTATGCCACTTAGAAATTTCCCTAACATCTGTCTCCATTGGAGAGGAGAACACAATTTATGGACTCAACTTGAAAAGTGACCCTATTCCCATTAAAGGGCTCGAGAGTAACATGGAAGTTCCCCTTCCAGCACAAAAGGGGACCTAACTTCCCTGAAGTAAATCGAGTGAGTTCCGGAGGTCCCCGTTCCAAATCTAGACGTACACCCAGCGTCCCGCCGCAATTCGAGATACACCACAAAATTATCCCCTTAATGCGAGATGAAGAAATATTGTGCTGCAGAATCTCAAGAGAAATCCCACATTCCCGCTTGAAAGGCAAAAGGGTACTTGACTTTCTTTAGGCGACTCAGAATGGTCCATAACATCCGTCCTCATTGGAGAGGAGAACATATTTTATGGGCTCAAATCGAAAAGAGGCAATATTACCATTTAACGGCTCGAGAGTAATCCAAAGTTCCCATTCCAACACAAAAGGGGACTTGACTTCCCTGAAGCAACCCGACCGAATACCTGAGGTCCATGTCGCAACTCAAAAAGTACCCCCTGCTTCACGCCGCAACTCGAGAAACACCACAAAATTATCCCCTCAATGCGAGATGAGGTAAATTTGTGCTGCAGAATCTCAAGAGAAATCCCACATTCCCGCTTGAAAGGCAAAAGTGTTTGACAAACTTTATGCCACTCAGAAAGATCTCTAACATCCGTCCCCATTGGAGAGTAGAGCACACATTATGGACTCAACTTGAGAAGAGGCCCTATTCCCATTAAAGGGTTCGAGAGTAATCTGGAAGTTCCCCTTCCAGCACAAAAGGGGACTTGACTTCCCTGAAGCAACCTGAGTGCATTCCTGAGTTCCCCGTCGCAACTCTAGAAGTAACCCCTGCTTCCTGCGGCAAATCGAGAAACACCACAAAATTATCCCCTCTATAAGAGATGAGGAAATTTTGCGCTGCAGAATCTCAAGAGAAATCCCACTTTCCCACTTGAAAGGCAAAAGGCTACTTGACACACTTTATACCACTCAGAAAGTTCCCTAACATCCGTTCCCATTGGAGAGGAGAACACACTTTATGGACTAAACTCGAGACGAAGCCCTATTCCTTTTAAAGGGCTCAAGATTAATAAGTTCGTTCCCCTTCCAGCACAAAAGGGGACCTGACTTCCCTGAAGTAACTCGAGTGAGTTCCTGAGGTCCCCGTTGCAAGTGGAGAACAACCCTCAGCTTCCAGCTGCAATTCAAGAAACACCACAAAATGATCCCCTCAATGCGAGATGAGGAAATTTTGCGCTGCAGAATCTCAACAGAAATCCCAAAATTCCCGATTGAAAGGGAAAAGGGTACTTGTCTCCACTTAGGCGACTCAGAATGGTCCCTAACATCTGTCCTCAGTGGAGAGGAGAACACACTTTATGGACTCAATTCGAGATGAGGCCCTATTCCCATTTAACAGTTTGAGAGTAAACAGAAATTCCCCTTCACAAAACAAAAGGGGACCTGACCTCCCTGAAACAACCTGAGCAAGTTCCTGAGATCCCCGTCGCAACTCAAGAAATAACCAGAGGTTCCCGCCGAAAATCGAGGAACACCACAAAATTATCCGCTCAATGCGAGATGAAATTTGGCGCTGCAGAATCTCAAGAGAAATACCACATTCCCTCTTGAAAGGCAAAAGGGTACTTGACACCCTTGATGCGACTCAGATATTTCAATACATCAGTCCCCATTGGAGAGGAGAGCTCACTTTATGGACTCAATTCGAGATGAGGCCCTATTCCCAATTAACGGGTCCAGAGTAAACCGGAAGTTCCCGTTCCAACACAAAAGGTGACTTGAGTTCATAAAGCAACCCGAGCGAGTTCCTGCTGTCCCCGTCGCAACTTGAGAAGTAAGCCCTGCTTTTCGTCGCAACTCGAGAAAAACCACATAATTATTCGCTCAATGCGAGATGAGGTAATTTCGCGAGGCAGAATCTCAAGAGAAATCCCACATTCCTGCTTGAAAGGCAAAAGGGTACTTGACACACTTTATGCCACTCAGAAATTTCCCTATCATCCGTACCCATTAGAGAGGAGAACACATTTTAAGGACTCTACTCGAGAAGAGGCCCTATAACCACTAAAGGGCTTGAGATTAATCCGGAAGTTCCCCTTCCAGTAAAAGGTGACCTGACTTCTCTGAAGTAATTTGAGTTAGTTCCTCAGGTCCCAGTCATACTCGAGATTAACCCCAGCTTCCCGCCTCAATTCGAGAAACACCACAAAATTATCCCCTCAATGCGAGATGAGATAATTTTGCGCTGCAGAATCTCAAGAGAAATCTCACATTCCCGCTTGAAAGGCAAAAGGGTACTTGAAACCCTTTATGCGATTCAGAAAGTTCCCTCACACAGCATTCCCCATTGGAAAGGAGAACACAATTTATGGACTCAATTCGAGATGATTCCCTATTCCATTTAACGTCTCGTGTGTAAACCGGAAGTTCAGCTTCCAACACAAAAGGGGACCTGACATCCCTGAAGCAACCCCAGCGAGTTCCTGAGGAACCCGTCGCAACTTGAGAAGTACTCCCAGCTTCCCGCCTCAGCTGGAGAAACACCACAAAATTATCCCCTCAATTGGAGATGAAGAAATATTGCGCTGCAGAATCTCAAGAGAAATACCATATTCCCTCTTGAAAGGCAAAAGGGTACTTAACACCTTTTATGCGACTCAGAAAGTTCCCTCACACAGCCGGCCCCATTGAACAGGAGAACACACGTTATGGACTGAATTCGAGATGAGCCCCTATTCCCATTTAACTGCTCGAGAGTAAACCGGATATTCCCCTTCCAAAACAAAAGGGGACCTTACTTTCCTGAAGCAACCCGAGCGAGTTCGTGAGGTCCATGTCGCAACTCGTGAAGTACCCTCAGCTTCCCGCCGCAACTCGAGAAACACAACAAAATTATCCTCTCAATTGGAGATGAGGAAATGTTGCACTGCAGAATCTCAAGAGAAATACCATATTCCCTCTTGAAAGGCAAAAGTGTATTTGACACCCTATATGCAACACAGACTGTTCCCTCATACAGCCGTTCCCATTGGAGAGAACACACTTTGTGGACTCAAATGGAGATGAGCACCTATTCCCATTTAACCGCTTGAGAGTAAACCAGAAATTCCACTTCCAACACAAAAGGGGACCTGACTTCCCTGAAGCAAGCCGAGTGAGTTCCTGAGGTCCGGGCGCAACTCGAGAAGTACCACCAACTTACCGCCGTAACTCGAGAAACACCACAAAATTATCCCCTCAATGCAAGATGAGGAAATTTTGTGCTGCAGAATCTCAGGAGAAATACCATATTCCCACTTGATAGGCAAAAGGGTACTTGACACCCTTTATGCGACTCAGAAAGTTCCCTAACAAAGCCTTTCCCATTGGACAGGAGAACACACTTTATGTACTCAATTCGAGATGAGCCCCTATTCCCATTTAATGGTTCGAGAGTAAACCTGAAGTTCCCCTTCAACACCAAAGGGGACCTGACTTCCCTGAAGCAACCCGAGCGAGTACCTGAGGTCCCATCGCAACTCGAGAAGTACCCCCAACTTCCCGCCGCAACTCGAGAAACAACACAAAATTATCCCCTCAATGCGAGATGAGGAAATTTTGTGCTGCAGAATCTCAAGAGAAATACCACATTCCCTCTTGAAGGGCAGAAGGGTACTTGACACCCTTTATGCGACTCGGAAATTTCACTAACATCAGTCCCCATTGGAGAGGAGAACACACTTTATGGACTCAATTCGAGATGAGCCCCTATTCCAATTTAACGGCTCCAGTGTAAACCGGAAGTTCACCTTCCAACAACAAAGGGGACCTGACTTCACTGAAGCAACCCGAGCGTGTTCCTGAGGTCCCCGTCGCAACTCGAGAAATGCACCCAGCTTCCCACAAGAATTCGAAAAGCACCACAAAATTATCCCCTCAATGCGAGATGAGGAAATTTTGCACTGCAGAATCTCACGAGTCATCGCACATTTCAGCTTGAAAGGCAAAACGGTACTTGACTCCCTTGAGGCGGCTCAGAATGGTCCCTAACATCTGTCCTCAGTAGAGAGAAGAACACACTTTATGGACTCAAATCGAGAAGAGGCAATATTCCCGTTTAATGGATAGAGAGTAATCTAGAGGTTCCCCTTCCAAAACAAAAGGGGATTTGACTTCCCTGAAGCAACCTGAGTGCATTCCTGAGGTTCCCGTCACAACTCTAGAAGTAACCCCTGCTTCCCGCAGCAACTCAAGAAACACCACAAAATTATCCCCTCTATGCGAGATGAGGAAATTTTGTGCTGCAGAATCTCAAGAGAAATCCCACTTTCCCACTTGAAAGGCAAAAGGCTACTTGACACACTTTGTACCACTCAGAAAGTTCCCTAACATCCGTTCCCACTGGAGAGGAGAACACACTTTATGGACTAAACTAGAGACGAGGCCCTATTCCCTTTAAAGGGCTCAAGAGTAATAAGGAAGTTCCCCTTCCAGCACAAAAGGAGACCTGACTTCGCTGAAGTAACTCGAGGGAGTTCCTGAGGTCCCCGTTGCAAGTGGAGAACAACCCTCAGCTTCCAGCTGCAATTCGAGAAACACCACAAAATGATCCCCTCAATGCGAGATGAGGAAATTTTGCGCTGCAGAATCTCAACAGAAATCCCAAAATTCCCGATTGAAAGGGAAAAGGGTACTTGACTCCACTTAGGCGACTCAGAATGGTCCCTAACATCAGTCCTCAGTGGAGAGGAGAACACACTTTATGGACTCAATTCGAGATGAGGCCCTATTCCCAATTAACGGGTCCAGAGTAAACCGGAAGTTCCCGTTCCAACACAAAAGGTGACTTGAGTTCATAAAGCAACCCGAGCGAGTTCCTGCGGTCCCCGTCGCACCTTGAGAAGTAAGCCCTTCTTTTCGTTGCAACTCGAGAAACACCACAAAATTATTCGCTCAATGCTAGATGAGGTAATTTCGCGAGGCAGAATCTCAAGAGAAATCCCACATTCCTGCTTGAAAGGCAAAAGGGTACTTGACACACTTTATGCCACTCAGAAATTTCCCTATCATCCGTACCCATTAGAGAGGAGAACACACTTTAAGGACTCAACTCGAGAAGAGGCCCTATAACCACTAAAGGGCTTGAGATTAATCCGGAAGTTCCCCTTCCAGTGAAAGGTGACCTGACTTTTCTGAAGTAATTTGAGTTAGTTCCTGAGTTCCCCGTCGCATTCGAGATGTAACCCCAGCTTCCCGCCTCACCTCGAGAAACACCACAAAATTATCCCCTCAATGAGAGATGAGATAATTTTGCGCTGCAGAATCTCAAGAGAATTCCCACATTCCCGCTTGAAAGGCAAAAGGGTACTTGACACCATTTATGCGATTCAGAAAGTTCCCTCACACAGCCGTCCCCATTGGACAGGAGAACACAATTTATGGACTCAATTCGAGATGATTCCCTATTCCATTTAACGTCTCGAGAGTAAACCGGAAGTTCCGCTTCCAACACAAAAGGGGACCTTACATCCCTGAAGCAACCCGAGCGAGTTCCTGAGGTCCCCGTCCCAACTAGAGTAAAACCCCCAGCTTCCCGCCGCAATTTGAGAAACACCACGAAAAATATACTTAATGTTAGATGAAGAAATTTTGTGTTGCAGAATCTCAAGAGAAATCCCACATTTCCGCTCGAAAGGCAAAAGGGTACTTGATTCTCTTTATGCGACTCAGAATGGTCCTTAACATCCGTCCTAGGGGAGAGGAGAACACACTATATGGACTCAAAAAGAGAAGAGGCAATATTCCCATTAAAGCGCTCGAGAGTAATCCGGAAGTTCCCCTTCAAGCACAAAAGGGGACCTGACTTCCCTGAAGTAACTCGAGTGAGTTCCTGAGGTCCCTGTAGCAACTCGAGAAGTACCTCCAGCTTCCCACAGCAATTCGAGTAACACCACAAAATTATCCCCTCAAAGCGAGATGAGGAAATTTTGGGCTGCAGAATATCAAGAGAAATCCCACATTCCCAATTGAAAGGCAAAAGGGTACTTGACTCCCTTTAGGCGACTCAGAATGGTTCCTAACATCCTGCCTCAGTGGAGAGGAGAACACACTTTATGGACTCAAATCGAGAAGAGGCAATATTCCCATTTAACGGCTCAAGAGTAATCCAGAAGTTCCCCTTCCAACACAAAATGGGATTTGACATCCCTCAAGCAACCCAAGCGAGTTCCTGAGGTCCCCATCGCAACTCGAGAAGTACCCCCTGCTTCCCGACGCACCTCGAGAAACACCTCCAAATGATCCCCTCAATGCGAGATAAGGTAATTTTGCTCTGCAGAATCTCAAGTGAAATCCCACATTCCACTTGAAAGGCAAAGGGTATTTGACACACTTTATGCCACTCATAAAGATCCCAAACATCAGTCCCCATTGGAGAGGAGAACACACTTTATGGTCTCAACTCCAGAAGAGGCCCTATTCCAATTAAAGGGCCCGAGAGTAATCCGGAAGTTCCCCTTCCAGCACAAAGGGGATCCGACTTCCCTGAAGTAACTTGAGTGACTTTCTGAGGTTCCCGTCGCAACTCGAGGTGTTCCCCCCGCTTCCCGCTGTAATTCGAGAGACTCCACAAAATTATCCCGTCAATGCGAGATGAGGAAATTTTGCACTGAAGAATCTCAAGAGAAAACCCACATTCCAGTTTGATAGGCAAAACGGTACTAGACCCACATTAAGCGAATCAGAATGTTCCCTAACATCCGTCCTCAGTTTAGCGGAGAACACAATTTATGGACTCAGCTCGAGAAGAGGCAATATTCCCAATTAACGGCTCGAGAGTCATCCGGAAGTTTCCCTTCCAGCACAAAAGGGGACTTGACTTCCCTGAAGCAGCCCAATCGAGTACCTGAGTTCCCCGTCCCAACTCGAGAAGTCACCCCTGCTTCCGGCCGCAACTCGAAAAACACCGCAAAATTATCCCCTCAATGCGAGATGAGGTAATTTTGTGCTGAAGAATCTCAAGAGAAATCCCACATTCCCGTTTGAAAGGCAAAAGGGTACTTGCCACACTTTATGCCACTTAGAAATTTCCCTAACATCTGTCTCCATTGGAGAGGAGAACACAATTTATGGACTCAACTTGAAAAGTGACCCTATTCCCATTAAAGGGCTCGAGAGTAACATGGAAGTTCCCCTTCCAGCACAAAAGGGGACCTAACTTCCCTGAAGTAAATCGAGTGAGTTCCGGAGGTCCCCGTTCCAAATCTAGACGTACACCCAGCGTCCCGCCGCAATTCGAGATACACCACAAAATTATCCCCTTAATGCGAGATGAAGAAATATTGTGCTGCAGAATCTCAAGAGAAATCCCACATTCCCGCTTGAAAGGCAAAAGGGTACTTGACTTTCTTTAGGCGACTCAGAATGGTCCATAACATCCGTCCTCATTGGAGAGGAGAACATATTTTATGGGCTCAAATCGAAAAGAGGCAATATTACCATTTAACGGCTCGAGAGTAATCCAAAGTTCCCATTCCAACACAAAAGGGGACTTGACTTCCCTGAAGCAACCCGACCGAATACCTGAGGTCCATGTCGCAACTCAAAAAGTACCCCCTGCTTCACGCCGCAACTCGAGAAACACCACAAAATTATCCCCTCAATGCGAGATGAGGTAAATTTGTGCTGCAGAATCTCAAGAGAAATCCCACATTCCCGCTTGAAAGGCAAAAGTGTTTGACAAACTTTATGCCACTCAGAAAGATCTCTAACATCCGTCCCCATTGGAGAGTAGAGCACACATTATGGACTCAACTTGAGAAGAGGCCCTATTCCCATTAAAGGGTTCGAGAGTAATCTGGAAGTTCCCCTTCCAGCACAAAAGGGGACTTGACTTCCCTGAAGCAACCTGAGTGCATTCCTGAGTTCCCCGTCGCAACTCTAGAAGTAACCCCTGCTTCCTGCGGCAAATCGAGAAACACCACAAAATTATCCCCTCTATAAGAGATGAGGAAATTTTGCGCTGCAGAATCTCAAGAGAAATCCCACTTTCCCACTTGAAAGGCAAAAGGCTACTTGACACACTTTATACCACTCAGAAAGTTCCCTAACATCCGTTCCCATTGGAGAGGAGAACACACTTTATGGACTAAACTCGAGACGAAGCCCTATTCCTTTTAAAGGGCTCAAGATTAATAAGTTCGTTCCCCTTCCAGCACAAAAGGGGACCTGACTTCCCTGAAGTAACTCGAGTGAGTTCCTGAGGTCCCCGTTGCAAGTGGAGAACAACCCTCAGCTTCCAGCTGCAATTCAAGAAACACCACAAAATGATCCCCTCAATGCGAGATGAGGAAATTTTGCGCTGCAGAATCTCAACAGAAATCCCAAAATTCCCGATTGAAAGGGAAAAGGGTACTTGTCTCCACTTAGGCGACTCAGAATGGTCCCTAACATCTGTCCTCAGTGGAGAGGAGAACACACTTTATGGACTCAATTCGAGATGAGGCCCTATTCCCATTTAACAGTTTGAGAGTAAACAGAAATTCCCCTTCACAAAACAAAAGGGGACCTGACCTCCCTGAAACAACCTGAGCAAGTTCCTGAGATCCCCGTCGCAACTCAAGAAATAACCAGAGGTTCCCGCCGAAAATCGAGGAACACCACAAAATTATCCGCTCAATGCGAGATGAAATTTGGCGCTGCAGAATCTCAAGAGAAATACCACATTCCCTCTTGAAAGGCAAAAGGGTACTTGACACCCTTGATGCGACTCAGATATTTCAATACATCAGTCCCCATTGGAGAGGAGAGCTCACTTTATGGACTCAATTCGAGATGAGGCCCTATTCCCAATTAACGGGTCCAGAGTAAACCGGAAGTTCCCGTTCCAACACAAAAGGTGACTTGAGTTCATAAAGCAACCCGAGCGAGTTCCTGCTGTCCCCGTCGCAACTTGAGAAGTAAGCCCTGCTTTTCGTCGCAACTCGAGAAAAACCACATAATTATTCGCTCAATGCGAGATGAGGTAATTTCGCGAGGCAGAATCTCAAGAGAAATCCCACATTCCTGCTTGAAAGGCAAAAGGGTACTTGACACACTTTATGCCACTCAGAAATTTCCCTATCATCCGTACCCATTAGAGAGGAGAACACATTTTAAGGACTCTACTCGAGAAGAGGCCCTATAACCACTAAAGGGCTTGAGATTAATCCGGAAGTTCCCCTTCCAGTAAAAGGTGACCTGACTTCTCTGAAGTAATTTGAGTTAGTTCCTCAGGTCCCAGTCATACTCGAGATTAACCCCAGCTTCCCGCCTCAATTCGAGAAACACCACAAAATTATCCCCTCAATGCGAGATGAGATAATTTTGCGCTGCAGAATCTCAAGAGAAATCTCACATTCCCGCTTGAAAGGCAAAAGGGTACTTGAAACCCTTTATGCGATTCAGAAAGTTCCCTCACACAGCATTCCCCATTGGAAAGGAGAACACAATTTATGGACTCAATTCGAGATGATTCCCTATTCCATTTAACGTCTCGTGTGTAAACCGGAAGTTCAGCTTCCAACACAAAAGGGGACCTGACATCCCTGAAGCAACCCCAGCGAGTTCCTGAGGAACCCGTCGCAACTTGAGAAGTACTCCCAGCTTCCCGCCTCAGCTGGAGAAACACCACAAAATTATCCCCTCAATTGGAGATGAAGAAATATTGCGCTGCAGAATCTCAAGAGAAATACCATATTCCCTCTTGAAAGGCAAAAGGGTACTTAACACCTTTTATGCGACTCAGAAAGTTCCCTCACACAGCCGGCCCCATTGAACAGGAGAACACACGTTATGGACTGAATTCGAGATGAGCCCCTATTCCCATTTAACTGCTCGAGAGTAAACCGGATATTCCCCTTCCAAAACAAAAGGGGACCTTACTTTCCTGAAGCAACCCGAGCGAGTTCGTGAGGTCCATGTCGCAACTCGTGAAGTACCCTCAGCTTCCCGCCGCAACTCGAGAAACACAACAAAATTATCCTCTCAATTGGAGATGAGGAAATGTTGCACTGCAGAATCTCAAGAGAAATACCATATTCCCTCTTGAAAGGCAAAAGTGTATTTGACACCCTATATGCAACACAGACTGTTCCCTCATACAGCCGTTCCCATTGGAGAGAACACACTTTGTGGACTCAAATGGAGATGAGCACCTATTCCCATTTAACCGCTTGAGAGTAAACCAGAAATTCCACTTCCAACACAAAAGGGGACCTGACTTCCCTGAAGCAAGCCGAGTGAGTTCCTGAGGTCCGGGCGCAACTCGAGAAGTACCACCAACTTACCGCCGTAACTCGAGAAACACCACAAAATTATCCCCTCAATGCAAGATGAGGAAATTTTGTGCTGCAGAATCTCAGGAGAAATACCATATTCCCACTTGATAGGCAAAAGGGTACTTGACACCCTTTATGCGACTCAGAAAGTTCCCTAACAAAGCCTTTCCCATTGGACAGGAGAACACACTTTATGTACTCAATTCGAGATGAGCCCCTATTCCCATTTAATGGTTCGAGAGTAAACCTGAAGTTCCCCTTCAACACCAAAGGGGACCTGACTTCCCTGAAGCAACCCGAGCGAGTACCTGAGGTCCCATCGCAACTCGAGAAGTACCCCCAACTTCCCGCCGCAACTCGAGAAACAACACAAAATTATCCCCTCAATGCGAGATGAGGAAATTTTGTGCTGCAGAATCTCAAGAGAAATACCACATTCCCTCTTGAAGGGCAGAAGGGTACTTGACACCCTTTATGCGACTCGGAAATTTCACTAACATCAGTCCCCATTGGAGAGGAGAACACACTTTATGGACTCAATTCGAGATGAGCCCCTATTCCAATTTAACGGCTCCAGTGTAAACCGGAAGTTCACCTTCCAACAACAAAGGGGACCTGACTTCACTGAAGCAACCCGAGCGTGTTCCTGAGGTCCCCGTCGCAACTCGAGAAATGCACCCAGCTTCCCACAAGAATTCGAAAAGCACCACAAAATTATCCCCTCAATGCGAGATGAGGAAATTTTGCACTGCAGAATCTCACGAGTCATCGCACATTTCAGCTTGAAAGGCAAAACGGTACTTGACTCCCTTGAGGCGGCTCAGAATGGTCCCTAACATCTGTCCTCAGTAGAGAGAAGAACACACTTTATGGACTCAAATCGAGAAGAGGCAATATTCCCGTTTAATGGATAGAGAGTAATCTAGAGGTTCCCCTTCCAAAACAAAAGGGGATTTGACTTCCCTGAAGCAACCTGAGTGCATTCCTGAGGTTCCCGTCACAACTCTAGAAGTAACCCCTGCTTCCCGCAGCAACTCAAGAAACACCACAAAATTATCCCCTCTATGCGAGATGAGGAAATTTTGTGCTGCAGAATCTCAAGAGAAATCCCACTTTCCCACTTGAAAGGCAAAAGGCTACTTGACACACTTTGTACCACTCAGAAAGTTCCCTAACATCCGTTCCCATTGGAGAGGAGAACACACTTTATGGACTAAACTAGAGACGAGGCCCTATTCCCTTTAAAGGGCTCAAGAGTAATAAGGAAGTTCCCCTTCCAGCACAAAAGGAGACCTGACTTCGCTGAAGTAACTCGAGGGAGTTCCTGAGGTCCCCGTTGCAAGTGGAGAACAACCCTCAGCTTCCAGCTGCAATTCGAGAAACACCACAAAATGATCCCCTCAATGCGAGATGAGGAAATTTTGCGCTGCAGAATCTCAACAGAAATCCCAAAATTCCCGATTGAAAGGGAAAAGGGTACTTGACTCCACTTAGGCGACTCAGAATGGTCCCTAACATCAGTCCTCAGTGGAGAGGAGAACACACTTTATGGACTCAATTCGAGATGAGGCCCTATTCCCAATTAACGGGTCCAGAGTAAACCGGAAGTTCCCGTTCCAACACAAAAGGTGACTTGAGTTCATAAAGCAACCCGAGCGAGTTCCTGCGGTCCCCGTCGCACCTTGAGAAGTAAGCCCTTCTTTTCGTTGCAACTCGAGAAACACCACAAAATTATTCGCTCAATGCTAGATGAGGTAATTTCGCGAGGCAGAATCTCAAGAGAAATCCCACATTCCTGCTTGAAAGGCAAAAGGGTACTTGACACACTTTATGCCACTCAGAAATTTCCCTATCATCCGTACCCATTAGAGAGGAGAACACACTTTAAGGACTCAACTCGAGAAGAGGCCCTATAACCACTAAAGGGCTTGAGATTAATCCGGAAGTTCCCCTTCCAGTGAAAGGTGACCTGACTTTTCTGAAGTAATTTGAGTTAGTTCCTGAGTTCCCCGTCGCATTCGAGATGTAACCCCAGCTTCCCGCCTCACCTCGAGAAACACCACAAAATTATCCCCTCAATGAGAGATGAGATAATTTTGCGCTGCAGAATCTCAAGAGAATTCCCACATTCCCGCTTGAAAGGCAAAAGGGTACTTGACACCATTTATGCGATTCAGAAAGTTCCCTCACACAGCCGTCCCCATTGGACAGGAGAACACAATTTATGGACTCAATTCGAGATGATTCCCTATTCCATTTAACGTCTCGAGAGTAAACCGGAAGTTCCGCTTCCAACACAAAAGGGGACCTTACATCCCTGAAGCAACCCGAGCGAGTTCCTGAGGTCCCCGTCCCAACTAGAGTAAAACCCCCAGCTTCCCGCCGCAATTTGAGAAACACCACGAAAAATATACTTAATGTTAGATGAAGAAATTTTGTGTTGCAGAATCTCAAGAGAAATCCCACATTTCCGCTCGAAAGGCAAAAGGGTACTTGATTCTCTTTATGCGACTCAGAATGGTCCTTAACATCCGTCCTAGGGGAGAGGAGAACACACTATATGGACTCAAAAAGAGAAGAGGCAATATTCCCATTAAAGCGCTCGAGAGTAATCCGGAAGTTCCCCTTCAAGCACAAAAGGGGACCTGACTTCCCTGAAGTAACTCGAGTGAGTTCCTGAGGTCCCTGTAGCAACTCGAGAAGTACCTCCAGCTTCCCACAGCAATTCGAGTAACACCACAAAATTATCCCCTCAAAGCGAGATGAGGAAATTTTGGGCTGCAGAATATCAAGAGAAATCCCACATTCCCAATTGAAAGGCAAAAGGGTACTTGACTCCCTTTAGGCGACTCAGAATGGTTCCTAACATCCTGCCTCAGTGGAGAGGAGAACACACTTTATGGACTCAAATCGAGAAGAGGCAATATTCCCATTTAACGGCTCAAGAGTAATCCAGAAGTTCCCCTTCCAACACAAAATGGGATTTGACATCCCTCAAGCAACCCAAGCGAGTTCCTGAGGTCCCCATCGCAACTCGAGAAGTACCCCCTGCTTCCCGACGCACCTCGAGAAACACCTCCAAATGATCCCCTCAATGCGAGATAAGGTAATTTTGCTCTGCAGAATCTCAAGTGAAATCCCACATTCCACTTGAAAGGCAAAGGGTATTTGACACACTTTATGCCACTCATAAAGATCCCAAACATCAGTCCCCATTGGAGAGGAGAACACACTTTATGGTCTCAACTCCAGAAGAGGCCCTATTCCAATTAAAGGGCCCGAGAGTAATCCGGAAGTTCCCCTTCCAGCACAAAGGGGATCCGACTTCCCTGAAGTAACTTGAGTGACTTTCTGAGGTTCCCGTCGCAACTCGAGGTGTTCCCCCCGCTTCCCGCTGTAATTCGAGAGACTCCACAAAATTATCCCGTCAATGCGAGATGAGGAAATTTTGCACTGAAGAATCTCAAGAGAAAACCCACATTCCAGTTTGATAGGCAAAACGGTACTAGACCCACATTAAGCGAATCAGAATGTTCCCTAACATCCGTCCTCAGTTTAGCGGAGAACACAATTTATGGACTCAGCTCGAGAAGAGGCAATATTCCCAATTAACGGCTCGAGAGTCATCCGGAAGTTTCCCTTCCAGCACAAAAGGGGACTTGACTTCCCTGAAGCAGCCCAATCGAGTACCTGAGTTCCCCGTCCCAACTCGAGAAGTCACCCCTGCTTCCGGCCGCAACTCGAAAAACACCGCAAAATTATCCCCTCAATGCGAGATGAGGTAATTTTGTGCTGAAGAATCTCAAGAGAAATCCCACATTCCCGTTTGAAAGGCAAAAGGGTACTTGCCACACTTTATGCCACTTAGAAATTTCCCTAACATCTGTCTCCATTGGAGAGGAGAACACAATTTATGGACTCAACTTGAAAAGTGACCCTATTCCCATTAAAGGGCTCGAGAGTAACATGGAAGTTCCCCTTCCAGCACAAAAGGGGACCTAACTTCCCTGAAGTAAATCGAGTGAGTTCCGGAGGTCCCCGTTCCAAATCTAGACGTACACCCAGCGTCCCGCCGCAATTCGAGATACACCACAAAATTATCCCCTTAATGCGAGATGAAGAAATATTGTGCTGCAGAATCTCAAGAGAAATCCCACATTCCCGCTTGAAAGGCAAAAGGGTACTTGACTTTCTTTAGGCGACTCAGAATGGTCCATAACATCCGTCCTCATTGGAGAGGAGAACATATTTTATGGGCTCAAATCGAAAAGAGGCAATATTACCATTTAACGGCTCGAGAGTAATCCAAAGTTCCCATTCCAACACAAAAGGGGACTTGACTTCCCTGAAGCAACCCGACCGAATACCTGAGGTCCATGTCGCAACTCAAAAAGTACCCCCTGCTTCACGCCGCAACTCGAGAAACACCACAAAATTATCCCCTCAATGCGAGATGAGGTAAATTTGTGCTGCAGAATCTCAAGAGAAATCCCACATTCCCGCTTGAAAGGCAAAAGTGTTTGACAAACTTTATGCCACTCAGAAAGATCTCTAACATCCGTCCCCATTGGAGAGTAGAGCACACATTATGGACTCAACTTGAGAAGAGGCCCTATTCCCATTAAAGGGTTCGAGAGTAATCTGGAAGTTCCCCTTCCAGCACAAAAGGGGACTTGACTTCCCTGAAGCAACCTGAGTGCATTCCTGAGTTCCCCGTCGCAACTCTAGAAGTAACCCCTGCTTCCTGCGGCAAATCGAGAAACACCACAAAATTATCCCCTCTATAAGAGATGAGGAAATTTTGCGCTGCAGAATCTCAAGAGAAATCCCACTTTCCCACTTGAAAGGCAAAAGGCTACTTGACACACTTTATACCACTCAGAAAGTTCCCTAACATCCGTTCCCATTGGAGAGGAGAACACACTTTATGGACTAAACTCGAGACGAAGCCCTATTCCTTTTAAAGGGCTCAAGATTAATAAGTTCGTTCCCCTTCCAGCACAAAAGGGGACCTGACTTCCCTGAAGTAACTCGAGTGAGTTCCTGAGGTCCCCGTTGCAAGTGGAGAACAACCCTCAGCTTCCAGCTGCAATTCAAGAAACACCACAAAATGATCCCCTCAATGCGAGATGAGGAAATTTTGCGCTGCAGAATCTCAACAGAAATCCCAAAATTCCCGATTGAAAGGGAAAAGGGTACTTGTCTCCACTTAGGCGACTCAGAATGGTCCCTAACATCTGTCCTCAGTGGAGAGGAGAACACACTTTATGGACTCAATTCGAGATGAGGCCCTATTCCCATTTAACAGTTTGAGAGTAAACAGAAATTCCCCTTCACAAAACAAAAGGGGACCTGACCTCCCTGAAACAACCTGAGCAAGTTCCTGAGATCCCCGTCGCAACTCAAGAAATAACCAGAGGTTCCCGCCGAAAATCGAGGAACACCACAAAATTATCCGCTCAATGCGAGATGAAATTTGGCGCTGCAGAATCTCAAGAGAAATACCACATTCCCTCTTGAAAGGCAAAAGGGTACTTGACACCCTTGATGCGACTCAGATATTTCAATACATCAGTCCCCATTGGAGAGGAGAGCTCACTTTATGGACTCAATTCGAGATGAGGCCCTATTCCCAATTAACGGGTCCAGAGTAAACCGGAAGTTCCCGTTCCAACACAAAAGGTGACTTGAGTTCATAAAGCAACCCGAGCGAGTTCCTGCTGTCCCCGTCGCAACTTGAGAAGTAAGCCCTGCTTTTCGTCGCAACTCGAGAAAAACCACATAATTATTCGCTCAATGCGAGATGAGGTAATTTCGCGAGGCAGAATCTCAAGAGAAATCCCACATTCCTGCTTGAAAGGCAAAAGGGTACTTGACACACTTTATGCCACTCAGAAATTTCCCTATCATCCGTACCCATTAGAGAGGAGAACACATTTTAAGGACTCTACTCGAGAAGAGGCCCTATAACCACTAAAGGGCTTGAGATTAATCCGGAAGTTCCCCTTCCAGTAAAAGGTGACCTGACTTCTCTGAAGTAATTTGAGTTAGTTCCTCAGGTCCCAGTCATACTCGAGATTAACCCCAGCTTCCCGCCTCAATTCGAGAAACACCACAAAATTATCCCCTCAATGCGAGATGAGATAATTTTGCGCTGCAGAATCTCAAGAGAAATCTCACATTCCCGCTTGAAAGGCAAAAGGGTACTTGAAACCCTTTATGCGATTCAGAAAGTTCCCTCACACAGCATTCCCCATTGGAAAGGAGAACACAATTTATGGACTCAATTCGAGATGATTCCCTATTCCATTTAACGTCTCGTGTGTAAACCGGAAGTTCAGCTTCCAACACAAAAGGGGACCTGACATCCCTGAAGCAACCCCAGCGAGTTCCTGAGGAACCCGTCGCAACTTGAGAAGTACTCCCAGCTTCCCGCCTCAGCTGGAGAAACACCACAAAATTATCCCCTCAATTGGAGATGAAGAAATATTGCGCTGCAGAATCTCAAGAGAAATACCATATTCCCTCTTGAAAGGCAAAAGGGTACTTAACACCTTTTATGCGACTCAGAAAGTTCCCTCACACAGCCGGCCCCATTGAACAGGAGAACACACGTTATGGACTGAATTCGAGATGAGCCCCTATTCCCATTTAACTGCTCGAGAGTAAACCGGATATTCCCCTTCCAAAACAAAAGGGGACCTTACTTTCCTGAAGCAACCCGAGCGAGTTCGTGAGGTCCATGTCGCAACTCGTGAAGTACCCTCAGCTTCCCGCCGCAACTCGAGAAACACAACAAAATTATCCTCTCAATTGGAGATGAGGAAATGTTGCACTGCAGAATCTCAAGAGAAATACCATATTCCCTCTTGAAAGGCAAAAGTGTATTTGACACCCTATATGCAACACAGACTGTTCCCTCATACAGCCGTTCCCATTGGAGAGAACACACTTTGTGGACTCAAATGGAGATGAGCACCTATTCCCATTTAACCGCTTGAGAGTAAACCAGAAATTCCACTTCCAACACAAAAGGGGACCTGACTTCCCTGAAGCAAGCCGAGTGAGTTCCTGAGGTCCGGGCGCAACTCGAGAAGTACCACCAACTTACCGCCGTAACTCGAGAAACACCACAAAATTATCCCCTCAATGCAAGATGAGGAAATTTTGTGCTGCAGAATCTCAGGAGAAATACCATATTCCCACTTGATAGGCAAAAGGGTACTTGACACCCTTTATGCGACTCAGAAAGTTCCCTAACAAAGCCTTTCCCATTGGACAGGAGAACACACTTTATGTACTCAATTCGAGATGAGCCCCTATTCCCATTTAATGGTTCGAGAGTAAACCTGAAGTTCCCCTTCAACACCAAAGGGGACCTGACTTCCCTGAAGCAACCCGAGCGAGTACCTGAGGTCCCATCGCAACTCGAGAAGTACCCCCAACTTCCCGCCGCAACTCGAGAAACAACACAAAATTATCCCCTCAATGCGAGATGAGGAAATTTTGTGCTGCAGAATCTCAAGAGAAATACCACATTCCCTCTTGAAGGGCAGAAGGGTACTTGACACCCTTTATGCGACTCGGAAATTTCACTAACATCAGTCCCCATTGGAGAGGAGAACACACTTTATGGACTCAATTCGAGATGAGGCCCTATTCCCATTTAACGACTCGAGAGTAAACCGGAAGCTCCCCTTCCAACAACAAAGGGGACCTGACTTCCCTGAAGAAACCCGAGTGAGTTCCTGAGGTACCCGTCGCGACTCGAGAAATACCCCAGCTTCCCACCGCAACACAAGAAACACCACAAAATTATCCCCTCAAAGTGAGATTGGGAAATGTTGAGCAGCAGAATCTCAAGAGAAACACCACATTCCCGCTTGAAAGGCAAAAGGGGACTTGACTCCATTTATGCGACACAGAAAGTTCCCTCACACAGCCGTCCCAATTGGACAGGAGAACACACTTTATGGACTCAATTCTAGATGATTCCCTATTTCCATTTAACGCTTCGAGAGTAAACCGGAAGTTCCCCTTCCCAAAACAAAGGGGACCTGACTTCCCTTAAGCAACCCGAGCGAGTTCCCGAGGTCCTGTCACAACTCGTGAAGTACCCTCATCTTCCCTCCGCAACGCGAGAAACACCAAAAAATTATCCTCTCAATTGGAGATTAGGAAATTTTGCACTGCAGAATCCCAAGAGAAATACCACATTCCCTCTTGAAAGGCAAAAGGTACTTGACTCCCTTTCGGCGACTCAAAATGGTCCCTAACATCCGTCTTCAGTGGAGCGGAGAACAAACTTCATGGACTCAATTCGAGAAGAGGCATATTTTCATTTAACGGTAGGAGAGTAATCCGGAAGTTTCCTTTCCAAAACAAAAGGGGACTTCACATTCCTGAAGCACCCCGAGTGAGTTCCTGAGGTCCCTGTCACAACTCGAGAAGTACCCCCTGCTTCCCGACGCAACTCGAGAAACACCACAAAATTATCCCCTCAATGCGATTTGAAGAAATTTTGCGCTGCAGAATCTCAAGAGAAATCCCACATTCCCGCTTCAAAGGCAAAAGGGTACTTGACACACTTTATGCCACTCAGAATGTTACCTAACATCCGTCCCCAGTGAAGAGGAAAACACACTTTATGGACTCAACTCGAGAAGAGGTCCTATTCCCATTAAAGGGCTCGACAGTAATCTGGAAGTTAACCTTCCAGCACAAAAGGGGACCTGACCTCTCTGAAGTAACTCGAGTGAGTTCCTGAGTCCCGGGCGCAACTCGAGAAGTACCCCCAGCATCCCGCCGCAATTGGAGAAACAACACAAAATTGTCCTCTCAATGCGAGATGATGAAATTCCGCACTGCAGAATCTCAATAGAAATCCCATATTATCGCTTGAAAGGTAAAAGTGTACTTGACTACCTTTAGGTGACTCAGAATGTTCCCTAACATCCCCCCTCAGTGGAGAGCAGAACACACTTTATGGACTCAAATCGAGAAGAGGACTTATTCCCATAAAATGGCTCGAAAGAAATCCGGAAGTTAACCTTCCAACACAAAAGGCGACTGGACTTCACATAAGCAACCTGAGCGAGTTCCTAAGCCCTGCTTTCCGTCTCAACTCGAGGAAAACCACAAAATTATCCCCTCAATGCGAGATGAGGTAATTTTGCGTTCCAGAATCGCAAGAGAAAATCCACTTTCCCGCTTGAAAGGCAAAAGGATACTTGACACCTTTATGCCACTCAGAAAGTTCCCTATCATCTGTACTCATTGGAGAGGAGAACACACTTTATGGACTCAACTCGAGAAGAGGCCATATTAACATTAAAGGGCTTGAGAGTAATCCGGAAGTTCCCCTTCCAGCGAAAGGTGACCTGACTTCTCTGAAGTAATTTGAGTTAGTTCCTGAAGTCCCCGTGCACTCGAGAAATAACCCCAGCTTCCTGCCTCAATTCGAGAAACACCACAAAATTATGCCCTCAATGCGAGATGAGGTAATTTTGCGCTGCAGAATCTCAACAGAAATCCCACATTCCCGCTTGAAAGGCAAAAGGGTACTTGACACCCTTTATGAGACTCAGAAAGTTCCCTCACACAGCCGTCCCCATTGGACAGGAAAACACACTTTATGGACTCAATTCGAGATGATCCCCTATTCCCATTTAACTGCTCCAGAGTAAAGCGGAATTTCCCCTTGCAACACAAAGAGGAGCTGACTTAACTGAAGCAACCCGAAAGAGTTTCTGAGGTCCCTGTCGCAACTTGAGAAGTACCACTAGTTTCCCGCAGCAACTTGAGAAACATCAAAAAATTATCCCCTCAATGCGAGATGAGGAAATTTTGCGCTGCAGAATCTCAAGAGAAATACCACATTCCCTCTTGAAAGGCAAAAGGGTACTTGACATAAATTATGCGACTCAGAATTTTCCCAAAATCACTCCGCATTGGAGAGGAGAGCACACTCTATGGACTCAATTTTAGATGAGCCCCTATTCCCATTTAACGGCTCGAGAATAAACCGGAAGTTCCCCTTCCAACACCAAAGGGGACTTGACTTCCCTGAAGCAACCCCAGCGAGTTGCTGAGGTCCCCGTCGCAACTCGAGAAGTACCCCCAGCTTCAGGCCGCAACTCGAGAAACACCACAAAATTATCGCCTCAATGTGAGATGAGGAAATTTTGCGCTGCAGAATCTCAAGTGAAATACCACATTCCCTCTTGAAAGGCAAAAGGGTACTTGACACACTTTATGCGACTCAGAAATTTCCCTCACACAGATGTTCCCAATGGATGAGAACCCACTTTATGGACTCAATTCGAGATGAGACCCTATTGCCATTTAACGGCTCGAGAGTATACCGGAAGTTCCAAATCCAACACCAAAGGGGACCTGAATTCCCTGAAGCAACCAGAGCGAGATCCTGAGGTCCCCGACGCAACTCGAAAAACAACAAAAAATTTTCCGTCAATGCGAGATGAGGAAATTTTGCGCTGCAGAATTTCAAGAGAAATACCACATTCCCTCTTAAAAGGCAAAAGGGTTCTTGACAAACTTTATGTGACTCAGTAAGTTCCCTCACACAGTCGTCCCCATTGGAGGAGAACACACTTTATGGACTCAATTCGAGATGAGCCCCTATTACCATTTAACGGCTCGAGACTATACTGGAAGTTCCCAATCCAACACCAAAGGGGACCTGAATTCCCTGAAGCAACCCGAGCGAGTTCCTGAGGTCCCCGTGGCAACTCAAGAAGTACCCTCAGCTTCCCGCCACAACTTGAGAAACACCAAATAATTATCCCCTCAATGTGAGATGAGGAAATTTTGCGCAGCAGAATCTCAAGAGAAATACCACACTCCCTCTTGAAAGGCAAAAGGGTACTTGAAACCCTTTATGCGACTCAGAAAGTTCCTTCAAACAGCTGTTCCCATTGGACAGGAAAACACACTTTATGGATTCAATTCGAGATGAAACCCTATTCCCATTTAACGGCTCGAGAGAAAACTGGAAGTTCCATTTCCAACACTAAACGAGACCTGACTCCCCTGAAGCAACCCGAGCGAGTTCCTGAGGTCCCCGTCACAACTCGAGAAGTATCCCCAGCTTCCCGACGCAACTCGAGAAACACCACAAAATTATCCCCTCAATGCGAGATGAGGAAATTTTGCGTTGAAAAATCTCAAGAGAAATACCACATTCCCTCTTGAAAGGCGAAAGGGTACTTGACACCCTATATGCGACTCAAAAACTTCACTGATACATCCATCCCCATTGGACAGGAGAACACACTTTATGGACACAATTCTAGATGAACCCTATTTCCATTTAACGGCTCGAGATTAAACCGGAAGTTCCTCTTTCAACAAAAAAAGGGGACCTGACTTCCCTGAAGCAACCCTAGTGAGTGCCTGAGGTCCCCGTCGCAACTCAAGAAGTACACCCAGTTTCCCCCCGCAACTCGAGAAACACCACAAAATTATCCCCTCAATGCAAGATGAAGAAATTTTGCGCTGCAGATTCTCAAGAGAAATACCCCATTACCTCTTGAAAGGCAAAAGTTAATTGACACCGTTTATGCAACTCAGAAAGATCCCTCACACAGCCATGACCATTGGACAGGTGAACACATTTTATGGACTCAATTCGAGATGAGCCCCTATTCCCATTTAACGGCTCGAGAGTAAACCGGAAGTTCCCCTTCCAACACCAAAGGGGACCAGACTTCCCTGACTCAACCAAACGAGTTCCTGAGGTCCACGTCGCAACTCAAGAAGTACCCCCACCCTCATGCCGCAGCTCGAGAAACACCACAAAATTATCCCCTCAATGCGAGATGAGGAAATTTTGCGATGCAGAATTTCAAGAGAAATACCATATTCCCTCTTAAAAGGCAAAAGGTTACTTGAAACCCTTTATGCGACTCAGAATGTTCCCTCACACAGCTGTTCCCATTGGAGGAGAACAAACTTTATGGACTCAACTCGAGATTAGCCCCTATTACCTTTTAACATCTCGAGAGTATAGCAGAATTTCCCAATCCAACAAAAAATGGGAACTGACTTCCCTGAAGCAACCCGAGCGAGATACTGAGGTCCACGTTGCAACGCGAGAAGTACACCCAGCTTAACGCCGCGACTCGAGAAACACCAAAAAATTATCCCTCAATGCGAGATGAGGAAATTTTGCGCTGTAGAATTTCAAGAGAAATACCACATTCCCTCTTAAAAGGCAAAAGGGTACTTGACACCCTTTATGCTACTCAGAAAGTTCCCTCACACAGCCGTCCCCATTCAAGAGGAGAACACACTTTATGGACTCAATTCGAGATGAGCCCCTATTGCCAGATACCAGCTCGAGAGTAAACCGGAAGTTGCCCTTCCAACACCAAAGGGGGCCTGACTCCCCTGAAGCAACCCGAGTGAGTTCCTGAGGTCCCCGTCGCAACTCGAGAAGTACCCCCAGCTTCCCGCCGCAACTCGAGGAACACCACAAAATTATCCCCTCAATGCGAGATGAGGAAATTTTGCGCTGCAGAATCGCAAGAAAATACCACATTCCCTCTTGAAAGGCAAAAGGATACTTGACACCCTTTATGCGACTCAAAATCTTCCCTCACACATCCATCCCCATTGGACAGGAGAACACACTTTATGGACACAATTCGAGATGAGACTCTATTCCCATTTAACGGCTCTAGAGTAAACCAAAAGTTCCTCTTCCAACACGAAAGGGAACCTGACTTCCCTGAAGCAAACCGAGCGAGTTTCTGGGGTCCCCGTCGCAACTAGAGAAGTACCCCCAGCGTCCTGCCGCAACTCGAGAAACACAACCAAATTATCCCCTCTATGCGAAATGAGGAAATTTTCGCTGCAGAATCTCAAGAGAAATACCACACTCCCTCTTGAAAGGCAAAAGTGTACTTGACACCCTTAATGTTATTGAGAAAGTTCCCTCACACAGCCGTTCCCATTGGACAGGAAAATACAGTTTATGGATTCAATTCAACATGAGACCCTATTCGCATTTAACGGCTTGAGAGTAAACCGGAAGTTCCCCTTGCAAAACCAAAGGAGACCTGACTTTCCTAAAGCAACCCGAGCGAGTTTCTGAGTTCCCCGTCACAACTCGAGAAATACCCCCAGCTTCCTGCCGCAACTCGAGAAACACCACAAAATTATCAACTCATTGCGAGATGAGGAAATTTTGTGCTGCAGAATCTCAAGAGAAATACCACTTTCCCTCTTGAAAGGCAAAAGGGTATTTGACACCCTTTATGCGATTCAGAAATTTCCCTCACCCAGCCATCCACATTGGCGAGGAGATCTCACTTTATGGACTCAATTCGAGATGAGCCCCTATTCCCATTTAACGGCTTGAGAGTAAACCGTAAGTTCCCCTTGCAACAACAAAGGGGACCTTACTTCCGTGAGCAACCTGAGCGAGTTCCTGAGGTCCCCAACGCAACTCGAGAAGTACCCCCAGCTTCCCGCCGCAACTCAAGAAACAGCAAAAAATTATGCCTTCAATGCGAGATGAGGAAATTTTGCGCTGCAGAATCTCAAAAGAATTACGACATTAGCTCTTGAAAGGCAAAAGGGTACTTGAAATCCTTTATGCTACACAGAAATTTCACTAACATTAGTCCCATTGGAGAGGAGAACACACTTTATGGAATGAATTTGAGATGAGCCCCTATTCCCCTTTAATGGCTAGAGAGTAAACCGGAAGTTCCCTTGGAACACCAAAGGGGACCTGACTTCCCTGAAGCAACCCAAGAGAGTTCCTTAGGTCCCCGTCACAACTCGAGAAGTACCCCCACCTTCCAGCCGAATCTTGAGAAACACCACAAAATTATCCCCTCAATGTGAGATGAAGAAATTTTGCCCTGCAGAATCTCAAGAAAAACACCACAATCCCTCTTGAAAGGCAAAAGTGTACTTGACACCCTTAATGCAACTCAGAATTTCCCTCACACAGCCGGCACCATTGGACAGGAGAACCCACTTTAGGACTCAATTCATGATGAGGCCCTATTCCGATTTAACGGCTCGAGAGTAAACCGCAAGTTCCCCTTCCAACACTAAAGGGGACCTGACTTCCCTGAAGCAACCCAAGAGAGTTCCTGAGGTCCCCTTCACAACTCTAGCAATCCCCCGGCATCACGCTGCAACTCAGGAAACACCACAGAATCATCCCCTCAATGCGAGATGAGGAAATTTTGCTCTGCAGAATCTCAAGAGAAATAACACATTCCCTATTGAAAGGCCAAAGGGTACTTGACACCCTTTTTTCGACTCAGAAAGTTGCCTCACACAGCCGTCCGCATTGGAGAAGAGAACACACTTTATGGACTCACTTAGAGTTGAGATCCTATTCCCATTTAACGGCTCGAGAGTAAACCGGAATTTCCCCTTCCAACACCAGAGGGCACCTGACTTCCCTGAAGCATCCCAAGAGAGTTCCTGAGGTCTGCGTTGTAACTAGAGAAGTACCCCCAGCTTCCCGCACAACTCGAGAAACACCACAAAATTATCCCCTCAATGCGAGATGAGGAAATTTTGCGCTGCAGAATCTCAAGAGAAATACAACATTCCCTATTGCAAGGGAAAAGGGTACTTGACACCGTTTATGCGACTCAGAAAGTTCCCTCACACAGCCATCCCCATAGGAGAGGAGAATACACTTTATGGACTCAATTCTTGATGAGCCCCTATTTCGATTTAAAGGCTCGAGAGTAAACTGGAAGTTCCCCTTCCAACACCAAAGGGGACCTGACTTCCCTGAAGCAACCCGAGCGAGTTCCTGAGGTCCCCTTCGCAACTCTAGCAGTCCCCCAGCATCCCGCTGCAACACAGGAAACACCACAGAATTATCCCCTCAATGCGAAATGAGGAAATTTTGCACTGCAGAATCTCAAGACAAATACCACATTCCCTCTTGAAAGGCAAAAGGGTACTTGACACCCTTTTTGCAAATCAGAAAGTTGCCTCACACAGCCGTCCCCATTGGAGAGGAGAACACACTTTATGGACTCATTTCTAGATGAGCCCCTACTTCCATTTAACGGCTCGAGTGAAAACCGGAAGTTCCCCTTCCAACAATGAAGGGACCTGATTTCCCGGAAGAAACCAGAGCGAGTTCCTGAGGTTGACGTTGCAACTCGAGAAGTACCCCCAGGTTCCTGCCGCAACTTGAGAAACACCACAAAATTACCCCCTCAATGAGAGATGAGAAAATTTTGTGATACAGAATCTCAAGAGAAATACCACATTCCTTTTTTAAAGGCAAAAGGGTACTTGAAACCCTTTCTACGACTCAGAATTTTCATTAACATTAGTCCCCATTATAGAGGAGAACACACTTTATGGACTCAATTCGAGATGAAGCCCTATTCCCATTTAACGGCTGGAGAGTAAACTAAAATTCCCCTTCCAACACAAAAGGTGACCTGACTTCCTTGAAGCAACCCGAGCGAGTTCCTGAGGTCCCCGGCACAACTAAAGAAGTAACCCCACCTTCCCACCGCAACTCGAGAAACAACAGAAAATTATCCCCTCAATGCAAGATGGGGAAAAATTGTGCTGCAGAATCTCAAGAGAAATACCACATTCCTTCTTGAAAGGCAAAAGGGTATATGATACCTTTTATGGGACTCAGAAATTTCGCTAACATCAGTCAACATTGGAAAGGAGAGCACACTTTATGGACTCAATTCAAAATGAGCACCTATTCCCGTGTCCGACTCTCCGCGACCCCATGAATCACTGTTCGCCAAGCCTCCCTGTCCATATGCAACTCACGGAGTTCACTCAAACTATTGTCCACACAGTCAGTGATTCTATCCAGCAATCTCATTCTCTGTCGTCCCCTTCTACTCCCGCCCCAACATTTGCTAGCATCACAATCTTTTCCAATGAGTCAACTCGTCGCCTGAGGTTGCCAAACTATTTCAGTTTCAGCTTTAGCATCAGTCCTTCCATTGAACACCCAGGATTGATCCCCCTTAGAATGGACTGGTTGGATCTTCTTGCACTTCAAAGGACTCTCAAGAGTCTTCTCCAAAACCACAGTTCTAAAGCGTCAATTCTTTGGCGATCAGCTTTCTTCACAGTCCAACTCTCACATCCATACATGACCACGGGAAAAACCATAGCCTTGACTAGATGGACCTTTGTTGGCAAAGTAATGTCTCTTCTTTTAATATACTATCAGGTTGGTCATAACTTTCCTTCCTAGGAATAAGCGCCTTTTAATTTCATGGCTGCAATCAGCATCTGCAGTGATTTTGGAGCCCCCAAAAAATAAAGTCTCACACTGGTTCCACTGTTTTTCCATCTATTTCCAGTGAAGTGATGGGACCAGATTCAATGATCTTTGTTTTGTGAATGTTGAGCTTCAAGCCAACCTTTTCACTCTCCTCTTTTGCTTTAATCAAGAGGCTTTTGAGTTCCTCTTCACTTTCTGCCCTAAGGGTGGTGTCATCTGCATATCTGAGGTTATTGATATTTCTCCCAGCAATCTTGATTCCAGCTTGTGCTTCTTCCAGCCCAGCATTTCTCATGATGTACTCTGAATATAAGTTAAATAGGCAAGGTGACAATATACAGCCTTGACGTACTCCTTTTCCTATTTGGAACCAGTCTGTTGTTGCATGTACAGTTCTGAGTGTTGCTTCCTGACCTGCATACAGGTTTCTCAAAAGGCAACTCAGGTGGTCTGGGATTCCCTTCTCTTTCAGAATTTTCCACAGTTTATTGTCATCCACACAGTCAAAGGCTTTGGCATAGTCAATGAAGCAGAAATAGATGTTTTTCTGGAACTCTCTTGCTTTCTCCATGAGCCAGCGGATGTTGGCAATTTGATCTCTGGTGCCTCTGCCTTTTCTAAAACCTGCTTGAACATCTGGGAGTTCACAGATCACATATTGCTGAAGCCTGGCTTGGAGAATTTTGAGCATGACTTTACCAGCGTGTGACATGAGTGCAATTGTGCAGTAGTTTGAGCATTCTTTGGCATTGCCTTTCTTTGGGATTGGAATGAAGACTGACCTTTTCTAGTCCTGTGGCCACTGCTGAGTTTTCCAAATTTGTTCGCATATTGAGTGCAGCACTTTCACAGCATCATCTTTCAAGATTTGAAAGAGCTCAACTGGAATTCCATCACTTCCACTAGCTTTGTTCGTAGTGATGCTTTCTAAGGCCCACTTGACTTCACATTCCAAGATGTCTGGCTCTAGGTCAGTGATCACATTTTTGTGACTATCCTGGTCGTGAAAATCTTTTTTGTACAGTTCTTCTGTGTATTCTTGCCACGTCTTCTTAATATCTTCTGCTTCTTTTAGGTCTATACAATTTCTGTTCTTTATCGAGCCCATCTTTGCATGAAATGTTCCCTTGGAAACTCTAATGTTCTTGAAGAGATCTCTTGTTTTTCCTATTCTGTTGTTTTCCTCTATTTCTTTGCATAGATCACTGAGGAAAGATTTCTTATCTCTCTTTGCTATTCTTTGGAACTCTGCATTCTAATGCTTATATCTTTCCATTTCTCCTTTGCTTTTCGCTTCTCTTCTTTTCACAGCAATATGTAAGGCCACCTCAGACAGCCATTTTGCTTTTTTTTGCATTTCTTTTCCATGGAGATGCTCTTGGTCCCTGTCTCCTGTACCATGTCACGAAACTCCGCCCAGAGGTCATCAGGCACTCTATCTATCAGATCTAGTCCCTTAAATCTATTTCTCACTTCCACTGTATAATCATAAGGGATTTGATTTAGTTCATATCTGAATGGTCTAGGGGTTTTCCCTACTTTCTTCAATTTAAGTCTGAATTTGGCAATAAGGAGTTCATGATCTGAGCCACAGTCAGCTCCTGGTCTTGTTTTTGCTAACTGTATATATCTTCTCTGTCTTTGGATGCAAAGATTATAATCAATCTGATTTTGGTGTTGACCATCTGGTAATATCCACGTGTAGAGTCTTCTCTTGTGTTGTTGGAAGAGGGTGTTTGCTATGACCAGTGTGTTCTTTTGACAAAACTCTATTAGCCTTTGCCCTGCTTCATTCTGTGCTCCAAGGCCAAATTTGCCTGTTACTCCAGATGTTTCTTGACTTTCTACTTTTGCATTCCAGTCCCCTATATTGAAAAGGACATCTTTTTTGGGTGTTAGTTCTTAATGGACTTTTAGGTCTTCATAGAACCGTTAAACTACAGCTTCTTCAGTGTTACTGGTTGGGGCATAGGCCTGGATTCCTGAAATGTTGAATGTTTTGCCTTGGAAACGAACAGAAATCATTCTGTCGTTTTTAAGATTGCATCCAAGTACTGCATTTCAGACTCTTTTGTTGACCATGATGGCTACTCCATTTCTTCTAAGGGATTCCTGCCCACAGTAGTAGATATAATGATCATCTGAGTTCAATTCACACATTCCAGTCCATTTTAATTCACTGATTCCTAGAATGTCTATGTTCACTCTTGCCATCTCCTGTTTGACCACTTCCAATTTGCCTTGATTCATGGACCTAACATTCCAGGTTCCTATGCAATATTGCTCTTTACAGCACCGGACCTTGCTTCTATCACCAGTCACATCCACAACTGGGTACTGGTTTTGCTTTTGCTCCATCCCTTCATTCCTTCTAGAGTTATTTCTCCACTGATCTCCAGTAGCATACTGGGCACCTACCGACCTGGGGAATTCCTCATTCAGTATCCTGTCATTTTGCCCTTTGATATTGTTCATGGGGTTCTCAAGGCAAGTATACTGAAGTGGATTGCCATTGCCTTCTCCAGTGGACCACATTCGGCTGTGGTCCATGTGATCAGATCGACTAGATTCCTGTGATTATGATTTCAGTGTGTCTGCCCTCTGATACGCCCTTGCAATACCTACCATTTTATTTGAGTTTCTCTTACCTTGGGTGTGGGATATCTCTTCACAGCTGCTCCAAGAAAGCGCAGCTGCTGCATCTTACGTTGGATGAGGGGTATGTCCTCAAGGCTGCCCCTCCTGACCTTGAACGTGAGTACCTCCTCTTGGCCCTCCCCCGCACAGCCACCGCCTACTGGACGTGGGGTACCTTCTCTTGGCCGCCTGCCCTGACCTCAGGCGTGGGGTAACTGCTCATGGCCGGGCATCTTTGCATGGTCGGTAGCGCCAGGGCCGGCATCTCACACGTTGCCTTGGCAGGGCCTGGGTCTCTCACATCTGGGCGGGCCGGGCCGGCGTCTCTCGCTACTGCGCGGGAGGGGACGACATCTCTCGCATCTGCTCCGCCTGGTGAGTCTCAGAAAATTCCCTCACACAGTCGTCCCCATTGGAGAGGAGAACACATTTTATGGACTTAACTCGAAAAGAGGCCCTATTGCCATTTAACGGCGAGACTATTCCCGAAATTCCTCTTCCAACACAAAAGGGGACCTAACTTCCCTGAAGCAACCAGAGTGAATTCCAGAGGTCCTCTTAACTACTCGAGAAGTTTCCCCAGCTTCCAGCCAAAACTCGAGAAACACCACAAAATTATCCCCTCAATGCGAGATGAGGAAATTTTGCCCTGCAGAATCTCAAGAGGAATACCACATTCCCTCTTGAAATGCAAAAGGGTTCTTGACAACCTTTTTGGGACTCAGAAAGTTTACTCACACAGCCGTCCCCATTGGACAGGCGAACACACTTTACGGACTCAATTCGAGATGAGGCCTTATTCCCATTTAAGGCCGGAGAGTAAACCGAAAGTTTCCCTTCCAATACAAAAGGGGACTTGACTTCCCTGAAGCAACCGGAGCAAGTTCTGGAGGTCCCCGTCGCTAGTCGAGAAATACACCCAGCTACCCGCCGCAACTTGAGAAACACCACAAAATTATACCCTCAAATGAGATGTGGAAATTTTGCGCTGCGGAAACTCATGAGAAATACCACATACCCTCTTGAAGGAAAAAAGGGTACTTGACTCCCTTTAGGCGACTCACAATGGTCCATAACATCCGTCCTCATTGGAGAGGAGAACACATTTTATGGACTCAAATTGAAAAGAGGCAATATTCCCATTTAAAGTCTCGAGAGTAATCCGGAAGTTTCCCTTCCAACACAAAAGGGGACTTGACTTCCCTCAAGCAACCCAAGCGAGTTCCTGAGGTCCCCATCGCAACTCGAGAAGTACCCCCTGCTTCCCGACACACCTCGAGAAACACCACCAAATGATCCCCTCAATGCGAGATAAGGTAATTTTGCTGTGCAGAATCTCAAGAGAAATCCCACATTCCGCTTGAAAGGCAAAACGGTACTTGAATCCCTTTACGCGACTCAGAATGGTCCCTAACATCCTTCCTAGTGGAGAGGAGAACACACTTTTTGGACTCAACTCGAGAAGAGGCCCTATTCCCTTTTAAGGGCTCGAGAGTAATCCAGAATATCCCCTTCCAACACAAAGAGGGAACTGACTTCGCTGAAGCAACCAGAGCGAGGTCCTGAGGTCCCCATCACAAGGAGAAGAACCCCCAGCTTCCCGCTGCAAGTCGAGAAACATCAAAAAATTATCCCTTCAGTGTCAGATGAGGAAATTTTGCTCTGCAGTATATCAAGAGAAATCCCACATTGCTGCTTAAAAGGCAAAAGGTTAGTTGACACCCTTTTTCGACTCAGAAAGTTCCCTCACACAGCCGTCCCCATTAGAGAGGAGGACACACTTTATGGACTCAAATCGAGAATATTCCCTATTCCCATTTAATGGCTCGAGAGTAATCTGGAAGTTTCGCCTCCAGGACAAAAGCGGACCTGACTTCCCTGAAGCAACCCAAGGGAGTTACTGAGGTCCCGTCGTAAATCACTAATTACCCCATCTTCCCGCTGCAACTCGAGACGCAGAACAAAATAATCCCCTCAATGCGAGATGAAGAAATTTTGCCCTGCAGTATCTTAGGAGAAATCCCACATTACCGCGTGAAAGGAAAAAGGGCACTTGGCACTCTTTATTCCACTCAGAATGTTCCCTCACACAGCCTTCCCCATTGGAGATGAAAACACACTTTTGGACTCAACTCTAGATGAGGCCCTATTCCCATTTAACGTTCAAGAATAATCCAAAAGTAAAATTTCCAAAACAAAAGTGGACCTGACTTTCCTGAAGCCACCTGAGCGACTAAATGAGGTCCCCGTCGCAGCTAGAGTAATACGCCCAATTCCCGCCTCAACTGGAGAAACACCACAAAATTATCCCCTCAATGCGAGATGAGGAAATTTTGCACTGCAGAATCTAAAGAGAAAACCCACATTCCCGCTTGAAAGGCAAAAGAGTACTTGACACCCTTTATGCGACTCAGAATGTTCCCTCACACAGCCGTCCCCATTGGAGATGAGAACACACTTTATGGACTGAATTAAAGAAGAGGCCAATTCCCATTTAATGGCTCGAGAGTATTACGGATGTTCCCCTTCCAGCAAAAAAGCAGACCTGACTTCCCTGTACCAACACAAGCGAGTTCCTGAGGTCCCCATGGCAACTCGAGAAGTACCCCCAGATTCCCGATGCAACTCGAGAAACACCACAAAATTATCCCCTCAATGCGAGAAGAAGAAATTTTCGCTGCAGAATATCAACAGTAATATAACATTCCCTCTTGAAAGGCAAAAGGTTACTTGACCCCCTTTATGCGACTCAGAATTTTCACTAACATCACTACCCATTGGAGAGGAGAACACACTTTAAGGACTCACCTCGAGAAGGGACCAATTTCCTTTTAACGGCTCAAGAGTAATCCCGAAGTTCCACTTCCAACAAAAATGGGACCTGACTACCTTGAATCAAAACAGGCGAGTTTCTGAGGTCCCCGTCGCGACTCGAGAAGTACCTCGAGCTTCCGGCCGCAACTCGAGAAACAACACAAAATTATACCCTCAATGCGGGATGAGGAAATATTCGCTGCGTAATCTCAAGAGTAATCCCACATTCCTGCTTGAAAGGCAAAAGGGTACTTGACACCCTTTATGCGACTCAGAAAGATCCCTAACATAGCCGTCTCCATTGGAGAGGAGAACACAATTTATGGATTCAACATGAGAAGAGGCCCTATTCAAATTAAAGGGCTCAAGAGTAATCCGGAATTTCCCCTTCTAGCGCAAAGTGGGACCTGACTTCCTTGAAGTAATTCTAGTGATTTCCTGAGGTCCCAATCGCAACTCGAAAATTACCCCCTGCTTTCCGCCATAATTCTAAAAACACCACAAAATATCCCCTCAATGATAGATGAGGAAATTTTGCGCTGCAGAATCTCAAGAGAAATCCCACATTCCCTCTTGAAAGGCAAAAGGGTACTTGACTACTTTTATGCGACTCTGAATGTTCCCTAACATCCTTCCTCAGTGTAGAGGAAAATACACTTTATGGACTCAAATAGAGAAGAGGTAATATTCACATTTAACGGCTCGAAAGTAATCTGGAAGTTCCCCTTCCAACACAAAAGGAGACTTGAATTTCCTGAAGCAACCCAAGCGAGTTCTTGAGGTCCCTGTCGCAACTCGAGAAGTACACCCGTCTTCCAGATGCAACTCGAGAAGCAACACAATATTATCCCCTCATTGCGAGATGAGGAAATTTTTCGCTGCAAAATCTCAAGAGAAATACCACATTCCCTCTTGAAAGGCAAAAGGGTACTTGACACCCTTTATGCGACTCAGAAAGTTCCCTTACACAGCCTTCCACATTGGAGAGGAGAACACACTTTATGGAATCAATTCTAAATGAGCCCCTATTCCCATTTAACGGTTCAAGAGTAAACAGTAAGTTCCCCTTCCAACACCAAAGGGGACGTGACTTCCCTGAAATAACCGGAGCAAGTTCCTGAGGCCCATTCGCAAATCAAGCAGTACCCTCAGCTTCCCGCTGCAACTCGAGAAACACCACAAAATTAACCCCTCAATGCGAGATGAGGAAATTTTGTGCTGCAGAATCTCAAGAGAAATACCACATTCCCTCTTGAAAGGATAAAGGGTATTGATACCCTTTATGCCACTCAGAATGTTCCCTCACACAGCCGTTCCCATTGGACAGGAGATCACACTATATGGACTCAAAAGGAGATGAACCCCTTTTCCCATTTAATGGCTCGAGAGTAAACCGGAAGTTCTGCTTTCAACAACAAAGGAGACCTGACTTCTCTGAAGCAACTCGAGCGAGATCCTGAGGTCCCCGTCGCAACTCGAGCAGTACCCCCAGCTTCCCGCCGCAACTCGAGAATCACCACAATATTATCCCCTCTATGCGAGATGAGGAAATTTTGCGCTGCACAAACTCAAGAGAAATACCACATTCCCTCTTGAAAGACAAAAGGTTACTTGACACCCTTTATGCAACTCAGAAAGTTCCTTCACACAGCCGTCCTCATTGGAGAGGAGAACACATTCTAAGAACTGCATTTGAGATGATTCCCTATTACCATTTAAGGGCTCGAGAGTTAACCGGAAGTTCCCCTTCCAACACAAAAGGGGTTCTGACTTTCCTGAAGCAACCCGAGGGAGTTCCTGAGTTCCCAGTCGCAACTCGCCAAGTACCCCCAGTTTCCCCCCGCAACTCGAGAACACCACAAAATTATCCTCTCAATGAGAGATTAGGAAATTTTGCGCTGAAGAATCTCAAGAGAAATTCCACATTCCTTCTTAAAAGGCAAAAGTGTACTTCACACCCTTTATGCGACTCAGAAAGTTGCCTCACACAGCTGTTGCCATTGGACAGGAGAAAACACTTTATGGACTCAATTCGTGATGAGACACTATTCCCATTTAACGGCTCGAGAGTAAACCAGAAGTTCCCCTTCCAACACAAAAGGGGACCTGACTTCCCTGAAGCAACTCCAGCGAGTTCCTGATGTCCAAGTCACAACTCGAGAAGTACCCCCATCTTCCCGCCGCAACTCGAGGGACACCACCAAATTATCCCCTCAAGGCGAGATGAGAAATTTTACTCTGAACAATTTCCACAGAAATACCACATTCCCTCTTGAAAGGCAAAAGTGTACTTGACATCCTTTATGCGACTGAGAAATTTCACTAACAACAGTCCCCATTGGAGAGGAGAACACACTTTATGGACTCAATTCGAGATGAGACCCTATTCCCATTGAACGGCACAAGAATAAACCGGAAGTTCCCCTTCCAACACCAAAGGGGACTTGACTTCCCCGAAGCAACTGAAGCGATTTCCTGAGGTCCCCGTCGCAACTCGAGCAGTACCCCAAGCTCCCCGCCGCAACCCGAGAATCACCACAAAGTATCCCCTCAAAGCGAGATGAGGAAATTTTGCGCTGCAGAATCTCAAGAGAAATACCACATTCCCGCTTGAAAGGCAGCAGGGAACTTGACACCTTTCATGCGACTCAGATAGTTCCTCACACAGCCATCTCCATTGGGGAGGAGAACACAGTTTATGGACTCAACTTGAGTTGTGGCCCTATTCCCATTTAAGGGCTCGAGAGTAATCGCGAAGTTCCACTTCCAACAAAAAAGGGGACCTGAATTCCCTGTAGCAACCCGAGCGAGTTCCTGAGGTCCCCGTCGCAACTCGAGAAGAACACCCAGCTTCCTGCCGCATCTCGAGAAACAACACAAAATTATCCCCTCAAGACGAGATGAGGAAATTTTGCACTGCACAATCAAGAGAAATTCCACAATCCTGCCTGAAAGGCAAAAGGTTACTTGACACACTTTTTTCATTTTAGTTAAGTCGCTCAGTCGTGTCCAACTCTTCGCGACCCCATGAATCACTGTTCGCCAAGCCTACCTGTCCATCACCAACTCCCGGAGTTCACTCAAACTCATGTCCACAGAGTCGGAGATTCTATCCAGCCATCTCATTCTCTGTCGTCCCCTTCTCCCCCGCCCAACCTTTGCTAGCATCAGAATCATTTCCAGTGAGTCAACTCGTCGCCTGAGGTTGCCAAAGTATTGCAGTTTCAGCTTTAGCATCAGTCCTTCCAATGAACACCCAGGATTGATCTTCCTTAGAATCGACTGGTTGGATCTTCTTGCAGTACAAGGGACTCTCAAGAGTCTTCTCCAACACCACAGTTCAAAAGCGTCAATTCTTCGGCGATCAGCTTTCTTTACAGTCCAACTCTCACATCCATACATAACCACGGGAAAACCATAGCCTTGACTAGACAGCCCTTTTTGGCAAAGTAATGTCTCTGCTTTTTAATATACTATCAAGGCTGGTCATAACTTTCCTTCCTAGGAATAAGCGCCTTTTAATTTCATGCCTGCAATCAGCATCTGCAGTGATTTTGGAGCCCCCCAAAATAAAGTCTCACACTGGTTCCACTGTTTTTCCATCTATTTCCAGTGAAGTGATGGGACCAGACTCCATGATCTTTGTTTTCTGAATGTTGAGCTTCAAGCCAACCTTTTCACTCTCCTCTTTCACTTTCATCAAGAGGCTTTTGAGTTCCTCTTCACTTTCTGCCCTAAGGGTGGTGTCATCTGCATATCTGAGGTTATTGATATTTCTCCCAGCAATCTTGATTCTAGCTTGTGCTTCATCCAGCCCAGCATTTCTCATGATGTACTCTGCATATAAGTTAAATAAGCAAGGTGACAATATACAGACTTGACGTACTCCTTTTCCTACTTGGAACCAGTCTGTTGTTGCATATACAGTTCTGACTGTTGCTTCCTGACCTGCATACAGGTTTCTCAAGAGGCAGCTGAGGTGGTCTGGGATTCCCATCTCTTTCAGAATCTTCCACAGTTTATTGTGATTCACACAGTCAAACGCTTTGGCATAGTCAATGAAGCAGAAATAGATGTTTTTCTGGAACTCTCTTGCTTTCTCCATGATCCAGCGGATGTTGGCAATTTGATCTCTGGTGCCTCTGCCTTTTCTAAAACCTGCTTGAACACCTGGGAGTTCACAGATCACATATTGCTGAAGCCTGGCTTGGAGAATTTTGAGCATGACTTTACCAGCGTGTGACATGAATGCAATTGTGCGGTATTTTGAGCATTCTTTGGCATTGCCTTTCTTTGGGATTGGAATGAAGACTGACCTTTTCCAGCCCTGTGGCCACTGCTGAGTTTTCCAAATGTGTTGGCATATTGAGTGCAGCACTTTCACAGCATCATTTTTCAAGATTTGAAAGAGCTCAACTGGAATTCCATCACTTCCACTAGCTTTGTTCGTAGTGATGCTTTCTAAGGCCCACTTGACTTCACATTCCAAGATGTCTGGCTCTGGGTCAGTGATCACATTTTCGTGACTATTCTGGTCCTGAAGATCTTTTTTGTATAGCTCTTCTGTGTATTCTTGCCACCTCTTCTTAATATCTTCTGCTTCTGTTAGGTCCATATTTTTTCTATCCTTTATGGAGCCCATCTTTGCATGAAATGTTCCCTTGGAATCTCTAATGTTCTTGAAGAGGTCTCTTGTTTTTCCTATTCTGCTGTTTTCCTCTATTTCTTTGCATTGATCACCGAGGAAGGTTTTCTTATCTCTCCTAGCTATTCTTTGGAACTCTGCATTCTAATGCTTATATCTTTCCCTTTCTCCTTTGCTTTTCGCTTCTCTTCTTTTCACAGCAATTTGTAAGGCCAATTCAGACAGCCATTTTGCTTTTTTTGCATTTCTTTTCCATGGGGATGCTCTTGGTCCCTGTCTCCTGTACCATGTCACCACCTTCCGTCCAGAGTTCATCAGGCACTCTATCAATCAGATCTAGTCCCTTAAATCTATTTCTCACTTCCACTGTATAATCATAAGAGAGTTGATTTAGGTCATATCTGAATTGTCTAGGGGTTTTCCCTACTTTCTTCAATTTAAGTCTGATTTTGGCAATTAGGAATTCCTGATCTGAGCCACAGTCAGCTCCTGGTCTTGTTTTTGCTAACTGTATACAGTTTCTCCATCTTTGGCTGCAAAGAATATAATCAATCTGATTTTGGTGTTGACCACCTGGTGATGTCCACGTGTAGAGTCTTCTCTTGTGTTGTTGGAAGGGGGTGTTTGCTATGACCAGTGCGTTCTTTTGATAAAACTCTATGAGAATTGGCCCTGCTTCATTCCATGCTCCAAGTCCAAATTTGCCTGTTACTCCAGATGTTTCTTGACTTCCTACTTTTGCATTTCAGTCCCCTAGAATGAAAAGTACATCTTTTTTGGGTATTATTTCTAAAAGGTCTTGTAGGTCTTCATAGAACCGTTCAACTTCGGCTTCTTCAGTGTTACTGGTTGGGGCATAGGTCTGGATTACTGTAATGTTGAATGGTTTGCCTTGGAAACGAACAGAAATCATTCTGTCGTTTTTAAGATTGCATCCAAGTACTGCATTTCGGACTCTTTTGTTGACCATGATGGCTACTCCATTTCTTCTAAGGGATTCCTGCCCACAGTAGTAGATATAATGGTCATCTGAGTTCAATTCACACATTCCAGTCCATTTTAATTCACTGATTCCTAGAATGTCTATGTTCACTCTTGCCATCTCCTGTTTGACCACTTCCAATTTGCCTTGATTCATGGACCTAACATTCCAGGTTCCTATGCATTCTTGCTCTTTACAGCACCGGACCTTGCTTCTATCACCGGTCACATCCACAACTGGGTACTGGTTTTGCTTTTGCTCCATCCCTTCATTCCTTCCAGAGTTGTTTCTGCACTGATCTCCAGTAGCATACTGGGAACCTACCGACCTGGGGAATTCCTCATTCAGTATCCTGTCATTTTGCCCTTTGATACTCTTCATGGGGTTCTCAAGGCAAGTATACTGAAGTGGTTTGCCATTCCCTTCTCCAGTGAACTACATTCGTCTGTGGTCCATGTGATCAGATCGGCTAGATTCCTGTGATTATGATTTCAGTGTGTCTGCCCTCTGATGCCCTCTCGCAATACCTACCATCTTATTTGAGTTTCTCTTACCTTGGGTGTGGGATATCTCTTCACAGCTGCTCCAAGGAAGCGCAGCTGCTGCACCTTACCTTGGATGAGGGGTATGTCCTCAAGCCTGCCCCTCCTGACCTTGAACTTGAGTATCTCCTCTCGGTCCTCCCCTGCACAGCCACCGCCTATTGGACGTGGGGTACCTCCTCTTGGACACATGCCCTGGCCTCTGGTGTGGGGTAACTCCTCATTGCCAGGCATCTTTGCATGGTCAGTTGCAGCATGGCCTGTGTCTCTCATGACTGCTTGGGCGGGGCCAGCGTCTCTCTCGACTGGGCAGGCAGGGACTGCATCTCTCGCATCTGCACAGGCGGGGCCGGCGACTCTTCCGACTGAGCAGGCGGGGCCTGCGATTCTCCCATCTGCGCGGGTGGGGCCGATGTCTCTTGTGTCTGCGCAGCAGGGGCCTGGGTCTCTAGCATCTGCACGGGAGGGGCCCGGGACTGTAGGGTCTGAGTGGGCGGGGCTGGCGACTCTTGCGTCTGCGCTGCCGGGGCCAGTGTCACTCGCATATACCCGGAAGGGGCCAGGGTCTCCCTGTTCTGCGTGGGCGGGGCCGGTGTCTCTCGAACCTTCGCGGGCGGGGCCGGCCACTCTGGTGTCTGTGCGGTTGGGGCCAGTGTCTCTCGCATCTGCGCAAGAGGGGCCTGGGTCTCTCTCATCTGCACAGGCAGGGAAGGCTTCTCTTGCATCTGCGCGGGAGGGTATGGCATCTCTCGCGTCTGTGCCGCCGGGTGAGACTCAGAAAATTCCCTCACACAGTCATCCCCATTGGATAGGAAAGCACACTTTATGGACTTAACTTGAGAAGAGGCCCTATTCCAATTTAACGGCTCGAGGGTAATCCCAAAATTCCCCTTCCAACAGAAAAGGGGTCCTGACTTCCCTGATGAAACCTGAGTGAATTCCTGAGGTCCTCTTCGCTACTCGAGAAGTTCCTCCAGCTTCCCGCCACAACTCCAAAAACACCACAAAATTATGCCCTCAATGCGAGATGAGGAAATTTTGCGTTGCAGACTCTCTAGATAAATACCACATTCCCTCTTGAATGGCAAAGGCGTACTTGACACCCTTTAAGCGACTCAGAAAGTTCACTCACACAGCTGTTTCCCTTGGAAAGGAAAACACACTTTATGGACTCAATTCGAGATGAGGCCCTATTCATATCTAACGGTTCGAGAGTAAACCGGAAGTTCCTCTTTAAACACAAAAGGGGACCTGACTTCCCTGAAAAAACGCGAGCGAGTTCCTGAGATTCCCGTGGCAACTCGAGAAGTACCCCCAGCTTCCCGTCACAACGGGAGAAACAACACAAAAGTATCCCCTCAATGCGAGATGAGGAAATTTTGCGCTGCAGAATCTCAAGAGAAATACCACGTTTTGTCTTGAAAGGCGGAAGGGTACTTTACACCCTTTATGCGACTCAGAAAGTTCCCTCACACAGCCGTCCCCATTGGAATGGAGAACACACTTTTTGGACTCAATTCGAGATGAGGCCCTATTCCCATTTAATGGCTGGAGAGTAAACCGGAAGTTTCCTTCCAATAAAAAGGGGAACTTTCTTCCCTGAAGAAACCAGAGTGAGTTCCTGAGGTCCCCGTCGCAACCTGAGATGTACCCCCAGCTTCCCGCCGCAACTCGAGAAACACCACAAAATTATCCCCTCAATTCCAGTTGAGGAAATTTTCCGCTGCTGAATCTCAAGAGAAATACCACATTCCCTCTTGAAAGGCAAAAGGGTACTTGACACCCTTTATGCGACTCAGAAATTTCACTAACATCATTCCACATTGGAGAGGAAAACACAGTGTATGGACTCAATTCGAGATGAGGCCCTATTCCCATTTAAGGGCTCAAGAGTAAAACGGAAGTTCCCCTTCCAACACAAAAGGGGAACTGACTTTCCAGAAGCAACCCGAGCGAGTTTCTGAGGTCCCCCTCCCAACTCGAAAACTATCCCCAGCTTCCGGCCGCAAATCGTGAAACACCACAAAATTATCCCCTCAATGCGAGATGAGGAAATTTTGCGCTGCAGTCTCAAGAGAAATACCACATTCCCACTTGAAAGGCAGAAGGGTACTTGACACACTTTATGCGACTCAGAGAGTTCCCTCACACAGCCGTCCCCATTGAAATGGAGAACACGCTTCATGGAATCACTTCGAGATGAGGCCCTATTCTCATTTAACGGCTCAAGAGTAAAACGGGAGTTCCCTTCCAATACAAAGGGGACCTTTCTTCCCTGAAGAAACACTAGCGAGTTCCTGAAGTCCCCAACATAACTTGAGAAGTACCCCCATCTTCCCGCCGCAACTCGAGAAACACCACAAAATTATCCCCTCAATGCGAGATGAGGAAATTTTGCCCTGCAAATCTCAAGAGCAATAACACATTCCCTCTTGAAAGGCTAAAGTGTACTTGACACCCTTTATGCGACTCAGAAAGTTCCCTCACACAGCCGTTCCCAATGGACAGGAAAACACAATTTATGGACTCAATTCGATATGAGGCCCTATTCCCATTTAATGGATCGAGAATAAACCGGAAGTTCCCCTTCCAACAAAAAGGGGAACTTTCTACCCTAAAAAAACACGAGCGAGTTCCTGAGGTCCTGTCTCAACTCGAGAAGTACCCACAGATTCCCACTGCAACTCGAGAAACACCACAAAATTATCCCCTCAATGTGAGAGGAGGAAATTTTGCCCTGCAGATCTCAAGAGAAATACCACATTCCCTCTTGAAAGGTAAAAGGGTTCTTGACACCCATTATGCGACTCAGAAATTTCACTAACATCAGTCCCCATTGGAGAGGAGAACACACTTTATGGACTCAATTCGAGATGAGCCCCTATTCCCATTTAATGCCTAGAGAGTAAACCGGAAGTTCTTCTGCCATCACAATAGGGGACCTGACTTCCCTGAAGCAATGCGAGCGATTCCCTGAGGTCCCCATCGCAAATCGAGAAATACTCCCTGCTTTCCGCTGCAACTAGAGAAAAACCACAAAATTATGCCCTCAATGCGAGATGAGGAAATTTTGCGCTGCAGACTCTCTAGAGAAATCCCAGATTCCCGCTTGAAAGTCAAAAGGGTACTTGACTCCCTTTAGGCAACTTAGAATGGTCCCTAATATCTGTCCTCTGTGGAGAGGAGAACACACTTTATGGACTCAAGTCGAGAAGAAGCAATATTCCCATTTAAATTCTTGCGAGTAATCCGGAAGTTCCCGTTCTAACACAAAAGGGAACTTGACTTAACTGAAGCAACCCAAGCGAGTTCCTGAGGTCCCTGTCGTAACTCTAGAAGTAACCCCTGCTTCCCACCGAAACTCGAGAAACACCACCAAATTATCCCCTCAATGTGAGATGAGGTAATTTTGCGCTGCAGAATTTCAAAACAAATCCCACATTCCCGCTTGAATGGCAAAAGGGTATTTGACTCCCTTGAGTCGACTCAGAATGCTCCCTAACATCCGTCTTCAGTGGAGAGGAGAACACACTTGATGGACTCAATTCGAGATGAGCCCCTATTCCCACTTAACGGCTCGAGAGTAATCCGGAGTTCCCCTTCCAACACAAAAGGGGACTTGACTTCCCTGAAGCAACTCGAGGGAGTTCCTGAGATCCCCGTCGCAACTCGACAAGTACCACCTGCTTCCCGCCGCAACTCGAGAAACACCACAAAATTATCCCCTCAATGCGAGATGAGGTAAATTTGCGCCACAGAATCTCAAGACAAATCCCACATTCCCGCTTGACAGGCAAAAGTTTACGTGACTCCCTTTAGGCGACTCAGAATGGACCCTATCATTCGTCCTCAGTGGAGAAGAGAACACACTTAATGGACTCAAATCGAGAAGAAGCAATATTCCATTTAACAGCTCAACAGTAATCCGGAAGTTCCCCTTCCAACAACAAAGGGGACTTTACTTCCCTGAAGCAACTAGAGCGAGATCCTGAAGTCCATGTCGCAATTTGAGAAGTACCCACTTTTTCCCGCCGCAACTCGAGAAATACCACAAAAGTATCCCCTCAATGCGAGATGAGGAAATTTTGCGCTGCAGAATATCAAAAGAAATCCCACATTCACGCTTGAAAGGCAAAACGGTATTGACACACTTTATGCCACTCAGAAAGTTCCCTAACATCAATCCCCATTGGAGAGGAGAACACACTTTATGGGCTCAACTCGAGAAGAGGCCCTATTCTGATTTAAGGGCTCGAGAGTAATCCGGAAGTTCCCCTTCCAGCACAAAAGAGGACCTGACTTCCCTGAAGTAACTCAAGTAAGTTCCTGAGGTCCCCGTCTCAACTCAAGAATTACCTCCAGCTTCCCGCCACAATTTGAGAAACACCACAAAATTATCCCCTCAATGCGAGATGAGGAAATTTGACGCTGCATAATCTCACGAGAAATCCCACATTCCCGCTTGAAAGGCAAAAGCGTACTTGACTCCCTTGAGGCGACTCAGAATGGACCTTAACATCCATCCTCAATGGAGAGGAGAACACACTTTAGTACTGAAATCGAGAAGAGGCAATGTTCCCATTTAACGGCACGATGGTAATCCGGAGTTCCCCTTCCAACACAAAAGGCGACTTAACTTCCCTGAAGCACCCCGAGCAAGATCCTGAAGTCCCCGTCGCAACTTGAGAAGTACCCCCTGCTACCCGTCGCAACTCGAGAAACACCACCAAATTATCCCCTCAAAGCTAGATGAGGTAATTTTGCACTGCAGAATCTCAAGAGAAATCCCACATTCCGCTTGAAAGCAAAAGCGAACTTGACTCCCTTGAGTCGACTCAGAATGGACCTTAACATCCGTCCTCAGTGGAGAGGAGAACACACTTTAAGACTGAAATCGAGAAGAGGCAATATTCCCATTTAACGGCACGATAGTAATCCGGAGTTCCCGTTCCAACACAAAATGCGACTTGACTTCCATGAAGCAACCCGAGCGAGGTCCTGAGGTCCCCGTCGCAACTCGAGAAGTACCCCCTGCTACCGGTCGCAACTCGAGAAACACCACAAAATTATCCCCTCAATGCGAGATGAGGCAAATTTGCGCTGCAGAATCTCAAGAGAAATCCCACATTCCCGCTTGAAAGGCAAAAGGATACTTGAGACACTTTATGCCACTCAGAAAGTTCCAAACATCCGTCCCCATTGGAGAGGAGAACACACTTAATGGACTCAACTCGAGAAGAGGCCCTAATGCCATTTACGTGCTCGAGAGTAATCCATAAGTTCCCCTTCCTGCACAAAATGTGACCTGACTTCCCTCAAGTAACTCGAGTGAGTTCCTGAGGTCCCCGTCGCAACTCGAGAAGTACCCCCAGCTTCCCGAGCAATTCGAGAAACACAACAAAATTATCCCCTCAATGCGACATGAGGAAATTTTGCTCTGCAGAATCTTAAGAAAAATCCCATATTCCCGCTTGAAAGGAAAAAGGGTGCTTGACTCCCTTTAGGCGACTTAGAATGGTCCCTAACATCCGTCCTCAGTGGAGAGGAGAACACACTTTATGGACTGAAGTCGAGAAGACGCAATATTCCATTTTACGGCTCAACAGTAATCCGGAAGTTCCCCTACCAACACAAAAGGGGACTTGACTTCCCTGAAGCAACCCGTGCGATTTCCTGAGCTCCCCGTCGCAACTCAAGAAGTACCCCATGCTTCTTGCCGCAACTCGAGCAACACAACAAAATTTTCCCCTCAATGCGAGAGGAGGTAATTTTGCACTGCGGAATCTCAAGAGAAATCCCGCATTCCCTCTTGAAAGCAAAAGAGTACTTGACACCCTTTATGCGACTCAGAATGTTCCTTCACACAGCCGTTTCATTGAGGAGGAAAACACACTTTATGGACTCAATTCACGCAGCGGCCCTATTCCCACTTAACGGCTGGTGAGTATTCCGGATGTTCCCTTTCCAGCACAAAAGCAGACCTGACATTCATGAAGCAACCCGAAAGAGTTCCTGAGGTCCCCGTCGCAACTCGAGATGTACCCCCATCTGCCCGCCACACCTCCAGAAACACAACAAAATTATCTCCTCAATGCGAAAATAGGAAATTTTGCGCTGCAGAATCTCAGGAGAAATCCCATATTCCCTCTTGAAAGGAAAAATGTTACTAGACAACTTTTATGCGACTCAGAACGTTCTCTCATACAGCCGTCCCCATTGGAGAGGAGAACACACTTTATGGGCTCAATTCAAAAAGAGGCCCCGTTTAACGGCTCCAGAATAATCCAAAAGTTCCCCTTCCAACAGAAAAGGGGACCTGACTTCCCTGCAGCAACCCGAGCGAATTCCTGAGGTTCCCATCGCAACTCGAGAAATACCACCAGGTATCCGCCGCAACTCGGGAAACAGCACAAAAGTATCCCCTCAAAGCGAAATGAGGATATTTTGCACTGCAGAATCTCAAGAGAAATCCCACATTGCCTCGTAAAAGGCAAAAGGGTACTTGACACCCTTTATGTGACTCAGAAAGTTCCCTCACACAGCCGTCCCCATTGGAGAGGAGAACACACTTTATGGACTCTATTGGAGAAGAGGCCCTATTCCCTTTTAAGGGCTTGAGAGTAATCCGGAAGTTCCACCTGCAACACAATATTGGACCTGACTTCCCTGAAGCAACCCAAGGGAGTTCCTGAGGTCCCCACTGCAAAGAGAAGAATCCGCAGCTTCCTGCCCCAACACAAGTTACACTACAAAATTATTCCCTCAATGCGAGATGAGGAAATTTTGTGCTGCACAATCTTAAGAGAAACCCCACATTCACGCTTGAAAGGAAAAGGGTTACTTGACACCTTTTATGGGACTCAGAAAGTTCCTCACACTGCAGTCCCCACTGGGGAGGAGAACACAGTTTATGGACTCAACTTGAGTTGAGGCCCTATTCCCATTTAAGGGCTCGAGAGTAATCCACAAGTTCCCCTACCAGCACAAAAGGGGACCTGACTTCTCTGAAGCAAACCGAACGAGATGCTTAGGTCTCCGTCGCAACTCGAGAAGTAACCCCAGCTTCCCGCCGCAGCTCGAGAAAAACCACAAAATTATTCCCTCAATGCGAGATGAGGTAACATTGCGCTGCAGAATCCCAAGAGAAATACAACATTCCCGCTTGAAAAGCAAAAGTGTACTGGACACCCTTTATGCGACTCAGAAAGTTCACTCACAAAGCCATCCCCATTTGAGAGGAGAACACACTTTAGGAACTCAACTTCAGTTAGGCCAATTCCCATTTAATGGCTCGAGAATAATCTCGAAGTTCCACTTCCAACAAAAAAGGGGACCTGACTTCTCTGTAGCAACCGGAGCTAGTTCCTGAGATCCCCGTCGCAACTCGAGAAGAACACCCAGCTTCCCGCCGCATATCGAGAAACACCACAAATTATCCCCTCAAGGTGAGATGAGGAAATTTTGCACTGCACAATCAAGAGAAATTCCACATTCCCACTTGAAAGGCAAAAGGGTACTTGACACACTTTATTCAGTTCAGTTCAGTCCAGTCGCTCAGTCGTGTCCGACCTTCCGCGACCCCATGATTCACTGTTTGCCAAGCCTCCCTGTCCATCACCAACTCCCGGAGTATACTCAAACTCATGTCCACAGAGTCGGTGATTCTATCCAGCCATCTCATTCTCTGTCGTCCCCTTCTCCTCGCGCCCCAACCTTTCCTAGCATCAGAATCTTTTCCAGTGTGTCAACTCGTCGCCTGAGGTTGCCAAAGCATTGCAGTTTCAGCTTTAGCATCAGTCCTTCCAATGAACACCCAAGATTGATCCCCCTTAGAATGGACTGGTTGGATCTTCTTGCAGTACAAGGGACTCTCAAGAGTCTTCTCCAACACCACAGTTCAAAAGCATCAATTCTTCGGCGATCAGCTTTCTTCACAGTCCAACTCTCACATCCATACATGACCACAGGAAAAACCATAGCCTTGACTAGACAGCCCTTTCTTGGCAAAGTAATGTCTCTGCTCATTAATATACTATCAAGATTGGTCATAACTTTCCTTCCTAGGAGTAAGCGCCTTTTAATTTCATGGCTGCAATCAGCATCTGCAGTGATTTTGGAGCCCCAAAAAATAAAGTCTCACACTGCTTCCACTGTTTTTCCATCTATTTCCAGTAAAGTGATGGGACCAGATTCCATGATCTTTGTTTTCTGAATGTTGAGCTTCAAGCCAACCTTTTCACTCTCCTCTTTCACTTTCATCAAGAGGCTTTTGAGTTCCTCTTCACTTTCTGCCTTAAGGGTGGTGTCATCTGCATATCTGAGGTTATTGATATTTCTCCCAGCAATCTTGATTCTAGCTTGTGCTTCATCCAGCCCAGCATTTCCCATGATGTACTCTGCATATAAGTTAAATAAGCAAGGTGACAATATACAGACTTGACGTAGTCCATTTCATACATGGAAACAGTCTGCTGTTCCATGTACATTTCTGAGTGTTGCTTCCTGACCTGCATACAGGTTTCTCAAGAGGCAGGTCAGGTGGTCTGGGATTCCCATCTCTTTCAGAATCTTCCACAGTTTATTGTGATTCACAAAGTCAAAGGCTTTGGCATAGTCAATGAAGCAGAAATAGATGTATTTCTGGAACTCTCTTGCTTTCTCCATGATCCAGTGGATGTTGGCAATTTGATCTCTGGTGCCTCTGCCTTTCCTAAAACCTGCTTGAACATCTGGGAGTTCATGGATCACATATTGCTGAAGCCTGGCTTGGAGAATTTTGAGCATGACTTTACCAGCATGTGAGATGAGTGAAATTGTGTGGTAGTTTGAGCATTCTTTGGCATTTCCTTTCTTTGGAATTGGAATGAAGACTGACCTTTTCCAGCCCTGTGGCCACTGCTGAGTTTTCCAAATTTGTTTGGCATATTGAGTGCAGCACTTTCACAGCATCATCTTTCAAGATTTGAAAGAGCTCAAGTGGAATTCCATCACTTCCACTAGCTTTGTTCGTAGTGATGCTTTCTAAGGCCCACTTGACTTCACATTCTAAGATGTCTGGCTCTAGGTCAGTGATCACATTTTCGTGACTATCCTGGTCTGAAGATCTTTTTTGTACAGTACTTCTGTGTATTCTTGCCAGCTCTTCTTAATATCTTCTGCTTCTGTTAGGTCCATACCATTTCTGTTCTTTATCGAGCCCATCTTTGCATGAAATGTTCCCTTGGAATCTCTAATGTTCTTGAAGAGATCTCTTGTTTTTCCTATTCTGTTGTTTTCCTCCATTTCTTTGCATAGATCACTGAGGAAGGCTTTCTTATCTCTCCTTGCTATTCTTTGGAACTCTGCATTCTAATGCTTATATCTTTCCCTTTCTCCTTTGCTTTTCGCTTCTCTTCCTTTCACAGCTTTTGTAAGGCCACCTCAGACAGCCATTTTGCTTTTTTTGCATTTCTTTTCCATGGGGATGCTCTTGGTCCCTGTCTCCTGTACCATGTCACGAACCTCCGTCCAGAGTTCATCAGGCACTCTATCTGTCAGACCTAGTCCCTTAAATCTATTTCTCACTTCCAGTGTATAATCATAAGGGATTTGATTTAGTTCATATCTGAATGATCTAGGGTTTTTCCCTACTTTCTTCAATTTAAGTCTGAATTTGGCAATAAGGAGTTCATGATCTGAGCCACAGTCAGCTCCTGGTCTTGTTTTTGCTAACTGTATACAGCTTCTCTGTCTTTGGCTGCAAAGAATATAATCAATCTGATTTTGGTGTTGACCATCTGGTGATGTCCACGTGTAGAATCTTCTTTTGTGTTGTTGGAAGTGGGTGTTTGCTATGACCAGTGCGTTCTCTTGATAAAACTCTAGTAGCCTTGGCCCTGCTTCATTCAGTGCCCCAAGTCCAAATTTCCCTGTTAATCCAGGTATATCTTGAATTCCTACTTTTGCATTCCATTCCCCTATAATGAAAAGGACATCTTTTTTGGGTGTTAGTTCTTAAAGGTCTTGTAGGTCTTCATAGAACCGTTCAACTTCGGCTTCTTCAGTGTTACTGGTTGGGGCATAGGTCTGGATTACTGTAATGTTGAATGGTTTGCCTTGGAAACGAACAGAAATCATTCTGTCGTTTTTAAGATTGCATCCAAGTACTGCATTTCGGACTCTTTTGTTGACCATGATGGCTACTCCATTTCTTCTAAGGGATTCCTGCCCACAGTAGTAGATATTATGGTCATCTGAGTTAAATTCACACATTCCAGTCCATTTTAATTAACTGATTCCTAGAATGTCTATGTTCACTCTTGCCATCTCCTGTTTGACCACTTCCAATTTGCCTTGATTCATGGACCTAACGTTCCAGGTTCCTATGCAATATTGTTTTTTACAGCACCAGATCTTGCTTCTGTCACCGGTCACATCCACAACTGGGTACTGGTTTTGCTTTTGCTCCATCCCTTCATTCCTTCTAGAGTTATTTCTGCACTGATCTCCAGTAGCATACTGGGCACCTACCGACCGGGGGAATTCCTCATTCAGTATCCTGTCATTTTGCCCTTTGATACTCTTCATGGGGTTCTCAAGGCAAGTATACTGAAGTGGTTTGCCATTGCCTTCTCCAGTGGACCACATTCGTCTGTGGTCCATGTGATCAGATCGGCTAGATTCCTGTGATTATGATTTCAGTGTGTCTGCCCTCTGATACCCCCTCGCAATACCTACCATCTTATTTGAGTTTCTCTTACCTTGGGTGTGGGATATCTCTTCACAGTTGCTCCAAGAAAGCGCAGCTGCTGCATCTTACCTTGAATGAGGGGTATGTCCTCAAGGCTGCCCCTCCTGTACTTGAACGTGCGTATCTCCTCTTGGCCCTCCCCGACAGAGCCACTGCCTACTGGACGTGGGGTACCTTCTCTTGGCCGTCTGCCCTGACCTCAGTCGTGGGGTAACTCCTGATGGCCAGGCATCTTTGCATGGTCAGTTGCTCCAGGGCCGGCGTCTCTCCTGTTGGCGCTAGCGGGGCCGGCGTCTCTCACCACTGCACGGGTGGGGACGGCATCTCTCCGGTCTGTGGGGCCAGGTTCTCTCGCATCTGCGTGGGCAGGGCCAGTGTCACTCGCATCTACGCAGAAGGGTCCGGGGTCTCGTGGGTCTGCGCGGGCGGGGCCGGTGTCTCTTGTGTCTGCATGGGCAGGGCCGGCGACTCTCGCTTCTGTGAGGGAGGGGACGGCATCTCTCGCCTCTGCAATGCCTGGTGAGACTCAGAAAATTCCCTCACACAGTCCTCCCCATTGGAGAGGAGAACACACTTTATGGACTTCACTCGAGAAGAGGCCCTATTGCCATTTAACGGCTTGAGAGTAATCCCGAAATTCCTCTTCCAACAAAAAAGGGGACCTGACTTCCCTGAAGCAACCAGAGTGAATTGCTGAGGTCCTCTTAACTACTGGAGAAGTTTCGCCAGCTTTCCGCCGAATCTCGAGAAAAACGAAAAAATTATCCCAGCAATGCGAGATGAGGAAATTTTGCCCTGAAGAATCTCAAGAGAAATGCCATTTCCCGCTTGAAAGGCAAAAGGGTATTTGACACCCTTTATGTGACACAGAAAGTTCCCTGACACGGCTGAACCCCATTGCAGAGGAGAACACACTTTATGGACTCAACTCAAGAAGAGGCCCTATTCCCATTTAATGGCTCCAGAGAAATCCTGAATTTCCCCTTCCAACCCAAAAGGGGGCCTGACTTCACGGAAACAACACGAGCGAGTTCCTGCGGTTCACGTCACAACTCGAGAGGTACTCCCAGCATCCCGCCTCAACAGGAGAAACACCACAAAATTATGCCCTCAATGAGAGATGAGGAAATTTTGCCCTGAAGAATCTCAAGAGAAATCCCACCTTCCAGCTTGAAAGGGAAAAGGGTACTTGACTCCCTTTAGGCGACACAGAATGTTCCCTAACATCCGTCCTCAATGGAGAGGAGAACACACTTTATATACTCAACTCGAGAAGAAGCCCTAGTCCCATTAAAAGGCTAGAGAGTAATTTGGAATTTCCCCTTCCAGCACAAAACGGGACTGACTTCCCTGAAATAACTCGATTGAGTCCCTGAGGTCCCAGTCGCAACTCGAGAAACACCACAAAATTATGCCCTCAGTGCGAAATGAGGAAATACTGCGCCGTAGAATTTCAAGAGAAATCCCACATTCCCGCTTGAAAAGCAAAAGGGTCCTTGACTCTTTTGAGGCAACTCTGAGTGTTCAGTAATGTCTGTCATCAGTGAAGAGGAGAACACACTTTATGGACTCAAATCGAGAAGAGGCAATATTCCCATTTAACGGCTCGAGAGCAATCCGGAAGGTCCCCTTCGACCACAAAAGGGGACTTTACTTTCCTGAAGCAACCCGAGCGAGTTCCTGAGGTCCCCGTCACAACTCGAGTAGTACCCCAGCTACCCGCCGCAATTAGAGAAACATCACTAAATTATCCCCTCAATTGGAGAGGAAGAAATTTTGCGCTGCAGAATCTCAAGAGAAATCTCACATTCCAGCTTGAAAGGCAAAGGGTACTTGAGAAAGATTATGCCACTCAGAATGTTCCCTAACATCCGTCCCAATCGGAGAGGAGAACGCACTTTATGGACTCAACTCAAGAAGAGGCCCTATTCCCATTAGAGGGCTTGAGAGTAATCCGAAAGTTCTCCTTTCAGCACAAAAGGGGAACTGACTTCCCCGCAGTAACTCAAGTGACTTCCTGAGGTCCTCGTCGCAATTGGAGAAGTACCCCCAGTTTCCCGCTGCAATTCGAGAAACACCACAAATTTATTCATTTAATGCGAGATGAGGAAAATCTGCACTGCAGAATCTGAAGAGAAATCCCACATTCCTGCTTGAAAGGCAAAAGGGTACTTGACTCCCTTTAGGCGACTCAGAATGCTCCCCGACATCAATCCTCAATGGAGAAGAGAACACATTTTATGAACTCAAATCGAGAAGAGGCAATTTTCCCATTAAAGGGCTCAAGAGTAATCCAGAAATTCCTTTCCAGCACAAAAGGGGACCTGACTTCCCTGAAGTAACTCGAGGGAGTTCCTGAAGTCCCCGTCGCAACTCGAGATGTACCCCCTGCTTCCCGCCCCAACTGGAGAAACATCACAAAATTATCCCCTTGATGGGAAATGAGGAAATTTTGCACTGCAGAATCTTAAGATAAACCCCACATTCCCGATTGAAAGGCATAAGGCTACTTGACTCACTTTATGCAACATAGAATGTTCCCTAACATCAGTCCTCAGTGGAGAGTAGAACATATTTTATGGACTCAAATCGAGAAGAGGTAATATTCCCAATTAACCGCTCGAGAATAATTCGGAAGTTCCCCTTCCAACACAAAAGTGGACTTGACTTCCCTGAAGCATCCCCAGTGAGTTACTCAGTTCCCTGTCGAAACTCGAGAAGTAAACCCTGCTTCCCGTGGCAACTCCAGAAACACCACAAAATTATGCTCTCAATGCGAGATGAAGTAATTTTCCGTTTCAGAATCTCAAGAGAAATCCCACTTTGCCACTTGAAAGGCAAAAGTGTACTTGACACACTTTATGGCACTCAGAAAGTTCCCTAATATCCGTCCTCATTAGAGAGGAGAACACACTTTATGGACTCAACAGGAGAAGAGGCCCTATTCCCATTAAAGGTCTCCAGAGTAATCCGGAAGTTCCTTTCCAGCAAAATACGGGACCTGACTTCCCTGAAGTAACTCGAGTGCGTTCCTGAGGTCCCCGTCGCAACTTGAGTATTACCCCTGCTTCCTGTTGCAACTCGAGAAATACCGCAAAATTAGCCGGTCACTGCGAGAAGAGGAAATATTGCGCTGCAGAATCTCAAGAGAAATCACACATTCCCGCAAGAAAGGCAAAAGGGTACTTTACACTTTATGCCACTCAGAAAGTTCCCTATCTTCCGTCCCCATTGGAGAGGAGAAGACACTTTATGGACTCAACTCGAGAAGAGGCCCTATTCCCATTTAAGGGCTCGAGTGTAATCCGGAAGTTCCCCTTCCAGCACAAAAGGGGAACTGTCTTCAGTGAAGTAACTAGAGTGAATTTCTGAGTTCCCCGTCACTTCTGGAGAAGTACACCCCAGCTTCCGGACGCAATTCGAAAAACACCACAAAATTACCCCTCAATGCGAGATGAGGAAATTTTGCACTGCCGAATCTCAAGAAAATACCACATTACCTCTTGAAAGGCAAAAGGGTACTTGACACCCTTTATGCGACTCAGAAAGTTCCTTCACACAGCCGTCCTCATTGGACAGGAGAACACACCTTTCGGACTCAACACGAGAAGAGGTCCTATTCCCATTAAAGGGCGCGAGAGTAATACTGAAGTTCCCATTCCAGCAGAAAAGAAGAACACACAAGAGAAATCCCACATTACCGCTTGAAAGTGAAAAGGGTACTTGACACATTTTAGGCGACTCAGAATGTTATCTAACATCCGTCCTCAGTGGAGAGGTAAACACACTTTATGGACTAAACTCGGGAAGAGGCAATATTCCCATTTAACGGCTCGAGAGTAATCCAGAAGTTACCCTCCCAACACAAAAAGGGAACTTGACTTCCCTGAACCAACCCGAGCGAGTTCCTGAGGTCCTAGTCGCAACTCGAGAAGTAACCCCTGCTTACCGCCGCAACTCGAGAAACACAATAAAATTAAACCCTCAATGTCAGATGACGTAATTTTGCGCTGCAGAACCTCAAGAGAAATCCCACATTCACGCTTGAAAGGCAAAAGTGTACTTGACACACTTTATGCAACTAAGAAAGTTCCCTAACATCCGTCCCCATTAGAGAGGAGAACACACTTTATGTATTCAACTCGAGAATAGGCCCTATTCCCATTAAAGGGCAAGAGAGTAATACGGAAGTTCCCCTTCCAGCACAAAAGGGGACCTGACTTCCGTGAAGTAACTCGAGTGTGTTCCTGAGGTCCCCGTTGCAAGTTTAGGAAGACACCAGCTTCCTGCCACAATTCGAGAAACACCACAAAATTATCCCCTCAATGCGAAATGAGATAATATTGCGCTGCAGAATCTCAGAGAAATTTCACATTCCCGCTTGAAAGGCAAAAGGGTATTTGACTCCCTTGAGGCGACTAAGAATGGTCCCTAACATCCGTCATCAGTGGAGAGGAGAACATACTTTATGGACTCAAATCGAGAAGAGGCAATATTTCCATTTAACGGCTCGAGAGAAGTCCGGAAGTTCCCCTTCCAGCAAAAAGGTTACCTGACTTCTCTGAAGTAAATCGAGTGAGATTCTGAGGTCCCCATTGCATCTCGAGGAGTACCCCCAGATTCCCGCCGTAATTTATGAAACACCACAAAATTTCCCCTCAATGTGAGATGAGGTAATTTTGTGTGGCAGAATCTCAAGAGAAATCCCACATTCCCTCTTGAAAGGGAAACGGGTACTTGACTTCCTTGAGGCGAATCAGAATGGTCCCTAACATCCATCCTCACTGGAGAGGAGAACACACATTATGGACTCAAATTGAGAACACACAATATTCCCATTTAACGGCTCGAGAGTAATCCGGAAGTTCCCCTTCCAACACAAAAGGGGACTTGACTTCCCTGAAGCAACACGAGTGAGGTACTGAGTTCCCCGTCGCAACGCGAGAAGTACCCCTGCTTCCCGTCGCAACTCGAGAAACAACACAAAATAATCCACTCAATGCGAGATGAAGAAATTTTGCGATGCAGAATCTCAAGAGAAATACCACATTCCCTCTTGAAAGGCTAAAAGGTACTTGACACCCTTTATTCGACTCAGAAAGTTCCCTCACACAGTAGTCCACATTGGAGAGGAGAAGAGACTTTATGGACTCAATTCGAGATGAGCCCCTGTTCACATTGAAGGGCTCTAGAGGAAACCGGAAGTTCCCCTTCCAACACCAAAGGGGACCTGACTTCCTTGAAGCAACCCGAGCGAGTTCCGGAGGTCCACATCACAACTCGAGATGTACCCCCAGCTTCTCGCCGCAACTCGAGAAACACCACAAAATTATCCCCTCAATACGAGATGAGGGAATTTTGCCATACAGAATCTCAAGAGAAATACCACATTCCCTCTTGAAAGGCAAAAAGGTACTTGACACCCTTTATTCGACTCAGAAAGTTCCCTCACACGGCCGTCCCCATTGGTGAGGAAAATACACTTTTTGGACTCAACACGAGAAGAGGCGCTATTCCCCTTTAACGGTTCGAGAGTAATCCTGAGGTTTCAACTACTTCACAAAAGGGGAATTTACTTCCCTCAAGGAGCCCGAACGAGTTCCTGACTTCCCCTTCGCAACTCTAGATGTACCCCAGCTTCCGGCCTCAACAGGCGTAACACCACAAAATTATCCGCTCAATGCGAGATGTGGAAATTTTGCACTGTACAATTCAAGAGAAATTCCACATTCCCGCCTGAAAATCAAAAGGGTACTTAACAGCCTTTAGGCGACTCATAAATTTCCCTCACACAGCTGTCCCCATTAAAGAGGAGAACACACTTTATGGACTCAACCCTAGAAGAGGCCCTATTACCAACTCTAGAAGGACCCCAAGCTTCCCGCCGCAACTCGAGAAAAAACACAAGATTCTGCACTCGAGATGGGGAAAAGTTTCCAATGCAGAGTCTCAGGAGAAATCCTACATTCCCTCTTGAAACGCGAAGGGGTACTAGACACCCTTTATGCCACTCAAGACATTCCCTGACACAGCTGTCCCCACTTGAGAGGAGAACACAATTTATGGACTCAACTTTAATGAAGCCCTATTGCCCTTCCACTCCTTGAGAGTTATCCCGATATTCCCATACAAAAACGAAAGGAGATCTGACTTCCCAGGACTACACTAGCGAGTTCCTGACGTCCCTGTCGCAAATCGAGAAGGGCAAAGCTTCCTCCCACTACACGTGAAAAACCACAATATTTTGCACTCAAGGTCTGATGAGGAAAATTTCCCCTGCAGAGTCTCAAGAGAAATGCGTTCGGATACTTGACACACTTTAGGCTACTCAAGACATTCCCTGACAAAGATAGCCATAATTGAGAGGAGAACACAATTTATGGTCTCAACTTTAGATGAGGCCTTATTCCCCTCCACGCCTTGAGAGTAATCCCGATATTCCCCTACCAAAATGAAAGGAGACCTGACTTCCTAGGGACTACAGATCGAGGTATTGAGGTTTCTGTAGCAACTCGAGAAGGGCCCCAAGCATCCTGCAGCAACTTGAGAAAAACCACAAGATTCTGCACTCAAGGTGAGATGAGGAAAATTTCCCCTGCAGAGTCTCAAAAGAAATCCCACATATCCGCTTGAAATGCGAACGGGTAGGTGACACCCTTTATGCGACTAAAGACATTCCCTGACATAGCTGTCCGTACTTGAGAGGAGAACACAATTTATGGACTCAACCATAGATGAGGCCCTATTCCCATTCCACGCCTTGAGTGTAATCCCGATGTTCCCCTACCAAAATGAAAGGAGACCTGACTTCCCAGGAACTACACAAGCGAGTTCCTGAGGTCCCTGTCGCAACTCCAAAAAGACCCCAAGATTCCCGCCGCAACTCGATAAAAATCACAAGATTCGGCAGTAAAGGTGTGATGAAGAAAATTTCCTATGCAGAATCTCAAGAGTAATCCAACATTCCCGCTTGAAACGCGAATCATCACTTGACACCCTTTATGCGACTCAAGACTTTCCCTGACATAGCTCTTGCCACTTGAGAGGAGAACACAGTTTATGGACTCAACTTTAGATGAGGCCCTATTCCCATTCCATGCCTCGAGAGTAATCCCAATGTTCCCCTAATAAAAAAAGGAGAACTGACTTCCCAGTGACAACACGAGTGAGTTCCTGAGGTCCTGCCGCAACTCGTGAAAAACCAGAAAATTCTGCACTCAAGGTGAGATGAGGAAAATTATCCCTGCAGAGTTTCAATAGAAATCCCACATTCCCGCTTGAAATGTGAACGGGTACTTGACACCCTTTATGAGACTCAAAATATTCCCTGACATAGCTGTCCCCACTTGAGAGGAGAACGCACTCTTTGGACGCAACTTTAGACGAGGCCCTATTCCCTTTCCATGCCTTGAGAGTAATCCTGATGTTCCCCTTCTAAACAAAAGGAGATCTGACTTCCAAGGGACTACACCATCGACTTCCTGAAGTCCCTGTCGCAACTCGAGAAGGACCTCAAGCTTCCCGCTGCAACTCGAGAAAAACCACAAGATTCTGCACTCAAGGTGAAGTGAGGAAAATTTCCCCTGTAGAGTCTCAAGAGAAATCCCACATTTGCGCTAGAAACGCGAACGGGTACTTGACACACTTTAGGCGACTCAAGACATTTCCTGACAAAACTGTCCATACTTGAGAGGAGAACACAATTTATGAACTCAACTTTATTGAGGCCCTATTCAAGATAGTCACGATAACGTGATCACTGACCTAGAGCCAGACATCTTGGAATGTGAAGTCAAATGGGCCTTAGAAAGCATCACTACTAACAAAGCTAGTGGTGGTGATGGAATTCCAGTTGAGATATTTCAAGTCTTGAAAGATGATGCTGTGAAAGTGCTGCACTCAATATGCCAGCAGATTTGGAAAACTCAGCAGTGGCCACAGGACTGGAAGAGGTCAGTCTTCATTCCAATCCCAAAGAAAGGCAATGCCAAAGAATGCTCAAAATACCGCACAATTGCACTCATCTCACACGCTAGTAAAGTCATGCTCAAAATTCTCAAAGCCAGGCTTCAGCAGTATGTAAACCGTGAACTCCCAGATGTTCAAGCAGGTTTTAGAAAAGGCAGAGGCACCAGAGATCAGATTGCCAACATCTGCTGGATCATGGAGAAAGCAAGAGAGTTCCAGAAAAACATCTATTTCTGATTCATTGACTATGCCAAAGCCTTTGACTGTGTGGATCACAATCAACTGTGGAACATTCTGAAAGAGATGGGAATCCCAGACCACCTGAGTTGCCTCTAGAGAAACCTGTATGCAGGTCAGGAAGCAGCAGTTAGAACTGGACATGGAACAAGAGACTGGTTCCAAATAGGAAAAGGTGTACGTCAAGGTTGTATATTGTCACCTTGCTTATTTAACTTCTATGCAGAGTACATCATGAGGAACGCTGGGCTGGAAGAAGCACAAGCTGGAATCTCTCTCTCAACAGAGAGCTGTCGCCACTTGAGAGGAGAACACACTTTTTTTACGCAACTTTGATGAGGCCCTATTCCCATTCCACGCCTCGAGAACAATCCCGATATTCCCCTAACAAAACGAAGGAAGAGCAGAGTTCCGTGGAACACACAAGCGAGTTCCTGAGGTTCGTGTCGCACCTCGAGAAGGACACCAAGTTTCCCGCCGAAACTCGAGAAAAACCACAATATTCTCTACTCAAGATGAGGTGAGGAAAATTTCGCCTGCAGCGTCTCAAGAGAAATCCCACATTCCTGATTGAAATGCAGTCGGGCACTTTACACCCTTTATGCGATTCAAGACATTTCCTGACATAGCTGTCCCCACTTGAGAGGAGAACACACTTTTTGGACGCAACTTTAGATGAGGCCCTATTCCCTTTCCACGCCTTGAGAGTATTTCCGAATTTCCCCTACCAAAAGAAAAGGAGATCCTACTTCCCAGGGCCTACACCATCGACTTCCTGAGGTCCCTGTCGCAACTCCAGAAAGACCCCAAGCTTCCCGCCACAACTCGAGAAAAAACACAAGATTCTGCAGTAACGGAGAGATGAGGAAAATTTCCAATGCATAGAATCAAGAGTAATCCAACATACCCGCTTGAAACGCGAATCAGTACTTGACACCGTTTATGCCACTCAAGAATTTCCCTGACTTAGCTGTCGCCACTTAAGAGGAGAACACATTTTATGGACTCAAATTTAGATGAAGCCCTATTCCCATTGCACGCCTCGAGAATAATCCCGATGTTCCCCTACCAAAACGAAAGGAGACCTGACTTCCCAGGGACTGTACGAGTGAGTTCCTGAGGTCCCTGTCGCAACTCGAGAAGGACCCCAAGCTTCCCGCCGCAACTCGAGAAAAACCTCAATATTCTCTACTCAAGGTGAGATGAGGAAAATTTCCCCTGCAGTCACAAGAGAAATCCCACATTCCCGATGGAAATGCGATTGGGCAGTTGACACCCTTTATGCGACCCAAGACATTCCCTGACATAGCTGTTCCCTCTTGATTAGAGAACACAATTTATGGCCTCAAGTTTAGATGAGGCCTATTCCCATTCCATGGCTCGATAGTAATCCCGATGTTCCCCTACCAAAACGAAAGGAGACTTGAATTCCCAGGGACTACAAGAGCGTGTTTTTGAGGTCCCTTTCGTAACTCGAGAAGGAAGCCAATCTTCCCGCTGCAACAAGAGAAAAACCAAAAGATTCTGCACTCAAGGTGACATGAGGAAAATCTCCCCTGCTGAGTCTCAAGAGAAATCTCACATTCCCGCTTGAAATGCAAACGAGTAATTGACACCCTTTATGAGACACAAGTCATTTGCTGACATAGCTGTCCGTACTTGAGAGTAGAACACAATACATGAACTCAACTTTAATGAGGCCCTATTTCCCTTCAGGGCCTTGCTAGTAATCCCGAATTCCCCTACCAAAAAGAAAGGAGACCTGATTTCCAAGGGGCTACATGAGCGAGATCCTTAGGTCCCTGTCGCAACTCGAGAAGGACCCCAATCTTCCCGCCTCAACTCGAGAAAACCCACAAGATTCTGCACTCAAGGTGAGATAGGAAAATTTCCCCTGTAGATGCTCAAGACAAATTGCACATTCGCGCTACAAACGCGAACGGGAACTTGACACACTTTAGGTGACTCAAGACATTCCCTGACATAGCTGTCCCCACTTGAGAGGAGAACACACTTTTTGGACGCAACTTTAGATGAGGCCCTATTCCCTTTCCACACCTTGAGAGTAATTCCGATCTTCCCCTACCAAAAGAAAAGGAGATGTGACTTCCCAGGGCCTACACCATCGACTTCCTGAGGTCCCTGTCGCAACTCCAGAAAGACCCCAAGCTTCCCGCCACAACTCGAGAAAAAACACAAGATTCGGCTGTAACTGAGAGATGAGGAAAATTTCCAATGCATAGAATCAAGAGTAATCCAACATACCCGCTTGAAACGCGAATCGGTACTTGACACCGTTTATGCCACTCAAGAATTTCCCTGACTTAACTGTCGCCACTTGAGAGGAGAACACATTTTATGGACTCAAATTTAGATGAAGCCCTATTCCCATTGCACGCCTCGAGAATAATCCCGATGTTCCCCTACCAAAACGAAAGGAGACCTGACTTCCCAGCGAGTACACGCGCAAGTCCCTGAGTTCCCTGTCACAACTCGAGAAGGAACGCATGCTTCCCACCGCACCTCGAGAAAAAACACGAGATTCTGCACTCACGGTGTAATGAGGAAAATTTCCACTGCAGAGTCTCAAATGAAATCCCACATTCCCGCTGAAACTCGAACGGGTACTTGACACCATTTCTGTGACATAAATAGGACCCTTACTAAGCAGTCCGCACCGGAGAGGAGCACGCAATTAATGGACTCATCTCTAGATGTGTCCCAATTCATATTCCATGCCTCAAGAGAAATCCTGAAGTACCCTTTCCAACAGGAAAGGAGACCTGACTTCCCTGGGGTTGCACGAGCGAGTTCCTGAGATCCCCGTCGCAACCCGAAAGGGACCCCAAGCTTTCAGCAGCAACTCGAGAAAAACCACAAGATTCTCTCCTCAATGCGAGATGAGAAATATTTCTGCTGCAGAGTCTCAAGCGAAATCACACATTCCCGCTTGAAACTCGAAAGAGTACTTGAAACCCTTTCTGCAACACAAAAAGTTACCTGACTATGCCGTCCCCACTGGAGAAGAGCACACAATTAACGGACTCAACGCAAGGTGAGACCCAAATCACATTCCACGGCTTGAGCGGAATAACGAGGTTCCCCTTCCAGTACAATTGGAGACTTGACGTCCCTCAGACAGCACGAGCGAATTCCTGAGGTCCCCGTCGCAATTAAGAAGGAGCTGAAGCTTACGGCCTCATCTTGAGAAAAACCACAAGATTGTGCCCTCAAGGTGAGATTAGGAAAATTTCCCCTGCAGAGACTCAAGAGAAATCTCACATTCCCACATAAAACTCGAATCGGTACATGACAAGCTTTATGCGACTGAAGATATTCCTGACACAGCTGTCCCCACTTGAGAGGAGAACACAATATATGGACTCAACTTTAGTTGAGGCCCTATTCCCATTCCTTTCCTCGAGAGTTATCCCGAAGTTCCCCTACCACAACAAAGGAGACCTGACTTCTCAGGGACTACACGAGAGAGTTCCTGAGATCCCCGTCGCAACCCAAAAGGGACCTCAAGCTTCCAGCCACAACTCAAGTAAAACCAAAAGATTCTCCCCTCAATGCGAGATGAGGAATATTTTTGCTGCAGAGTCTCAAGAGAAATCACACATTCCTGCTTGAAACTCGAAAGGGTACTTGAAACCCTTTCTGCGACGCAAAAAGATCCCTGACTAAGCCGTCCCCACTGGAGAGGAATACACAATTAACGGATTCAACACAAGATGAGACCAAAATCACATTCCATGTCACGAACGGAATCCCAAGGTTACCCTTCCACACGATTGGTGACCTGACGTCCCTGGGAAAACACGAACCAGTTCGTGAGGGCCCCGTCGCAACTTGAGAAGGACCCCAAGCTTCCCGCCGCAACTCGAGAAAAACCACAAATTCTGCACTCAAGGTGAGAATAGGAAAATTTCCCCTGCAGAGTCTCAAGAGAAATCCCACATTCCCGCTTGAAACTCAAATGGATACATGACACCCTTTATGCGACTCAAGACATTCCCTGACATAGCTCTCCCCACGTAAGAGGAGAACACAATTTATGGACTCAACTTTAGATGATGCCCTATTCCCATTCCACGCCTAAAGAGTAATCTCGAAGTTCCCCTATCAGAAGAAAGGAGACCTGACTTCCCTTGGGCTACACTAGCCAGTTCCTGAGATCCCCATCTCAACCCAAAAGGGACCCCAAGCTTTCAGCTGCAACTCGAGAAAAACCACAAGATTCTCTCCTCAATGCGAGATGAGGAACATTTCTCCTGCAGAATCTCAAGAGAAATCACACATTCCCACTAGAAACTCCAAAGGCTACTTGAAACACTTTCTGTGACACAAAAAGTTCCCTGACTATGCCGTCCCCACTGGAGAGGAGCACACAATTTACGGACTCAACATTTGATGAGGCCCTATTCCCATTTCACGCTTCGAGAGTAATCCCGAAGCTCTTCTTGCAAAACGAAAGGAGACATGACTTCGCTGAAGCACCACGAGTGAATTCCTAAGGTCCCCGGCGCAACTTGAGAGGGATCCCAAGCTTCCTGCCACAACTTGAGAAAAACTGCAAGATTCTACCTTAAGTGTGAGATGAGAAATTTTCCGCTGCAGAGTCTCAAGAGACATCCCATATTTCCGCTTGAAACTCTTACGGGTACTTGCCACCCTTTACGTGACTCAAAAATTTCCATGAAATGGCTGCCTGCACGGAAAGGAGAACACAATTTACAGACTGATTCCTCGATGAGGCCCTATTCTCTCGATGACTCCAGTTAATCCAGAAACTCTCTTGCAACACGGAAGGAGACCTGACTTCCCTGAAGCAACACGAGTGAGTTCCTGTGGTCCCCGACGTAGCTCGAGAGAGACCATATGCTTAGTGCCGCAAATCGAGAAAAATCAAAAGATTCCCCATCAATGTGAGATGAGGAATATTTCTGCTGCAGAGTCTCAAGAGAAATCCCACATTCCTGGTTTAAATTCGAACGGATAGTTGACACCCTTTCTGCGACACAAAAAGCTCCCTGATTAAGCCATCCCCACAGGAGAGGAGCACACAATTAACGGACTCATCTCTAGATGAGGCCCAATTCCCATTCCACACCTCGACAGGAATCTCTAAGTTGCCCTTCCAACACGAAAGGAGACCAGACTTTCCAAGGTCCATGGGAGCGAGTTCCTGAGGTCCCCGTCCCAAATCGAGAGGGACTCAAGATTCCCGCCGCAACTCAAGAAAAACCACATCATTCTGCCTTCAAGGCATGATGAGGGACTTTTCTGCTGCAGAGTCTCAAGAGATATCCCACATTTCCGCTTGAAACTAGTACGGTACTTGACACCCTTTGTGCGACCCAAATCGTTCCCTGACATAGCTGTCCCCAGTACTGTAGAGCACACAATTTCCGGACTCAAACTTAGGTCATGCCCTGTTCCCATTCCACTCCTCGACAGTAATCCAGAAGCTGTCCTTGCAACACGAAAGGAGAACTGATGTCCCTGAAGACCAAGAGTGAGTTCCTGAGGTCCCCATCGTAACTCGAGAGGGACCACAAGCTTCCCGCCACAACTCGAGAAAAACCAAAAGATTCAACCCTCAAGGCGAGATGAGGATCTTTTCCAATGCAGAGTCTCATTAAAATTCCACATTCACGCTTGAAACTCGAAAGGGTACTTGACACCATTTATGCGACTCAAAACTTCCCCAACATATCCGGCCCCACTGAGGAAGAGCACACAATTTACCTACACAATGCTAGATTCGGCCCTACTCCTCTGCTGCGCCATGGGAAGAATACCGTGGTTCGGTTCCAATGCGAAAGGAGACCCTACTTCCCTGGGAAAACACCAGCAATATCCTGAGATCCCCGTCGTAACTCGAGACAGACTACAGACTCCCCACAGGAACTGGAAAAAAATCAAAAGATTCGGCCATCAATGCGAGATGAGGAAATTTTCTGCTACAATGTCTCAAGAGAAATGCCGCATTCCCGCTTGAAACTAGTAGGAGGACTTGACACCATTAATGCGACTCAAAACTTCCATGATATAACCGGCCCCACTCAGGAAGAGCACACAATTTACCTACACAATGCTAGATTCGGCGCTATTCCTCTGCTGTGCCACGGAAGAATACTGTGGTTCCCCTTCCAACACGAATGGAGACCAGACTTCCCTGGGACAACACGAGAGAGTTCCTGAGGTCCCCGTAGCAACTCCAGAGGAACCCGGAGCTTCCCGCTGTAACTCGAAATAAACCACAGGATTCCCCATCAATGAGAGATAAGGAAGTGTTCTGCTGCAGAGTCTCAAGAGAAATTCCACAATGCCGCTTGAAACTCGTAGGGGTACCTGACACCCTTTATGCGACTCAAAAAGTTCCCAGACATAGCTGTCCCCACTGGAGAGGAGAACACAATATACAGATTCATCCTTAGATGAGGCACTATTCCCATTCCATGCCTGGAGAGTAATCCCGAAGCTCTCTCAGCAATACGAAAGGAGACCTGACTTCCCTGAAGCAATATGAGCAAGTTGCTGAGGTCCCGGTCATAACTCGTGATAGACTACAAGCTTCCCACCACAACTTGAGAGAAATCACAAGATTCCCCCATCAATGTGACATGAGGAACTTTTCTGCTGCAGAGTCTCAAGAGAAATCCCACATGCTCGGTTTAAACTCGAACTGCTACTTGACACCCTTTCTGTGACACAAAAAGCTTCCTAATTAAGCCGAACCCACAGGGGAATAGCACACAATAACGAACTCATCTCTACATGAAGCCCAATTCCCATTCCACGCCTTCAGAGGAATCCTGAAATTCCTCTTCCAACACGAAAGGAGACCTGGCTTTCCTGGGGAAAAACAAGCGAGTTCCTCAGTTCTCCATCACAATTAGAGAGGGACCCGAAACTTCCCGCCACAACTCGAGGAAAACCAGAAAATTCTGCCCTCAAAGCGTGATGAGGAACATTTCCCTTGCAGATTCTCAAAAGAAATCCCACATTCCAGCTTCCAACATGACAGGTAACTTTACATCCTTTATGCGACTCAAAAATTACACCGACATACCCTGCCCCAGTTGAGAGGAACACTGAGTTTCTTGCCACAACTGACAAAGTGCCCCGTTATACAGTCTTGTTTTCCAGATGACAGTCGATTCACCTGCTTTGTCTGGAATGGAATCCGGACGTTTCAATCGCACCCTAGGAGGAGGCCAGGACCACCTTGAACCTAGGGAGGATCCACAGGGTTTCAAAACACAATTGGAAAAGGAACCGATGTCCCCACCCACTAGAGATATTGTATGATTCCACGGCACAGATACAAATGTATCCTCGAGTATCAACTCACAAGAAGAATGGAGACCTGACTCCCCGAGAATTCTCGATACAGTCTCCAGTTACAAAATCAACTCGACTGTGGTCTAACACCCCTTTTACAAATCGAGAAGAAAGTGGAGTTCCATGCCTGAACACAAAAAGAGCCCCAGGTGAATGTTGAGAGCAACTCCAAGATGCATATCCCCACTGGAGAGGAACACACGGTTGACAAAATCAACACTAGATATAGCCCTATTCATCTGCTGCATTTGGAGAGGAATCCCGAGGTTCCCCTTCCAACATTATAGGAGACCTTCCTTCACTGGGGCAACAAGAGTGATTTCCTGAGGTCCCCGTGACAACTTGAGAAGAACCCCAAGCTTCCTGCCGCAACTCAAGAAAAGCCACAAGACTCCCCTATCAATGTGAGATGAGGAAAATTTCTGCTGCAGAGTCTCAGGAGAAATCCCACATTCCCGCTTGAAACTCGAATGGGTACTTGACACCGTTTAGGTGACTCAAAAATTTCCCTGACATAGCAATCTCCAGTGCTGTGGAGCAAACAATTTACGGACTCAATGTTATATGAGGCCCTATTCCCATTCCACGCTTCGAGAGTAATCCCGAAGCTCTTCTTGCAAAAAGAAAGGAGACCTGACTTCCCTGAAGCAACAAAAGCGAATTCCTGAGGTCCCCGGCGCAACTAGAGAGGGACCCCAAGCTTCCTGGCACAACTCGAGTAAAACCACAAGATTCTACCCTCAATGTGAGATGAGAAAATTTTCCCCTGCAGTGTCTCAAGAGAAATCCCACATTTCCGCTGGAAACACTTACAGGTACTTGACACCGTTTATGTGACTCATAACGTTCCATGATAAAGCTGCCCGCATGGAGAGGAGAACATAATTTACAGACTCATTCTTAGATGAGGCCCTATTCTCATTCCAAGCCACCAGAGTAATCCAGAAGCTCTCTTGCAACACAAAAGAAGACCTGACCTCCCTGAAAAAACACGAGAGAGTTCCTGAGGTCCCCAACGTAACTCGAGAGAGACTACATGCTTCCCGCTGCAAAGCGAGAAAAATCAAAAGATTCCCCATCAATGCGAGATGAGGAATATTTCTGCTGCAGAGTCTCAAGAGAAACCCCACATTCCCGGTTTAAAGTCGAATGGATAGTTGACACCCTTTCTGCGACACAAAAAGCTCCCTGATTAATCCGTCCCCACAGGAGAGGAGCACACAATTAACGGACTCATCTCTAGATGAGGCCCAATTCCCATTCCACACCTCGACAGGAATCTCTAAGTTGCCCTTCCAACACAAAAGGAGACCTGACTTTCCAGGGTCCATGGGAGCGAGTTGCTGAGGTCTCCATCCCAATTCGAGAGGGACTCCAAGGTTCCCGCCGCAACTCAAGAAAAACCACAACATTCTGCCCTCAAGGCATGATGAGGGACTTTTCTGCTGCAGAGTCTCAAGAGATATCCCACATTTCCGCTTGAAACTCGTATGGGTACTTGACACTCTTTATGCGACCCAAAACATTCCCTGACATAGCTGTCCCCAGTATTGTAGAGCACACAATTTCTGGACTCAAACTTATGTCATGCCCTTTTCCCATTCCACTCCTCGAGAGTAATCCCGAAACTGTCCTTGCAACACGAAAGGAGAACTGATGTCTCTGAAGACCAAGAGTGAGTTCCTGAGGTCCCTGTTGAAACTCAAGTGGGACCACAGTCTTCCCGCCACAACTCGAGAGAAACCAAAAGATTCAGCCCTCAAGTCGAGATGAGGAAATTTTCCAATGCAGAGTCTCATTAAAATTCCACATTCACGCTTGAAACTCGAAAGGGTACTTGACACCCTATATGCAACTCAAAACTTCCCCAAACATAACCGGGCCCACTGAGGAAGAGCACACAATTTACCTACACAACGCTAGATTCGGCCCTATTCCTCTGGTGTGCCACGGGAAGAATACTGCGGTTTCCGTTCCAACAAGAAAGCAGGCCAGACTTCCCTGGGACAACACCGGCAATATCCTGAGATCCCCATCACAACTCAAGAGAAACTACAAGCTACCAGCATGAGCTGGACAAAAACCAAAAAATTCGCCCATCAATGCGAGATGAGGAAATTTTCTGCTGCAGAGTCTCAAGAGAAATCCCACATTCCCGCTTGAAACTCGTTGGGGTACTTGACACCCTTTATGCGACACAAAAATTCCCTGACATAGCAGTTCCCACAGGAGAGGAGAACACAATATACAGACTCATTCTTAGATGAAGCCCTATTCCCATTCCACACCTCGAGGGTAATCCCGAAGCTTTCCTTGCAACACAAAAGGAGACCTGACTTCTAAGAAGCAAAACGAGCGAGTTCCTGAGGTCCCTGTCATAACTCGAGAGAGACTACAAGCTACCCGCTGCTATGAGTTCCCCCTCCAAGCGAGGTAGGTCCTGAGGATCTAGCAAAGCTCCAAGGTAAAACCGACTATGACATTACAACAGGACAGGATACCTGACACCCATGATGAGGCTATAGAAAAAGCCCTAATGAACCACCTGATCACGACACGAGGACAGATTCCTCTTTTATAACTCGAAAGGAAAGCAGAATTCCATGCCTCAAATCGAAACGAAACCTGACCCCCCAGTAAAACCTTGGTAGCAACTCCGAGATCCCTGTCGCCACTGGAGAGGAGCACACAGTTGAACGACTCAACGCTAGATGCGGCCCTATTCCTCTGCTGTGCCTAGAGAGGAATCCCGAGGTTTCCCTTCCAACATGATAGGAGACCTGACTTCCATGGGACAACACGAGAGAGTTCCTGACGTCTCCGTCACAACTCGAGAAGAACCCCAAGCTTCCAGCCGCAACTCGAGAAAAACCACAAGATTATCCCTTCAATGCCAGATGAGGAAATTTTTCATTGCAGAGTCTCAAGAGAAATCCCACATTCCGGCTTGAAATTCGAATGGGTACTTGACACCCTTTATGCGACTCAAAAACTACCCGACATAGCTGTCCCCACTGGAGAAGAGCACACGTTTTGCCGACTCAACAGCAGAGGAGGCCCTATTCCCATTCCACGTCTCAAGAGTAATCCCGAAGTACCCCTTCCAAGATGACAGGAGACCTGAATTCCCTGAAGCAACACGAGCGATTTCCTAGGTTCCCTTCGCAACTGGAGAGAGATACCAAGCTTCCCTCCGCAACTCGAGAGAAACAACAAGATTTTGCCCTAAAGGCAAGATAAGGAGCATTTCCGTTGCAGATTCTCAAGGACAGTCCCACGTTCCCGTTGGAAACTCCAGAAGGTTCTTAACATCCTTTATGTGACTGAAAAATTACACCGACCTACCCCATCCCAATCAAGAAGAACACCGAGTTTCCTGCCACAACTGACAAAGTGCCCTGTTTCCAGTTCTCTTTTCCAGATGACAGTCGATCCCACTGCTATGTCTGGAATGGAATACGGACATTCCCGTGGCACAGTACGAGGAGGCCAGTACCACCTGGAAACTCGGGAATATCCACAGGGTTTCAAAACACAATTGGAAAAGGTACCGGTGTCGCCACCCACTCGAGATATTGTCTGATTCCACTGAACGGATTCAAATGTATCCTCGAGGATCAACTCACAAGACGAGTGGAGACCTGACTCCCCGAGAATTCTCAATACAATCTCCAGGTACAAATTCAACTCGACTGTGGCCTAACACCCCTTTTACAAATCGAGAAGGAAGCGGAGTTCCAAATCTGAAAACGAGAGGAGGCCTGATTCCCCAGGTGAAATTTGAGAGCAATCCTAAGAACTCTGTTGCTACTGGAGAGGAATGCTGAGTTAAACTGACGCGAATCTAGATGCAGACCTCTTTCTTTGCAGCAACGCCAAGGAATCCTAAGTTTCCCCTTGCAAATGGAAAGGAGTTCTGACTTCCCAGAGACAACACGGGAGGCTCCCTGATATTCCCGTCGTTACTCGAGTGGATCACCAAACTTCCCATAGCAACTCGAGCAAAACCTCGAGATTCCTCTTTCAAAGCAAGATGAGGTAATCTTTTTTTCCTGAAACACATAGACAGAAGTCCCGAGTTCCTTTTCCAAATTCGATATGAGGCTTGACTTCCTTGATGCAACTTAAGGGTCGCCCAGAGATACCCATCCCGATGAGAGAAGAAAACTGAATTTCCCCACCACAATTTAAGAGAAGGCCTGTGATCACACCTCAGCTGAAGATAATGGGACATTCCACTTTCAAATGAAGAGGAATCCCAACTTCCACTCACACCACTTGATGAGTCCTGTCACATCTATTGACACTTAAGGGCAACCCAATAGATACTTCAGCAAGGTCAAAGGACTCCGAGTTCACACTCAACTAGAGATGAGTCATGTTGTGTTTGAAGCAGCTCCAGTGGAACACGCAGTATCAACTCCTAACGTGATTGGAGGCATTAATCCCCCGCTGAGCCTCTCGAAAAAGCCCAAATTTCCTGCTCAAACAGATAGCGGGCCTGATAATCCTTTTACAACTTGGGGGGAAATCTTAGTTCCCTCCTCAACGAAGACTAGGACTGACTCCCCAGGGGAACTTTCATAGCAACCCCAAGATCCCTGTGGCCACTGCAGAGGAAAACTGAGTTTACCCTCTCAAGTCTAAACGTGGCCCTCATGCCCTGCAACGACTCGAAAGGAATCACGAAGTTCCACTTACAACACGACAGGAGACCTCATTTCCATGAGGCAAAACTAGCGAGTCACAGTGGTTCCCGTCGTAACTCGAGAAGACCTCCAAGCTTCAAGCCGCAATTCGAGAAAAACCATGAAATTCTGCACTCCACGTACAAGTCGCCCCTATCCGCTAATTAAACTTTCTGGATGTTCCCGACGAACAATAGCCAATCAGACTTTCTCTGTTTCCAGTGAAAAGGGACTCGGGTGCAGCCTCCCTTTCAGCACCGATCCCCAGGTCGGGTTGACAGGGTTCTGATCTTCCATCTGTGAGCCGCAGGCCACAGGTATCCTCGTTTGCTCGTGGCTGTGTGAGCAGCTGAAGGGAGTTTAGTCTCGGCAGGCGCCCAGCAGGCCTGTGGCTTTGGACCGCCAGAGGTGAGCATCTCTGCAGACAGAAACAACCGTTCCAGAAGTGGAGTGGGATCCACCCTGAGGGTGGGCACTGATCGCCAAGAGATGCTCCAGTGGGACTTTGATGGGTCCTGCACACTCTTCTCCCAGAGAGCGAGAGAGATGTCTATGGGCTCTGATAGGCCCTCGGCTCCCTCTTGTGGTCCCGAAGGCTGGTTGTCACCATCTGGAGCACCTAGCTCTGAGATGATGACCACTGCCACCTGCACTGTGTTTCCCTTTGCCCACATGTCCATGCGAAGTGTCAGGCCATCTCTGACCTACACGACACATGTGCATTTCCTCTCATTGGACCTGCATATGTTTCTTCTCTTTCCTTCCCGATCACTGATTTTCTCGAGGATATGGGGGCCAAAAGGATGGTGGGTCTTTCTCTGGCTTTGTGCTCTGAGGAACACTTCTCCCTGTGTTGGTGTTTGTTTATCTTTCCATTTCTCCTGTCTGGTTTATTGTTGTGAGTTTGTTTGTTCTGGCAAAAGAACTCAGCATTTCCCTTGTGCCTGAGGAGTCCCAATTACCACAGCACTGCCTACCTGGAGATTTTAAGCACATTTGCAAAGAGGCTTCGTTTGGCAGATGACATCTTGAAAGAACCTTCACTGTCCTTTCAGATACGCAAAGGCTACTTCAAATGACATAGAAATGAGAATTCTAAAGTTTGGTCTTCCAATATGTGGGGAGTCAGAAACCCCTGGAGAAGGGAAAAGCTAGCCACTCCAGGATTCTGCTCTAGAGAATTCCACGGACTGTAGAATTCATGGGGATGCCAAGATTCTAACAATACTGAGAGACTGCAACTTTCAACTTCAGTCAGAGGAAAATCCAGTTTCCTTTCATTTCAGTGATTGGCATTGATTGTGGCCTCAAAAGGATGGGAAGAAATGCAGAGAAAAGTAGACTCAAGGTTGTCAGGAGGGGGAGAGAGGTACGGGGAGTGCTTGCCATGAATCTAGGCTTTCCTGGGAAGTGGGGGGAATAGAATGAGGGTGTCTGAATGTAGACAATGGTGATGCTTACAGAGCATTGTGAAGGCCTTCATATTCCCAGATGGCTTCAAGGGAGGAAAATTTATTGATACACACTTATGAGCAAAATATATATAAAGCCACAAAAAACATAAAAGATGAGAAGAAAGATGCCTAGGAGCCTGATGAAAATCAGCTCAGGGGAAGGGAAGTCAATCTCCCCTGGGTCGGGAGAGAGTGGACGGCATCCATGGGGAACACACAGGGATGGAGGCTGCAGAGCCAACCGCACCCTTGGACCAGGTATTTGCCAAAAGGGCTCTGAGTCTATGTCCAGAACTGGGGCCTGTTCTCCCTGCAGGGGAGGGACAGAAATGGTGTGCGTCTGAGTCCTTGGCAGGAGCCAGGGCAGGCTGCCCCTGCCCAGGTGGTCACTCAGGCCCTGACTAGGGTTCTGCCGCCAAACCCCAAGCAGGTGCAAGTGCACGTGGAGGTGGAGGTTCTGGAAGGTGGGGTAGGACATCAGGGCCTGGGGCTGGGGGTCCTGCAGGCACAGAGATCCAATGTGCTGAGGGTGCTGGCCAGTACCCGGCTTGCCCCGTGTCTTTGGGTGGGGACGTCTCAGGTCTCGATCTCCCCTCATTGGATCCCTGGGTCCTGCACCTGGAGCTCCCACCTCTGTAGGGACAGGTCTTGTTCGTGGAGGCTGTATGAGTTTGACGGCCAGAGCTAGAGCTAGGGGAAGAGAAGAGTTTGCCACAGTCCAGCCTTGCCATGTGCCTAAGTGGGCATGAAAGCTTCCTAGAGATGCACTAAGAAGGCCCAGCATTGGTGTCTTCTCTGCAGTCTCCAAGATGGGTGGTTTGAGTCCAGCCTTTGGTCCAGGCCCAGCCTCAGCTCTTGAGGACTCATCCCTGTGTGGCTCAGCACCGCCTCCCCACACTCACATGCAGCATCCCCAGCCGCCTTACCTCTGTGCTCTGCTGTGTTGGGTTCCAGGTCCTCCTGCTGCCTCCGAGGCAGGGCTTCTCAGCGCTCTGGTTTAGAGCTGGCTGTGCTGAGCTCAGTGGCAGCCTGAGACTGGGTACCCGGGTGTGTGCTGGGTGGTGTCTGAGCAGCAGGCCTTGCCCGCTTCCTCTTCATTGCCATTTCGCCTGAGCGCTCCGTGGTCACGCTTACCTGGAGCCTGCACTGGGCCTCCAGGGCAGGGGGTGGTGCTCTGAAACCTCCCTCTTGGAGGTTGATGGGGTGTGCACTTCGGGGGCCACCTCAGGTGGGACGCTATGCAATGATAGTGACCACCAGCCAGCCCTGCTTCAATATTTCTGAGCTGAGCCTGGACAAGATGTCTAAAGTTTCTGCCCGTCTCCCTTTCTGCTCCCAAAAAGAACAGATACGGGTGTCTGCTCAGTACCCACCGGGTAGGATGGAGACCCCCCATGAGGGTGTGAGGTCAGCCTGGGCACACGGCTCAGCCAGGACGCTCCCCATGCCACCCAGCATGCTCTCCCCTGGGGTGTGGACACAAGCGACCCACGGGCTCCTGACACATATGCGGCTGGGCTTGCATGAGGCAGACACACCGCAAGAAACCCCCATCTACACACAAGGAAAGGCCTCAGGCTTCCCCATATGGGACGGAAGAGATGGCCTGACCTGGCCTGGATCTCCCCTGCTACCTTTCGGTTCCTTCGGGCAAAGAATCAGAGGCCTCTCTGGGGGACCTGAGCCTGCGTCGACCGCGTTCCCACACACTCTGCCTGTGAGCTTGCCTGAGGCCCTGGCCTCTGGGCAGGGGCAAACAGCAGAATATCTTGAAAGCAAGCGATCTGGCTGGGGGCTCCTCTCTACTGGGTAGGCCTGGAAACCCGGGTTTCGGGTTCTGTTGGATTGTGTTTCCAGGAAGTGATATCATTTCCTGCTTTCGTGGCCAAGGTCCATTCCACAAAGTTCCCCAAGGGAACCTCTGTGTTTCTGGTTGTTCCCCCATGCCCTCAGGACACGTGCAGGCAAATTGACACCCACACAGCAGAATCCACAGCCTTAATAGACCAGGGTGCAGCCAGGGCCTGAGTTCTGAGGACACAGCTGCTTTCAGCCCAGGCTCCTTCTTCTCAGAAGTGATGTGGCCCTGGGCAAGCCATGTGCCCCGAAGGGTTTCCACAGTCTCTCCATCTGCAGAGTGGGGATCACTTTCCCATTTCCTGCCTAGGTCTGTCAACCTACAAACAGCTCCAGTGCCTGTTCAAACTTTGGGCCGCTCTCACATGGAGCTAGGACACTGAGACTTCCCAATGGACGGATTCCACACAGGGCTGACCTAGCACAGAATGGGGCAGAATCAGGCCTAGATGGGCTCTGGGACCTTCGAAGATGAAGTCCACTTCCTGCCTATTTCTTGACCCCAGCATTGGGAGGACCGGAAGGTAATATTCAGACATCGCCGCCTCTGATATCAACATTCCTCGTCACATTCAAATGTCAAACTCTGCCTCGAGGGGTGGTGGAGCGTGCCCCAACAGTGGCTCCCCGCATACTTGTTTATGAGTCTCATCATCTTGGGTCATTTTCTCCCTTTCAGGGGGAACTGGCACTGTTACTTTTCCCAAACTCAAGAGAGATTCATGCAAATACTGTGAAATCGATTCATTTACTCTCTCCATTGTTCAGTCTCTCTCCCTCGTTCCCTCTCTTTCTTGACCTTTCCAAATTCAGTCTGTCTCTTCCTCTCTGTGTTTCTCCTCTGGATGCTTTCATGCCTGAGAAATGCATGTACACATGTATATGGTTGACCTTCAGATCAGTTCAGTTCAGTTCATTTCAATCACTTAGTCGTGTCCGACTCTTAGCAACCCCATGAACCACAGCACGCCAGGCCTCCCTGTCCATCACCAACTCACGAAGTTCACTCAAACTCATGTCCATCGAGTCGGCAATGCCATCCAGCCACCTCATTCTCTGTCATCCCCGTCTCCTCCTACCCCCAATCGCTCCCAGCATCAGAGTTTTTTTTAGGGAGTCAACTCGTCACATGAGGTGGACAAAGTGTTGGAGTTTCAGCTTTAGCATAAGTCCTTCCAATGAACACCCAGGATTGATCTCCTCTAGAATGGACTGGTTGGATCTCCCTGCAGTCCGAGGGACTCTCAAGAGTCTTCTCCAGCACCACAGTTCAAAAGCATCAATTCTTCGGCAATCAGCTTTCTTCACAGTCCAACTCTCACATCCATACATGACCACGGGAAAAACCATAGCCTTGACTAGACGGACCTTGGTTGGCAAAGTAATGTCTCTGCTTTTTAATAGGCTATCTAGGCTGGTCATAACTTTCCTTCCAAGGAGTAAGCGTCTTTTAATTTCATGGCTACAATCAGCATCCGCCGTGATTTTGGAGCCCCCCAAAAATAAAGTCTGACACTGTTTCGACTGTTTCTCCATCTATTTCCCAAGAAGTGATGGGACCAGATACCATGATCTTCGTTTTCTGAATGTTAAGCTTCAAGAAATCCTTTTCACTCTCCTCTTTCACTTTCATCAATAGGCCTTTGAGCTCCTCTTTACTTTCTGCCATAAGGGTGGTGTCATCTGCATATCTGAGGTTATTGATATTTCTCCCAGCAATCTTGATTTCAGCTTGTGCTTCTTCCAGCCCAGCGTTCCTCATGATGTACTCTGCATAGAAGTTAAATAAGCAGGGTGACAACATACAACATTGACGTACTCCTTTACCTATTTGGAACCAGTCTGTTTTTTCATATCCAGTTCTAATTTTTGCTTCCTGACCTGCATACAGGTTTCTCCAGAGGCAGGTCAGGTGGTCTGGGATTCCCATCTCTTTCAGAATGTTCCACAGTTTATTGTGATCCACACAGTCAAAGGCCTTGGCATAGTCAATGAAGCAGAAATAGATGTTTTCCTGGAACTCTCTTGCTTTCTCCATGATCCAGCAGATGTTGGCAATTTGAGCTCTGGTGCCTCTGCCTTTTCTAAAACCTGCTTGAACATCTGGAAGTTCTTGATTCACATATTGCTGAAGCCTAGCTTGGAGAATTTTGAGCATGACTTTACTAGTGTGTGAGATGAGTGTAATTGTGCTGTAGTTTGAGCATTCCTTGGCATTGCCTTTCTTTGGGATTGGAATGAAGGCTGATCTTTTCCAGTCCTGTGGCCATTGCTGAGTTTTCCAAATTTGCTGGCATACTGAGTGCAGCACTTTCACAGCATCATCTTTTAGGATTTTAAATAGCTCAATTGGAATTCCATCACCTCCACTAGCTTTGTTTGTAGTGATGCTCTCTAAGGCCCACTTGACTTCACATTCCAAGATGTCTGGCTCCAGGTGAGTGATCACGCCATTGTGATTATCTTGGTCTTGAAGATTTTTTTGTACAGTCCTTCTGTGTATTCTTGCCACCTCTTCTTAACATCTTCTGCTTCTGTTAGGTCCATAACATTTCTGTCCTTTATCGAGCCCATCTTTGCATGAAATGTTCCCTTGATATCTCTAATTTTCTTGAAAAGATCTCTTGTTTTTCCTAGTCTGTTGTTTCCCTCTATTTCTTTGCATTGATCGCTGGGGAATTGTTGACCTAGGGTGAGGCTTTAGGGTTTCATTTCAAGTGAGGTAAAGGTTTCGGGTGGGAGTTCGTGTTAGGGGAAAGGATATGTCTGGGGTTTGTTCTGGGAGACTTAGTGGTGTGAGTTCTCAGTCTCTTTTATGAAGGAACCCCTTCTCCGATATTCTGCTTGCAAATATTCTTTTGTGTTCAGATTGTTACCATTTTGATAAGTGAATGCTTAGCTTTTCTGATGCAAAGCTGTTCAGTGGATGGAAGCAAGTTGGTGTCTTTTGGTTTCCTGTTTCCTTGACTTGAAGAGACCCAATTTTCTTCCCCCTCCCACACACGTGTTGAGAAGTCCCTGACATTAAGGAGCCAATGGCCCTTGTTTCTTTCCAGGAATTTCATCACTTTAGGTTTGTATTGACGTGTTTCCCTAAATCTGAAATGTTATGAGAACAATAGCTAATGTGATTGTTCAGATGGAACCATCTCCAATTCCCACGGCCTTTCGTTGCAGAGGCTCTAGTTCCCATTCGTATCGCCTCCCCTCCTTTGGCATTGAGGAATTGACCGTTGATGCTTGGGTTTATTTCTGGACCCTGAATTCCATTCCATGTATCTGGTTCTGCGTGTTTGATTTCTTCCCAGTACCATGCTGTCCTGATGATCTTAGTGTGATACTCTAATTGGCTATCAGGCAGCATGCTATGTACATTTCAGGGCTTTGTGGCAGATTGCATTGACTATTTTGACTCCTTTGTTTTCCCATAGATATTCTGGAATTCTTTGGTTATAATGACCTGAGAACACCCGTTGGTATTTTGAGAGGAATAGCGTTGAAACTCTGGATTGCCCTAAGGTGGGGGTTGGGGGGAGGGGGAAGTGACATCATCTTACCAGGAGGAATTCCTCTGATCCGTGAGCACAGCTTATTTTCCATTGGATTGTTGGGCTTCACCTTCTTTCATCCATCTCTTGCAGTTCTCTGAGAAGAAGGGCTTCCCTCCTGGGTTAGATGGACTCCTAGCTATTGCCTTTCAGGGAATGTCACTGTCGGTGGGGTTGATAATTGCCTTCTTCTAAGCGTTTGCTGGAAGTGTTAGAAATGCCAAGGATTTTTCTTCCCCTTCCTTACTGTCCATTTCTCTGAGCCTCCAGGTAGAACAGGCCTATTCCAGGGTCCCACGGGGCTCGGGGTATGCAGCTAGACCGTATTTCTCAGGCCTCAGTGCTGGGCATCATCCGGTGTACTCTCTCTGTCCCTTCCTTCTCCTGATGTCTCCTTCAGGCCCATTTGTGTTCATGTCGTTTTTGTATTAAGAGCCAAACCCTGCCTAAGCTCTGTGTATGAAAACAGTTGTCTCCCAGCTTGGGATGTGTCATTTGCGCTTTTCAGACGGTTTTTCCCAGAGTCCAAATCTTGGATTTGACAAAGTTCACTGTGTTCCCTTCTTACTCTTTGTGTAGTGCCTTTCTGTATTGTGTGTGAAGACACAGAACTCATGCTAATCTCTGCTCCTTTTCCTTCTGGATTTGTGAACCGTTTTGCATGGAACATATGTCTAGGAATCATTTCAAGTGCATTTGTTGAGAGGTGTCAGGTTTCCATGGACATGCATGTCATCCCCTCTGGTTTCCAAATGTGTTGCTCCTAAACTCTTTTGGATATCTTCTCGGAAAGATGGGTGTTTTTCAGCTTGCATTTCCACAGAAGAATGGATTCAGCAGTTCTAGCTCAGGGACGCTGTGTCCAGTGCAAAAGGACTTGGGTGTGGCCTCCCTTTCAGCACCAATCCCAAGTTCAGGTTGACAGGGCTCTGAACTTCCATCTGTGATCCAGATTCCACAGGCATCCTTGTGTGCCCTTGGCTGTGTGAGCAGCTGAAGGGAGTTTCATCTCCGAAGGCGCCCAGCAGGCCTGCAGCTTCAGACCGCCAGAGGTGAGCATCTCAGAGGACAGGAGCCACCGTGCCAGAAGTGGAGTGGGATCCACCCTGAGGTTGGGCACTAATCGTCAAGTGATGTTCCTGTGGGACTATGATGGGTCCGCCACACTCTTCTCCCACATAGCGAGAGAGATGTCTATGGGATCTGCTAAGCCCTCCACTCCCTCTTGTGGTCCCGAAGGCTGGTTGTCACCATCCTGAGCACCTAGCTCTGAAATGATGGCCACCTCCACCTACAATGTATGTACCTTTTCCCACGTGTCCATGCAAAGTGTCAGGACATCTCTGAGCTACACTAGCCATGTGCTTTGCCTGTCATTGGACCTGCACATGTTTCTTCTCTTTCCTTCCTGATAACTGATTTTCTCGAGCATGTGGGTGCCACAAGGATGGTTTGTCTTTCTCTGGCCTTGTGTTCTAAGGAACACTTCTCCATTTGTTGGTGTGGGTTTATCTTTCCATTTATCCTGCATGGTTTATTGTTGTGAGTTTGTTTGTATCGGTGGAAGAACTCAGCCTTTCACTTGTGCCTGATGTGTCCCACTTACAACAGGACGACCTACCTGGAGATTCTGAGCACATTTGCCGTGATGACTTCATTTGGCAGATGATATCTTGAAAAGATCTACACAGTCCATTCAGATATCCAAAGGCTCCTTCAAATGACACAGAAACCAGAATTCTCCAGTTTGGTCTTCCAATATGTGGGGAGTCAGAACAATCCCCTGGAGAAGGGAAAAGCTACCAACTCCAGGATTCTGGCCTAGAGAATTCCATGGACTGTAGAATTCATGGGGATGCCAAGACTCTAACAATACTGAGAGACTATAACTTTCACCTTCAGTCAGACCAAAATCCAGTTTCCTCTCATTTTAGTGATTGGCATTGATTGGGAACCCCGAAACGATGGGAAGAAATGCAGAGAGAAGTAGACTCAATGTTTTCAGGTGGGGGAGAGAGGAACGGGGAGGTCTTGCCATGAATCCAGGCTTTGCTGGGAAGTGGGAGGGGGATAGAATGAGTGTTTCAGAATGTAGAGATTGGTGATGATTACACAGCATTGTGAAGTTCTCCATCTTCCCAAATGGCATCAAAGAAGGAAAATTTATTGGCACACACTTGTGAGCAAAATATACAGAAAGCCATAAAAGACATAAAAGGTGAGAAGAAAGATGCCTAGAAGCCTGATGAAAATCAGCTCAGGGGAAGGGAAGTCAATCTCTCCTGGGTGGGGAGGGAGAGGACGGCGTCCACGGGGAACACAGAGGGATGGAGGCTGCAGAGCCAACTGCGCCCCTGGACGATGTGTTTGCTGAAAGGGCTCTGGAAGTCTGTCCAGAGCAGGGACCTCTTCTCCCTGCAGGGGTGGGACAGTCATGGTGGGCGTCTGAGTCTTTGGCAGCAGCCAGGGCAGGCTGCCCTTGGGCAGGTGGTCACTCAGCCCCTGACTCGGGTTCTGCTGCCAAATCCCAAGCAGATGCATGTACACGTTAAAGTGGAGGTTCTGGAAGGCATGGTGAGACATCGGGGCCTGGGGCTGGGAGTCATGCAGGTACAGAGTTCCGATGTGCTCAAGGGACTGTCAAGTACCCGGTTCACCCCGTAGCTTTGGGAGGGTTGTTTTAGGTCTCGATCTCCCCTCATTGGATCCCTGGGTCCTGCACCTGGAGCTCCCACCTCTGTAGGGACGGTTCTTGTACGTGGAGGCTGGCTGAGTTTCATGGCCAGAGCTAGAGCTGGGAGAGAAGAAGAGTTTGCCAAATGCCAGCCTTGCCATGAGCCTAAGGTGACATGAATGTTTCCTAGAGATTCGCTAAGAAGGCCCTGCTTCGGAGTCTTCTCTGCAGTCTCCAAGATGGGTGGTGTGAGGTCAGCCTTGGGCCCAGGCCCAGCCCCATTCTGGGGGACTCCTCCCTGTGTGGTGAAGCACCGCCTCCCCACACTCACATGCAGCAGCCCCAGGTCCCTCAACTCTGTGCTCTGCACTGCTGGGCTCAAGGCTCTCCTGCTGCCTCCAAGGAAGGGCTTCTCGGAGCTCTGGGTCAGAGCCGGGTGTGCTGAGCTCCGTGGCAGCCTGAGTCTAGGCCCCAGAGTGTGTGCTTGGTGGTGTCTGTGCAGCAGGCCTTGCCTGCTTCCTCCTCTTCGCCAGTTTGGCTGAGCCGTCCATGGCCACGCTCACCTGGAGCCTGTACTGGGCTTCCTGGGCAGGGGCTGGTGCTCTGAACCCTCCCTCAGGGTGGTGGTAGGGGTGTTCCCCTCAGGGGCCACTTCGGGTGGGATGCTCTACAATGACAGTGACCATCAGCAGCACTCCTTCGATATTTCTGAGCTGTGCCTGGCCAGGATGGCTGCTGCCTCTGCCCATCTGCCCTTCTGCTCCCAGAAATCGCAGAGACGAGTGTCTGCTCAGATACGCAATCGGGAGGACAGAGATACCCTTGAGGGAGTGAGGTCAGCCTGGGCAGCCAGCTCTGCCCGGATGCTTCCCATGCCACCAGCCTGCTCTCCCCTGTGGTGTGGACAAAAGCGACCCACGAGCTCCTGACCAATATGCGGCTGGGCTTGCTTAAGGCAGACACACCCCGAGAAACCCCCATCAACACACAGGCAAAGGCCTCAGGCTTCCCCATGTGGGACGGAAGAGGTGGCCGGACCCGGCCTGGGACTCCCTGTTACCTTTCTGTTCCTTAGGGCAAAGGGCCAGAGGCCTCTCTGGGGTCCCTGAGCCAGCGTCATCCACGTTCCCACATTCTCTGCCTGTGAGTTCACCTTAGGCCCCGGCCTCTGGGCAGGGGCAAACAACAGAACATCTTGAAAGCAAGAGATCTGGCTGGGGACTCCTCTCCACTGAGGAGGCCTGGATACCAGGGTTGCCGGTTCTGTTGGGTTCTGTTGCCAGGAAGTGACATCATTTCCTGGATCATGGCCGAGGTCACTTCCACAAAGCTCCCCAAGGGAACCTCTGGGTTTCTGGCTGTTTCCCCATGCCCTTAGGCCACGTGCAGGCACAGTGACACACACAGCCCACCCCACAGCATTGGGGAGACCTGGGTGCAGCCAGGGCCTGAGCTCTGAGGACACAGCGGCTTTCAGCCCAGGTTCCTTCTCATAAGTGAAGTGTCCCTGGGCAAGCCATGTGCCCCGCAAGGTTTCCCGACTCTCTCCATCTGCAGAGTGGGGGTCACTCTCCCATTTCCTGCCTATGTCTCTCAGCCTAAGAACAGCTCCAGTGCCTGTTCAAACATTGGGCCGCTATCACATGGAGCTTGGACACTGAGACTTCCCAAAGGATGGATTCCACACACGGCTGACCTAGCACAGAATGGGGCAGAATCAGGCCTGGATGGGCTTTGGGACCTGGGAAAAGGCAGTCCCCTTTCTGCCTATTTCTTGACCCCTGCATTTGGAGGACTGGAAAATCATATTCAGACATCACTCCCTCTGATATCAACCTTCCCCATCCTCCTCAATTGCCCCACTTGGCCTTGAAGGCTGGGGGAGTCTGCCCCAACAGTGGCTCCCCGCATCCTTGTCCTTGAGTCTCATCATCTTGAGTCATTTTCCCCCTTGGGGGAAAAGCACAATCATTGTTTCCAACCAAAAGAGAGATTCATGCACATTCTATGAAATCGAATCATTTCCTCTCTCCATTGTTCAGTCTCTCTCCCTCGTTCCCTCTCTTTCTTGACCTTTCCAAATTCAGTCTGTCTCTTTCTCTCTGTGTCTCTCCTCTGGATGCTCGCATGCATGTGAATGCATGGATGCATGTATGTTGTTGAACTTGTTTGAGGCTTTAGGGTTTCGTGTCGAGTGAGTTAAAGTTTTGTCGTTGGATTTGGTGTTAGGGGAAGGGATAGGTCTAGGGTTTGTTCTGGGAGATGCGTAGGAACCCCTTCTCCAATATTCTGCTTGCTAATATTCTTTTTTGTTCAGTTTGTTACCATTTTGATTTGTGAATGCTCAGCTTTTCTGATGCAAATCTGTTCAAGTGGATGGAAGCCCGTGGGTGTCCTTTGGTTTACTGTTTCCTTCACTTGAAGGGACCCAATTTTCTTCCCCCCCCACACACACATGTTTAGAAGTCCATGACATGAAGGAGCCTATGGCCCGTGCTTATTTCCAGGAGTTTCATCACTTCAGGCTTTGCGTTGATGTGTTTCACTGAATCTGACGTGTTCTGAGACTAAAAGCCAATGTGATTGTTCAGATGGAACCATCTCCAATTCCCACGGCCTTTCATTGCAGAGGCTCTTGTTCTCATTCGTATCACCTCCCCTCCTTTGGAGTCGAGGAATTGACCGTAGAAGCTTGGGTTTATGTCTGGACCCTCAATTCCATTCCATGGATATGGCTCTGCGTGTTTGATTTCTTCCCAGTACCATGCTGTCCTGATGATCCTAGTGTGATAGTCTAATTGGCTATCAAGCAGCCTGCTATGTCCACTTCAGGGCTTTGTGGCAGATTGCATTGACTCTTTTGACTCTTTTGATTTTCCATAGACATTTTGGAATTCATTGGTTATAATGCCCTGAGAACAGTCTTTTCTTTTTTTTTTTATTTTGTTTTTATTGGAGGCTAATTATTTTACAATATTATATTGGTTGGTTTTGCCATACATTGACATGAATCCACCTCGGGTGTACATGAGGTCCCTCTCCCGAACCCCACTCCCCCCTCCCTCCTTCTTTTATTTTCCCTCTGTGTCATACCAGCCCTGAACATCCTGTAGCATGCCTCGACCCTGAACTGGTGATTCGTTTCACATATGATTATATACATGTTTCAATGCCATTCTCCAAAACCATCCCATCCTGACCCTCTCCCCTACAGAATCCCTACGACTGTTTTATACATCTGTTTCTCTTTTGCTGTCTCGTATACGGGTTTATCATTTGCATCTTTCTAAATTCCATATATATGCTTTAGTATATTGTATTGGTGTTTTTCTTTCTGGCTTACTTCACTCTGTAAAATAGGCTCCAATTTCATCCACCTCATTAGAACTGATTCAAATGCATTCTTTTAAACGGCTGAGTAATACTCCATTGTGTATATGTACCAAAGCTTTATTATCCATTCGTCTGCAGATGGACATGTAGGTTGCTTCCATGTCCTGGCTATTGTAACCAGTGCTGAGAGGAACATTGGAGTACATGTGTCTCTTTCAATTCTGGTTTCCTCGGTGTGTATGCCCAGGAGTGTGATTTCTGGATCATATGGCATTTCTATTTCCAGTTTTTTGAGGAATCTCCACATTGTTCTCCATAGTGGCTGTACTAGTTTGCATTCCCAACAACAGTGTAGGAAGGTTCCCTTTTTTCCACAACCTCTCTAGCATTTATTGCATGTAGACTTTTGGATAGCAGCCATTCTGACTGGTGTGAAATGGTATCTCATTGTGGTTTTGATTTGCATTTCTCTGATTATGAGAGATGTTGAGCATTTTTTCATGGGTTTGTTAGCCATCTTTATGAATTCTTTAGAGAAATGTCTGTTTAGTTCATTGGCCCATTTTTTGATTGGGTCATTTATTTTTCTGGAATTGAGCTGCAGGAGCTGCTTGTATATTTTGGAGATTAATCCTTTATCAGTTGTTTCCTTTGCTATTATTTTCCCCCATTCTGAAGGCTGTCTTTTCCCCTTGCTTATAGTTTCCTTTGCTGTGCAGAAGCTTTTGATTTTAATTAGGTCCCGTTTGTTTATTTTTGCTTTTATTTCCAATATTCTGGGAGGTGGGTCTTGGAGGATCCTGCTGTGATTTATGTCAGAGAGTGTTTCGCCTACATTCTCCTCTAGGAGTTTTAGAGTTTTTGGTTTTATGTTTATCTCTCTAGACTATTTTGAGTTTATTTTGGTATATGGTGTTAGGAAGTATTCTAGTTTTATTCTTTTACAAGTGGCTGACCAGTTTTCCCAGAACCACTTGTTAAAGAGACTGTCTTTTCTCCATTTTATATTCTTGCCTCCTTTGTCAAAGATAAGATATCCATAGGTGCGTGGATTTATCGCTGGGCTTTCTATTTGTTCCATTGATCTATGTTTCTGTATTTATGCCCATACCATACTCTCTTGATGACTGTGGCTTTGTAGTAGAGCCTGAAGTCCGGCAGGCTAATTCCCCCAGTTACATTTTTCTTCCTCAAGATTGCTTTGTCTATTCGAGGTTTTTTGTATTTCCATACAAATTGTGAGATTATTTGTTCTAGTTATATGAAAAATATCGTTGGTAGCTGGACAGGGATTGCATTGAATGTATAAGTTACTTTAGATATTATACTCATTTTAACAATATTTATTCTTCCAATACACGAACATGGTATATTTCTCCATCTATTAGTGTACTCTTTGATTATGTTCACTGGTGTTTTATAGTTTTCTGTGTACAAGTCTTTTGTTTCCTTAGGTAAATACATTCTTAAGTATTTAAATCTTTTCGTTGCAACAGAGAATGGAATAGTTTCCTTAATTTCTCATTCTATTTTCTCATTATTAGTGTAAAGGAATGAAAGTGATTTCTGTGTGTTGACTTTATATCCTGCAACTTTACTGTATTCATTGATTAGCTGTAGTAGTTTTCTGGTAGATTCTTTAGGGTTTTCTGTGTAGAGGATCACATCATCAGCGAACAGTGAAAGTTTTACTTCTTCTTTTCCAATTTGTATTCCTTTTATGTCTTTTTCTGCTCTGATTGCTGTAGCCAAACCTTCCAGAACTATGTTGAATAGTAGTGGTGCGAATGGGCACCCTTGTCTTATTCCTGACATTAGGGGAAATGCTTTCAGTTTTTCACCATTGAGGATAACGTTTGCTGTGGGTTTGTCATATATAGCTTTCATTATATTGAGATATGTCCCTTCTATTCCCACTTTCTGGAGGGTTTTTATCATAAATGGATGCTGTATTTTGTCAAAGGTTTTCTCTGCATCTATTGAGATAATCATATGATTTTTAGTTTTCAGTTTGTTAATGTGGTGTATTACGTTGATTGATTTGTGGATATTGATGAATCCTTGCATTCCTGGAATAAGCCCACTTGGTCATGATGTATGATCTTCTGAATGTGTTGTTGGATTCTGATTGCTAGAATTTTGTTAAGGATTTTTGCATCTATGTTCAGCAGTGATATTGGCCTGTAGATTTCTTTTTTTGTGGAATCATTAAGAGGTTTTGGGATTAGGGTGATGGTGGCCTCATAGAATGAGTTTGGAAGTTTCCCTTCCTCAGCAATTTTCTGGAAGAGTTTGAGTAGAATAGGTGTTAGCTCTTCTCTAAATTTTTGGTAGAACTCACCCGTGAAGCCGTCTGGACCAGGGCTTTTGTTTGCTGGAAGATTTTTTATTATAGCCTCTAGTTCCGATTTGTGATGGGTCTGTTCAGATTTTCTATTTCTTCCTGGTTCAGTTTTGTAAAGTTGTACTTTTCTTGGAATTTGTCAATTTCTTCCAGGTTATTCATTTTATTGCCATATAATTGCTGATAGTATTCTCTAATAATCCTTTGTATTTGTGTAGCCGTTGGTATTTTGAGAGGAATAGAGTGCGACCTCTGGACTGCCAAAAAGTTAGGGGTCGGGGGGAGGGGGAAGTGACATTTTCTTACCAGGAGAAATTCTTCTGATACTGGAGCACAGTTTATTTTCCATTGGATTGGTGGGCTTCACCATCTTTCATCCATCTCTTGCAGTTCTCTTAGAAGAGGGGCTTCCCTCCTGGGTTAGATGGACCCCTAGCTATTGCCTTTCAGGAAATATCACTGTCGATGGGGTTGATACTTGCCGTCTCCTTCTAAGCATTTGCTGTTAGTATTAGAAATGCCAACAATTTCTCTTCCCCTTCCTCACTGTCCATCTCTCTGAGCCTCCAGGTTGAACAGGCCTAGTCCAGGGTCCCACGGCTATTGGAGAGTGCAGCTAGACCGTGTTTCTCAGGCCTTCATTGTTGGGCATCACACGGTATACTCTCCATGTCCCTTCCTTCGCCTGGTTTCCCTGTAGACCTCTCCTTCAAGCTTGTGTTCATGTCGTTTGTGTATTAGGAGCCAAATTCTGCCTACGTTCCGTGTATGCAAACAGTTGTCTTCCCGCTTGGGATATGTTGTTTGTGTTTTTCAGACGGTCTTTCCCAGAGCCCAAATCTTGGATTTGACAAAGTTCACTGTGTTCCCTGGTTACTCTTTGTGTAGTGCCTTTTGGTATTGTGTGTGAAAACTCAGAGCTCATGTCTAATGTCTGCTCCATTTCCTTCTGGATTTGTGAACCATTTTGCATGGAACGTATGTCTAGGAATCATTTGAAGTGCATTTGTTGAGAGGTGTTAATTTTCCATGGACATGCATGTCATCCCCTCTGGTTTCCAATGTGTCACTCCTAAACTCTTTTGGAGACCTTCTCGGAAAGATGGGTGTTTTTCAGCTTGCATTTCCACAGTTGAATGGATTCAGCAGCTCTAGAAGCAAGGACACTTTGTCCAGTCAAATGGGGAGTCAGGTGCGGCCTCCCTTTCAGCACCGATCCCCAAGTCTGGTTGAGAGGGCTCTGATCTTCCATCATTGAGCGAGAAGCCACAGGCATCTTTGTGTGCCCATGTACGTGTGAGCGGCTTAAGGGAGTTTCGTCTGCGCAGGCACCAAGCAAGCCTGTGGCTTTGGACCACCAGAGGTGAGCATCTCAGAAGACAGGATCAACCGTGCAAGAAGTGGAATGGGATACACCTTGAGGGTGGGCACTGATTGCCAAGAGATGTTCCAGTGGGACTTTTATGGGTCCAGCACATTCTTCTGGCAGAGAGCGAGACAGATGTCTATGGGCTCTGCTGGCCCTCCATTCCCTCTTGTGGTCCCAAAGGCTGGTTGACACCAACCTGAGCACCTAGCTCTGAGATTATGAGAACCGCCACCTGCACTGTGTTTCCCTTTGCCCGCGTGTCCATGCGAAGCATCAGGCCATCTCTGAGCTACACTAGCCATGTGCATTGCCTCACATTGGACTTGCACATGTTTCTTTCCCGATCACTGATTTTCTCCAGCATGTGGGGGCTACGAGGATGGTGGATCTGGCCTTGTGTTCAGTGGAACACTTCTCCATTTGTTGGTTTGGGTTTATCATTCCATTTCTCCTGCCTGGTTTATTGTTGTGAGTTTGTTTGTGCCAGCGGAAGAACTCAGCATTTCCCTTGTGCCTGAAGTGTCCCACTTACAACAGCATTGCCTACCTGCATATTCTGAGCACATTTGCCGAGAGGGCTTCGTTTGGCAGATAACATCTTGAAAAGACCTACATGGTCCTTTCAGATACCCAAAGGCTACGTCAAATGACATAGGGACCAGAATTCTCCAGTTTGGTCTTCCAATATGTGGGGAGTCAGAACAATCCACTGAGAAGGGAAAAGCTACCGACTCCAGGATTCTGACCTAGAGAATAGCATGGATTGTAGAATTCATGGGGATGCCAAGACTCTAACAATGCCGAGAGACTATAACTTTCGCCTTCAGTCAGAGGAAAATCCAGTTTCCTTTTATTTCATTGATTGGCATTGATTGGGGACCTCGAAAAGATGGGAAGAAATGTAGAGAGAAGTAGGCTCAATGTTGTCAGGCGGGGAGAGAAGAACGGGGAGTGCTTGCCATGAATCCAGGCTTTGCAAGGAACTAGGGGGGATAGAATGAGGGTGTCCAAATGTAGACAGTGGTGATGTTTACACAGCAATGTGAAGGCCTCCATATTCCCAAATGGCATCAAGGAAGGAAAATTTATTGACACACAGTTGCGAGCAAAATATACAGAAAGCCATAAAAGACATAAAAGATGAAAAGAAAGATGCCTAGGAGCCTGATGAAAATCAGCTCAGGGGAATGGAATTCAATCTCCCCTGGGTGGGGAGCGAGTGGACGGCTGCCATGGACAACATGCAGGGATGGAGGCTGCAGAGTCAACCGCGTCCCTGGATGAGGTTTTCGATGAAAGGGCTCTGGGTCTCTGTCCAGATCATGGGCCTGTTCTCCCTGCAGGGATGGGACAGGCATGTTGGGCGCCTGAGTCCTTGGCAGGAGACACGGCAGGCTGCCCCTCAGCAGGTGGTCACTCAGCCCCTGATTCGGGTTCTGCCGCCAAAGCCCGAGTAGGTGTAACTTCACTTGGAGGTGGAGGTTCTGGAAAACGGGGTGGGACATCGGAGCCTGGGGCTCTGGTTCGTGCAGGCACAGAGTTCGGATGTGCTGATTGTGCTAGCCAGTACCCGGCTTTCCCAATTTCTTTGGGAGGGGACGTCTCAGGTCTCAATCTCCCCTCAGTGGATCCCTGGGTATTGCACCTGGAGCTCCAACCTCTGTACGGACTCGTTTTGGACGTGGAGGCTGGCTGAGTTTGACGGTAAGGGCTAGAGCTGGTGCAGAAGAAGAGTTTGCCACAGGACAGCCTTGCCATGTGCCTAAGTGGGTACGAAAGCTTCCTAGAGATTCTATAAGAAGGCCTAGCATCAGAGTCTTCTCTGCAGTCTCCAAAATGTGTGGTGTGAGGCCAGCCATTGGTCCCGGACCAACCCCAACTCTGGGGGACACCTCCCTGTGTGGCTCAGCACTACCTCCCCACACTCACATGCAGCAGCCACAAACGCCTCATCTATTTGCTCTGCCCTCCTGGGTTCCAGGTCCTACTGCTAACTCCAAGGCAGGACTTCTCAGAGCTCTGGGTCAGGGCAGGCTCTGCTGAGTTCCGTGGCAGCCTGAGACTGGGCCCCGGGGTGCGTGCTGGGTGGTGTCTGTGTAGCAGGCCTGGCCTGCTCCGTCTTCATTGCCAGTTGGGCTGAGCCCTCCATGGCCACTCTCACCTGGATCCTGGACTGGGCCTCCTGGGCAGGGGGGTGGTGCTCTAAGCCCTCCCTCTGGGAGGTGGATGGGATGTGCCCCTCAGGGGCCACCTCGGTTGGGATGCTCTGCAATGATAGAGACCATCAGCCAGCCCTGCTTTGATATTCGTGAGCTGAGACTGGCCAGTATGGCTGCTGCTTCTGCCCATCTGCCCTTCTGCTCCCAGAAGGAGCAGCGACAAAGATATGCTGAGATACCCACCCAGGAGGACGGAGACACACCCGAGGGCGTGAGGTCAGCCTGGTCCACCAGCTCTGACTGGACGCTCCCCATGACAGGCAGCCTGCTCTCCGCTGGGGTGTGGACACAAGCAGTCAAAGGGCTCCAAACCCACATGCAGCTGGGCTTGCTTGAGTCAGACACAAGCCGAGAAAACCCCTTCCACACACAGGGAAAGGCCTCAGGCTTCCCCGGGTGGGATGGGAGAGGTGGCAGTACCCTGTATGCATACACTGAGCTTAGGCAGGATTTGGCTGTTAATACACAAATGACATGAACACAAAGGAGCCTGAAGGAGAGGTCTGAAGAGACACCAGGCGAAGAAAGGGACGCCAAAAGTGAAGAGAGTACACCAAATGATGCCCAGAAATGAGGGTCTGATCCACAGGGTCTAGGTGCACTCCCCAAGGCCCGTGGGACCCTGGACTAGGCCTATTCTACCTGGAGGCTCAGAGAGATGGACAGTGAGGAAGGGGAAGAGAAATACTTGGCATTTCTAACACTCACAGCAAACGCTTAGAAGACGGCAATTATCAAACCCACGGACAGTTACATTCCCTGAAAGGCAATAGCTAGGAGTCCATCTAAACCAGGAGGGGAGCCCCTCTTCTCTGAGAACTGCAAGAGATGGATAAAAGAAGGTGAATCCCACAAATTCCATGGAAAATAGCTGTGCTCAAGGATCAGAAGAATTCCTCCTAATAAGATGATATCAATTACCCCTTCCCCGGACCCCCACCGTGGGGCAATCCAGAGGATCCACTCTATTTCTCTCAAAATACCAACGGCTTTTCTCAGGGCATTATTACCAAAGAATCCAAAATGTCTATGGGAACACAAAGGAGTCAAAAGAGTCAATGCAATCTGCCGTAAAGCTCTGAAATGGACATAGCAGGCTGACTGATAGCCAATTAGACTCTCAGACTAGGATCATCAGGACAGCATAGTACTGGGAAGAAATCAAACACGCAGAACCAGATCCATGGAATGGATTTGAGGTTCCAGACGTAAACCCAAGCTTCTACAGTCAATTCCTCGACGCCAAAGGAGGGGAGGTGATACGAATGGGAAAAAGATCCTCTGCAAGGAAAGGCCGTGGGAATTGGAGATTGCTCCATCTGAACAATCACATTGGCTTTTGGTCTCAGAACACGTCAGATTCAGTGAAACACATCAATGCAAAGCCTGAAGTGATGAAACTCTTGGAAATAAGCACGGGCCATAGGCGCCTTAATGTCAGGGACTTCTCAACATGTGTGTGGGGGTGGAAGAAAATTGGGTTTCTTCAAGTCAAGGAAACAGTAAACCAAAGACACCCACCAGCTTCCATCCACTTGAACAGCTTTGAAACAGAAAAGTTAAGAATTTGCTAATCAAAATGGTAACAAACTGAACAAAAAAGAATAGTAGCAAGCAGAATATCGGAGAAGGAGTTCCTACATAAAAGAGACTGAGAACTCACACCACTAAGTCTCCCAGAACAAACCCCAAAACTAGCCCTTCCCCTAACACCAATTCCAACCCCACACCTTTAACTCACTCTACACGAAACACTAAAGCCTCACCCTAGGTCAACAGTTTACATGCTTACATACATTCACATGCATTCAAGCATCCACAGGAGAGACACAGAGAGGAAGACAGACTGAATTTGGAAAGGTCAAGAAAGAAACGGAACGCGGAAGATAGACTGAACTAGGGAGAGAGGAAATGAGTCGATTTCACAGAATTTGCATGAATCTCTCTTGAGGTTGGAAACATTGACAGTGCGTATTCCCCCTGCAAGTGGTAAAATGACACAAGATGATGAGATTCAAAGACAAGAATGCGGGGAGCCACTGTTTGGGCAGACTCCCCCACTCCTCGAAGCTGAGTGGGACATTTGAGTAGGACAAGGAAGGTTGATATCAGAGGGGGCGATGTCTGAATATGACCTTCCGGTCCTCCCAATGCGGGGGTTAAGAAATAGGCAGGAAAGGGACTACCTTTTCCCAGGTCCCAGAGCCCATCCAGGCCTGATTGTGCCCCATTCTGTGCTAAGTCAGCCCTGTGTGAAATCTGTCCTTTGGGAAGTCTCAGTGTCCAAGCTCCATGTGATAGAGGCCCAAAGTATGAACAGGAACTGGAGTTGTTCGTGGGCTGACAAACCTAGGCAGCAGATGGGAGAGTGTTCCTCACTCTGAAGATCAAGAGACTGGGTTACCCTGCCTAGCACATGCCTTGCCCAGGGCCACATCATTTCTGAGAAGAAGGATCCTGGGCTGAAAAAATCTGTGTCCTCAGAGCTCAGGCCCTGGCTGCACCCAGGTCTCCTCAGTGCTGTTGGGTGGGCTGTGTGGTTTCACTGTGCCTGCATGTGGTCTAAGGACGTGGGGGAACAGCCAGAAACCCAGAGGTTCCCTTGGGGAGCTTTGTGGAAGGGACCTCGGCCACGAACCAGGAAATGATGTCACTTCCTGGCAACAGAACCCAACAGAACCCACAAACCGGGTATCCAGTCCTCCCCAGCGAAGAGGAGCCCCCAGCCAGATCGTTTGCTGTCAAGATGTTCTGCTGCTTGCCCTTGCCCAGATGATGCCGGGACCTCAGGCGAGCTCACAGGCAGACTGTGTGGGCACGCGGTTGACACTGGCTCAGCACCCCCCCGCCCGAGAGTCCTCTGGCCCTTTGCCCGAAGGAACAGAAAGGTAACAGGGGAGCCCCAGGCCAGGTCCGGCCACCTCTCCTGTCCGACCCGGGGAAGCCTGAGGCCTTTCACTGTGTGTGGATGGGGGTTTTTTGGGGTGTGTTTGCCTCAAGCAAGCCCTACCGCATGTGGGTCAGGAGACCATGGGTCGCTTGTGTCCACACCCCAGGGGAGAGAAGGCTGGGTGGCATGGGGAGTGTCCAGGCAGAGCCGCGTGCCCAGGCTGACTTCACACCCTCAGGGGTGTCTCTGTCCTCCCGGGTGGGTAGCTGAGCAGATCTTTGTCTTTGCTCTTTCTGTGAGCAGAAGGGCAGACAGGCAGAGGCAGCAGCCATCCTGGCCAGCCTCAGCCCAGAAATATCGAAGCAGGGCTGGCTGATGGTCACTATCATTGAAAAGCATCCCACCCGAGTTGGCCCCTGAGGGGCACACCCCATCCACCTCCCAGAAGGAGGGCTCAGAGCACTAGCCCCCTGCCCAGGAGGCCCAGTGCAGGCTCCAAGTAAGCGTGGCAAAGGAGGGCTCAGCCCAACTGAAGATGAAGACGGAGCGGGCAAGGCTTGCTACCCAGACACCACCCAGCATGCACCCCGGGGCCCAGTCTCAGGCTGCCACAGAGCTCCGCAGAGCCGGCCCTGACCCAGAGCTCTGAGAAGCCCTGCACCTGAGGTAGCAGGAGGACCTGAAACCCAGAACGGCATAGCACAGACGTGAGGCAGCTGGGACTGCTGAACATGAGTGTAGAGATTCAGTGCTGAGCCACACAGGTAGGAGTCCCCCAGAGCTGGCGCTGGGCCTGGACCAAAGGCTAGCCTCACACCACCCATCTTGGAGACTACAGAGAAGACTCCGATGCTGGGCCTTCTTAGCGAATCTCTAGGAAACTTTCGTGCCCACTTAGGCACATGGCAAGGCTGGCCTTTGGCAAACTTTTCTTCTCCCCCAGCTCTAGCTCCGGCCGTCAAACTGAGAGAGCCTACACCTCCAACACCTGTCCCTACGGAGGTGGGAGCTCCAGGTGCAGGACCCAGGGATCCACTGAGGGGGGCTCGAGACCTGAGAAGTACCCTCCCAAAGACATGTGGCCAACCGGGTATTGCCAGGCACACTCAGCACATCAGATCTCTGTGCCTGCATGACCCACAACCCCAGGACCCGAGGTCCCACCCCGTTTCCAGATCCTTCACCTCAACGTGCACTTACACATGCTTGGGCGTTGGTGGCAGAACCTGAGTCAGGGTCTGAGTGACCACCTGCACAAGGGCAGCCTGCCCTGGCTCCTGCCAAGGACTCAGACACCCACCATGATGGTCCCACCCCTGCAGGGAGAAAAGGCCCCTGCTCTGGACAGAGACCCAGAGCCCGTTCAGCAAACACCTCGTCCAGGCGCGCGTTTGGCCCTGCAGGCTCCATCCCTGTGTGTTCCCTGTGGATGCCGTCCACTCCCTCCCCACCCAGGGGAGACTGACTTCCTTTCCCCTGAGCAGATTTTCATCAGGCTCCTAGGCATCTTTCTTCTCATCTTTTATGTCTTTTATGGCTTTCTGTATATTTTGCTCACAAGTGTGTGTCAATAAATTTTCCTTCCTTGATGCCATTTGGGAATATATAGGCCTTCACAATGCTGTGTAAGCATCACCACTGTCTACATTCGGAGACCCTCACTCTATCCCCCCACCCACTTCCTAGCAAAGCCTGGATTCACGGCAAGCACTGCCCATTCCTCTCTCCCCCGCCTGACAACATTGAGTCTACTTCTTTCTGCATTTCTTCCCATCCTTTCGGGGTCCCCAATCAATGCAATCACTGAAATGAAAGGAAACTGGATTTTCCTGTGACTGAAGGTGAACGTTATAGTCTTTCAGTATTGTTAGAGTCTTGACATGCCCATGAATTCTACAGTGCATGGAATTCTCTAGGCCAGAATCCTGGAGTGGGTAGCATTTCCCTTCTCCGGGGGATTGTTCTGAGTCCCCACATATTGGAAGACCAAACTGGAGAATTCTGGTTTCTATGTCATTTGAAGGAGCATTTGGGTATATGAAAGGACAGTGTAGGTCCTTTCAAGATGTCATCTGCCCATCGAAGCCCTCTCGATAACTGCTCAGAATCTCCAGGTAGGCAGTGTTGTTGTAAGTGGGACACCTCAGACACAAGGAAATGCTGAGTTCTTCTCCCGGCTCAAACAAACTCACAACAATAAACCAGGCAGGAGAAATGGAAAGATAAATCCACACCAACAAAGGGAAAACTCTTCCCCAGAACACAACCAGAAAAAGACCCACCATCCTTGTGGTCCCCACATGATCGAGAAAATGTATGACAGGAAGGAAACAGAAGAAACATATGCAGATCCAATGAGAGACAATGGACATGGCTAGTGTAGCTCAGAGACAGCCTGACGCTTTGGGTGGACATGCAGTCAAAACGAAACACAGTGCAGGTGGCAGTGGTCATCATCTAGAAATAGGTGCTCATCATGGTGACAACCAGCCTTCGGGACCACAAGAGGGAGTGGAGGGCCTAACAGAGCCCATAGACATCTCTCTCGCTATCTGGGAGAAGAGTGTGCCGGACCCATCAAAGTCCCATAGGAGCATCTATTGACGATCAGTGCCCACCCTCAGGGTGGATCCCACGCCACTTCTGGCACAGTGGCTCCTGTCTTCTGAGATGCTTACCTCTGGCGGTCCGAAGCCACAGGCCTGCTGGGCGCCTACTGAGACGAAACTCCCTTCAGCTGCTCACACAGCCAAGGGCACACAAGGATGCCAGTGTCCTGTGGCTCACAGATGGAAGATCTGCCCCCTGACAATCCGACCTGGGTATTTGTGCTGAAAGGGAGGCCGCACCCGACTCCCTTCATTGGAGTCAGCACCCCTTCTGCTAGAGCTGCTGAATCCATTCAACTGTGAAAACGCAAGCTGAAAAACACCCATCTTTCCGAGAATTTCTCCTAAAAAGATTAGGAGCAAGGCATTTGGAACCCAGAGGGGATGACATGCATGTCCATGGAAACTTGACACCTCTCAACAAATGCACTTCAAATGATTCCTAGACATACGTTCCATGGAAAAGGGTTCACAAAACCAGAAGGAAATGAAGCAGACATTAGACATGAGCTCTGTGTCTTCACACACAATACAGAAAGACACTACACAAAGAGTAACCAGGGAACAAAGTGAACTTGTCTAACCAAGAATTGGACTCTGGTAAAAATGGTCTGTAAAACGCAAATGACACATCCCAAGCTGAGAGACAACTGTTTGCATACACAGAGCTTAGGCAGATTTAGCTTCTAATACACAAGAGAGATGAACACAAAGGAGCCTGAGGGAGAGGTCTGAAGGGACACCAGGCGAAGGAAGGGACCTGGAGAGTACACCGAATGATGCCCAGCACTGAGCACCTGAGAAACATGATCTAGCTGCACTCCCCGAGCCCCTGGGGACCCTGAACTAGGCCTGTTCTACCTGGAGGCTCAGAGAGATGGACAGTGAGGAAGGGGAAGAGAAATCCTTGGCATTTCTAACATTTACAGCAAACGCTTAGAAGGAGAAGGCAAGGATCCACCCCACCGACAGTGACATTTCCTGAAAGGCAATAGCTTGGAGTCCATCTAACCCAGGAGGGAAGCCCCTCTTCTCAGAGAACTGCAAGAGATGGATGAAAGAAGGTGAAGCCCACCAATCCAAAGGAAAATAAGCTGTGCTCCCGGATCAGAAGAATTCCTCCTGGTAAGATGATGTCACTTCCCCCTCCCCCCAACCCCCACCGTGGGGCAATCCAGAGGTTGAATGCTATTTCTCTCAAAATAGCAAAGGCTGTTCTCAGGGCATTATAACCAAAGAATTCCAAAATGTCTATGGAAACAAAAAGGAGTCAAAATAGTCAATGCAATCTGCCACAAAGCACTGAAATGTACATAGCATGCTGCCTGATAGCCAATTAGACTATCACACTAGGATCATCAGGACAGCATGGTACAAACATGAAGAACCAGATCCATGGAATGGAATTGAGGGTCCAGAAATAACCTCAAGGTTCTATAGTCACTTCATGGACGCCAAAGGAGGGGAGGCGATATGAATGGGAACAAGAGCCTCTGCAACGAAAAGCTGTGGGTATTGGAGATGGTTGCATCTGAATAATCACATTGGCTTTTGGTCTCACAACACCTCAGATTCAGTGAAACACATCAACGCAAAGCCTGAAGTGATGAAACTCCTGGAAATAAGCACGGGCCATAGGTTCCTTAATGTCAGGGACTTCACGACATGTGTGTGGTGGCGGAAGCAAAATTGCGTCTCTTCAAGTCAAGGAAACAGGAAACCAAAGAACATCAACTAGCTTCCATCCACTTGAACAGCTTTGAAACAGAAAAGCTTAGCATTCACAAATCAAAATGGTAACAAACTGAACACAAAGGAATATTTGCAAGCAGAATATAGAAGAAGGGTTTCCTAAGTTAAAAAGACAAGAACTCACACGACTAAGTCTCACAGAACAAACCCCAGACCTATCCCTTCCCCTAACCTCAACTCCATCCCCAAACCTTTACCTCACTGGAAAGGAAACCTTGAAGCCTCACTCTAGGTCAACAATATACATGCTTACATTCATTCACAGGCACACGAGCATCCACAGCAGAGACACAGAAAGGAAGAGACAGAATGAATTTGGAAAGCTCAAGAAAGACAGAAGGAGGGAGAAAGTTTGAACAATGGAGAGAGGAAATGAGTCGATTCCACAAAATGTGCATGAATCTCTCTTGAGTTTTGAAACAATGACAATGCCTATTCCCCCTGCAAAGGGGAAAATGACCCAAGTTGGTGAGGCTCAAAGACAAGGATGCGGGGAGCCACTTTTGGGGCAGCCTCCCTCACCCCTCGAAGATGAGTGGGACACTTGAGCAGGAGGATGAAAGTTGATATCAGAGGGAGCGATGGCTGAATGTGACCTTCCGGTCCTCCCAATGAGGGGGTCAAGAAATAGGCAGGAAGGGGACTGCCTTTTCCCAGGTCCCAGAGCCCATCTAAGCCTGATTCTGCCCCATTCTGTGCTAGGTCAGCCCTTGTCTGTGCCGGCGGAAGAACTCAGACTTTCCCTTATGCCTGCAGTTTCCCACTGAAACAGCACTGCCTACCTGGAGATTCTGAGCACATTTGCCGAGAGGGCTTCGTTTTGCAGATGACTTCTTGAAAGGATCTACACGGTCCTTTCAGATACCCAAAGGCTACTTCAAATGAAATAGAAACCAGAATAATCCAGTTTGGTCTTCCAACATATGGGGAGTCAGAACAATTGCCTGGAGAAGGGAAAAGCTACCCAATCCAGTATTCTGGCCTAGAGAATTGCATGGACTGTAGAATTCATGGGAATGCCAAGACTCGAACGATACTGAGAGACTATAACTTTAACCTTCAGTCAGACCAAAATAAAGTTTTCTAACTTTTCAGTGATTGGCATTGATTGGGGACCCCGAAAAAATGGGAAAAAATGCAGAAAGAAATAGACTCAATGTTGTCAGGCTGGGGAGAGAGGAACGGGCAGTACTTGCTATGAATCCAGGCTTTGCTGTGAAGTTGGGGAGGGGGATGAATGAGGGTGTCCGAATGTAGACAGTGGTGATCCTTACACAGCATTGAAGGCCTCCATATTCCCAATGGCATCAAGGAAGGAAAATTTATTGACACACACTTGTGAGCAAAATATACACAAAGCCATAAAAGACATAAAATTTGAGAAGAAAGATTCCTAGAAACCTGATGAAAATGAGCTCAGGGGAAGGGAATCAATCTCCCCTGGGTGGGGAGGGAGTGGACGGCGTCCATACAGAACACACAGGGATGGTGGCTGAAGGGCCAACTGCACCTCTGGATAAGGTATGTGCCGAAAGGGATTTGGGCCTCTGTCCAGAGCAGGGGCCTGTCCTCCCTGCAGGGGTTGGACAGTCATGGTGGGCTTCTGAGTCCTGGGCAGGAGCCAGGACAGGCTCCCTCTGTGCAGGTGGTCAATAAGGCCCTGACTTTAGTCCTGCCGCCAAAGCCCGAGCAGGTGCAAGTGCCGGTGGAGGTAGAGGCTCTGGAAGGCGTGGTGCGACATCAGGGCCTGGGGCTGGGTGTCATGCATGAAGAGATCCGATGTGCTGAGGGTGCTGGCCAGTACATGGCTGGCCCCGTATCTTTGGGTGGGGACATCTCAGGTCTCGATCTCCCCTCAGTGGATCCCTGGGTCCTGCACTTGGAGATCCCACCTCTGTAGGGACAGGTCTTAGATATGGAGCCTGGCTGAGTTTGACGGCCAGAGCTAGAGCTGGGGGAGAAGAAAAGTTTGCCACAGGCCAGCCTTGCCATGTGCCTAAGTGGGGACGAAAGCTTCCTAGAGATTCGCTAAGAAGGGCCAGCATCGGAGTCTTCTCTGTAGTCTCCAAGATGGGTAGTTTGAGGCCAGCCTTTGGTCCAGGTCCAGCCCCAGCTCCGTAGGACTCCTCCCTGTGTGGCTCAGCACCGCCTCCCCACACTCACATGCAGAAGCTCAGCCGCCTCACCTCTGAGCTCTGCCGTGCTGGGCTCCAGGTCCTACTGTTGCCTCTGAGGCAGGGCTTCTTGGAGCTCTGTGTCAGAGCCAGCTGTGCTGAGCTCCGTGACAGCCTTAGATAGGGCCCCGGTTTGTGAGCTGGGTGGTGTCGCACAGCAGGACTTGCCCGCCTCCTCTTCATTGTCAGATGGGTTGAGCCCTCCATGGCCATGCTCACCTGGAACCTGCACTGGGCCTCCTGGTCACGGGGTGGTGCTCTGAACCCTACCTCTGGGAGGTGCATGGGGTGTGCCCCTCAGAGGCCACCTCGGGTGGGACGCTATGCAATGATAGTGACCATCAGCCAGCCCTGCTTCGATATTTCTGAGCTGAGCCTGGCCAGGATGTCTAATGTTTCTGCCCGTCTGCCCTTCTGCTCCCAGAAAGAACAGAGATGAATGCCTGCTCAGATACCCACCAGGGAGGATGGAGACCCCCCGCCAAGGGCTTGAGGTCAGCCTGGGCACACGGCTCTGCCTGGCCGCTCACCATGCCACCAAGCGTGCTCTCCCCTGGGGTGTGGACACAAGCGGTCCACGGGCTCCTGACCCACCTGTGGCTGGGCTTGCTTGAGGCAGACACAGCCTGAGAAACCCCCATCAACACACAGCGAAAGGCCTCAGGCTTCCACAGGTGGGACGGGAGAGGTGGGCCGACCCGGCCTGGGTCTCCCCTGTTACCTTTCTGTTCCTTCGGGCAAAGGGCCAGAGGACTCTCGGAGGGGCCCTGGGCGAGCGTGGACGGACTTCCCACACTCTCTGCCTGTGAGCTCGCCTGAGGACCCGGCCTCTGGGCAGGGGCAAACAGCAGAACATCTTGACAGCAAGCGATCTGGCTGGGGGCTCCTCTCCGCTGGGGAGGCCTAGATACATGGGTTGTGGGTTCTGTTAGGTTCTGTTGCCAGGAAATGACATCATTTCCTCTTTCGTGGCCTAGGTCCCTTCCACAAAGTTCCCCAAGGGAACCTCTGGGTTTCTGGCTGTTCTCCCATGCCCTTATGCCACGTGCAGGCACAGTGACACACATTCAGCCCACCCCACAGCCTTTGGGAGACCTGGGTGCAGCCAGGGCCTGAGCTCTGAGGACATAGCTGCTTTCAGCCCAGGTTCCCTCTTCTCAGAAGTGATGGGGTCCTGGGCAAGACATGTGCCCCCCTTGGTTTCCCCAGTCTCTCCATCTACAGAGTGGGGGTCACTCTTCCATCTCCTCCCTAGGTCTGTCATCCTACAAACAGCTCCAATGCCTGTTCAGACTTTCGGCTGCTATCACATGGAACTTAGGCAATGAGACTTCCCAAAGGACGGATTCAACACAGGGCTGACTTAGCACAGAATGGGCAGAATCAGGCCTGGATGGGCTCTGGGACCTGGGAAATGTCAGTCCCCTTTCTGCCTATTTCTTGACCCCTGCATTGGGAGGACCGGAAAATCATATTCACACATCGCGACCTCTGATATCAACCTTCGTCGTCCTATTCAAGTGTCCCACTCAGCCTCGAGGCCCGGGGGAGTCTGCCCCAACAGTGGTTTCCCGAATCCTTGTCTTTGAGACTCATCAACTTGGGTCATTTTCCCCCTTGCAGGCGGAATAGGCACTGTCATTGTTTCCATCCTCAAGAGAGATTCATGCAAGTTCTGTGAAATTGACTCATTTCCTCTCTCTATTGTTCAGTCTCTCTCCCTCGTTCCGTCTCTTTCTTGATCTTTCCAAATTCATTCTGTATCTTCCTTTCTGTGTCTCTCCTGTGGATGCTCGCATGTCTGTGAATGAATGTAAACATGTATAGTGTTGACCTAGGGTGAGGCTTTATGGTTTCGTGTCGAGTGAGATAATGGTATCGGGTTGGATTTGGTGTTAGGGGAAGGGATAGGTCTGGGTTTTTTTCTGGGAGACTTAGTTGTGTGAGTTCTCAGTGTCTTTTACGTAGGAACCCCTTCTCCGATATTCTGTTTGCAAATATCCTTTAGTGTTCAGTTTGTTACCATTTTGATTTGTGAATGCTTAGGTTTTCTGTTGCAAAGCTGTTCAAGTGGACGGAAACTCGTGGGTGTCCTTTCGTTTCCTGTTTCCTTGACTTGAAGACACCCTACTTTGCTTTTCCACCCACATATGTTGAGAAGTCCCTGACATTAAAAGCCTATGTCCTGTGCTTTTTTCCAGGAGTTTCTTCACTTCAGGCTTTGCTTTGATGTGTTTCACTGAATCTGACGTGTTCTGAGACCAAAAGCCAACGTGATTGTTCAGGTGGAACCATCTGCAATTCCCACGGTCTTTCGTTGCACAGACTCTTTTTCCCATTCTTATCGCCTCCCCTCGATTGGCGTCGAGGAATTGACCGTAGAAGCTTGGGTTTATGTCTGGATCCTCAATTCCATTCCATGGATCTGGTTATGCATGTTTGATTTCTTCCCAGTACCATGCTGTCCTGATGATCCTATTGTGATAATCTAATTGGCTATCAGCAGCCTGCTATATACATTTCAGGTTTTTGCGGCCGATTGCATTGACTCTTTTGACACCGTAGTGTTTCCATAGACTTTTAGGAATTCTTTGGTTTTCATGCCCTGAGAGCAGCCGTTTTTATTTTGAGAGGAATAGTGTGGAACCTCTGGAATGCCCCACGGTGTGGGTCCGGGGGAGGGGGAAGTAACATCATCTTATCATGAGTAATTCTTCTGATCCATGAGCACAGCTTATTTTCCATTTGATTGGGGGCTTCACCATCTTTCATCCATCTCTTGCTGTTCTCTGAGAAGAGGGGCACCCCTCCTGGGTTAGATGGATTCTTAGCTATTGCCTTTCAGGGAATTTACTGTCGGTGGGGTTGATACTTGCCTTCTTCTTCTAAGCGTTTGCTGTGAGTGTTAGAAATGCCGAGGATTTCTCTTCCCCTTCCTCACTGTCCATCTCTCTGAGCCTCCAGGTGGAAGAGGCCTAGTCCAGGGTCCCACGGGGCTAGGGGAGTGCAGCTAGACCGTGTTTCTCAGGACCTCAGTGCTGGGCATCATTCGCTATACTCTCTGTGTCCCTTCCTTCGCCTGGTGTCCCTTCAGACTTCTCCTTCAGGCTAGTTTGTGTTCATGTCGTTTGCATATTAGGAGCCAAATCTTGCCTAAATTCTGTGTATGCAAAGAGTTGTCTCCCAGCCTGGGAGGTGTCTTATGCATTTTTCAGACGGTCTTTCCCAGAGTCCTAATCTTTGATTTGACAAAGTTCACTGTGTTCTCTGGTTACTCTTTGTGTAGTGCCTTTCTGTATTGTGTGTAAAGACTCAGAGTTCATGTCTAATGTATGCTCCATTTACTTCTGGATTTATGAACCGTTTTGCATGGTACATATGTCTAGGAATCATTTGAAATGCATTTGTTGAGAGGTGTCAATTTTCATGGACATGCATGTCATCCCCTCTGGTTTCCAAATGCGTTGCTCTTAAACCCTTTTAGAGACCTTGTCGGAAAGATGGGTGTTTTTCAGCATGAATTTCCACAGTTGAATGGATTCAGCAGCTCTAGCATCTGGGACGCTGTGTCCAGTGAAAGGGGAGTGGGGTGCGTCCTCCCTTTCAATACTGGTCCCGAGTTCAGGTTGACAGGGCTTTGATCTTCCTTCTGTGAGCCAGAGGCCACAGGCGTCCTTGTGTGTCCTTGTCTGTGTGAGCAGCTGAAGTGAGGTTCTACTCCTCAGGCGCCCAGCAGGTCTGCAGCTTTGGATCGCTACAAGTGAACATCTAAGAGGACAGGAGCAACCGTGCCAGAAGTAAGTGGAATTCACCTTGAGGGTTGGCATTGATCATTAAGTGATACTACTGTGGGACTTTGACTGGTCCGGCAATCTCATCTGCCAGAGAGTGAGAGAGATGTCTATGGGCTCTGCTAGGCCCTCTGCTTCCTCTTTGGGTCCCGAAGGCTGGTTGTCATCATCCTGTACACCTAGCTGTGAGATGATGAACACCGCCACCTGCACTGTGTTTCCCTTTGCCCATGTGACCATGTGAAGAGTCAGGACATCTCTGAGCTACACTAGCCATGTGCATTGCCTCTCATTGGACTTACACATGTTTCTTCTTTTTAATTCCTGATCACTGATTTTCTCAAGCATGTGGGGGTCACAAGGATGGTGGGTCTTTCTCTGGCCTTGTGTTCTGAGGAACACTTGTTCCTTTGTTGGTGTGGGTATATCTTTCCATTTCTCCTGCCTGGTTTATTCTTGTGAGTTTGTTTGTGCCGGCGGAAGAACTCAGACTTTCCCTTGTGCCTGAGGTGTCCCACTTACAACAGCACTGCCTACCTGGAGATTCTGAGCATATTACCTGAGAGGGCTTCATTTGGAAGATAACATTATAAAAGGACCTACAAATCCTTTCAGATCCCCAAAGGCTACTTCACACTTTGGTCTTCCATTATGTGGGAAGTCAGAACAATCCTCTGGAGAAGGGAAAAGCTACCCAACCAAGATTCTGGCCTAGAGAATTCCATGGACTGTAGAATTCATAGGGATGCCAAGACTCTAACGATACTTAGAGACTATAAATTTCGCCTTCAATAAGAGCAAAATCCAGTTTCCTGTCATTTTAGTGAATAGCGTTGATTGGGAACCCTGAAAGGATGAGAAGAAATACAAAGAGAAGTGGACTCAATCTTGAGAGGCGGGGAAGAGACGAACAGGGAATGCTTGCCATGAATCCAGGCTTTGCTGAGAAGTGGGGGGGGGATAAAATGAGGGTATCTGAATGTAGACAGCGGTGACGCTTACACAGCATTGTAAAGGCCTCCACATTCCCAAGGAAGGAAAATTTATTGACACACACTTGCGAGCAAAATATACAGAAAGTAATAAAAGACATAAAAGATGAGAAGAAAGATGTCTAGGAGCCTGATAAAAATGAGCTCTGGGGAAGGAAAGTCAATCTCCCCTGGGTGTGGAGGGAGTAGACGGCGTCCATGGGGGACACACAGGGATGGAGGCTGCAGAGCCAACTGCGCCCGTGGATGATGTGGTTGCCAAAGGGTTCTGGGCTTCTATCCAGAGCAGGGTCCTGTTCTCCCTTCAAGTGTTGGATAGTCAAGGTGGGAGTCTGAGTCCTTGGTAGGAGGCAAGGCAGGCTGCTGCTCCAAAGTTGGTCACTCAGGCCCTGACTCGGTTTCTGCCACCAAAGCCTGAGCAGGTGCAAGTGCACATGGAGGTGGAGTTTCTCGAAGGCGGGGTGGGACATCTTGGCCTGGCGCTGGGTGTTGTGCAGGCACAGAGATCTGATGTGCTGAGGGAGGTGGCCAATACCCGGCTGGTCCCGTGTGATTGGGAGGGGACGTCTCAGGTTTCGATCTCCCCTCAGTGCATCCCTGGGTCCTGCACGAGGAGCTCCCACCTCCGTAGAGACAGGTCTTAGAAACGGAGGCTGGCTGAGTTTGACGGCCAGAGCTAGAGCTGGGGGAGAAGAAAAGTTTGCCACAGGCCAGCCTTGCCATGTGCCTAAGTGGGTACGAAAGCTTCCTAGAGATTTGCTAAGAAGGTCCAGCATCAGAGTCTTCTCTGCAGTCTCCAAGATGGGTGGTGTGAGGCTAGCCTTCATTCCAGGCCCAGCCCCAGCTCTGGGGGACACCTCCCTGTGTGGCTCAGCACTGACTCCCCACACTCACAGGCAGTAGCCCCAGCCAACTCACCTCTGTGCTCTTCCGTGATGGGTTCTAGGTCTTCCTGCTGCCACCGAGGCAGGGCTTCTCGGAGTTCTGCATCAGAGCCGGCTGTGCTGAGCTCCGTGGCAGCCTGAGACTGGGTCCCAGGGTGTGTGCTGGGTGGAGTCTGGACAGCAGACCTTGCCCACTTCCTTTTCATCGCCAGTTGTGCTGAGCCCTCCGTGGCCACCCTCACCTGGAGCCTGCACTGGGCCTCCCGAGCAGGGGGCTGGTGCTCTGAACCCTCCCTTTGGGAGGTGGATGGGGTGTGCCCCTCAAGGCCACCTCGGGTGGGACCGTCTGCAATGTCAGTGACCATCAGCCAGCCCTGCTTCGATATTTCTGAGGTTAGCTTGGCAAGGATGGTTGCTGCTTCTGCCTGCCTGCCCTTCTGCTCCAAGAAAGACCAGAGACACGAGTGTCTGTTCAGATACCCACCCGGGAGGATGGAGAATCCGCTGAGGGCATGAGGTCAGCCTGGTCATCTGGCTCTGCCCGGACACTCCCCATGCCACACAGCCTGCTCTCCCCTGGGGTGTGGACACAAGAAGCACATGGGCTCCTTACTGAAATTCGGCTGGGTTTGCTTGAGGCAGACACACCCCAAGAAACCCCCATCCACACAGAGGGAAAGGTCTCAGGCTTCCCCGTGTGGGACGGGAGATGTGGCTGGACCCGGTCTGGGGCTCCCCTGGTACCTTTCTGTTTCTTCGGGCAGAGGGCCAGAGGCCTCTCGAGGAGGGGGGTGCCTGAGCCAGCATCGACCAAATTCCAACACAGTCTGCCTGTGAGCTCTCCTGAGGCCCCGGCCTCTTAGCAGGGGCAAGCAGCAGAACATCTTGACAGCAAGTGATCTGGCTTGGGGCTCCTTTCCGCTGGGGAGGCCTGGATATATGGGTTGCGGGTTCTTTTGGGTTCTGTTACCAGGAAGTGACATCATTTCCTGGGTTCGTGGCTGAGGTCACTTCCACAAGCTCCCAAAGGGAACCTCTGGTTTCTGGCTGTTCCCCAAGGCCCTTAGTCCACGGGCAGGCAAAGTGACACCTACACTCCCCATCCAACAGCCTTGGGGAGAACTTGGTGCAGCCAGAGCCTGAGCTCTGAGGACAGAGCTGCTTTCAACCCAGGCTCCTTCTTCTCAGGAGTGATGTGGCCCTGGGCAAGACATGTGCCCCGCAGGGTTTCCCAAGTCTCTCCGTGTGCAGAGTGGGGGTCCCTCTCCCATCTCCTGCCTAGGTCTGTTAGCCTACGAAGAGCTCCAGTGCCTGTTCAAACTTTGGGCCTCCATCAAAAGGAGCTTGGACACAGACTTCCCAAAGGAAGGATTCCACACAGGGCTGACCTAGCACAGAATGGGGCAGAATCAGGCCTGGATGGGCTCTGGGACCTGGGCGAAGGCAGTCCCCTTCCTGCCTATTTCTTGACCCCCGCATTGGGAGGATCGGAAGGTCATATTCAGACATCGCCCCTTCTGATATCAACCTTCCTCGTCCTACTCAAGTGTCCCACTCAGCCTCGAGGGGTGGGGGAGGCTGTTCCAACAGTGGCACCCCACATCCTTGTCTGTGAGTCTAATCATCGAGGGGGAATAGGCACTGTCATTGTTTCCATCCTCAGGAGAGATTCATGCAAATTCTGTGAAATTGACTCATTTCCTCTCTCCATTGTTCAGTCTCTGTCCCTCGTTCCGTCTCTTTTATGACCTGTCCAAATTCAGTCTGTCTCTTCTTCTCTGTGTCTCTCCTGTGGATGCTCACAAACTGTGAATGCATGTACACTTGTATAATATTGACCTAGGGTGAGGCTATAGTTTTTCCTTTCGAGTGAGGTAATCATTTGGGATGGAGTTTGTGTGAGGGGAAGGGATTCGTCTGTGGTCAATTCTGGGAGACTTAGTGGTGGGATTTCTCACTCTCTTTTACTAAGGAACCCCTTCGCCGATATTCTGCTTGCAAATATTCTTTTGTGTTCAGTTTGTTACCATTTTGATTTGTGAATGCTTAGCTTTTCTGTTGCATACCTGTTGATATGGATGCAAGCCCATTGGTGTCCTTTGGTTTCCTGTTTCCTTGACTTGAAGACACCCAATTTTGCTTCACCCCCCACACATGTTGAGAAGTCCCTGACATTAAGGAGCCAATGTCCCTTGTTTATTTACAGGACTTTCATCTCTTCAGGTTTGCGTTGATGTGTTTCACTGAATCTGAGGTGTTATGAGACCAAAAGCCAATGTGATTTTTCGGATGGAACCATCTCCAATTCCCATTCTCTTTCTTTGCAGAGGCTCTTGTTCCCATTCGTATTGTGTACCCTCCTTTGGCATCGAGGAATTGACCACAGAAGCTTGGGTTTATTTCTGCACCCTCAATTCCATTCCATGGATCTGGTTCTGCGTGTTTCATTTCTTCCCAGTACCATGCTGTCCTGATGAACCTAGTGTGATAGTCTAACTGGCTATCAGGCAGCCTGTGATGTCCATTTCACGACTTTGCGGCAGATTGCATTGACTCCTTTGACTCCAAATATTTCCATAGATATATTGGAATTCTTTGGTTATATTACCCTGAGAACAGCTGTTGGTATTTTGAGAGGAATAGCGTGGAAACTCTGGATTGCCCCACGGTGGGGGTCGGGGGAGGGGGAACCGACATCATCTTACCAGGAAGAATTCTTTTGATCCGTGAGCACAGCTTATTTTCCATTGGATTGGTGGGCTTCACCTTCTTTCATCCATCTCTTGCAGTTCTCTGAGAACAGGGGCTTCCCTCCCGGGTGAGATGGACTCCTAGCTATTGCCTTTCAGGGAATGTCACCGTCTGTGGGGTTGATATTTGCCTTCTCCTTCTGTTTGCTGTGAGTGATAGAAATGCCAAGGATTTCTCTTCCCCTTCCTCTCTCTGAGCCTCCAGGTAAACAGGCTTAGTCCAGGGTAGCATGCGTCTCGGGAAGTGCAGCTAGATCGTATTTCTCAGGCCCTCAGTGCTGGGCATCATTCAGTGTACTCTCCGCGTCCCTTCCTTCGTCTGGTGTCCCTTCAGACCCCTCCTTCAGGCTCGTTTGTGATCATGTGTTTTGTGTATTAAGAGCCAAATCCTACCTAAATTCTGTGTATGCAAACAGTTGTCTCCCAACGTGGGATGTCTCGTTTGCATTTTTCAGAAAGTCTTTCCCAGAGTCCAAATCTTGGATTTGACAAAGTTCACTGTTCCCTGGTTACTCTTTGTGTAGTGCCATTCTGTATTGTGTGTGAAGACTCAGAGCTCATGTCTAATGTCTGCTCCATTTCCTTCTGGATTTGTGATCCGTTTTGTATGGAGCATATGTCTAGGAATCATTTGTAGTGCATTTGTTGAGAGGTGTCAAGTTTCCATGGACATGCATGTCATCAACTCTGGTTTGCAAACATGTTATTCCTAAACCCATTTGGAGAACTTCTCGGAAAGATGCGGGGTTTTTTTAGCCTGCATTTCCACAGTTGAATGGATGCAGCAGCTCTAGCAGCAGGGATAGTCTAATTGCTTAACATCTTAAGAGAAATCCCAAATTCCCTCCTCAAACTCGAAAGAATACTCAGCACCCTATATGCAACTCAAAGAGTTCCACGAGATACCCGACCAACCTCGAGAGGAGCAGCGAGGTTCCTGCCACAACGCAGGAACAGACGAGTTTTCCACTCGTCATGTCGAGGTGAGGATCGATTCCCCTTCTTTGTCTGGAAATTAATCCCGATGTTCCTGTTGAATGTGAAGAGGAGGCCTATGTCCCCTTGAAACTCGACAGGACCCTGGGGAGTTGTATCGCAATTCAAAAAGACACGGATTATTCCATCCGCTCGAATAAGGACTGATTCCACTGTGCTGATTCAAAGAGAACTCCCGGGATCAAGTAACAGCAATAAGGGAGGCCTGACTTTGCAGGTGCATCATGGAGGAAAAGCCCCAGGACAGAAATTGAACTCAACAGGAGGCCTCCCACCCCTTGGACAACTCGAAAAGATAGCGGAGTTTCAAGCCTCAACAAGAGACGTGGCATGACTCCCCTGTTGAAACTTCATAGGAAGCCTGAGACCCATGTCAGAACTGGAGAGACAGCCTGAGGTTAGCTTCTCAACTCCAGATCAGACCCTATTCCCCTGCACTGATTCGAAAGACATCCCAAAGGCTTCTCACAGCTCGAAAGGATTCCGGACTTCTCAGAGACAACTTGAGATGCTCCGTGAGGCCTCTTTTGCAACTCGAGGGATCCGAAAGTTTCCTGCCCCCAACCTAGAAACACTCTGGCATTACCCCTTTCAATGTGAATTGAAGCCCGATTCCTCTGCATTGACTCGAGAACAACCACGACCTTCCCCTTGCAAATTGACTTCCTTGAGGCAACACGAGTGTTTCCCTGAGTTCCTGGCGTAACTCGAAAGGAAATCCAAACTTCCCTTCGCAACTCGCCAAAAACCACGAGAAGCCCCAGGCAACTTCACATGAGGCCCTTTTTGTCCTGCAGCGCCTGGGGAGCAATCCGAGTTGACTATCAAGATAACATAGGAGGCTTGAATCCCTATTTACAATTCAAATGGCTCACAGAATACCCATCTTCAGTGGAGTGAAACCCTGAGTTTCCATCCACTGTTCAAGAAGAGCTCTGTATTCCCCACCTCCTCACGATATGATCGTTAAAACCCTGTTTCAAATTTAGAGGAATCCTTTCTTCCTCTCCCACCACAAGATAAGGCCTCTGTCTCCTATTGAAACTCGAGGGCACTCCCAAGGGTCCTGATGCAAGGATAAAGGACTCTGTGATCCACCTCCAATCAAAGTAGGTCCTGATAATCTAGCAAAGCTCCAATGGAAAACCGACGATCCCCTCACAATGTGATGGGAATCCTGACACCCATGCTGAGCCTATAAAAAAAAGCCCTAATGAACAGCTTGATCTCGACAAGAGTACTCGTTCCCATTTTTCAACTCGAAAGGAAAGCAGAATTCCATGCCTCAAATCGAGACGAAACCTGACTCCCCAGCAGAACCTTCATAGCAACCCCGAGATCCCTGTCGCCACTGGAGAGGAAAACACAGTTGACCGACTCAAAGCAAGATGGGGCCCTATTGCTCTACTGTGCCTCGAGGGAAATCCCGAGGTTCCTCTTTTAATACAGAGGAATCCTGACTTCCCTGGGGCAACACGAGTGAGTTCATAAGGTCCCCGTCACAATTTGAGAAGAATACCAAGCTTCCCGCCGCAACTCGAGAAAAACAACCTGATTCTCCACGCAATGAGTGATGAGGAACATTTCCACTGCAGAGTCTCAAGAGAAATCCCAAATTCCCGCTTGAAATTTGAATGGGTACTTGACATCCTTTATACAACTCAAAACTTCCCCGACATAGTCGTCCCCACTGAAGAGGAGCACACAGTTTATGTACACAACGCTAGATGCGGCCCTATTCCTCTGTCACACCTCGAGAGAAATCCCGAGGTTCCCCTTCCAACACAAAATGAGACCTGACTTCCCTGGAATGACACGAGCGAGATCCTGAATTCCCCGTCGCAGCTCAAGAGGAACCCAAAGCTTCCCGCCACAACTCGAGAAAAATCACAAGATTCTGCCCTCAAGGCGAGATGTTCAACTTTTCCGTCGCCGACTCTCAGGAGAAATCCCACATTCCCGCTTAAAACTCGACAGGTTACTTAACATCCTTTAGGAGACTCAAAAGTGACACTGACATAACCATTCCAGAAAATTAGAGATATCAAGGGAATATTTCATGCAAAGATGGGCTCGATAAAGGACATAAATGGTATGGACCTAAAAGAAGCAGAAGATATTAAGAAGAGGTGGAAAGAATACACAGAGGAACTGTACAAAAATGATCTTCAGGACAAAGATATTCACGATGGCGTGATCACTCACCTGGAACCAGACATCTTGAAATGTGAAGTCAAGTGGGCCTTAGAGAGCATCACTATGAACAAAGCTAGTGGAGGTGATGGAATTCCAATTAAGCTATTTCAAATCCTAATAGATGATGCTGTGAAAGTGCTTCACTCAATATGCCAGTAAATTTGGAAAACTCAGCAGTGGCCACAGGACTGGAAAAGCTCAGTCTTCATTCCAATCCCAAAGAAAGGCAATGCCAAAGAATGCCCAAACTACCGCACAATCACACTCATCTCACACGCTACTTAAGTCATGCTCAAAATTCTCCAATACAGGCTTCATCAATATGTGAACCGTGAACTTTCAGATGTTCAAGCAGGTTTTAGAAAAGGCAGAGGCACCAGAGATCAAATTGCCAACATCCGCTGGATCATGGAGAAAGCAAGAGTATTCCAGAAAAACATCTATTTCTGCTTCACTGACTATGCCAAAGCCTTTGACTGTGTGGATCACAATAAACTGTGGAACATTCTGAAAGAGATGGGAATACCAGACCACCTGACCTGCCTCTTGAGGAACCTTTATGCAGGTCAGGAAGCAGCAGTTAGAACTGGACATGGAACGACAGACTGGTTCCAAAGAGGAAAAGGAGTATGTCAAGGTTGTATATTGTCACTCTGCTTATTTAATTTATATGCAGAGGACCTCATGAGGAACGCTGGACTGGAAGAAGCACAAGCTGGAATCAAGATTGCTGGGAGAAATATCAATAACCTCAGATATGCAGATGATGCCACCCTTATGGCAGAAAGTAAAGAGGAATTCAAAGGCCTCTTGATGAAAGTGAAAGAAGAGAGTGAAAATTTGGCTTGAAGCTCAACATTCAGAGAATGAATATCATGGCATCTGGTCCCATCACTTCATGGGAAATAGATGAGGAATCCTTGGAAACCGTCAGACTTTCATTTTTGGGGGGCTCCAAAAAAACTGCAGATGCTGATTGCATCCAGGAAATTAAAAGACGCTTACTCCTTGGAAGGAAAATTATAACCAACCTAGATAGCATATCAAAAAGCAGAAACATTACTTTGGCAAACAAGTTCCATCTAGTCAAGTTTATGATTTTTCCCGTGGTCATGTATGGATGTGAGAGTTGGACTGTGAAGAAAGCTGATCGCCGAAGAACTGATGCTTTTGAACTGTGGTGCTGGAGAAGACTCTTGAGAGTCCCTTGGACTGCAGGGAGATCTGTCCAGTCCATTCTAAAGGAAATCAATCCTGGGTGTTCATTGGAAGGACTGATGCTAAAGCCGAAACTCCAATACTTTGACCACCTCATGTGACGAGTTGACTCACTGGAAAAGAGTCTGATGCTGGGAGGGATTGAGGGTGGGAGGAGACGTAGACGACGGAGAATGAGATGGCTGGATGGCATCACCGACTGGATGGACATGAGATTGAATGAACTGTGGGAAAGGGTGATGGACAGAGAGGACTGGCGTGCTGTGAATCATGGGGTCGCAAAGAGTGGGAGAGGACTGAGCGACTGAACTGAACTGAACTGAGAGGAACACCGAATTTCCTGCCACAACTGACAAAGTGTCCCTTTTTCCAGTCCTCTTTTCCAGATGAAGGTCGATTCCCCCGCTTTGTCTGGAATGGAATCCTGACGTTCCCTTCGCACAGTACGAGGAGACCGGTAACACCTTGAAACTCGGGAGAATTCCGGGTTTCAAAACACAATTGGAAAAGGTACCAATGTCCCCACCCACTCGAGATATTGTCTGATTCCACTGCACAGATTCAAATATATCCTTGAATATCAACTCACAAGACGAGTGGAGACCTGTCTCCTGAGTATTTTCAACAAAATCTCCAGGTAAAATTTAACTCAATTGTGGCCTAATACTCCTTTTACAACTCGAGAAGAAAGGAGAGTACCATGTCTGAACACGAGACGAGGCCTGACTCCCCAAGACAATTTTGAGAGCAACCCTTTCGCTACTGGAGAGGAATTCTGAGTTAAACGGACTCAAATCTAGATGCAGACCTACTTCTCTGCAGTGACTCCAAAGGAATCCTGAGGTTCCCCTTGGAAATGGAAAGGCGTTCTGACTTCCCAGAAACAACACAGGAGGCTCCCTGATATATCCATCGTCAGTCGAGAGGATCACCACATTTCCCCCCGCAACTCGAGAATAACCTCAAAATTCCTCTTTCAAAGCAAGATGATGCCGCCTTTTTTTTTTCCTACAGCACGTAGACAAAAGGCCCCAGTTCCTTCTCCAAATTCGATTAGGCTTGAGTTCCCTGATGCCACTTAAGGGTCTCCCAGAGCTACCAGTCCCAATGAGAGAAGAAAACCGATTTCCCCACCACAATTTAAGAAAAGGCCAGTGATCACACCTCAGCTGAAGATAATGAGCGTTCCACGTTCAGCTGAAGAGGAATCCCAATTTCACCTCGTACCACAGGACGAGTCCTGTCACATCTATTTACACTTGAGGGCAACACTGTAGATACTGCAGCATGTTCAAAGGACTCCGAGTTCACACTCAAGTAGAGATGAGTCGTGTTGTGTTTGCAGCAGCTCCAGTGGAACACAGAGTATCAACTCGCAACATGATCGGAGGCGTGAATTCCCTGCTGAGACTCTCGAAAAAGCGCAAATTTCCCGCTAAAACAGAAAGCAGACCTGATAGTCCTTTTACAACTCGGGGGTAAAGTAGAGCTCCCTCCTCAACAAAGACTAGTCTTGATTCCCCAGTGCAACCATCAGAGCAACACCAAGAACCATGTGGTCACTTGAAAGGAATACTGAGTTTACTCACTCAAGTCTAAATGTGGCCCTCATGCCCTGCAGCGACTCCAACGGAATCGCAAAGTTCCACTTTCAACAGGAAAGGAGACCTGACTTCCCTGAGGCAAAACTAGCAAGTCCAAGTGGTTCCCGTCATAATGCGAGAATACCTCCAAGCTTCAAGCCGCAACTCCAGATAAACCATGAAATTCTCCACTCCACACGACAGGACGCCCTTTTTTGCTGCAGCGTCATAAGAGAAGTCCCACATTCCCTCTTCAAACTCGAAAGGATACTCGGCACACTACAGGCAACTGAAGAGTTTCCCCGAGATAACCTGCTAAACGCAAGAGGAGCAGCGAAGTTCCTGCCACAGCTCAAGAAGAGACCCGTTTTCCACTCGCCATCTCAAGGTGAGGATCGATTGCCCTGCTTCGTATGGAAATTAATCCCGATGTTTCTGTCAAATCTGAAGAGGAGGCCTATGTCCTCTTAAAACTCGAGAGGACCCCGGGGAGTCGTGCCACAATTCTAAAAGACACCAATTTAACCATCCGCTCAATATAAGGACTGATTCCACAGTCCCAATTCAAAGGGAACTCCCAGGATCAAGTAACACCACTCAGGGAGGCCTGATTTCCCAGGTGCATCATAGACAAAAAGCCCCAGGACAGAAAATCAACTCAACAGGAGGCCGACCACCTCTTTTACAACTCGAAAAGTTAGTGGAGTTCCATGCCTCAACAAGAGACTTGGCATGGCTCCCCTTTTGAAAATTCGTAGGAACACTGTGATCCATGTAAGAACTGGAGAGGCACACTGAGGTTAGCGCCTCAACTCCAGATGAGACCCTATTCCCCTGCACTGTCTCGAAAGGCATCCCAAAGGCTCTCCACACTACAAAAGGTTTCTGGACTTCCCAGAGACACCTTGAGAGGATCCGTGAGGCCCCTTTTGCAACTCGAGTTATCCGAAAGATTCCTGCCCAAATTCAAGAAACACTTTGGGATTACCCACTTTCAATGTGAATTGAAGCCCGATTCCTCTGCATTGACTCGAGATCAATCACGAACTTCCCCTCACAACTTTTCTTCCCTGAGGCAATATGAGTGTGTCCCTGAGTTCCCTGGCATATCTCGAAATGAAAGCCATACTTCCCTTTGCAATCGCCATATACCACGAGAAGCCCCAGGCAACATCACTTGAGGCCCTTTTTTCCTACAGTGCCTGGAGAGCAATCCCGATTTCTCTCGAGAGAGACCACAGGAGACTTGAATCCCTATTTACAATTGAAGGGGCTCCCAGAATATCCATCTTCAATTGAGAGAAAAGTCCAGTTTCCATGCACAGCTCTAGAAGAGCTCTGTATTCCCCACGTCCTCACGATATGAGCATTCAAACCCTGCTTCAACTCTAGATGTATCCTGACACCCATGCTCAGCAGAGAGAAAAAGCCCTAATGAACTTCCTGATCAAGACACGAAGAATGATTCCCCTTTTACAACTAGAAAGGAAAGCAGAATTCCATGCTTCAAATCGAGATGAAGCCTGACTCCCCAGTAGAACCTTCATAGCAGCCCCGAGATCCCTGTCGCCACTGGAAAAGAATACAGAGTTGACAGACTCAACGCTAGATGCGGCCCTATTCCTCTGCTGCACCTCGAGAGAAATCCCAAGGTTCCCCTTTCAACACGAAAGGAGACCTGACTTCCCTGGGGCAACACGAGCAGTTTCATATGGTCCCCGTCAGAACTGCAGAAGAACCCCAAGCTTACCGCTGCAACTAGAGAAAAACCATCAGATTTTCCCCTCAATGCGAGATGAGAAATTTTTCCGCTGCAGGGTCTCAAGAGAAATCCTACATTCCCGCTTGAAATTCGAACAAGTACTTGACACCCTTTATGCGAATCAAAACTTCCCCGACAGAGCTGTCCCCACTGAAGAGGAGCACACAGTTTAGATACACAACACTAAATGCGGGCTTATTTCTCTGCCGCACCTCGAGGGGAATCCCGAGGTTCCCCTTCAACACGAAAGGAGACCTGACTTCCCTGAAGCAACACCATCGAGTTCCAGAGGTCTCCATCGCAAATCGAGAGGGAGCCCAAGCTTCTTGCCCAAACAAGAGAATAACAATTAAAATATGCCTTAAAAAGAGAGATGAGGAATATTTCCACTGCAGAGTCTCAAGAGAAATCCCACATTCCCGCTTGAAATTCGAACGGGTAGTTGATACCCTTTATGCGACCCAAAAACTTCCCGGACATAGCCGTCCACATTGAACCGGAGCACACAATTTACGTACACAACTATAGATGCGGCCCTTTTCCTCCCACGTGCCTCGAGAGGAATACTGAGGTTCCCCTTCCAACAGCAAATGAGCACTAACTTTCCTGGGACAACGTGAACGAGTTCCTGAGTTCCCCGTCACAACTCGCAGGGAACCCCTAGCTTTCCACCGCAACTCAAGAAAAACGACAACGCTCCCCCATCAATGTGAGATGAGGAAATTTTCTGCTGCAGAATATCAAGAGAAATCCCAAATTCCCGCTTGAAATTCGAAAGGGTACTTGACACAATTTATGGAACTCAAAAAGTTCCCTAACATAGCCGTCCCCACTGGAGAGGAGTCCACAATTAATGGACTCAACACGAGATGAGGGCCTATTCCCATTTAACGGCTCAAGAGTAACCCCGAAATTACCCTTCCACCCCAAAAGGGGACAAGACTTCCCTGAAGCAACACGAGTGAGTTCCTGAGGTCCACGGCGCAACTCGAGAGGGAACCCAAGCTTCCCTCCTCAACTGGAAAAAAACCAAGATTCTGCCCTCAAGGCAAGATGAGGAATATTTCCGTAGCAGATTCACCAGAGAAATCCACATTCCCACTAGTAACTCGACAGGTTACTGAACATCCTTTATGCCACTCAAAAATTAAACCGACATACACAGCCCCAGTCGAGAGGAACACCGAGTTTTGTGCCACATTGACAAATTGTCCCGTTTTCCAGTCATCTTTTCCAGATGAGAGTAGATTCCTCTGCTTTCCCTGGAATGGAATCCGGACCTTCAGGTCGCACTGTACGAGGAGGTGGGTACCGCCTTGAAACTCAGGAGGATCCCCAGGTTTTCAACACACAAATGGAAAAGGTACGGATGTCAAAACCCACTAGAGATATTGTCTGATTCTACTGCATAGATTTAAATGTATCCTCGAGTATCAACTCATAAGACGGGTGGAGACCTGACTCCCCGAGCATACTCGATACAACCTCCAGGTACAAATTCAACTCTAATGTGGCCTAACACCCATTTTACAACTCGAGAAGAAAGTGCAGTTCGATGTCTGAATAATAGACGAGGCCTGATTCCCCAGATGAATTTTGAGAGCAACCTCGAGATACTTGTTGCCACTGGCAAAGAACACACAGTTGAACGAATCAACACTAAATGCCGCCCTATTCCTCTGCTGCGCCTCGAGAGGAATCCGGAGGTTCACCTTCCAACACGATAGGAAACCTGACTTCCCTGGGGCAACATGAGGGATTTCTTGAGGTCCCCGTCACAACTCGAGAAGAACCCAATGCTTCCCTCCGCACTCGTGAAACACCAAAAAATTATGCCCTCAATGCGAGATGAGGAAAATTTCCTCTGCAGAATCTCAAGAAAAATCCCACATTCCCGCTTGAAATTCGAACGGGTACTTGAAACCCTTTATGTGACTCAAAAAATTCCCCAACATAGCCATCCATATTGATGTGGAGCACACAATTTTCCTACACAACACTAGATAACGACCCTATTCTTCTCCCGCGCCTCTAGATGAATCCTGAGGTTCCCCTTCCAAAAGCAAAGAGACCTAACTTCCCTGGGACAACGTGAGTGAGTTCCTGACGTTCCCATAGCAACTCGAGAGGAACCCAAAGCTTTCTGCCTCAACTCGTGAAAAACGACAAAGTTCCTCCATCTATGTGAGATGAGGAAATTTTCTGCTGCAGAATCTCAAGAGAAATTCCACATTTCCAGTTGAAACTCGAAGAGGTATTTGACACCCTTTATGCGACTCAAAAATCTCCCTTACATAGCCGTCCCCACTGGAGAGGAGCACACAATTTAGGGACTCAACTCAAGATGAGGCCTTAAGCCCATTTAACGGCTCGAGAGTAATCCCAAAGTTCCCCTTCCAACACAAAAGGGGACCAGACTTCCCTGAAGAAACACAAGAGAGTTCCTGAGGTCCCCAGGCCAACTCGAGAGGGACCCCAAGCTTCCTGCCACATCTCAAGAAAAACCACAAGATTCTGCCCTCAAGACGAGATGAGGAACATTTCCGTTGCAGCTTCACAAGAGAAATTCCACATTCCCAGTTGAAACTCGACAGGTTACTGAACATCCTTTATGCGACTCAAAAATTAAACCGACATACACAGCCCCAATCCAGCGGAATACCGAGTTTCCTGCCACAGTGACAAATTACCCCGTTTTCCAGTCCTCTTTTCCAGATGAGAGAGTCGATTCCTCTGCTTTCTCTGGAATGGAATCCGGATGTTCTGGTCGCACAGTACGAGGAGGGGGGTACCAATTTGAAACTCGGGAGGATCCCCAGGTTTTCAGCACACAAATGGAAAAGGTACGGATGTCACCACCCACTGGAAATATTGTCTGATTCTACTGCACAGATTCAAATGTAGCCTTGAGTATCAACTCAGAAGATGAGTGGAGACCTGACTCCCTGAGCATACTCGATAGAATCTTCAGTTACTAAATCAATTCTCATGGGGCCTAACACCCGTTTTACAACTAGAGAAGAAAGTGCAGTTCCATGTCTGAACAAGAGACGAGGGATGAATCCCCTGGAAATTTTTGAGAGCAACCGCATTTAGGAGCCCGAGAGTGACCACGAGAGAGAATGGTTAAGGAAGCAGAGATGTGCCTGCAAACAAGACTCTCTGCTTGCCAGAGCATGCTTGCAAACAGGATATTCTTCCAGGAAGCCTGCACACAATATCCAAGGTTAATGTTCCGCTCGCATACGAGGGAACATGCCCTCCTTAAAAAAAAGGAAGAGGCTGGAGTTCTGGGCAGGCTTTGCAGTAAACATGATGTGGTCACTTCCTCCCTTTGTTCCTCCTGTCCTTGAAATGTGCTTAGTTTTTTGTCCTTATTTGGTAGAAGAATGCTTTGCTTAGATTTTGGTATGTGCCCAGCTACCGGGGTATAAAATTAAACCTCAAGGGGGCTTGCACAGAATTTTACCTCTGGCCGGAGTTGTGTCTTTGCCTGTCTTTTGTGTGTCTTGTCTTTGTGTCATTTAGCCCACAACATCTGGCGCCCAACGTGGGGCCCAAGCGAAACCGAAAGGGTGAGTACCCACTCGGGCATTGTAGGTCCAAGGCAGGGGAACTTTCCGGAAAATTATGGGGAATTCCCCATCAGCAAAGGCACAATACATGGAGCTAGTCAAAGGACTTCTCCACTCCATCGGGGTAAAGGCATGTAGTCGTCGTTTATCGGAGTTATTTCCCCTTGTGGAGCAGCATTGTTATTGGTTTAAGTGCCAACCTAAAGTACAATTAAACTTAAAGGAATGGAAATTAATACAGAAAGAATTACGGCAACAGCATCAAAAGGGTAACATAATTCTTTTGAAATTGTGGACTCTATGTAGTGCTATCACTCAAGCACTTGCATTATTTTCCACCGATAGTGAAACTAAATCTACAAAATCTGAGGTAATTTATGAGGAAGTCCTATTGAGAAACAAACAAACAAAAAATCAAATGGTGCCACTTTAAATGACGCTTCCGTGGCCACTGCTTTGCATTCCAGGGATGGGGAATCAGACACCAAATCTGATAGTGCTAGTGATTTCTCCTCGTCGTCCGAAGGGAACTACGATGTTGATAAAGTGACCCGAAATTTTCAACAATGGTGGAAAACACAGAATGAAGGAACAAAGAGGGTTCCTACTCCTACAGCCCCTCCCTACGCTTCTCTTTTTCCGGTATCACATAGTTCTCCAGATGTAGGCCAAGAGGGGCCCTCTTTCTCATTTCCCGAGTCCATGTTTTATGATGATGATATCCCTGTGCCCTCTGGTGGTTTTACAGATCCTCCACAGTTATTTCCAATTCAATGGCAAGCAGCTCCCAACAATATGATTAATGTTCAATATTCGCCTTTTAAATATAAATTTTTCAAGGATCTTAAAGCTGCTGTTGCTCAATATGGTCCCCAATCCCCTTTTGTATTAGCTATGTTAGATTCTGTAGAGAAGACAAATTTGATTTTTCCCTTCGATTTGGAGTCCATGGCCCAGGCTCTGCTTAAAGGAAACCAGTGTTTGCAATTAAAGAGTTGGTGAGAAGAAAAAACCCAAACACAGGCTCAAATTAATGAGGGACAGAACCCTCCTGGTCCTTTAGAAGATAAATTGATGGGAGAACGACAATTTCGAGCCTTAAGAGATCAGGCTCAATATTCTGACCAGGATTTACAACAGGTGCGCCAAGTATTTCTTAGGGCTTGGCGCCATATTTTACCTACTGGCCACGCTCAGCCTTCTTTCACAAAAGCTTTACAAGGACCCAATGAACCTTATACTGATTTTCTTGCTAGATTGTGGGTGGCTGTTGAGGGGCTGTTGGACGTGATGAAATTTCAGAGATACTTTTACAAACACTTGCTTTCGAAAATGCAAACCCGGAATGTAAGCGTGTTTTAGGTCCTTTAAGGGGACAGGGGGCTTCTATAGCTAAATATATTAGAGTTTTTCGGGAGTAGGAGGAACTGAACATAGTGCTACTGTTTTTGCTACTGCCTTGGCTCAAGCTATGAAGCCCTCTAAGGGCAAAAATTGTTACCATTGTGGGAAACCTGGATATATGAAAAAGGATAGCAAAAAAATAAAGGCAAAACAAGGATATACAAAACAAAATAAGCCCCATGGGCTTTGCCGCCAATGTGGTAAAGGGCTTCATTGGACCAATGAATGCCTCTCTAAAACTAATAAATATGGCAATCCTATTGGTAACCCACATTCGGAAACTACTTAGCGTGCCTCAGTCCCTGGGTCCCAGGATCAATGCCGGGGATGCAATTAACCATGCCTCCTGCTCCTCAAGTAACTCCTTTGTTTCCCAACAACCCTTAGAGATGACCACTACAACAGGAAAAACCAAACCTCTAATGGTGTCAGATTTACGCTCTGCAACTTCAAGAATAGCTGCTGCTGATTTGCCTCTCGCTGAAAATATTCTTTTGTCTCCGGGCTGTGGCATTTATAAATTAAGAACAAACGTATTTGGCCCATTGTCTAAAGGCACATTTGGCTTAATATTGGGCCGCAATAATGCCGCTCTAAGAGGCCTAACCATAATTCCTTGAGTAATAGACTCTGATTTTGACCAAAATTTTAATTTTGGTCTCTACATCTGTTACAATTTCACTATTTGCTGGAGAACGTATAGCACAAGTACTTCTTTTATCTTATCTACCATTTTCTGCTCTTCCTTTTGAAAGGTCAGGAGGTTTTAGAAGTACTGGGCAACATATATTTTGGGAGATGCTCATCAAGGATTCTCGTCCTGTCCTTTCCTTGACCATACAAGGAAAGAACTTTGAAGGGCTAATAGACACCGGGGCAGATGTTTCAGTCATATCCTCCCAACAACGGCCCCAAGACTGGAGCAAAGAAAAGAGTCCTCTAATGTTGACCGGAATAGGCTCTATTGCAGATGTTTGAAAAAGTACTCGTCCTTTACAATGCCAGTTCCATAATGGAAAAACAGTTTTTGTCACTTTTTATATTGTTAGTATACCTATTAATATATGGGGAAGAGATATTCTCTCTCCCATGGGAGGCTCTGTAAGCATTCTGTCGGGAAACTAATAGCCACTGCTCAAACTCCTCGAGCACTCTCATTAAAATGGATAATTAATACTCCTAAATGCGTTGAGCAGTGGCCATTACCAAAAATGATGCTCGAGGCCTTAGAGTAATTAATAACAAACAACTTCAACTTGGCCATACAGAGCCTTCTATTTCCCCTTGGAATTCTCCTGTATTTTTTATAAAAAAAGAAATCTGAGAAATGGAAAATGTTGACTGATTAAAGAGAAGTTAATAAATGTATTGAACCCATGGGGGCCTTCCTTCTCCTGCTCTTTTTCCACAAAATTGGTCTTTAATGGTATTAGATCTTAAAGATTGTTTTTTTTTTCTTTTACTATTCCCTTACAATTACAAGATAGAGATAAATTTGCTTTCACGGTTCCTGTTCTTAATCACGCTCAGCCCGTTAAGCACTACCATTGGACAGTCTTGCCACAGGGAATGATATATAGTCCTACCTTATATCAAGAGTTTGTAGCTAGTTCCTTACAATCTATCCCTCAAGAATATCCTAATTATATTCTCTATCATCATATGGATGATCACTTATTGGCAGTTCCCGGTATTGCTGAACGTGATAAATTCTTCTGAAAAGTACAGGAGGCTTTGAAATAAGATAACTTGCTGATAGCGCCAGAGAAAATTCAAAAGGATTTTCCCATTTCTTATTTAAGGACCATATTAGAACAACACCAAATTTGGCCTCAAAATTTGCAAATTAAAAGATACCATTTAAAAACTTTAAATGACTTCCAGAAATTATGAGGAGATAATTGGCTTCACTCGGTACTTGGGATTACTACTTATCAATTACAACACTTATTTTCTACTTTAAAAGGAGACACAGCTTTAGATAGTCCCCGAATCTTAACCCCCTTGGCTTTGCAAGAGCTTCAGTTTGTTGAAAAAAGATTAAATGATGGTTTTTTAACATATATTTATGTGTCTCAACCTATTGCATTCATAATATTTCATACCCCTCATTCTACATCTGGTGCAATTGCTCAAGGAAAAGGATTAATAAAATGGTTTTTTTACCTAATAGTTTCTCTAAAAAATTAACTATATATATATGGATAAATTAGCCTTTCTTATACAAAAGGGTCACAATTGTATTTTACAATTATCAGAAAAAAAAAAAACACACCAAATTTTCATTCAATTAACAAATGCTCAGATATCTTTATGTTTACAATTTAATAAAAATTGGCAAATCTCCCTTGCTTCACTTCCTGGTTCATTTTCGAATCATTATCCGTCATGTAAATTGATTGATTTTCTTCAAGCCAACGCCATGAAATCTCCGATTTCAGATGTTGCAGTTAAAAGAACCACTGTTTTTACTGATGCAAATAAAAACACCGCTGGACATTTTACTTTTGAACGTTCTAAAGTTCTTCCCCATTCATTCTCCTCTGCACAGCCTGCTGAACTGTGGGCTATTTATTTAGTTTTGCAAGATTTTCCTCAACTTCCTGTTAACATTGTTTCAAATTCTAAATATGCTGTTCTCTCTTGTCTTCAACTTCCTCAAGTCTCCCTGCCTATACCTCTTAAGACAGATATTGATAAATTGTTTTATCAGGTGCAGCAATTGCTTCTACAACATTCAAAATCAATTTTCTTTACTCATATCCATGCTCATTCCGCCCTTCCTGGACCCTTGTCCTTCGGAAATGCTGCAATTCATGCATTACTTTATCATATAAAAGTAGCAAAACAAGAGCATCATCTGCCACACACTAACTCTAAAGGATTAAAAATATCTTATGATATTGCTCAAAAACAAGCTGAAAATATTGTTCGCTCATATCCCAAATGTGCGCCTTTTACTTTACCATTTACCCAACCAGGTGTCAACATAAGAAGACTACAAGCAAATCAGATATGGCAAATGGATCTTATTTTTATTTCATCTTTTGGGCAACAAAAATGTGTCCATCATACTGTAGATACATGCACACATTTCCAATGGGCTACTGCATTACATTCTGAAAAAGATGACGCTGCTATTACTCATTTGTTATCTTGTTTTGCAATTATGGGAATACCAATTGAATTAAAAACTGATAATGCACCTGCTTACCAATCGGCTAAATTACCTCACTTTTTATCCCAATATCATATAACTCATACTTTGGACATCTCTTATAATAGTCAAGGACAAGCTACCGTTGAAAGAGGTAATCGTACTTTACGTAAATGTATTGAAAAAATAAAAAAAAGGGGAACAGGAGAGATTTATGAAACCAAAAGATATCTTGAATAAAACCTTACTTACTTTAAATTTTTTGAATATTTGTTGCAAAGAAATTCTATCAGCAGCAGAATTGCATTTTCGAAGAAAAGATGAGGATAAGAAGATCTTGAATATACTCCTTTGGTATAAAGATAAAAAGGTTGGGTTCCAGCATCACTGATATATTTAGGACAAGGTTATGCTTTCATATCTGTTGATAATTTTAGGTTTTGGACACCAACTCGGTTGATCAAGATTCATCACGGATGACCACTTTGTGCGAAAAGTTGAAGAGCTTTCTGCACAGCGGAGCTTTACTTTCCCTACACTATCTGCGTCCCTTCCAACATGGGGGCAACTGAAGAAGCTTACACAGGAGGCTGAAAAAACCCTCGTTAATGCTGGTCCACCTCTCAATCCTACTAATTGGCTGTTGGCTATGATGGCTGTGGTTACCTGTCAGGTAATGTATGAGCAAGCGATAGAATATACTTATTGGGCTTATGTTCCTAATCCTCCTCTTGTGAGAGCTGTCTCTTGGGGTGAACCTGAAGTATAGGTATGCACCAATGAAACTGCATTCTTCCCACCACCCGCGTGTGGAGAAATTGAGCATTTGTATCACCATAATAATCAATATAACATAAATAATGTTACTGTTGCAGTGGAGGGCCTCCCCTTGTGCATTAGAGGACATCCCTTTTGCCTTTCTACAAAAAAGCACAATCATCACTCTTATAATACCTGGGGGGTATAATATAATAATTATCATCCTGCTGTCTTTACTGTGCTTGTTTCCACCAGGGGATTCAAAACCTCTAAGACACCAATGAGTCATCATTCTGATACCTTTATACCATTATGCCCTTCTAAATTTTTTATTTCTTCTCTAGAATCTTTGGAATGGGAAAGTTGCCAAGGTCATTGGCGTTTCAAAGTCATGACCTATTCTGGATTTGTTATTGTAGATAAGATCCCTGATCATAGACAAATTTTGGAAAAATGGTCTAACAAAACTCTCAAATGGAATCGAATTATTGGTACTTTAATGGGTAACGGTAATGAAACCGTAAAATGGCGCCAGTTTGCACTCATTCCCCCTCAGTCGCAATTGTTAGGGTATCCCCACTTCCAAGGGAATATTTGGAAATTGCGGGCAATTTCCAGGAATCTCACTATATGGTCGGAAAACTATACTTTGGATACAAGTGACAGTTCAGGTCCCTTACATGTTAACTTGCATATTAATAAATCTTATTCTGCTACGGCTTGTTTAAAATACACCTTTGCATTGTTGTATGGGAATTGGACTTGAAATGCAGCTGAGGGATCTATATCGTGTAATCATTGTAATTTAACACAATGTGTAAATCAATCATGGTGGAAAAATTTTGACATACAAAATCGCAATTCTAAGTTTTCTATGGTGGTTGTTAAAACTCAAACCGAAGTATGGCTACCTGTAAGTTTGACAAGACCTTGGTCAGACTCTTTTGCTGTATCTCATTTGGTGACTGCTGTACAGACTTTGCTTCATTGATCCCGACGCATGCTTGGAGTAATCATAGCTTCAGTTCTTGCTGTGGCTTCAGTTACTACAACCGCTGCCATGGCTGGACTTGCTTTGCATCAAGGAATCCAAACAGCAGACTTTGTGCGGGAATGGCATAAAGACTCTCATTTATTATGACAACAACAGCGAGATTTGGATACCCAACTTGCAAATTATGTGCACAATCTTCAACATACTGTTTCTTGGCTTGGGGATCAATTAACTGTCTTATCCACAAGAAGTGTGTTGAAATGTGATTGGAACTCCTCTCAATTATGTATAACACCTGTGCCTTTCAACATGAGTGAGGGTTGGGAAAAGGTGAAACGGTCTTTAACAGGGCATCAAAACCTAACCAGGGAAATTATGGAATTAGAGCAACAAATTTTGTATACATTTAGCAAAACGCTACCTGATATTACTGGGTCCAATCTGTTAAAGGATTTGCAGGAAGGGATGAAAAATTTGAATATTTTTGGGCATGTATCTACTCTAATTTGAACTACTTTGGGAATACTTTGTTCATAATACTATTATGCTGTGTTATTATTCTAGTCTTCCGGTGCTGGTGGAGAAGGCAACAACTACAAAAGGACAGAGAATGCATTATTGCCGCCTTACAGCTTGCTACTGCCTCTCAGAAAGAAAGGGGAAATGTAGGAGCCCGACAGGGACCACGAGAAAGAATGGTTAAGGAAGCCTGCAAACAAGACTCTCTGCTTGGGCAGAGCATGCTTGAAACAGGATGTTCTGCCAGGAAGCCTGCACACAGTATCCAAGGTTAATGGTCTGCTTGCATACGAGGGAACATGAGCTCCTTAAAAATAAGGAAGAGGCTGGAGTTCTCAACAGGCTTCGTAATAAACACGATGTTATCACTTCCTCCATTTCTTCCTCCCGTCCTTGAAATGTGCTTGGCTTTTTGTCCTTATTTGGTAGAAAAATGCATTGCTTAGATTTTTGTATGTGTCCAGCTACCGGGGTATAAAAATAAACCGCAAGGGGGCTTGAGCAGAATTTTTCCTCCAGCCAGAGTTGTGTCTTTGTCTGTCTTTTGTGTCTTGTCTTTGTGTCATTTCACCTGCAACAACAGCAAGATCCCTGTCGCAACTGGAGAATAACAAACCGTTGACCTACTCAATGCTAGATGTGGCCCTATTCCTCTGCTGTTCCTTATAGAGGAATCCCGAGGTTCCCCTTCCAACACAATAGGGGACCTGATTTCCCTAGTGCAACACGAGTGAGTTCCTGAGGTCCCCGTCGCAAGTCGATAAGAACCCCAAGATTCCCGCCGCAACTCGAGAAACACCACAAAATTATCCCCTCAATGCGAGATGAGGAATATTTCCGCTACAGAGTCTCAAGAGAAATCCCACATTCCCATTTGAAACTCGAATGGGTACTTGACAGGCATTATGCGACCCATAAACTTCCCCAACATAGCCGTCCACATTGAAGAGGAGAACACAATTTACGTACACAACACTAGATGTGGCCCTATTCCTCTAACGTGACTCGAGAAGAATCCCAATGTTTCCCTTCCAACACGAAAGGAGACCTAACTTCCCTGGCACAACGCAAACGAGTTCCTGAGATCCCCGACGCAACTCGAGAGGAACCCCAAGCTTTCTGCCCCAATTCGAGAAAAATGACAATGTTCCCCCATCAATGAGAGATGAGGAACAATAATGCTGCAGAATCTCAAGAGAAATCCCACATTCCCTCTTGAAACTCGAAAGGGTACTTGACACTCTTTATGCACCTCTAAAAGTTCAATAACATAGCCGTCCACACTGGAGAGGAGCACACAATTTATGGATTCAACTCGAGATGAGGTCCTATTACCATTTAATGGCTCGAGAGAGTAATCCAGAAGTTCTCCTTCCAACACAAAGGGGACCTGACTTCCCTGAAGCAGCACGAGCGAGTTCCTGACGTCCAGGGCTCGACTCGAGAGGGAGCCCAAGCTTCTCGCCGCATCACAAGAAAAACCACAGCATTCTGCCCTCAAGGCGAGATGAGGAACATTTCCTTTGAGATTCGCAAGTGAAATTCCACATTAACTCTTGAATCTCAACAGGTTACTTAACATCCTTTATGCGATTCAAAAATTAAACTGATATACACAGTACCATTTTAGAGGAACCCCGAGTTTCCTGCCACACTGACAAATTACCCCGATTTCCAGTCCTCTTTTCCAGATGAGAGTCGATTCCTCTGCTTTCTGTGGAATGGAATCCGGACGATCCAGTCACAAAGTACGAGGAAGCGTGTTCCACGCTGAAACTCGGGAGGATCCCCAGGTTTTCAAAACACAAATGGAAAAGGTACTGATGTCACCAGCCACTCGAGATATTGTCTGATTCTCCTGAGCAGATTCACATGTGTCCTCGATTATCAACTCACAAGACGAGTGGAGACCTGACACGCTGAGCATACAATTTCCAGGTACACATTCAACTCTAACGTGGCCTAACACCCGTTTTACAACTCGAGAAAAAGCGCAGTCACATGTCTGTAGAAAAGACAAGGCCTGACTCCCCAGGTGAATTTTGAAAGCAACCGCGAGATCCCTGTCACCTCTGTCAAGGAACACACAGTTGTCCGACCTAAAGCTAGATGAGGCCCTATTCCTCTGCTGCGCCTTGAGAGGAATCCCGAGGTTTCCTTTCCAACAGGATAGGAGACCTGACTTCTTTGGGGGAACACGAAAGAGTTCCTGAGGTCGCAACTCGAGAAGAACCCCAAGCTTCCCGCCACAAATCGAGAAACACCACAAAATTTCCCCTCAATGCGACATGAAGATCTTTTCCGCTGCAAAGTCTCAAGAGAAATCCCACATTCCACTTGAAACTCGAACGGGTACTAGACACAGTTTATGCGACCCAGAAACTTCCCCGACATAGCTGTCCACATTGAAGTGGAGCTACATGCCGCCCTATTCCTCTCCGGCGCCTCGTGAGGAATCCTGAGGTTCCCCTTCCAACAGTAAAGGACAGCTAACTTCCCTGGGACAACGCGAGCGAGTTACTAAGGTCCCCGTCGCAACGCAAGAGGAGCCCCAAGCTTTCTGCCGCCACTCGAGGAAAGCGAGAAATACCCCATCAGTTGGAGATTAGGAACATTTCTGCTGCAGAATCTGAAGAGAAATTACACATTCCCGCTTGAAATTAGAACGGGTACTTGACACCCTTTATTTGACTTAAAAAGTTCCCTAACATAGATGTCCCCACTGGAGAGGAGCACACAGTTTATGGATTCAACTCGAGATGAGGTCCTATTCCCATTTAAGGGCCCCAGAGTAATCCTGAAGTTCCCCTTCCAACGCAAAGGAGACCTCTCATCCCTGAAGCAACAGGAGTGAGTTCCAGACGTCCATGGCCCAATGCGAGTTGGAACCCAAGCTTCCCGCGGCAACTCGAGAAAAACCACAAGATTCTGCCCTCAAGGCGAGATGAAGAACATTTCCGTTACAGATTCGCAAGAGAAATTCCGCATTCCCGCTTGAAACTCGACAGGTTACTACTTAACATTCTTTATGCGACTCAAAAATTAAACCGACATGCACAGCTCAATCGAGAGGAACACCGAGTTACCTGCCACACTGAAAACTTCTCCTGTTTTTCAGTCCTCATTTCCAGATGAGAGTCGATTCCTCTACTTTCTCTGGAATGGAATTTAGATGTTCCAGTCACAGAGTACGAGGAGGCGTGTACCACTTTGAAACTCAGGAGGATCCCCAGGTTTTCAAAACAGAAATGGAAAAGTTATGTATGTCAACACCCACTCGAGATATTGTCTGATTCTACTGCACAGATTCAAATGTATCCTTGAGTATCAATTCACAGGATAAGTGGACACCTGACTCGCAGAGCATACACGATAAAATCTCCAGGTAAAAATTCAAATCTAATGTGACCTAACACCCGTTTTACTACTCGAGAAGAAAGCGCAGTTCGATATCTTAACATGAGATGAAGCCTGACCTTCCAGGTGAATTTTGAGACCAACCCCGAGATCCCTGTCGTCACAAAAAAGGAACACACAGTTGACCGACTCAACACTAGATGCGGCCCTATTCCCCTGCTGCGCCTCGAGAGGAATCCCGAGGTTCCCCTTCCAACATGACAGGAGACCTGTCTTACCTGGGGCAACACCAGCGAGTTCCTGAGTTCCCCGTCGCAACTCGAGGGGATCCCCTAACTTTCTGCTGCTACTCGAGAAAAATGAAAATATTCCCCCATCAATACGAGATGAGGAACGTTTCTTCTGTGGAATCTCAAGAGAAATCCCACATTACCGCTTGAAACTTGAACGGGTACATGACACCACTTATGTGACTCAAAAAGTTCCCTAACATAGCCTTCCACACTGGAGAGGAGCACAGAATTTAGGGACTCACCTCGAGATGAGGCCCTATTCCTATTCCATGCCTCGAGAGTAATCCCGTGACCCCTACCAAAACGAAAGGAAACTTGACTTCCCAGGGACTACCCGAGCGAGTTGCTGAAGTCCCTGTCGCAATTCGAGAAGGACCCCAACCATCCCGCCGCAATTCGAGAAAAACCACAAGATTCTGCACTCAAGGTGGGATGACGAATATTTCGCCCACAGAGTCTCAAGAGAAATCCCACATTAACGCTTGAAACTCGAACGCGTACTGAACACCGTTTATGCGACTCAAGACTTTCCCTGACATAGCTCTCCCCACTTGAGAGGAGAACACAATTTATGGACTCAACGTTAGGTGAGGGCCTATTTCCATTCCATGCCTCAAGGGAACTCCCGCTACTCCCCTAACAAAACGAAAGTAATCCTGACTTCCCAGGGACTACACAAGCAAATTCCTGATGTACCTGTCCAACTCGAGAAGGACCCCAAGCTTCCCGCCACAACTCGAGTAAAACCACAAGATTCTGCACTCAAGGTGTGATGACGAATATTTCCCCTGCAGAGTCTCAAGAGAAGTCCCAAATTGACACATGAAACTCGAATGCGTACTGAACACCCTTTATGTGACTCAAGACATTCCCTGACATAGCTCTCCCCACTGGAGAGGAGAAAACACTTTATGGACTCAACTTAAGATGAAACCCTATTCCCATTCCACTCATCGAGAGTAATCCCGATGTTCCTCTAACAAAACGAAAGGAGACGGACTTACCAGGGGCTACACGAGCGAGTTCCTGAGGACTCTATGGCAACTCGAGAAGGACCCCAAGCTTACCGCCACAACTCGTTAAAAACCACAAGATTCTGCACTCGAGGTGAGATGAGGAAAATTTCCCCTGCAGAGACTCAAGAGAATTCCCACATTCACGCTTGAAACTAGAAAGGGTACTTGACAGCCTTTATGCAACTCAAGACATTCCCTGACATACCTGTCCCCACTTCAGTGGAGAACACAATTTATGGACTCAAATTTAGATGAGGTCTATTCCCATTCCACTCCTCGAGAATAATCCTGATGTTCCCATACCAAATCGAAAGGAGACCTAACTAGCCAGGGAATACAGGAGCGATTTCCTGAAATCCCTGACGCAACTCGGGAAGGTCCCCATGCTTCCAGGCGCAACTCGAGAAAAATCACAAGATTCTGCACTCAAAGTGAGATGACGAATATTTCCCCTGCAGAGTCTCAAGAGAAATCCCACATTCCCGCTTGAAACTTGAACGGGTACATCACACCCTTTATGCGACTCAAGACTTTCACTGACATAGCTCTCCCCAATTGAGAGGAGAACACAATTTATGGACTCAACTTTAGATGAGGACCTATTCCCATTCCACACCTCGAGAGTAATCCCGATGTTCCCCTACCAAAACGAAAAGAGACCTGACTTCCCAGGAACTACTTGAGCGAGTTCCTGAGGTGTCTGCAGCAACTTGAGAAGGACCCCAAGCTTCCTGCCAGAACTCCAGGAAAACCACAAGATTCTGCACTCAAGGTGAGATGAGGAAAATTTCCCCTGCAGAGTCTTAAGAGAAATCCCACATTCCAGCTTAAAACTCGAACGGATAATTGACACCTTTTATGCGACTCAAGACATTCCCTGACATAGCTGTCCCCACTTGAGAGGAGAACACACTTTATGGACTTAACTTTAGATGATTCCCTATACCCATTCCACGCCTCAAGAGTAAACCCGATGTTCCCCTACCAAAACGAAAGGTGACCTGACTCCCAAGGGACTACGCGAGCGAGTTCCTGAGGTCCTGTCGCAACTCGAGAAAGACCCCAAGCTTCCCACCGCAACTCGACAAAAACCACAAGAATCGTCACTCAAGGTGAGATGAGGAAAATTTCCGCCGCACAGTCTCAAGAGAAATCCCACATTCCCTCTTGAAACTGGAATGGGTAATTCACACCCTTTGTACGACTCAAGACATTCCCTGATATACCTTTCCTGACAACAGAGGAGAACACAGTTTATGGACTCAACTTTAGATGAGACCCTATTGCCATTCCACTCCTCGACAAAAATCCTGATGTTCCCATACCAAAACGAAAGGTGACCTGACTACCCAGGGAATACAGGAGCGATTTCCTGAGGTCCCTGCCCCAACTCGAGAAGGATCCTAAGCTTCCCGCCGCAACTCTAGAAAAATCACAAAATTGTGCACTTAAGGTGAGATGAGGAAAATTTCCCCTGCTGAGTCTCAAGAGAAATCCCACATTCACCCTTGAAACTCGGACGGGTACTTCACACTCTTTATGCGATTCAAGACATTCCCTGACATAACTCTCCCCACTTGAGAGGAGAACACAATATATGGACTCAAATTTAGATGATACCCTATTCCAATTCCACGCATCGAGAGTAATCCCGATGTGCCCCTACCAAAACGAAAGGAGACCTAACTTCCCAGGGAATACATGAACGAGTTCCCGAGGTCCCTGTCGCAAGTCGAGAAGGACCCCAAGCTTCCCACCGCAACTCTAGAAAAACCACAAGATTCTGCACTCAAAGTGAGATGAGGAAAATTTCCCCTGCCGAGTGTCAAGTGAAATCCCACATTCACCCGTGAAACTCAGACGGGTACTTCACACCCTTTCTGCGATTCCAGACATTCCCTGTCATAGCTATCCCCACTTGAGAGGAGAACATACTTTATGGACTCAACATTCGATGAGGCCCTACTCCCATTCCACGCCTCGAGAGTAATCCCGATGTTCACCTACCAAAACGAAAGGAGACCTGACTTCCCAGGGATTACAAGAGAGAGGTCCTCACGTCCCTGTCACAACTCGAGAAGGACCCCCAACTTCCCGCTGCAACTCGAGAAAAACCAGAAGATTCTGCACTCAAGGTGAAATGAGGAAAATTTCTCCTGCAGAGTCTCAAGAGAAACCCCACATTCCCCCATGAAACGTGAACGGGTACTTGAGACCCTTCATGCTACTCAAGATACAACCTGCCATAGCTGTCCCCATTTGGAGGAGAACACAATATCTGGACTAAACTATAGATGAGGCCCTATTCCCATTCCACGTTTCAAGAGTATTCCCTATGTTCCCCTACCAAAACGACAGGAGATCTGACTTCCCAGGGACTACACGAGCGAGTTCCTGAGGTCCCTGTTGCAACTCGAGAAGGACCCCAAGCTTCCCGCAGCAACACGAGAAAAACCACAAGATTCTTCACTCAAGGTGAGGTGAGGGAACTTAGCCCTGCAGAGTCAAAGAGAAATCTCACATTCCCGCTTGATAGGCGAACGGGTAGTTGACACCCTTTAAGCGACACAGGACGTTCCCTGACATAGCTGTCCCCTCTTGAGAGGAGAACACAATTTATTGAGTCAAATTTAGATGAGACCCTATTCCCATTCCACTCCTTGGGAGTATTCCCGATGTTCCCCTGCCAAAAGGAAAGGAGACCTTAATTCCCAGGCACTACACGAACGAGTTCCTGAGGTCCCTATCGCAACTCGAGAAGGACCCCACGCTTCCCACTGCATCTCGACAAAAACCGCAAGATTCTGCACTCAAGGTGAAATGAGGAAAATTTCCCCTGCAGAGTCTCAAGAGAAATCCCACATTCCCACTTGAAACACGAATGGGTACTTGACATCCTTTATGCAACTCAACACATTCCCTGATATAGCTGTCCACACTTGAGAGGAGAACACAATTTATGGACTCAACTTTAGATGATGCCCTATTCCCACTCATCGCCTCGAGACTAATTCTGAGGTTGCCCGAACAAAACGAAAGGAGACCTGATATCCCTGGGACTACACGCAGGAGTTCCTGATGTCCCTGTCGAAACTCAAGAAGGTCCCCAAGCTTCCGGCTGCAAATCGGAAAAAACCACAAGATTCTGCACTCAAGGTGAGATGAGGAAAATTTCCCCTGAAGAGTCTCAAGAGAAATCCCACATTCCCGCTTGAAACGCGAACGGGTACTCGACATCCTTTATGCAACTCAAGACATTTCCTGATATAGCTGTCCACACTTGAGAGGAGAACACAATTTTTGGACTCAACTTTAGATGATGCCCTATTCCCACTCATCGCCTCGACAGTAATCCCGATGTTGCCAGACCAAAACGAAAGGAGACCTGATATCCCTGGGACTACACGCAGGAGTTCCTGACGTCCCTGTCGAAACTCAAGAAGGAACCCAAGCTTCCTGCCGCAACTCGAGGAAAACCACAAGATTCTGCACTCAAGGTGAAATGAGGAAAATTTCCCCTGCAGAGTCTCAAGAGAAATTCCATATTCCTGCTTGAAACTCGAACGTGTACCTCACACCCTTTATGCGACTCAAAACATTCCCTGAGATAGCTCTGAACACTTGAGAGGAGAACACAATTTATGGACTCAAGTTAAGATGAAGCCCTATTCCCATCCATGCCTCGAGACTAATCCCAATGTTCCCCTACCAAATCTAAAGGAGACCTGACTTCCCAGGGACTACATGAGTGAGTTCCCGAGGTCCCTGTCGCAACTCGCGAAGGACCCCATGCTTCCCGCCGCAACTCTAGAAAAACCACAAGATTCTGCACTCAAGGTGAGATGAGGAAAATTTCCCCTGCCGAGTCTCAAGAGAAATCCCACATTCACCCTTGAAACTCGGATGGGTACATCACACTTTTTATGCGATTCAAGACATTCCCTCACATAGCTCTCCCAACTTGAGAGGAGAACACATTTGATGGACTCAACTTAAGATGAAGGCCTATTCTCATTCCACGCCTTGAGAGTAATCCTGATGTTCCCCTACTAAAACGAAAGGAGACCTCACTTCCAGGGACTAAACAAGGGAGTTCCTGAGGTCCCTGTCGCAACTTGAGAAGGACCCCAAGCTTCCCGCTGCAACTCGAAAAAAAACACAAGATTCTGCACTCAAGGTGAGAACAGGCATATTTCCCCTGCAGTGTATCAAGCGAAATCCCACATTCCCGCTTGAAACTCGAACGGGTACTTGACATCCATTATGCGACTCAAGACATTTCCTGGCACAGCTGTCCCCACTTGAGAGGAGAACAAATTTAATGGACTCAAAATTAGATGAGGCCCAATTCCCATTCCTCGCCTCGAGAGTAATCCTGATGTTCCCCTACCAAAACGAAAGGAGACCTGACTTCCCAGGGACTACACAAGCGAGGTCGTGAGGTCCCGATCACAACTCTAGAAGGACCAGAATCTTCCCGCCGCATCTCGAGAAAAACCACAAGATTCTGCACTCAAGGTAGATGAGGAAAATTTCCCCTGCAGAGTCCCAATAGAAATCTCACATTCCAGCTTTAAACTCAAACGGGTACTTGACACCCTTTATGCTACTGAAGATATTCCCTGAAAATATTGTCCCCACTTCAGAGGAGATCACAGTTTATGGACTCAACATTAGATGAGGCCCTATTCGCATTAAACGCCTCGAGAGTAATCCCGATGTTCCCCTACTAAAACAAAGGAGACCTAAATTCCCACGGACTACATGAGCTAGTATCTGAATTCCATGTTGCAAGTAGAGAAGGACACGAAGCTTCCGGCGGCAACTCGAGAAAAACCACAATTTTCTGCACTCAAGGTGAAATTAGGAAACTTTCCACTGCAGATTCTCAAGAGAAATCACACGTTCCCACTTGAAACTCGAACGGGTACTTCACAACCTTTCTGCAACTCAACATACCCTGACATAGCTGTCCCCACTTGAGAGGAGAACACTATTAATGGAATCAAATTTAGAATAGGCCCTATTCCCATTCCATGCCTCAAGAGTAATCAAGATGTTCCCTTACCAAATCGAAAGGAGACCTGATTCCAGGGACTACAGAGCGAGTTACTGAGGTCCCTGTCACAACTCGAGAAGGACCCAAGCTTCCCGCCTCAACTCGAGAAAAAACACAAGATTCTGCACTCAAGGTGAGTTGAGGAAAATTTCGCCTGCAGAGTCTCAAGAAAATTCCCACATTCCCTCTTGAAACTCGAACGGGTACTTGACACCCTTTGTGTGACTCAAGACATTCCCTGACATTGCTGTCGCCACTTGAGGGGAGAACACAATTTAAGGACTCAGGTTTTGATGAGGCCCTATTCCCATTCCATGCCTCGAGAGTAATCCGATGTTCCCCTACCAAAACGAAAGGAGACCTGAATTCATAGGGATTACACGAGAGAGTCCTGAGGTCCCTGTCGCAACTCAAGAAAGACCCCAAACTTCCCGCCGCAACTCTAGAAAAACCACAAGATTGTGCACTCAAGGTGAGATGAGGAAAATTTCCCCTGCCGAGGCTCAAGAGAAATCCCACATTCACCCTTGAAACTCGGACGGGTACTTCACACTATTTATGCGATTCAAGACATTCCCTGACATAATTCTCCTCACTTGAGAAGAGAACACAATTTATGGACTCAACTTAAGATGAAGCCCTATTCCCATTCCACACCTCTAGAGTAATGCCAATGTACCCTCCCAAAAAGAAAGGAAACGTGACTTCCCAGGGACTACACGAGTGAGTTCCTGAGGTCCCTGTCGCAACTCGAGAAGGAACACAACGTCCCGCCGAAACTCGACAAAAACCCCAGGATTCTTCACTCAAGATGAGATTAGGAATATTTCCCCTGCATAGTCCCAGAAAATTCCACAATCCCGCTTGAAACACGAACGAGAACTTGACACCCATTATGCGACTCAAGACATTCCCTGACATAGCAGTCCCCACTTGAGAGGAGAACACAATTGATGGACTAAACTTAAGATGAGGCCCTATTCGCATTCCACGCCTCGAGAGTAATCTCGATGTTCCCCAATAAAAACAAAAGGAGACCTGAATTCCCAGGGACTACACGAGCGAGTACCTGAAGTCCCTGTTGCCACTTGAGAAGGACCCCAATCTTCCCACCACAACTTGAGGAACACCACAAAAAAATCCACTCAATGTGAGATGAGGAAATTGTGCGCTGCAGAATCTGAAGAGAAATCCCACATTCCCGCATGAAAGGCAAAAGGATACTTGACACCCTTTATGCTACTGAGAAATTTCCCTCACACAGCTGTCCCCATTGGAGAGGAGAACACATGGTACGGACTCAAACCTATAAGAGGTTCAATTCCCACTTACCGGCTCGAGAGTAATCCCGAAGTTTCCCATCCAATACAAAGGGGACATGACCTACCTGAAGCAACACCAGAGAGTTTCTGAGGTCCCAGTTGCAACTCGAGAATTAACCCCAGCTTCCCGCCGCAACTCGAGAAACACCACAAAACTATCCCCTCAATGCGAGATGAGGATATTGTGGGCTGCAGAATCTCAAGAGAAATCCCACATTCCTGCTTGAAAGGCAATATAGTACTTGACACCCTTTACCTGAAAGAGAAAGTCCCCTAACAGCCGTCTCCATTGGAGAGGAGAACACACTTTATGGACTCAGCCCGAGAAGAGGCCCTATTCCCATTTAAACGGCTCGAGAGAAATCCGGAAGTTCCCCTTCCAACAAGAAAGGGGACCTGACTTACCTCTAGAAACCCGAGCGAATGACTGAGGTCCCCGTTGCAACTCTAGAAGTACTCCCAGCTTCCCGCCGCAACTATAGAAACACCAAAAATTATCCCCTCAATGCGAGATGAGGAAAATATGTGCTGCAGAATCTCAAGAGAATTCCAACATTCCTGCATGAAAGGCAAAAGAGTACTTGATACCCTTTATGCGAATCAAAATTTTCCCTCTTAGAGCCGTCCCCATTGAAGAGGAGAACACACTTTATGGACTCTCCTCCATAAGAGGCCCTATTGCCATTTAAGGGCTCGAGAGTAATAGAGAAGTTACCCTTCCAACACAAAAAGGGGACCTGAATTCCCTGAAGCAACCCGAGCATGTTCCTGTAGTCCCCGTTGCAACTCTAGAAGTACCCCCAGCTTCCCGCTGAAACTCGAGAAACACAGCAAAATTTTCCCCTAAATGTGAGATGAGGAAATTTTGCTATCCAGAATCTGAAGAGAAATCCCACATTCCCGCTTGAAAGGCAAAGTGTTCGTGACAGGCTTTATGCGTCTCAGAAACTTCCCTCACACAGCCGTCCCCTTTGGACAGGAGAACACACTTTAAGGACTCAACTCGAGAAGAGGCCCTATTCCCATTTAAAGGATCGAGAGAAATCAGGAAGTTCCCCTCCCAACACAAAAGGGGACCTGACTTCCCTGAAGCAACCCGAGCGAGTTCCTGAGGTTCCCGTCGCAACTCGAGAAGTACCCTCATCTTCCTGCCGCAACTCGAGAAACAGCACAAAATTATCCTCTCAATGCGAGATGAGGAAATTTTGCGCTGCAGAATCTCAACAGAAATCCCACATTCCCGCTTGAAAGGCAAAAGTGTACTCGATACCCTTTAGGCGACTCAGAAAGTTCCCAAAAACAGCCGTCCCCATTGGAGAGGAGAACACACTTTATGGACTCAACTCGAGAAAAGGCCCTGTTTCAATTTAACAGCTCAAGAGAAATCCGGAAGTTCCCCTTCCAAAACAAAAGGGGACCTGACTTCCTTGAAGCAATCCGAGTGAGTTCCTGAAGTCCCCGTTGCAACTCGAGAAGTACCCCCACCTTCCCACCGCAACTCGAGAAACACCACAAAATTATCCCCTCAATGCGAGATGAGGAAATTTTGCATTGCAGAATCTCTAGCGAAATCCCACCACCTGCTTGAAAGGCAAAATGGTACTTGAAACGCTTTATGCGACTCAGAAAGTTCCCTAACATCCAACCCATTGGAGAGAAGAACACACTTTATGGACTCAACTCGAGAAGAGGCCGTATTCCCATTTAACTGCTTGACGTAATCAGGAAGTTCCCCTTCCAACATAAAAGCGGACCTGAATTCCCTGAAGCAACCCGATCGAGTTAATGAGGTCCCTGTCTCAACTCAAGAAATAACCCCAGCTTCCGGCCGCAACTCGAGAAACACCACAAAATTATCCCCTCAGTGCGAGGTGAGGAAATTTTGTGCTGCAGAATCTCAAGAGAAATCCCACATTCCCTGCGAAAGGCAAAAGGGTACTTGACACGCTTCATGCGACTCAGAAAATTCCCTCACACAGCCGTTGCCATTGGAGAGGAGAACACACTTTTTTGAAACAACTGGAGAAGAGGTCCTATTCCCATTTAATGGCTCGAGAGTAATCCGGAAGTTCCCCTTGCAACACAAAAAGAGACCTGACTTCCCTATAGCAATCCGAGTGAGTTCTTGAGTTCCCATTGCAACTCGAAATGTACACCCCAGCTTCCGGCCGCAACTCGAGAAAAACCACAAAATTGTTCCCTCAGTGCGAGATGAGGAAATTCTGCGCTGTAGAATCTCAAGAGAAATCCAACATTCCCCCTTGAAAGGCAAAAGGGTACTTGACACCCTTCATGCAACTCAGAAATTTCCCTCACACAGATGTCCCCATTGGAGAGGAGAACACATTTTATGGATTCAACTCGAGAAGAGGACCTATTCCCATTTAACGGCTTGAGAGTAATCCAGAAGTTCCTCTTCCAACACAAAGGGGACCTGACATCCCTGAAGCAACCGGAGCTAGTTCCTTCACTCCACATTGCAACTCGAGAAGTACCCCCAGCCTCTGGCCCAAACTCGAGAAACACCACAAAATTATCCCCTCAATGCTAGATGAGGAAATTTTGCGCTGCAGAATCTCAAGAGAAATCCCACATTCCCTGTGAAAGGCAAAAAGGGTACTTGACACCCTTCATATGACTCAGAAAATTCCCTCACACAGCCGTCGCCATTGGAGGGGAGAACACACATTTTGGACTGAACTCAAGAAGAGGCCCTATTCCCCTTTAATGGCGCGAGAGTAATCCGGAAGTTCCCCTTCCTTCAAAATAGGGGAACTGACTTCCCTGAAGCAACCAGAGCGAGGTCCTGAGGTCCCAGTCGCAACTGGAGAAGTACCCCCAGCTTTCCGCTGCAACTCAAAGAGCAACACAAAATTATCCCCTCAATGTGAGATGAGGAAATTTTGTGCTGCAGAATGTCAAGAGAAATCCCACATTCCCTCTTGAAACGCAAAAGGGTACTTGACAACCTTTGTGCGACTCAGAAAGTTCCCTCACAGAGCCGTCCCTACTGGAGAGGAAAACACACTTTATGGACTCAACTCGAGAAGAGTCCCTATTCCCATTTAACGGCTTGAGAGTAATCCCGACATTCCCCTTCAAACACAAAAGGGGACCTGACTTCCTTGAAGCAGCCCGAGAGAGTTCCCGAGGACCCCATCGAAACAGTCGTAGTACCACCAGCTTCCCACGAAACTCGAGAAACACCCAAAAATTATCCCCTCACTGCGAGATGAGGAAATTTTCCATTGCAGAATCTCAAGAGAAATCCCACATTCCCACTTGAAAGTCAAAAGGGTACTTGAAACCCTTTATGCGACACAGAAAGTTCCCTAACAGCCATCCTCATTGGATAGGAGAACACACTTTATGGCCTAAATGGAGAGTAGGCTGTATTCCCATTTAAAATCTCAAGAGAAATCTGGAAGTTTCCCTTACAGCACAAAAGGGGACCTGACTTCCCTGAAGCAACACGAGTGAGTTCCTGTGGTGTCCGTCGCAGCTCGAGAAGTACCCCCATCTTCCCGCCGCAACTCGAGAAACACCACAAAATTATCCCCTCAATGCGAGATGAGGAAATTTTGTGCTGCGGAATCTCAAGTGACATCCCACAATCTTGCTTGAAAGGCACAAGGGTATTTGTCACACTTTATGCGACTCAGAAAGTTCCCTCACACAGCAGTCCACATTGGAGAGAAAAACACTTTTTAGACTCAACACGAGAAGAGGCCCTATTCCCATTTACGGGCTCGAGAGTAATCCGGAAGTTCCCCTTCCAACACAATATGGGACTTGACTTCCCTGAAGCAACCCGAGTGATTCCTGAGGTCCCCGTCACAACTCGAGAAGTACCCCCAGGTTCCCGCCAAAACTGGAGAAACAAAGCAAAATTATCCCCTCAATGGGAGATGAGGAAATTTTACGCTGCAGAATCTCAAGAGAAATCCCAAATTCCCGCTTGAAGGCAAAATTGTACTTGACACCCTTTATGCGATTCAGAAAGTTCCCTAACATCCGTCCATATTGGAGAGTAGAACACTTTATGGACTCAACTCGAGAAATGGCCCTATTCTCATTTAACAGGTCAAGAGTAATCCCGATGTTGCCCTTCCAACACAAAAGGGGACCTGATTTCCCTGAAGCAACCCGGGCGAGTTCCTGAGGTCACAGTCGCAACTCGAGTAGTACCCCCAGTTTCCTGCCGCAATTCGAGAAACAAAAAAAAATTATCTCCTAAATGTGAGATAAGGAAATTTTGCGCTGCAGAATCTCAAGACAAATACCACATTCCCTCTCGAAAGCCAAAAGGCTACTTGAAACCCTTTATGTGGCTCAGAAAGTCCCTCAAACAGCCGTGCCCAATGGACAGAAGAACACACTTTATGGACTAAATTCGAGATGAGACCCTATACCCATTTAGGTCTCCAGAGTAAACCGGAAGTTCCCCTTCCAACACCAAAGGGGAGCTGACTTCCCTGAAGCAACCCGAGCGAGTTCCAGAGGTCCCCGTACCAAATCGAGAAGTTCCCCCAACTTCCTGCCGCAACTCGAGAAATAAAAAAAATTATCCCCTCGATGCGAGTTGAGGAAATTTTGCGCTGCAGAATCTCAAGAAACATACTACAATCCCTCTTGATAGGCAAAAGGGTACTTGACACCCTTTATGTGAAAATTTCCTCACACAGCCGTCCCATGGGAGAGGAGAACACATTTTATGGACTCAAATGAAGCTGAGGCCCTATTCCCATTTAACGGCTCAATAATAAACTGGAAGCTCCCCTTCCAACACAAAAGGGGATCTGACTTCCCTGAAGCAACCCGAGCGAGTTCCTGAGGTCCCCGTCGCAACTCGAGAAGTATCCCCAGATTCCCGCAGCAACTCGAGATACACAACAAAATTATCCCCTCGATGCGAGATGAGGAAATTTTGCCTTGCAAAATCTCAACAGAAATACCACATTCCCTCTTGAAAGGCAAAAGAGTACTTGACACCCTTTATGCGATTCAGAAAGTTCACTAACATTAGTCCCCATTGGACAGGAGAACACACTTTATGTACTCAATTCGAGATGAGGCCCAATTCCCATTTAACGGCTCGAGAGTAAACAGAAAGTTCCCCTTCCAACACCAAAGGGGACCTGACTTCCCTGAAGCAACCCGAGCGAGTTCCTGAGGTCCCCGTCGCAACTCGAGAAGTATCCCCATCTTCCCGCCGCAACTCGAGAAACACCACAAAATTATCCCCTCAATGCGAGATGCAATTTGGCGCTGAAGAATCTCAAGAGAAATACCACATTCCCTCTTGAAAGACAAAAGGGTACTTGACACCCTTTATGGGACTCAGATATTTAAATACAGCAGTTCCCATTGGAGAGGAGACCACACTTTATGCACTCAATTCGAGATGAGGCCCTATTAACATTTAACGGGTCCAGAGTAAATCAGAAGTTCCCTTTCCAACAAAAAGATGAAATGACTTCCCTGCAGCAACACAAGCGAGTTCCTGAGGTCACTGTCGCAACTCAAGAAATAACTCCAGCTTCAAACCGCAACTCGAGAAACACTACAAAATTATCCCCTCAATGCAAAATGAGGAAATTTTGCGCTGCAGAATCTCAAGTGAAATACAACATTGCCTCTTGAAAGTCAAAAGGGTACTTGACACGCTTTATGCGACTCAGAAAATTCCTTCGCCCAGCCATCTCCATTGGACAGGAGAATATACTTTATGGAATCAATTGGAAATGAGGCCCTATTCCAATTTAAGGGCTGGAGATTAAACCGGAAGTTCCCCTTCCAACACAAAAGGTGATCTGAAATCCCTGAAGCAACCCGAGTGAGTTCCTTAGCTCCGCGTCGCAACTCGAGAAGTACCCCCACCTTCCCACTGCAACACGAGCAACACCACAAAATTATCCCTTCAATGCCTGATGAGGAAATTTTGCGCTGCAGAATCTCAAGAGAAATACCACATTCCCTCTTGAAAGGCAAAAGGGTACTTGACACCCTTTATGTGACTCAGAATGTTCCCTCACACAGCCGTTCCCATTGGAGAGGAGAACACACTATATGGACTCAATTCGAGATGAGCCCCTATACCCATTTAAAAGCTTAAGAGTAAACCGGAAGTTCCCCTTCCTACAAAAAAGGGGAAGTGACTTCCCTGAAGCAAACCCAGTGAGTTCCTGAGGTCCCCATCGCAACTCGAGAAGTACCCCCAGCTTCCCGCCACAACTTGAAAAACACCAAAAAACTATCCCCTCAGTGCAGGATGAGGAAATTTTGCGCTGCAGAATCTCAAGAGAAATCCCACATTCCCGCTTGAAAGGCAAAAGGGTACTTGACTCCCTTGAGGCAACTCAGAATGGTCCCTAACATCCGTCCTCAGTGGAGAGGAGAACACACCTTATGGATTCAATTCGAAAAGAGGCAATATTCCAATTTAACGGCTCGAGAGGAATCTGGAGGTTCCCTTTCCAACACAAAAGGGGACTTTACTTACCTGAAGCAACCCGAGTGAGTTCCTGAGGTCCCCGGCGCAAGTTTAGAAGTACCCCCTGCTTCCGGCCTCAACTCGAGAAACACCACAAAAGTAAAACCTCAGTGCGAGATGAGGTAATTTTGTGCTGCAGAATGTCAAGAGAAATCCCACATTCCCACCTGAAAGGCAAAAGGGTACTTGACACACTTTATACCACTCAGAAAGTTCCCTAACATCCGTCCGCATTGGAGAGGGGAACACACTTTACGGACTCAACACGAGAAGAGGCCCTATTCCCATTAAAGGTCTCGGGGGTAATCCGGAAATTCCCCTTCCAACACAAAAGGGAACCTTACTTCCCTGAAGTAACTCGAGTGAGTTCCTGAGTTCCCATCACAACTCAAGAAGTACCCCCAGCTTCCGCCGCAATTCGAGAAACACCACAAAATTATCCCCTCAATGGGAGATGACAAAATTTTGCGCTGTAGAATCTCAAGAGAAATCCCACATTCCCATTTGAAAGGCAAAAGGGTACTTGACTCCCTTTAGTCTATTCAGAATGGCCCCTAACATCTGTCATGAATGAAGAGAACACATTTTAAGGACTCCAATCGAGAAGAGGCAATATTCCCATTTAACAGCTCGAGAGTAATCTGGAATTTCCCCTTCCAACAGAAATGGGGACTTGACTTCCCAGAAGCAACCCTAGAGAGTTCCCGAGGTCCCCGTCACAACTCGAAAATTACCCCCTACTTCCCGCGAAACTCGAGAAACACCACAAAATTATCCCCTCAATGCGAGATGAGGAAAGTTTGCACTGCAGAATCTCAAGAGAAATACCACATTCCCTCTTGAAAGGCAAAAGGTTACTTGACACCCTTTATGGGACTCAGAAATTTCACTAACATCAGTCCCCATTGGAGCGGAAAACACCCTTTATGGACTCAATTCGAGATCAGCCCGTATTCCCATTTAAAGTCTCGAGAGTAAACCGGAAGTTCCCCTTCCAAAAACAAAGGGGACCTGACTTCCCTGAACCAACTCAAGTGAGTTCCTGAGGTCCATGTCGCAATTCGAGAAGTACCCACACCTTCCTCCGCAACTCGAGAAACACCACAAAATCATCCCCTCAATGCGAGATGAGGAAATTTTGCGCTTCTGAAACTCAAGACAAATATGACATTCCCTTTTAAAGGCAAAAGGATACTTGACACCCTTTATGAGACTCAGAAAGTTCCCTCACACAGCCGTCCACATTGGACAGGAGAACACCCTGTATGGAATCAATTCCCCTATTCCCATTTAACGGCTGGAGAGGAAACCGGATTTTTCCCTTCCAACAACAAAGGGCGTCTGACTTCCCTTAAGCAACCGGAGCGAGTTCCTGAGGTCCCCTTCGCAACTCGAGAAGTACCCCCAGCTTCCCGCCGCAACTCGAGAAACACCACAAAATGATCCCCTCAGTGCGAGATGAGGAAATTTTCCGCTGCAGAATCTCAAGAGAAATACCACATTCCCTCTTGAAAGGCAAAAAGGTACTTGACCCCAAATATTTGACTCAGAAAGTTCCCTTACACAACAGTCCCCTTTGGACACAAGAACACACTTTATGGACTCAATTCGAGAAGAGCCCCTATTCCCATTTAACGTCTCAAGAGTAAACCGGAAGTTCCTTTTCCAACACAAGAGGGGACCTGACTTCCCTGAAGCAACCCAAGCGAGTTCCTGAGGTCCCCGACTTTACTCGAGAAGTTCCCCCAGCTTCCCTCCGCAACTCGAGAAACACCACAAAATTATCCCATCAATGCGAGATGAGGAAATTTTGCGCTGCAGAATCTCAAGGGAAATATCACATTCAGTCTTGAAAGGCAAAAGGGTACTTGACACCCTTTATGCGACTCAGAAAGTTCCCTCACACAGCCGTCCTCATTGGACAGGAGAACACACCTTACGGACTCAACACGAGAAGAGGCCCTATTCCCATTAAAGGGTGTGAAAGTAATAAGGAAGTTCCCCTTCCAGCACAAAAGGGGACCTAAGTTCCCTGAAGTAACCAGAGCGAGTTCCTGAGGTCCCCGTCGCAACTCGAGAAGTACCCCCAGCTTCCCGCCGCAACTCGAGAAACCAAAAAATTATCACCTCAATGCGAGATGAGGAAGATTTGCGCTGCAGAATCTCAAGTGAAATACCACATTCCCTCTTGAAAGGCAAAAGGATACAGGACACCCTTTGTGTGACTCAGAACTTTCCCTCACACAGCCGTCCCCATTGGAAAGGAGAACACACTTTATGGACTCAATTCGAGATGAGGCCCTATTCCCATTTATCGGCTCTAGAGTAATACGGAAATTCCCCTTCCAGCACAGAAGAGTACCTGACTTCCCTGACATAACTCGAGTGAGTTGCTGAGGTCCCCGTCACAACTAGAGAAATACCCCCAGCTTCCCGCCGCTATTCCAGAAACACCACAAAATTATCCCCTCAATACGAGATGAGGTAATTTTGCACTTTACAAACTCCAGAGAAATCCCACATTCCAGCTTGAAAGGCAAAAAGGAACTTGACTCCCTTTATGTGACTCAGAATATTCCCTCACATCTGTTCTCAGTGGAGAGAATACACTTTATAGACTCATTCGAAAAGAGGCAATATTCCCATTTAATGGTTCTTGAGCAATTCGAAAGTTCCCCTTCCAACAGAAAAGGGGACTTCACTTCCCTGAATCCACCCGAGTGATTTACTGAAGTCCCCATCACAACTCGAGCGTACCCCCTGCTTCCTGCCATAACTCGAGAAACACCACAAAAGTATCCCCTCAATGCGAGATGAGGAAATTTGCGCTGTAGAATCTCAAGAGAAATCCTACATTCCCGCTTGAAAGGCAAAAGGGTGCTTGACACACTTTATGCCACTGAGAAAGTTCCCTAACATCCGTCCCCATTGGAGAGGAAAACCCACTTTATGGACTCAACTCGAGAAGTGGCAATATTCCCATTTAATGGCTTGAGAGTAATCCGGAAGTTCCCCTTCCAACACAAAAGGGAACTTGACTTCCCTGAAGCAACTTGAGAGAGTTCCAAAGGTCCCTGTCGCACCTCAAGCATACACCTTGCTTCCCGCCATAACTCGAGAAACACCACAAAATTATCCCCTTAATGCGAGATGAGGAAATTTTGCACTGCAGAATCTCAAGGGAAATCCTACATTCCCGCTTGAAATGCAAAAGGGCAGTTGACAAACTATATGTCACTGAGAAAGTTACCTAACATATGTCCCCATGGAGAGGAGAACACACTTTATGGAATCAACTCGAGAAGAGGACCTATTCCCATTAAAAGGCTCGAGAGTAATCCGGAAGTTCCCCTTCCAGCACAAAAGGGGACCTGACTTCCCTGAAGTAACTCGAGTGAGTTCCTGAGGTCCCCGTCGCTTCTGGAGATATACCCAAAGCTTCCCGCCACAATTCGAGAAACACCACAAAATTATCCTCTAAATGCGAGATGAGGAAATTTTGTGCGGCAGAATTTCAAGAGAAATCCAAAATTCCCTCTTGAAAGGCAAAAGGGTACTTGACTCCCTTTATGCGACTCAGAATGTTCCCTAACATCCGTCCTCATTGGAGAGGAGAACAGAATTTATCGACTCAACTGGAGAAGAGGCCCTCATCCCATTAAAGAGCTCGAGAGTAATACGGAAGTTCCCCTTCCATCAGAAAAGGGGACCTGACTTCCCTGAAGTAACTCGAGTGAGTTCTTGAGGTCCCTGTCGCAACTCGAGAAGTACCCCCAGATTCCCGCCGCAATTCGAGATAGAAAACAAAATGATCCCCGCAATGCGAGATGAGGTAATTTTGCGCTGCAGAATCCCAAGAGAAATCCCACATTCCCGCTTGAAAGGCAAAAGGGTACTTAAATCCCTTTAGGCGACTCAATGTTCCCCAACATCCGTCCTCAGTGGAGAGGAGAACACAGTTTATGGACACAAATTGAGAAGAGGCAATATTCCCATTTAACGGCTCGAGAGTAATCCGGAAGTTCCCCTTTCAACACAAAAGGGAACTTGACTTCCTGAAGCAACACGAGCGAGTTTCTGAGGTCCCCATCGCAACTCCAGAAGAACCCCTTGCCTTCCGCCGTAACTCGAGAAACACCACAAAATTATCCCCTTAATGCGAAATGAGGTAATCTTGTGCTGCAGAATCTCAAGAGAAATCCCAAATTCTCGCTTGAAAGGCAAAAGCGTACTTCACACACTTTATGCCACTCAGAAAGTTCTCTAACATCCGTCCCCATTGGAGAGAACACACTTTATGGACTCAACTCGAAAAGAGGCCCTATTCCTATTAAAGGGCTTGAGAGTAATTCGGAAGTTTTCCTTACAGCACGAAATGCGACCTGACTTCCCTGAAGTAACACGAGTGAGTTTCTAACATCCCCGTCGCAACTCAAGAAGTACCCCCAGGTTCCCACCGCAATTCGAGAAATACCACAAAATTATCCCCTCAATGCGAAATGAGGAAATTTTGCACGGCAGAATCTCAAGAGAAATCCCACATTCCACTTGATAGGGAAAAGTGTACTTGACTCACTTTATGCGACTCAAAATGTTCCCTATCATTCGTCATCAGTGGAGAGGAGAACACACTTTATGGACTCAAATTGAAAAGAGGCATTTATCACATTTAACTTCTCGAGAGTAATCCAGAAGTTCCCCTTCCAACACAAAAGGGGACTTGACTTTCCTGGAGCAACCCAATCGAGTTGCTTTGGTTCCCGTCTCAACTCGAGAGTACCTAATGCTTTCCGCCATAACTCGAGAAACGGGACAAAATTATCCCCTCAATGCGAGATGAGGTAATTTTGCGCTGCAGAATCTCAAGAGAAACCCCAAATTCCGTTTTGAAAGGCAAAAGGGTACTTGACACACATTATGCCACTCAGAAAATTCCCTAACATCCGTCCCCATTGGAGAGGAGAACACACTTTATGGACTCAACACGAGAAGAGGCCCTATTCCCATTAAAGGGCTCGAGAGTAATCAGGAAGTTCCCCTTCCAGCACAAAAGGGCACCTGACTTCCCTGAAGTAACTCGAGTGAGTTCCTGAGGTCACCATCGCAACTCGAAAAGCACCCAAAGCTTCACGCAGCAATTCGAAAAACACCACAAAATTATCCCCTTAATGCGAGATGAGGAAATTTTGCGCTGCAGAATCTCAAGAGAAATACAACATTCGCTCTTGAAAGGCAAAAGGACACTTGACACCCTTTATGCGACTCAGAAATTTCACTTACATCAGTCCCCATTGGAGCGGAAAACACCCTTTATGGACTCAATTCGAGATCAGCCCCTATTCCCATTTAACGGCTCGAGAGGAAACCGGAAGTTCCCCTTCCAAAAACAAAGGGGACCTGACTTCCCTGCACCAACTTGAGTGAGTTCCTGAGGTCCACGTCGCAATTCGTGAAGTACTCACAGCTTCCCTCTGCAACTCGAGAAACACCACAAAATTATCCCCTCAATGCGAGATGAGGAAATTTTGCGCTTCTGAAACTCAAGAGAAATACCACATTCCCTTTTAAAGGCAAAAGTATACTTGACAACCTTTGTGCGACTCAGAAATTTCCCTCGCACATCCGTCCACATTGGACAGGAGAGCACACTTTATGGAATCGATTCAAAATAAGCCCCTATTCCAATTTAACGGCTCGAGAGGAAACCGGATGTTTCCCTTCCAACCACAAAGGGGACCTGACTCTCCTTAAGCAACTGGAGCGATTTCCTGCGGTCCACATCGCAACTCGAGAAGTACCCCCAGCTTCCCGCCGCAACTCGAGAAACACCACAAAATTATCCCCTCAATGCGAGATGAGGAAATTTTGCGCTGCAGAATCTCAAGAGAAATACCACATTCCCTCTTGAAAGGCAAAGGGTACTTGACACCCTTTATGCGATTCATAAAGTTCCCTCACACAGCTGTCCACTTTGGACAGGAGAACACACTTTATGGACTCAATTTGAGATGAGCCCCTATTCCCATTTAATGGCTGGAGAGTAAACCGGAAGTTCCCTTTCCAACACAAAATGGGACCTGACTTCCCTGAAGCAACCCAAGCGAGTTCCTGAGGTCCCCAACTTTACTCGAGATGTTCCCCCAGCTTCCCGCTGCAAGTCCAGAAACACCACAAAATTATCCACTCAATGCGAGATGAGGAAATTTTGCGCTGCAGAATCTCAAGAGAAATACCACATTCACTCTTAAAAGGCAAAAGTGTACTTGACACCCTTTATGCGATTCAGAAAGTTCCCTCAACAGCCGTCCCATTGGACAGGATAACAAACTTTATGGACTCAATTCGTGATGAGCCCTTCTTCCCATTTAACGGCTCGAGAGTAAACCGGAAGTTCCCCTTTCAACACAAAAGGAGACCTTACTTCCCTGAAGCAACGCGAGTGAGTTCCTGAGGTCCCTGTCGCACCTCGAGAAGTACCCCAAGCTTTCTGCCGCAACTTGAGAAACACCACAAAATTACCCCCTCAATGTGAGATGAGGACATTTTGAGCTGCAGAATCTCAAGACAAATCCCACATTCCCGCTTGAAAGGCAAAATGGTACTTGACTCCCTTTATGCGACTCAGAATGTTCCCTAACATCCATCGTCAGTGGAGAGGAGATCACACTTTATGGACTCAAATCGAGAAGAGGCAATATTCCATTTAACGACTCGAGAGTATTCCGGAATTTCCCCTTCCAACACAAAGGGGGACTTGACTTCCCTGAAGTAATCCCAGCGAGTTCCAGGGTCCCTGTTGCAACTCGAGAAGTACCCCCTGCTTCCCGCTGCAACTGGTGAAACACCACCAAATTATCCCGTCAATGAGAAATGAGGTGTTTTGTGCTGCAGAATCTCAAGAGAAATCACTCATTCCCACTTGAAAGTCAAAAGGGTACTTGAAACACTTTATGCGACTCAGAACGTTCCCTATCATCCGTCCCCATTGGAGAGGTGAGCACACTTTATGGACTCAACTCCAAAAGAGACCCTATTCCTGTTAAAGGGCTCAAGAGTAATCCGGAAGTTCCTCTTCCACCACAAAAGGGACCTGAATGCCCTGAAGTACCTCGAGTGAGTTCCTGAGGTCCCCGTCGCAACTCGAGGAGTACCCCGAGCTTCCCGAAGTAATTCGAGAAACACCACAAAATTATCCCCTCAATGCGAGATGAGGAAATTTTGCGCTGCAGAATCTCAAGAGAAAACCCACATTCCCGCTTGAATGACAAAAGGGTACTTGACTCCCTTGAGGCGACTCAGAATGGTCCCTATCATCCATGCATGGTGGAGAGGAGAACAAACGTTATGGAAAAAAATCGAGAAGAGGAAATGTTCCCATTTATTCGGCTCGAGAGTATTCCGGAAGTTGCCCTTTCAACCCAAAAAGGGATTTGACTTCGCTGAAGCAACCCATGCGAGTTCCTGAGCTCCCCGTCGCAACTATAGAAGTACACCTTGCTTCCCGCCGCAACTTAGAGAAACACGACAAAATTATCCCCTCACTGCGAGATGAGGTACTTTTGCGCTGCAGAATCACAACAGAAATCCCAAATTCCCGCTTGAAAGGCAAAATGTTACTTGACTCCATTTAGGCGATTCAGAAAGTTCCCTAAACTCAGTCCCCATTGGAGAGGAGAATACACTTTACGGACTGAAATCGAAAAGAGGCCCAATTCACATTAAAGTGCTCAAGAGTATTCCGGAAGTTCCCCTTCCAGCATAAAAGGGGACCTGACTTCCCTGAAGTAACTCCAGTGAGTTCCTGAGGTCCCCGGCGCAACTCGAGAAGTACCCCCAGCTTCAAAGGCGCAATTCGAGAAACACAACAAAATTATCCCCTTAATGCGAGATGAGGAAATTTTGCACTGCAGACTCTCAAGAGAAATCCCGCACTCCCGCATGAAAAGCAAAAGGGTACTTGATTCCCTTTAGGCGACTCAGATTGGTCATTAATATCCGTCCTCAGTGGAGAGGAGAACACACTTTATGGACTCAAATCGAGAAGAGGCAATATTCCCATTAAACGGCTCGAGAATAATCCGGCAGTTCCCATTCCAACACAAAGGCGGACCTGACTTCCCTGAAGTAACTGGAGTGAGTTCCTGAGGTCCCCATCGCAACTCGAGAAACACCACAAAATTATCCCCTCAATGGGAAATAAGGAAATTTTGCGCTGCAGAATCTCAAGAGAAATCCCACATTCCCACTTGAAAGGAAAAAGCGTACTTGACTCCATTTAGGCGACTCAGAATGGTCCCTATCATCTGTCCAGAGTGGAGAGGAAAACACACTTTATGGACTCAAATAGATAGGAGGCAATATTCCCATTTAACGGCTTGAGAATAATCCGGAGGTTTCCCTTCCAACACAAAAGGGACTTGACTTCGCTGAAGCAACCGCAGCAATTTCCTGAGGTCCCCGTCGCAACTCGGGAAGTACCCCTGATTCCCGCCGCAATACGAGAAACACCACCAAATTATCCCCTCATTGGGAGTTGAGGTAATTTTTCACTGCAGAATCTCAAGAGAAATCCCACATTCCCACTTGAAAGGCAAAAGTGTACTTGACTCCCTTTAGGAGACTCAGAATGGTCCCTACATCCATCCAGAGTGGAGAGGAGAACACACTTTGTTGACTCAAATAGAGAAGAGGCAATATTCCCATTAAAGGGCTCGAGAGTAATCCGGAAGTTCCCCTTCCAGCACAAAAGCGAACCTGACTTCCCTGAAGTAACTCGAGTGAGTACCTCAGGTCCCCATTGCAACTCGAGAAGAACTCCCAGCTTCCCGCCACAATTCGCGAAACACCACAAAATTATTCCCTCAATGCAAGATGAGGAAAATTTGCTCTGCAGAATCTCAAGAGAAATCCCACTATCCTCTTGAAAGGCTAAAGGGTACTTGACACACTTTTTTCAGTTCGGTTCAGTTCAGTCGCTCAGTCGTGTCCGACTCTCCGCGACCCCATGAATCACTCTTCGCCAGGCCTCCCTGTCCATCACCAACTTACGGAGTTCACTGAAACTCATGTCCACAGAGTCGGTGATTCTATCCAGCCATCTCATTCTCTGTCGTCCCCGTCTCCTCCCGCCCTCAAACTTTCATAGCATCAGAATCTTTTCCAGGGAGTCAACTCGTCACCTGAGGTTGCCAAAGTATTTTAGTTTCAGCTTTAGCCTCAGTCCTTCCAATGAACACCCAGGAACACCCAGGATTGATCTCCCTTAGAATGGACTGGTTGGATCTTCTTGCGGTACAAGGGACTCTCATGAGTTCTCCAACACCACAGTTCAAAAAGCATCAATTCTTCAGCGGTCAGCTTTCTTCACAGTCCGACTCTGGCATCCAGACATAGCTTTGACTAGATGGACCTTTGTTGGCAAAGTAATGTCTCTGCTTTTTAATATACTATCAAGGTTGGTCATAACTTTCCTTCCTAGGAGTAAGCGCCTTTTAATTTCATGGCTGCAATCAGCATCCTCAGTGATTTTGGAGCCCAAAAAAATAAAGTCTGACACTGTTTCCACTGTTTTTCCATCTATTTCCAGTGAAGTGATGGGACCAGATTCCATGATCCTTGTTTTCTGAATGTTGAGCTTCAAGCCAACCTTTTCACTCTCCTCTTTCACTTTCATCAAGAGGCTTTTGAGTTCCTCTTCCCTTTCTGCCTAAGGGTGGTGTCATCTGCATATCTGAGGTTATTGATATTTCTCCCAGCAATCTTGATTCCAGCGTGTTCTTCTTCCAGCCCAGCGTTTCTAAAGATGTACTGTGCATATAAGTTAAATAAGCAAGGTGACAATATACAGCCTTGACGTAATCCTTTTCGTATTTGGAACCAGTCTGTTGTTCCATGTACAGTTCTGAGTGTTGCTTCCTGACCTGCATACAGGTTTCTCAAGAGGCAGCTCAGGTGGTCTGGGATTCCCATCTTTTTCAGAATGTTCCACAGTTTCTTGTGATCCACACAGTCAAAGGCTTTGGCATAGTCAATGAAGCAGAAATAGATGTATTTCTGGAACTCTCTTGCTTTCTCCATGATCCAGCGGATGTTGGCAATTTGATCTCTGGTGCCTCTGCCTTTTCTAAAACCTGCTTGAACATCTGGGAGCTCACGGAGCACATATTGCAGAAGCCTGGCTTGGAGAATTTTGAGCATGACTTTACTAGCGTGTAAGATGATTGCAATTGTGCGGTAGTTTGAGCATTCTTTGGCATTGCCTTTCTTTGGGATTAGAATGAAGACTGACCTTTTCCAGCCCTGTGGCCACTGCTGAGTTTTCCAAATTTGTTGGCATAATGAGTGCAGCACTTTCACAGCATCATCTTTCAAGATTTGAAAGAGCTCAACTGGAATTCCATCACTTCCACTAGCTTTGTTCGTAGTGATGCTTTCTAAGGCCCACTAGACTTCACATTCCAAGATGTCTGGCTCTGGGTCAGTGATCACATTTTCGTGACTATCCTGTTCGTGAAGATCTCTTGTTTACAGTTCTTCTGTGTATTCTTGCCACCTCTTCTTAATATCTTCTGCTTCTGTTAGGTCCATACCATTTCTGTCCTTTATCGAGCCCATTGAATGAAATGTTCCCCTGGAATCTCTAATGTTCTTGAAGAGATCTCTTGTTTTTCCTATTCTGTTGTTTTCCTCTATTTCTTTGCATAGATCACTGAGGCAGGCTTTCTTATCTCTCCTTGCTATTCTTTGGAACTCTACATTCAGATGCTTATATCTTTCCCTTTCTCCTTTGCTTTTCACTTCTCTTCCTTTCACAGCTATTTGTAAGGCCACCTCAGACAGCCATTTTGCTTTTTTTTGCATTTCTTTTCCATGGGGATGCTCTTGGTCCCTGTCTCCTGTACAATGTCACGAACCTCCGTCCAGAGTTCATCAGGCACTCTATCAATCAGATCTAGTCCCTTAAATCTATTCCTCACTTCCACTGTATAATCATAAGGGATTTGATTTAGGTCATATCTGAATGGTCTACGGGTTTTCCCTACTTTCTTCAATTTAAGTCTGAATTTGTCAATAAGGAGTTCATGATCTGAGCCACAGTCAGCTCCTGGTCTTGTTTTGCTAACTGTATATAGCTTCTCTGTCTTTTGCTGCAAAGAATACAATCAATCTGATTTTGGTGTGGACCATCTGGTGATGTCCACGTGTAGAGTCTTCTCTTGTGTTGTTGGAAGAGGGAGTTTGCTATGACCAGTGCATTCTCTTGACAAAACTCTATTAGCCTTGACCCTGTTTCATTCCGTGCTCCAAGGCCAAATTTGCCTGTTACTCCAGATGTTTCTTGACTTCCTACTTTTGCATTCCAGTCCCCTATAATGAAAAGGACATCTTTTTTGGGTGTTACTTCTAATAGGTCTTGCAGGTCTTCATAGAATCGTTCAACTTCGCATTCTTCAGCGTCACTGGTTGGGGCATAGGCCTGGATTACTGTAATGTTGAATGGTTTGCCTTGGAAACGAACAGAAATCATTCTGTCATTTTTAAGATTGCATCCAAGTACTGCATTTCGGACTCTTTTGTTGACCATGATGGTTACTCCATTTCTTCTAAGGGATTCCTGACCACAATAGTAGATATAGTGGTCATCTGAGTTAAATTCACCCATTCCAGTCCATTTTAATTCACTGATTCCTAGAATGTCTATGTTCACTCTTGCCATCTCCTGTTTGACCACTTCCAATTTGCCTTGATTCATGGACCTAACATTCCTGGTTCCTATGCAATATTGCTCTTTACAGCACCGGACCTTGCTTCTATCACCGGTCACATCCACAACTGGGTACTGGTTTTGCTTTTCTCCATCCCTTCATTCCTTCTAGATTTATTTCTCCACTGATCTCCAGTAGCATACTTGGCACCTACCGACCGGGGGAATTCCTCATTCAGTATCCTGTCATTTTGCCCTTTGATACTGTTCATGGGGTTCTCAAGGCAAGTATACTGAAGTGGTTTGCCATTCCCTTCTCCAGTGGACAACATTCGACTGTGGTCCATGTGTTCAGATCGACTAGATTCCTGTGATTATGATTTCAGTGTGTCTTCCCTCTGATGGCCCCTGGCAATACCTACCATCTCATTTGAGTCCTCTTACCTTCGGTGTGAGATATCACTTCACAGCTGCTCCAAGAAAGTGCAGCTGCTGCACCTTACCTTGGATGAGGGGTATGTCCTCAAGGCTGCCCCTCCTGACCTTGAACGTGAGTAGCTCCTCTCGACCCTCTCCCACACAGCCACCGTCTATTGGACTTGGGGTACCTTCTCTTGGCAGCGTGCCCTGACCTCAGGCATGGCGAAACTCCTCATGGCCACGCATCTTTGCATGGTCGGTTGCGCCAGGGCCAGCGTCTCTCCTGTCTGCGCAGGCGGGGCCGTCGTCTCTCACGACTGCGCGGGCAGGGCCGGAGATTCTCACGTCTGCGCTGGCAGGGCCAGCGACTTGGAGTCTGCGCAGGAGGAGCTGGGGTCTCTCGCGTATGTCAGGCAAGGAAGGCTTCTCTTGTGTCTGCGCGGGAGGGCACGGCATCTCTTGTGTCTGCACTGCCAGGTGAGACTCAGAAAATTCCCTCACACAGTCGTCCCCATTGAAGAGGAGAACACATTTTATGGACTTAACTCGAGAAGAGGCCCTATACCCATTTAACGACTCGAGAGTAATCCCAAAATTCCCCTTCCAACACAAAAAGGGACCTGAATTCCCTGAAGCAACCAGAGTGAATTCCTGAGTTCCTCTTCGCTACTCGAGAAATTCCCCGAGCTTCCCGCCGCAACACGAGAAACACAACGAAATTCTCCTGTCAATGCAAGATCAGGAAATTTTGCTCTGCACAATTCAAGAGAAATCCCACGTTCCGGCTGGAAAGGCAAAACTGTACTTGACACCCTTTATGCGATTCAGAAAGTTCCATAACACAGGTGTCCACACTGGAGAGGAGAACACAATTTATGGACTCAACTGGGGAAGAGGCACTATTCCCATTAAACGGCTCGAGAGTAATCCCAAAATTACCCGTCCAGAACTAAAGGGTACCTAACTTCCCTGAAGCAACCCAAGCGAGTTCCTGAGGTCCGCGTCGCAACTCGAAAAGTACCCCCAGCTTCCCCCCGCAACTCGAGAAACAACACAAAATTATCCCCTCAATGCGAGATGAGGAAAGTTTGTGCTGCAGAATCTCAAGAGAAATACCACATTCCCTCTTGAAAGGCAAAGGGTACCTGACACCCTTTATGCGACTCAAAAATTTCACTAACCTCAGTCCCAATTGGAGAGGAGAAGACACTTTATGGACTCAACTCGAGATGAGCCCCTATTCCCATTTAACGGCTCAAGAGTAAACCGGAAGTTCACCTTCCAACACAAAAGGGGACCTGACTTCCCTGAAGCAACCCGAGCGAGTTCCTGAGGTCCCCGTCACAACTCGAGGAGTACACCAAGCTTCCCACCGCAACTCGAGAAACACCACAAAATTATCCCCTCAATGCGAGATAAGGAAATTTTGAGCTGCAGAATCTCAAGAGAAATCCCTCATTCCCACTTGAAAGGCAAAAGGATACTTGACACCCTTTATACGACTCAGAAAGTTCCCTCACACAGCCGCCCAATTGGAGAGGAAATCACATTTTTTGGACTCCAAACTAGATGAGGTCCTGTTCCCATTTAAGGGCTTGAGAATTAACCGGAATTTCCCTTCCATCACAAAAGGGGACCTGATTTACATGAAGCAACCCGAGCGAGTAATTGAAGTTCCAGTTGCAACTCGAGAAGTACCACCAGCTACCCGCCGCAACACGAGAAACACCACAAAATTATCTCCTCAGTGCGAGATGAGGAAATTTTGCGCAGCAGAATCTCAAGGAAATCCCATATTCCCGCTTGAAAGGCAAAAGGTTGTTGACACCCTTTATGCCACTCAGAAAGTTCCCTCACACAGCTGTCCCCAATGGATAGGAGAATACACTTTATGGACTCAATTCGAGATGAGGCCCTAAGCCCATTTAACGGCTCGAGAATAAACCGGAAGTTGCCCTTCCAACACATAAGGGGAACTGACTTTCCTGAAGCAACCCCAGCAAGTTCCTGAGGTCCCTGTCGCAACTCGAGAAGTACCCCCAGCTTCCCGACGCAACTCGAGAAACACTACAAAATTATCCCCTCAATGCGAGATGAGGAATTTTTCGCTGCATAATCTCAAGAGTAATCCCACATTCCCTCTTGAAAGGCAAAAGGGAACTTGACACCCTTTATGCGACTCAGAAAGTTCCCTCACACAGCTGTCCCCATTGGAGAGGAGAACACATTTTATGGACTCAATTAGAGATGAGGCCCTATTCCCTTTTCATGGATCAAGAGTAAATCGGAAGTTCCCCTTCCAACACAAAAGGGAACCTGACTTCACTGATTCAACCAGAGTGAGTTCCTGAGATTTCAGTAGCAACTCGAGATGTACCCCGAGCTTCCTGCCATTAATCGAGAAACACTACAAAATTATCCCCTCAATGGGAGATGAGGATATTTTGCCCTGAAGAAACTCAAGAGAATTAGCACATTTCTTCTTGAAAGGCAAAAGGCTACTTGACACCCTTTATGGGACTCAGAAACTTCCCTCACACAGCCATCAGCATTGGAGAGGAGAACTCAGTTTATGGACTCAATTCGAGATGATGCCCTATTCCCATTTAACGGCTCGAGAGTAAACCAAAAGTTCCCCTGCTAACACAAATCGGACCTGACTTCCCTGAAGCAACCCGAGCGAGTTCCTGAGGTCCCCATTGTACTCAAGAAGTGCCCCCAGCTTCCGGCCGCAAATAGAGAAACACCACAAAATTATCCCCTCAATGGGAGATGAGGAAATATTGCGCTGAAGAACCTCAAGAGAAATACCACATTCGCTTTTGAAAGGCAGAATGGTACTTGACACCATTTATGCAGCTCAGAAATTTTATTAGAAACAGTCACAATCGGAGACGAGAACACACTTTATGGACTCAGTTCGAGATGAGGCCATATTCCCATTTAATGGCTCGATAGTAAACCGGAAATTTCCCTTCCAACAGAAAAGGGGACCTGACTTCCCTGAAGGAAGCCGAGCGTGTTCCTGACCTCCCTGTCACAAAACGAGAAGTACCCCCAACTTCCCGCCGCAACTCATGAAACACCACAAAATTATCCCCTCAATTCGAGATGAGGAAATTTTGCGCTGCAGAATCTCAAGTGAAATACCACATTCCCTCTTGAAAGGCAAAAGGGTACTTGACACCCTTTATGCGACTCAGAAAGTTCCTTCACACAGCTGTCCCCACTGGAGAGGTGAACACACTTTATGGACTCTATTCGAGATGAGGCCATATTCCCATTTAACGGTTCGAGAGTCAACCGGAAGTTCCCCTTCCAACACAAAAGGGGACCTGACTTCCCTGAAGCAACACTAGCGAGTTCCTGAGGTCCTTGTCGCAACTCAAGAAGTACCCCCAACTTCCTGGCGCAACTCGAGAAACACCACAGAATTATCCTCTCAATGCGAGATGAGGAAATTTTATGCCGCAGAATCTCAAGAGAAATACCACATTTCCTCTTGAAAGGCAAAAGAGTACTTGACATCATTTATGCGACTCAGAAAGTTCCATCACAGAGCCGTCCTCATTGGCCAGGAGAACACACTTTATGTTCTCAATTCAAGTTGAGGACCTATTCCCATTTAATGGCTAGAGAGTAAACCGGAAGTTCCCCTTCCAAAACAAAAGGGGACCTGACTTCCCTGAAGGAACCCGAGCGAGTACCTGAGGTCTCCGTCGCAACTCCCAAAGTATCACAATTGTCCCGCAGCAACTCGAGAAACATCACAAAATTATCCCCTCAATGCGAGATGAGGAAATTTTGCGCTGAAGAATCTCAAGAGAAATGCCACATTCCCTCTTGATGGGCAAAAGGGTATTTGACACCCTTTAGCTGATCGCCGAAGAATCAATGCTTTTGAACTGTGGTGTTGGAGAAGACTCTTGAGAGTCCCTTATACTGCAAGGAGATCCAACCAGTCCATTCTAAAGGAGATCAATCCTGGGTGTTCATTGGAGGGACTGATGCTAAAGCTGAAACTACAATACTTTGGCCACCTCATGTGACGAGTTGACTCACTGGAAAAGACTCTGATCCTGGGAAAGTTTGGGGGCTGGAGGAGAAGGGGACGACAGAGAATGAGATGGCTGAATGGCATCAATGACTCTGTGGACATGAGTTTGAGTGAACTCCGGTAGTTGGGGATGGACAGGGTGGCCTAGCGTGCTGTGATTCATGGGGTCACGGAGAGTCCAACACAAATGAGCGACTGAACTGAACTGAACTGAACTGATGCGACTCAGAAATTTTATTAAAAACAGTCACAATTGGAGAGGAGAACACACTTTATGGACTCAGTTCGAGATGAGGCAATATTCCCATTTAACGGATCGAGAGTAAACCGGAAGTTTCCCTTCCAACAAAAAAGAGGACCTGACTTCCCTGAAGAAACCCGAGCGTTCCTGAGGTCCACGTCGTAACTCGAGAAGTACCCCCAGCTTCCCGCCGCAACTCGAGAAACACCACAAAATAATCCCCTCAATTCCAGATGAGGAAATATTGCGCTGCAGAATCTCAAGTGGAGTACCACATTCCCTCTTGAAAGGCAAAAAGGTACTTGATACCCTTTATGGGACTCAGAAAGATCCCTCACACAGCTGTACCCATTGGAGAGGAGAACACACTTTATGGACTCAACTCAAGAAGAGGCTCTATTCCCATTAAAGTGCTCGAGAGTAATCCAGAAGTTCCCCTTAGAGCAAAAAAGGGGACCTGACTTCCCCGAGGTAACTCGAGTGAGTTCCTGAGATCCCCGTCGCAACTCGAGAAGTTCCCCCAGCTTCCGGCCTCAACTCGTGAAACACCACAAAATTATTCACTCAATGCGAGATGAGGAAATCTTGTGCTGCAGAATCTCAAGAGAAATCCCACATTCCCGCTTGAAAGGCAAAAGGCTACTTGACTCCCTTTAGGTGACTCATAATGTTCCCTAACATCGTCCTCAGTGGATAGGAGAACACACGTTATGGACTCAAATTGAGAAGAGGCAATATTCCCATTAAAGGGATCGAGAGTAATGCGGAAGTTCCCCTTCCAGCACAAAAGGGGACCCGACTTCCCTGAAGTAACTCGAGTGAGTTACTGAGGTTCCCGTCGCAACTAAGAAGTAACCACTGCTTCCAGCCGCAATTAGAGAAACACCACAAAATTATCCCCTCAATGCGAGAAGAGGTCATTTTGTGCTGCAGCATCTCAAGAAAATCCCACATTCCAGATTGAAAGGTAAAAGGGTACTTGACACAATTTATGCCACCCAGAGGGTTCCCTATATCTGTACTCAGTGGAGAGGAGAACACACTTTATGGAGTCAAATTGAGAAGAAGCAATATTCCCATTTAAGAGCTCGAGTGTAAACCGGAAGTTCCCCCTCCAACACCAAAGGGGACCTGCCTTTCCTGAAGAAACCTGAGCGAGTTCCTGACATCCCCGTCGCAACTCAAGAAGTACCCCCAGCTTCCCCCCGCAACTGGAAAACCACCACAAAATTATACTCTGAATGCGAGATGAAGAAATTTTGCGCTGCAGAATCTCAATAGAAATACCACATTCCCTCTTGAATGGCAAAAGGGTACTTGATATCCTTTATGCGACTCAGAAAGTTCCTTCACACAGCCGTCCCCATTGTATAGGAGAATACACTTTATGGACTCAATTCGAGATGAGGCCCTAAGCCCATTTAACGGCTCGAGAATAAACCGGAAGATGCCCTTCCAACACATAAGGGGAACTGACTTTCCTGAAGCAACCCCAGCGAGTTCCTGAGGTCCCCGTCGCAACTCGAGTAGTACCCCCAGCTTCCCGACGCAACTCGAGAAACACCAGAAAATTATCCCCTAAATGCGAGATGAGGAATTTTTCGCTGCATAATCTCAAGAGTACTCCCACATTCCCTCTTGAAAGGCAAAAGGGAACTTGACACCATTTATGCGACTCAGAAAGTTCCCTCACACAGCTGTCCCCATTGCAGAGGAGAACACACTTTATGGACTCAATTCGAGATGAGGCCCTATTCCCAATTAACGGCTCAAGAATAAACCGGAAGTTCCCCTTCCAACACAAAAGATGACCTTCCTTCCCTGAAGAAACCCGAGCAAGGACCTGAGGTCCCGGTCGTAACTCGAGAAATACCCCCTGCTTCCCGCCGCAACTGAAAAAAACACCACAAAATTTTCCCCTAAATGCGAGATGAGGTAATTTTGCGCCACAGAATCTCAAGAGAAATCCCACTTTCCCGCCTGAAAGGCAAAAGTGCAATTGACGCAATTTATGCCACTAAGAAAGTTCCCTAATATCCGTCCTTATTGGAGAGCAAAACACAATTTATCGACTCAATCGAGAAGAGGACCTATTCCCATTAAAGGGCTTGAGAGTAATGCGGAAGTTCCCCTTCCAGCACAAAAGAGGACCTGACTTCCCTGAAGTAACTCGAGTGAATTCCCGAGGTCCCCGTCGCAACTCGAGGAGTTCCCCCCGCTTCACATCGCAATTCGAGAAACACCACAAATTTATCCCCTCAATGCGAGATGAGGAAATTTTGCGCTGCAGAATCTCAAGAGAAATCCCACATTCCCGCTTGAAAGGCAAAAGGGTACTTGCCTCCTTTTAGGCGACTCAGAATGGTCCCTATCATCCATCCTCAGTGGAGAGGAGAACACACTTTATGGACTCAAATCGAGAAGAGGCAATATTCCCATTTAACGGCTCGAGAGTAATCCGGAAGTTCCCCTTCCAACACAAAAGGGGACTTGACTTACCTAAAGCAACCCGAGCGAGTTCCTGAGGTCCCCGTCACAACTCGGGAAATACCCTCTACTTCCAGCGACAACTCGAGAAACACCACAAAATTATCCCCTCAATGCGAGATGAGGAAATTTTGCGCTACAGAATCTCAAGAGAAAATCCACATTCCTGCTTGAAAGGCAAAAGTGTACTTGACACCCTTTATGCAACTCAGAAAGTTCCCTCAAACTGCCGCCCCATTGGAGAGGAGAACACACTTTAAGGACTCAACTCGAGAAGAGGCCCTATTCCCATTTAAGGGCTCGAGATTAAATAGGACGTTCCCCTTCTGACACTAAATGGAACCGGACTTCCCTGAAGCAAGCCGAGCGAATTCCTGTGGTTCCAGTCGCAACTTGAGAAGTACCCCATTTTCCCGCCGCATCTCGAGAAACAGCACAAGATTATACCTTCAATGTGCGATGAGGAAAATTTCCGCAGCAGAATCTCAAGAGAAATCCCACATTCACACTTCAAAGGCAAAAGGGTCCTTTACACACTTTATGAGACTCAGAAACTTCACTCACACAACCGTACGCATTGCAGAAGAGAACACATTTTATGGACTCAATTCGAAAAGAGGCCCTATATGCATTTAACGTCTCGAGAGTAATCCTGAAATTTCCCTTCCAACACAATAGGGGACCTGACTTCCCTGAAGCAACCGTAGCGAGTTCCTGGGGTCCACGTCCCAACTCGAGATGTACCCCCAGTTCCTCGCAGAAACTGAAGAAACACCACAAAATTATCACCTCAATGCAGATGAGGTAATTTTGCGCTGCAGAATCTCAAGAGAAAACCCAAATTCCCGCTTGAAAGGCAAAAGTGTACTTGACACCCTTTATGTGACTCGGATATTTCCCTCAAACAACCGCCCCCATTGGAGAGGAGGACACACTTTATGGACTCAACTCGAGAAGAGCCTTATTCCCACTTATGGGCACGAGAGGCATCCGGAAGTTCCCAGTCCAACACAAAAGGGGACCTGACCTCCCTGAAGCAACCCGAGGGATTTACTGAGATCCCCTTCGCAACTTGAGAAGTACACCCAGCTTCCCGCCGCAACTCGAGAAACACCACAAAATTATCCCCTCAATGCGAGATGAGGAAATTTTGAGCTGCAGAATCTCAAGAGAAATCCCTCTTTCCCGCTTGAAAGGCAAAAGGATGCTTGACACCCTTTATACGACTCAGAAAGTTCCCTCACACAGCCGTCCCAATTGGAGAGGAAAACACATTTTTTGGACTCAAAACTAGATGAGGTCCTGTTCCCATTTAACGGCTCGAGACTAATCCAGAAATTCCCCTTCCAACACAAAAGGTGACCTGACTTCCCTGAAGCAACACGAGCGAGTTCCTGACGTCCCCGTCTCAACTCGAGAAATACCCCCAGCTTCACGCCGCAACTCGGGAAACACCACAAAATTATCCCCTCAATCCGAGATGAGGAAATATTGCGCTGCAAAATCTCAAGACAAATTCCACATTCCCGCTTGAAATGCGAAAGGCTACTTGAAACACTTTATGCGACTTACACAGATCCCTAATATCTGTCTCCATTGGAGTGGAGAACCCTCTTTTTGGACTCAAATCGAGAAGAGGCTCTATTCCCATTTAAGGGCTCGAGAGTTAACTGGAATTTCCCTTTCATCAAAAAAGTGGACCTGACTTACATGAAGCAACCCTAGCGAATAACTGAAGTCCCAGTTGCAACTCTAGAAGTACCACCAGCTACCCGCCACAACACGAGAAACACCACAAAATTATCTCCTCAGTGCGAGATGAGGAAATTTTGCGCTGCAGAATCTCAAGGAAATCCCACATTTCCGCTTGAAAGGCAAAATGTAGTTGACACCCTTTATGCGACTCAGAAAGTTCCCTCACACAGCCGTCCCCATTGTATAGGAGAATACACTTTATGGACTCAATTCCAGATGAGGCTGTAAGCCCATTTAACGGCTCGAGAATAAACCGGAAGTTGCCCGTCCAACACATAAGGGGAACTGACTTTCCTGAAGCAACCCCAGCGAGTTTCTGAGGTAACCGTCGCAACTCGAGAAGTACCCCAGCTTCCTGACGCAACTCGAGAAATACCACAAAATTATTCCCTCAATGCGAGATGAAGAATTTTTCGCTGCATAATCTCAAGAGTAATCCCACATTCCCTCTTGAAAGGCAAAAGGGAACTTGACACCCTTTATGCGACTCAGAATGTTCCCTCACACAGCTGTCCTCATTGCAGAGGAGAACACACTTTATGGACTCAATTCGAGATGAGTATGAGTACCTATTCCCAAATAATGGCTCGAGATTAAACCGGAAGTTCCCCTTCCAACACAAAAGGGAAACTAACTTCCCGGATGCAAAGAGAGCTAGTTCCTGAGGTCCCCGTCACAACTCGAGAAGTACCCCCAGCTTCCCGCCGCAACACGAGAACCACCAGAAAATTAACCCCTCGATGTGAGATGAGGAAATTTTAAGCTGAAGAATCTCAAGAGAAATAGCACATTCCCGCTTGAAAGGCAAAGGGTACTTGACTCCCTTGTGGGGAATCAGAATGGTCCCTAACATCCGTCCTCAGTGGAGAGGAGAGCACACTTTATGGACTCAAATCGAGAAGAGGCAATATTCCCTTTAACGGCTCGAGCGTAATCCGGAATATCCCCTTCAACCACAAAAGTTGACTTGACTTCGATGAAACAACCCAAGCGAGTTCCTGAGATCCCCGTCGCAACTTGAGAAGTTCCCCCTGCTTCCCGCTGCAACACAAGAAACACCACAATATTATCCACTCAATGTGAGATGAGATAACTTTGCGCTACATATTCGGAAGAGAAATGCTGCATTCCCGCTTGAAAGGCAAAGGATACTTGACTCCTTTAGGTGCCTCAGAATGGTGCCTAACATCCGTCCTCAGGGGATAGGAGAACACACTTTATGGACTCAAATCGAGAAGAGGCAATATTCCCATTTAATGGCTCGAGAGTAATCTGGAAGTTTCCCTTCCAACACAAAAGGGGACTTGACTTCGCTGAAGTAACCCCAGCGAGTTTCTGAGGTACCCGTCGCAACCAGAGAAGTACCCCTGCTTCCAGTCGCAACTCGAGAAACACCACGAAATTAAACCCTCAATGCGAGATGAGGTAATTTTGCCCTGCAGAAGCTCAAGAGAAATCCCACATTCTCGCTTGAAAGGCAAAAGGCTACTTGACACACTTTATGCCACTCAGAAAATTCCCTAACATCTGTCCCCATTGGAGAGGAGAACACACTTTACGGACTCTATTCCAGAAGAGGCCCTATTCCCATTAAAGGGCAAGAGAGTAATCCGGAAGTTCCCCTTCCAGCAAAAAAGGCGACCTGAATTCCGTGAAATAACTCGAGTGAGTTCCTGAGGTCCCTGTTGTAACTTTAGGAATACATCCAGCTTCCCGCCGCAATTCGAGAAACACCGGAAAATTATCCCCTCAATGCGAGGTGAGGAAATTTTGCGCTGCAGAATCTCAGAGAAATCCCACATTCCCGCTTGAAAGGCAAAAGGGTACTTGACTCCCTTGAGGCGACTCAGAATGGTCCCTAACATCCTTTCACAGTGCAGAGGAGAACATAATTTATGGACTTAAATTGAGAAGAGGCAATATTCTCATTTAACGGCAAGAGAGTAATCCGGAAGATCCCCTTCCAACACGAAATCGGACTTGACTTCACAGAAGCAACCCAAGCGAGTTCCTGAGGTCCCAGTCACAACTCGAGAAGTACACCCTGCTTCCCGCGGCAACTCGAGAAACACCACAGAATTATCCCATCAATGAGAGATGAGGTAATTTTGCCCTGCTGAATCTCAAGAGATATCCCACATTCCCGCTTGAAAGGCAAAATGGTACTCGACACACTTTATGCCACTCAGAAAGTTCCTTAAATTCCGTCCCATTGGAGAGGAGAACACACTTTATGGACTCAATTCGAGATGAGGCACTATTCCCATTTAACGGCTCGTGGGTAAGCTGGAAGTTTCCCTTCCAACACAAAAGGGGACCTGACTCCCTGAAGCAACCCGAGCAAGTTCCTGAGGTCCCCGTCGCAACTCAATAAGTACCCCCAGCTTCCCGCCGCAACTCGAAAAACACCACAAAATTATCCCCTCAATTCAACATGAGGAAATTTTGCGCTGCAGAATCTCAAGAGAAATACCATGTTCCGTCTTGAAAGGCAAAAGGGTACTTGACATCTTTTATGCGACTCAGAGAGTTCCCTCACACAGCCATCCACATTGGTAACAGGAACACATTTATTGACTCAACTCGAGATGAGCCCCTATTCCAATTTAATGGCTTGAAAGTCATCCAGAATATCTCCTTCCAACACAAAAGGGGAACTGACTTCCCTGAAGCAACCCGAGAGAGGTCCTGAGTTGCCTGTCGCACCTCGCGAAGTACCCCGAGATTCCCGCCACAACTCGAGAAACACCACAAAATTTTCCCCTCAGTTCAGGATGAGGATATCTGGTGCTGCAAAATCTGAAGATAAATACCTCATTCACTCTTGAAAGGCAGAAGGGTACATGACACCCTTTATGCGACTCAGAAATTTCACTAACATCAGTCCCCATTGGAGAGGAGAACACACTTCATGGACTCAATTCGAGATGAGGCACTATTCCCATTGATCGGCTCAAGAGTAAACTGGGAGTTTCCCTTCCAACAACAAAGGGGACCTGACTTCCCTGAAGCAACCGGAGCGAGTACCTGAGGTCCCCGTCGCATCTCGAGAACTACCCCCAGCTTCTCGCCGCCACTCGAGAAACACCACAAAATTATCCCCTCAAGGCAAGGTGAGGAAATTTGGCACTGCAGAGTCTCAAGAGAAATACCACGTTCCCTCTTGAGGGCAAAAGTGTACTTCAAACACTTTATGCGTCCCAGAAAGTTCCCTCACACAGCCGTCACCATTGGACAGAAGGATACACTTTATGGACTCAATTCGAGATGAGGCCCTATTCCTATTTACGGCTCGAGAGTAAACTGGAAGTTTCCCTTCCAACAAAAAAGGGGACATGACTTTCCTAAAGCAACCCGAACGAGTTCCTGAGCTCCCTGTCACAACTTGAGAAGTACCGCCAGCTTCCCTCCGCAACTCCAGTAACACCACAAAATTATCTCCTCAATGCGAGATGAGGAAATTTTGCGCTGCAGAATCTCAAAAGAAATCCCACATTCCCTCTTGAAAGGGAAACAGGTACTTGACTCCCTTGAGGCTAATCAGAATCGTCCCTAACATCCATCCTCAGTGGAGAGGAGAATACACATTATGGACTCAAATTGAGAACACAATATATTCCCATTTAACGGCTCGAGAGTAATCCGGAAGTTCCCCTTCCAACACAAAAGGGGTCTTGACTTCCCTGAAGCAACACGAGCGTGGTCCTGGGGTCCCCGTTGCAACCCGAGAAGTACCCCTGCTTCCCGTCTCAACTCGAGAAACACCACGAAATTAAACCCTCAATGCGAGATGAGGTAATTTTGCCCTGCAGAAGCTCAAGAGAAATCCCACATTCTTGCTTGAAAGGCAAAAGGCTACTTGACACACTTTATGCCACTCAGAAACTTCCCTAACATCCGTCCCCATTGGAGAGGAGAACACACTTTACGGACTCTATTCCATAGAGGCCCTATTCCCATTAAAGGGCAAGAGAGTAATCCGGAAGTTCCGCTTCCAGCAAAAAAGGCGACCTGAATTCCGTGAAGTAACTCGAGTGAGTTCCTGAGGTCCCTGTTGTAACTTTAGGAATACATCCAGCTTCCCGCCGCAATTCGAGAAACACCGGAAAATTATCCCCTCAATGCGAGGTGAGGAAATTTTGCGCTGCAGAATCTCAGAGAAATCCCACATTCCCGCTTGAAAGGCAAAAGGGTACTTGACTCCCTTGAGGCGACTCAGAATGGTCCCTAACATCCTTTCACAGTGCAGAGGAGAACATAATTTATGAACTTATATTGAGAAGAGGCAATATTCCCTTTTAACGGCAAGAGAATAATCCGGAAGATCCCCTTCCAACACGAAATCGGACTTGACTTCACAGAAGTAACCCAAGCGAGTTCCTGAGGTCCCAGTCACAACTCGAGAAGTACACCCTGCTTCCCGCGGCAACTCGAGAAACACCACAGAATTATCCCCTCAATGAGAGATGAGGTAATTTTGCCCTGCTGAATCTCAAGAGAATTTCCCACATTCCCGCTTGAAAGGCAAAATGGTACTTGACACACTTTATGCCACTCAGAAAGTTCCTTAAATTCCGTCCCATTGGAGAGGAGAACACACTTTGTGGACTCAATTCGAGATGAGGCCCTATTCCCTTTTAAAGGCTCGAGAGTAAACCGAAAATTCCCCTTCCAACACACAATGGGACCTGACTTCCCTGAAGCAACCCGAGCGAGATCCTGAGTTCCCCGTCGCAACTCGAGAACTACCCCCAGGTTCCCGCCGCAAATCGAGAAACACCAAAAGATTCTCCCCTCAATGCGAGATGAGGAATATTTCTGCTGCAGAGTCTCAAGAGAAATCACACATTCCCCCTTGAAACTCAAAAGGGTACTTTAAACCCATTCTTTGACAGACAAAGATCCCTAACTAATCTGTCCCACTGGAGAGGAACACACAGTTAAACGACTCAACACAAGATGATGACCAAATCACAGTCCACACCACGATTGGAATCCCGAGGTTCCCCTTCCAACACGATTGGAGACCAGACGTTCCTGGGACAAAAGGAGGGAATTTCTGAGGTCCCTGAAGCAATCGAGAAGGAGCCAAAGATTCCCCCCGCAACTCGAGAAAAACCACAAGATTCTGCACTCAAGGTGAGATGAGGAATATTTCATCAGCAGAGTCTCAAGGAAATCCCTCATTCCCGCTTGACACGGGAACGGGTACTTGACACCCTTTATGCCACTAAAGACATTCCCTGACATAGCTGTCCCCACTTGAGAGGAGAACCAAATTTATGGCCTCAAATTTAGATGAGGCCCTATTCCCATTCCACGGCTCGATAAAAATCCCGATGTTCCCCTACCAAAACGAAAGGAGACTTGACTTCCCAGGGACTACAAGAGGATGTACTTGAGGTCCCTTTCGTAACTCGAGAAGGACCCCAAGCTTCCAGCCAAAACTCTAGAGACTTCACAAGATTCTGCACTCGAGGTGAAATGAGGAAATTTAACCCTGCAGAGTCTCAAAGGAAACCGTATATATCCGCTTGAAACTCGAACGGGTACTTGACTCCATTTATGCGACTCAAGAGATTCCCCGACATAGCTTCCCCACTTGAGAGAAGAACACAATTTATGTACTCAACTTTAGATGAGGCCCTATTCCCATTACACACCATGAGATTAATCCCGATGTTCCCCTGCAAAAACGAAAGGAGACCTGATTCCAGGGACTACACGAGCGAGTACCTGGGGTCTCTGTTGCAAATCGAGAAGGGCACCAAGTTTGCCGCAGCAACAGAAGAAAAACCACAAGATTCTGCACTCAAGGTGACATGAGGAAAATTTCCCATGTAGAGTCTAAGTGAAATCCCACATTCCCGCTTGACACAGGAAAGGGGAATTGACACCCTTTATGCGACTCAAGACAATCCCTGACATCGCTGTCCCTACTTGAGAGGAGGACACAGTTTATGGACTCAAATTGAGAAGAGACCTATTTCCATTCCACGCCTCAAGAGTAATCCCGATGTTCCCCTACCAAAACGAAAGCACACCTGACTTCCCAGGGATGACACTAGCGAGTTTCTGAAGTCCCTGTCACAAATTGAGAAGGGCCAAAAGCTTCTCACCACAACACGAAAAACACCCACAAGATTCTGCACTCAAGGTGAGATGAGGAAAATCTCCCCTGCAGAGTCTCAAGAGAAATCTCACATTCCCGCTTGAAAGGCGAACGGGTCCTTGACACCCTTTATGCGACTCAAGACATTCCCTGACATAGCCGTCCGTACTTGAGAGTAGAAAACAATTTATGCACTCAACATTAATGAGGCCCTATGTCCCTACCACGCATCGCTAGTAATCCCAATGTTCCCCTACGGAAACGAAAGAAGACCTGACTTCCCTGGGACACCACGAGTGAGTTCCTGAGGTCCCTGTCGCAACTCGAGGAGGACCCCACGCTTCCCAAAGCAACTCGAGAAAAACCACACGATTCTGCACTCAGGTGAGATGAGGAAAATTTCCAATGCAGAGTCTCAGGAGAAATCCCACATTCCCTTTTGAAACGCGAACGGGTATTTGACACCCTTTATGCCACTCAAGATATTCCCTGACATAACTGTCCCCACTTGAAAGGAGAACACAATTTATGGGCTCAACATAGATGAGGCCCTATTCCCATTCCACGCCTCGAGAGTAATACCGATGTTCCGCTACCAAAACGAAAGGAGACCTGACTTCCCAGAAACTACACGATCGAGTTCTTGAGGTCCCTGTCACAACTCTAGAAGGACACCAAGCTTCCCGTTGCCACTAGAGAAAAACCACAAGATTCTGCACTCAAGGTGAGATGGGGAAAATTTCCAATGCAGAGTCTCAGGAGAAATCCCACATTCCCTGTTGAAACGCGAACGGGTGCTTGACACCCTTTATGCCACTCAAGACATTCCCTGAAATAGCTGTCCCCACATGAGAGGAGAACTCAATTTACGGACTCAACTTTAGATGAGGCCCTATTCCCATTCCTCGCCTCGAGAGTAATCCGTATGTTCCCCTAACAAAACGAAAGGAGACCTGACTTCACAGGGACTACACGAGCGAGTTCCAGAGGTCCCTGTCGGAAATCGAGGAGGACCCAAAGCTACCCGCCGCAACTCGAGAAAGAAACACAAGATTCTGCCTTGAAGGTGAGTCGAGGAAAATGTTCCCTGCAGAGTCTCAAGAGAAATCCCATATTCCCGCTTGAAACGCGAAAGGGTAATTGACACCCTTTATGCTGCTGAAGACATTCCCTGACAGAGCTGTACGCACTTGAGAGGAGAACACAATTTATGGACTTAACATTAAATGGGCCCGTATTCCCATTCCATGCCTCGAGAGTAATCCCGATGTTCCCCTACCAAAACCAAAGGAGACCTGACTTCCCAGGGACACACGAGCGAGTTCCTGAGGTCCCTGTTGCAACTCGAGAAGGACACCAAGCTTCCCGCCGCAACTCGAGAAAACCCACAAGATTCTCCACTCAAGGTGAAATGAGGAAAATTTCCCCTGCAGAATCTCAAGAGACCTTCCACATTCCCCCTTGAACTCAAATATGTTGACTCCCTTTATGTGACTCAAGACATTCCCCAACATAGCTCTTCCCACTTGACATTATTACACAATTTATGGACTCAAATTTAGATGAGGCCCTTTCCCCATTCCACACCACGAGAGTAATCCCGATGTTTCCCTACCAAAAGGAAAGGAGTCCTGAATTACCAGGGAATACCCGAGCGAGTTCCTCAGGTCCCAGCAACAACTCGAGAAGGACCCCAAACTTCCCGCCGCAACTCGAGAAAAACCACAACATTCTGCAATCAATGTGAGCTGAGGAAAATTTCCCCTGCAGAATCTCAAGAGAAATGCCACATTCAGGTTTGAAACAAGAATGGTTACTTGACACCCTTTATGGGACTCAAGACATTCCCTGACATAGCTGTCCCCACTTGAGAAGAGAACACAATTTATGGACTCAACTTTAGATGAGGCCCTATTGCCTTTCCACGGCTCAAGAGTAATCACGATGTTCCCCTACCAAAAGGAAAGGACACCTGACTTCCCAGGGACTACATGAGCGAGTTCCTGAGGTCCATGTCGTACCTCGAGAAGGACCCCAATTTTCCCGCCTCCTCTCGAGAAAAACCACAAGATTTTGCACTCAACGTGAGATGAGGAAAATTTCACCTACAGAATCTCAAGAGAAATCTCACATTCCCACTTGAAGTGAAATGGGTACCTGACACCCTTTATGCAACTCAGGCATTCCCTGACATAGCTGTCCCTACTTGAGAGGAGAAAATATTTTATGGAATCAATTTTAAATGAGGCACTATTCCCGTTAAATGCCGCGAGCATAATCCCGATGTTCCCATGCCAAAACGAAAGGAGTCCTGACTTCCCCGGGACTACACGATCGATTTCTTGACGTCCAGGTCGCAACTCGAGAAGGACCCAACCTTCCCGCCACAACACGAAAAAACCACAATATCTGCACTCAAGGTGAGTTGAGGAAAATTTCCCCTGCAGAGTCTCCAGAGAAATCCCACATTCCCGCATGAAACGCCAACTGGTACTTGACAACCTTTATGCGACTCAAGACATTCCCTAACATAGCTGTCCCAATTTGAGAGGAGAACACAATTTAGGGATTCAACTTTAGATGAGGCAGTATTCCATTTCCATGCCCCGAGAGTAATCCCGATGTTCCCCTACCAAAACGAAAGGAGACCTGACTGCCCAGGGACTACTCGAGCGATTTCCTGAGGTCCGTGTCGCAACTCGAGAAAGGACCGAAACTCCGCACCGAAACAAGAAAAAAACCACAAGTTTCTGCACTCAAGATGAGATGGGGAAAATTTCTCCTGCAGAGTCTCAAGAGAAATCCAACATTCCCGCGAATGGATACTTGACCCCCTTTATGTAACTCAAGACATTCCCTGACATAGCTGTCCACACTTGAGAGGAGAGCACAATTTATGGACTCAACTTTAGATGAGGCCCTATTCCCATTCCACGTTTCGAGAGTAATCCCGATGTTCCCCTACCAAAACAAAAGGACACCTGACTTACCAGAGACTATACAAGCATGTTCTTGAGCTCCCTTTCCCAACTCGAAAAGGAACTCAAGCTTTGCGCTGCAACTGGAGAAAAACCACAAGATTCTGCACTCAAGTTAAGATCAGGAAAATCTCCCCTGCAGAGTCTCAAGAGAAATCCCACATTCCTGCTTGAAACACGCTCAGGTACTGGACACCCATTATGCGACTCAAGACATTCCGTGACATAGCTGTCCCCACATGAGAGGAGAACACAATTTATGGACTCAACATTAATGAAGCGCTATTGTCCTTCCACGCCTTGAGAGTAATGCCGATATTCCCCTACCAAAACGAAAGGAGACCTGACTTCCCAGGTACTACACGAGCGATTTTCTGGGGTTGTTTCGCAGCTCGAGAAGGTCCCCAAACTTCCCGCCGCAACTCGAGATAACCCACAAGATTCTGCACTCAAGGTGAGATGATGAAATTTCCCCCCGCAGTGTCAAGAGAAATCCCAAATTCCCTCTTGAAACGCTAATGGGTCCTTGACACCCTTCATGCGACTCAAGTCATTCCCTGATATTGCTGTCCCCAAATAAGAGGAGAACACAATTTATGGACTCAACTTGAGATGAGGCCCTATCCCCATTCTATGCCTCTTGAGTAATCCCGATGTTCCCTTACCAAACGAAAGACCTGACTTCCAAGGGACTACAGGAGCGAGTTCCTGAGGTCCCTATCAGAACTCAAAAAGGAACCCAAGCTTCCCACCGCAACTCGAGAAAAACCACAAGATTCTGCACTCAAGGTGAAATGAGGAAAATTCCCCCTGCAATCTCAAGAGAAAATCCACATTTCCGCTTGAAACGCTAGCGGGTAATTGACACCCTTTATGCGACTCAAGACATTCTCTGACATAGCTGTCCTCAATTGAAAGGAGAACACAATTTATGGGCCAACAAAGATGAGGCACTATTCCCATTCCACGCCTCGATAGTAATATCAATATTCCCCTACCAACACTAAAGGAGACCTGACTTACCAGAAACTACGCGATCGAGTTCTTGAGGTACCTGTTGAAACTCTAGAAGGACCCCAAGCTTCCCGCCGCAACTCGAGAAAACCCACAAGATTCTGCATTTGAGATGGGGAAAATTTCCAATGCAGAGTCTCAGGAGAAATCCCACATTTCCTCTTGAAACGCGAACGGGTATTGGACACATTTTATGCGACTCAAGGCATTCCCTGACATAGCTGTCCCCACTTGAGAGGAGAACACAATTTATGGACTCAACTTTAGATGAGGCCCTATTTCCATTCCATGCCTCAAAAGTAATCCGTATGTTCACCTACCAAAACAAAAGGAGACGTGACTTCACAGGGACTACATGAGCGAGTTCCAGAGGTCCCTGTCGCAAATCGAGAAGGACCCCAAGCTACCAGCCGCAACTCGAAAAAAACACAAGATTCTGCACTCAAGGTGAGATGGGGATAATTTCCAATGCAGAGTCTTGGGAGAAATCCCACATTCCCTGATGAAACGCGAACGGGTACTAGACAACCTTTGTGCCACTCAAGACATTCTCTGACACAGCTGTCCCCACTTGAGAGGAGAACACAATTTATGGACTCAACTTTAATGAAGCCCTATTGCCCTTCCACTCCTTGAGAGTTATCCCGATATTCCCATACAAAAACTAAAGGAGATCTGACTTCCCAGGACTACACTAGCGAGTTCCAGACGTCTGTGTCGCAAATCGAGAAGGGCAAATCTTCCTCCCACTACACGTGAAAAACCACAATATTCTGCACTTAAGGTCTGATGAGGAAAATTTCCCCTGCAGAGTCTCAAGAGAAATCCCACATTCCCGCGAGAAAAGCGTTCGGATACTTGACACACTTTAGGTGACTGAAGACATTCCCTGACATAGCTATTGCCACTTGAGAGGAGAACACAGTTTATGGACTCAACTTTAGATGAGGCCCTATTCCCATTCCATGCCTCGAGAGTAACCCCGATGTTCCCCTAATAAAAAAAAAGGAGAACTGACTTTCCAGTGAAAACATGAGCGAGTTCCTGAGGTCCTGTCGCAACTCGTGAAAGACCCTAAGCTTCCCGCAGCAACTCGTGAAAAACCAGAAAATTCTGCACTCAAGATGAGATGAGGAAAATTACCCCTGCAGAGTTTCAAGAGAAATCCCACATTCCCGCTTGAAATTCGAATGGGTACTTGACACCCTTTATGAGACTCAAAATATTCCCTGACATACCTGTCCCCACTTGAGAGGAGAAAACACTCTTTGGACGCAACTTTAGATGAGGCCCTATTCCCTTCCCATGCCTTGAGAGTAATCCTGATGTTCCCCTTCTAAACAAAAGGAGATATGACTTCCCAGGGACTACACCATCTAATTCCTGAGGACCCTGTCGCAACTCGAGAAGCACCCCAAGCTTCCCGCTGCAACTCGAGAAAAACCACAAGATTATTCACTCAAAGTGAGATGAGGAAAAGTTCCCCTGTAGAGTTTCAAGAGAAATCCCACATTCGCGCTACAAACGCGAACGGGTACTTGACACACTTTGGGCGACTCAAGTAATTCCCTGACAAAGCTGTCCATACTTGAGAGGAGAACACAATTTATGAACTCAACTTGAATGAGGCCCTATTTACCTTCAGGGTCTCGCTAGTAATCCCGAATTCCCCTACCAAAACGAAAGGAGACCTGAATTCAAAGGGACTACAGAGTTAGGTACTGAGGTCCCTGTCCCAACTCGAGAAGGGCCTCAAGCTTCCCGCCGCAACTTGAGAAAAACCACAAGATTCTGCACTCAAGGTGAGATGAGGAAAATCTCCCCTGCAGAGTCTCAAGAGAAATCCCACATTCCCGCTTAAGAGGCGAACGGGTACTTGACACCCTTTATGCGACACAAGACATTTTCTGACATAGCTGTCTGTACTTGAGAGTAGAAAACAATTTACGGAGTCAACTTTAATGATGCCCTATTACCCTACCACGCACCGCTAGTAATCCCGATGTTCCCTACCAAAAGGAAAGGAGACCTGATTATCAGGGGTTACACGAGCGAGATCCTAAGGTCCCTGTCGCAACTTGAGAAGGATCCCAATCATCCCGCCTCAACTCGAGAAAAACCACAATATTCTGCACTTAAAGTGAGATGAGGAAAATTTCCCCTGTAGAGTCACAAGAGAAATCCCACATTCCCGCTAGAAACGTGATCGGGTACTTGACACACTTTGGCGACTCAAGACATTCCCTGACAAAGCTGTCCATACTTGAGAGGAGAACACAATTTATAGACTCAACTATAGATGAGGCCCTATTCCCCTTCCACACCTTGAGAGTAATGCTGATATTCCCCTACCAAAACGAAAGGAGACCTGACTTTCCAGGTACTGCACAAGCGAGTTTCTGACGTCCCTGTCGCAAATCGAGAAGGGCCCAAAGCTTCCTGCCACAATACGAGAGAAACCACAAGATTCTGCACTCATGGTGAGATGAGGAAAATTTCCCCTGCAGAGTCTCAAGAGAAATCCCAATTTCCCGGTTGAAACCCGAACGGGTACTTGACACCCTTTATGCGACTGAAGACATTCCCTGTCATAGCTGTCCGCTCTTGATTGGAGAACACAATTTATGGTCTCAAATTTAGATGAGGCCCGATTCCCATTCCATGGCTGGATAATAATCCCGATGTTCCCATACCAAAATGAAAGGAGACTTGAATTCCCAGGGACTACAAGAGCGTGTTTTGAGGTCCCTTTCGTAACTCGAGAAGGACCCCAAGCTTCCCGCCGCAACAAGAGAAAACCAAAAGATTCTTCACTCAAGGTGACATGAGGAAAATCTCCCCTACAGAGTCTCAAGAGAAATCTCACATTGCCGCTTCAAATGCGAACGGGTACTTGACACCCTTTATGCGACTCAAGACATTCCCTGACATAGCTGTCCGTACTTGAGAGTAGAACACAAATTATGGACTCAACAGTAATGAAGTCCTATTCCCCTTCCAGGCCTGGCTAGTAATCCTGAATTCCCCTACCGAAACGAAAGGAGACCTGACTTCCCAGGGACTACAGAGCGAGGTACTGAGGTCCCTGTCGCAACTCGAGAAGGGACCCAAGCTTCCCGCAGCAACTTGAGAAAAACCACAAGATTCTGCACTCAAGGTGAGATGAGGAAAATTTCCCCTGCAGAGTCTCAAGAGACATCCCACATATTTGCATGAAATGCGAACGGGTACGTGACACCCTTTATGAGACTAAAGACATTCCCTGTCATAGCTATCCCCACTTAAGAGGAGAACATAATTTATGGACTCAAGCATAGATGAGGCCCTATTCCCATTCCACGCCTCGAGTGTAATCCCGATGTTCCCCTACCAAAATGAAAGGAGACCTGACTTCCCAGGGACTACACCAGTGAGTTCCTGAGGTCCCTGTCGGAACTCCAGAAAGACTCCAAGATTCCCCCCCCCCAACTCGATAAAAATCACAAGCTTCGGCAGTAAAGGTGTGATGAGGAAAATTTCCCATGCAGAAACTCAAGAGTAATCCAACATTCCTGCTTGAAACGCGAATCATCACTTGACACCCTTTATGCGACTCAAGACTTTCCTTGACATAGCTCTTGCCACTTGAGAGGAGAACAGAGCGTATGGACTCCACTTTAGATGAGGCCCTATTCCCATTCCAAGCCTCGAGAGTAATCCTGATGTTCCCCTAACAAAACGAAAGAAGAGCAGAGTACCGAGCAACACACGAGCGAGCTCCTGAGGTCCGTGTTGCAACTCGAGAAGGACACCAAGTTTCCCTCCGAAACTCGAGAAAAACCACAATATTCTCTACTCACGATGAGGTGAGGACAATTTCGCCTGCAGCGTCTCAAGAGAAATCCCACATTCCTGATTGAAATTCAGTCAGACAGTTGACACCCTTTATGCGACTCAAGACTTTCCCTGACATATCTCTTGCCACTTGAGAGGAGAACACATTTTATGGACTCAAATTTAGATGAGGCCCTATTCCGATTCCACACCTCGAGAGTAATCCTGATGTTCCCCTAACAAAACGAAAGAAGAGCAGAGTTCCGAGGAACACACGAGCGAGTTGCTGAGGTCTGTGTCGCAACTCGAGAAGGACACCAAGTTTCCCGCCGAAACTCGAGAAAAAACACAATATTCTCTCCTCAAGATGAGGTGAGGACAATTTCGCCTGCAGCGTCTCAAGAGAAATCCCACATTTCTGATTGAAATGCAGTCGGGCACTTGAATCCCTTTATGCGACTCAAGACATTCCCTGACATTGCTGTCCCCACTTGAGAGGAGAACACACTTTTTGGACGCAACTTTAGATAAGGCCCTATTCCCTTTCCACGCCTTGAGAGTAATTCCGATGTTCCCCTACCAAAAGAAAAGGAGATCTGACTTTCCAGGGCCTACACCATTGACTTCCTGAGGTCCCTGTCGCAACTCCAGAAAGACCCCAAGCTTCCCGCCGCAACTCGAGAAAAAACACAAGATTCGGCAGTAACGGAGAGATGAGGAAAATTTCCAATGCATAGAATCAGGAATAATCCAACATACCCGTCTGAAACGCGAATCGGTACTTTACACCGTTTATGCCACTCAAGAATTTCCCTGACTTAGCTGTCGCTACTTGAGAGGAGAACACATTATATGAACTCAAATTTAGATGAAGCCCTATTCCCATTGCACGCCTCGAGAAAAATCCCGATGTTCCCCTACCAAAACGAAAGGAGACCTGACTTCCCAGGGACTATACGAGCGAGTTCCTGAGGTCCCTGTCGCAACTCGAGAAGGACCCCAAGCTTCCCACTGCAACTCAAGAAAAACCTCAATATTCTCTACTCAAGGTGAGATGAGGAAAATTTCCCCTGCAGTCACAAGAGAAATCCCACATTCCCGATGGAAATGCGATTGGGCACTTGACACCATTTATGCGACTCAAGACATTCCCTGACATAGCTGTCCCCACTTGAGAGGAGAACACAATTTATGGACTCAAATTTATATGAGGCCCTATTCCCATTCAACGCCTCAAGAGTAATCCCAATGTTCCCCTACCAAAATGAAAGGAGACCTGATTTCCCAGGGGCTACACGAGCGAGATCCTGAGTTCCCTGTCACAACTCGAGGAGGACCCCAAGCTTCCCGCCGCAACTCGAGAAAAACCACAGGATTCTTCACTCAAGGTGAGATGAGGAAAAGTTCCCCTGTAGAGTCTCAAGAGAAATCCCACATTCGCGCTACAAACGCGAACGGGTACTTGACACACTTTAGGCGACTCAAGAAATTCCCTGACAAGGCTGTCCATACTTGAGAGGAGAACACAATTTATGGACTCAAATTTAGATGAGGCCCTATTGCCCCTCCCCGCCTTGAGAGTAATCCCGATATTCCCCTAACAAAACGAAAGGAGACTTGACTTCCCAGGGACTACACTAGTGAGTTCTTAAAGTCATTGTCGTAAATCGAGAAGGGCCCAAAACTCCCTGCCACAATGCGAGAGAAAACAGAAGATTCTGCACTCATGGTGAAATGAGGAAAAGTTCCCCTGCAGAGTCTCAAGGGAAATCCCAAATTCCCGGTTGAAACTCGAACGGGTACTTGACACCGTTTATGCGACCCAAGTCATTCCCTGACATAGCTGTCCCCTCTTGAGAGAAGAAAACAATTTATTCTGCACTCAAGGTGGCATGAGGAAAATCTCCCCTGCAGAGTCTCAAGAGAAATCTCACATTCCCGCTTGAAATGCAAACGGGTACTTGACACCCTTTATGCGACTCAAGACATTCCCTGACATAGCTGTGCGTACTTGAGAGTAGAACACAATTTATGAACTCAACTTTAATGAGGTCCTATTTCCCTTCCAGGCCTCGCTAGTAGTCCCGAATTCCCTTATGAAAATGAAAGGAGACCTGACTTCAAAGGGACTACAGTGCCCGGTACTGAGGTCCCTGTCCCAACTCGAGAAGGGACCCAAGCTTCCCGCCGCAACTTGAGAAAAACCACAAGATTCTGCACTCAAGGTGAGATGAGGAAAATCTCCCCTGCAGAGTCTCAAGAGAAATCCCACATTCCCGCTTGAGAGGCGAACGGGTACTTGACACCCTTTATCTGACGCAAGAAATTTTCTGACATAGCTGTCCATACTTGAGTGTAGAAAACAATTTATGGAGTAAACTTTAATGATGCCCTATTACCCTACCACACACCGCTAGTAGTCCTGATGTTCCCCTACCAAAGGAAAGGAGACCTGATTATCAGGGGCTACACGAGGGAGATCCTGAGGTCCCTGATGCAACTCGAGAAGGACCCCAAGCATCCGGCCTCATGTCGGGAAAAAAAACAAGATTCTGCACTCAAGGTGAGATGAGGAAAATTTCCCCTGTAGAGTCACAAGAGAAATCCCACATTCCCGCTAGAAACGTGATCGGGTACTTGACACACTTTAGGTGACTCAAGACATTCCCTGACAAAGCTGTCCATACTTGAGAGGAGAACACAATTTATGGACTCAACTTTAGATGAGACCCTATTCCCCTTCCACGACTTGAGAGTCATGCCAATATTCCCCTACCAAAACGAAAGGAGACCTGACTTCCAGGGACTACACAAGCGAGTTTCTGATGTCCCCTCCGCAAATCAAGAAGGGCCCAAAGCTTCCTGCCACAATACGAGAGAAACCACAAGATTCTGCACTCATGGTGAGATGAGGAAAATTTCCCCTGCAGAGTCTCAAGAGAAATCCCAATTTCCCGGTTGAAACCCGAACGGGTATATGACACCCTTTATGCGACTGAAGAAATTCCCTGACCTAGCTGTCCCCTCTTGATTAGAGAACACAATTTATGGCCTCAAATTTAGATGAGGCCCGATTCCCATTCCATGGCTGGATTATAATCCCGATGTTCCCATAACAAAACGAAAGGAGACTTGAATTCCCAGGGATTACAAGAGCGTGTTTTTGAGGTCCCTTTCGTAACTCGAGAAGGTCCCCAAGCTTCCCGCCACAACAAGAGAAAAACCAAAAGTTTCTGCACTCAAGGTGACATGAGGAAAATCTCCCCTACAGAGTCTCAAGAGAAATCTCACATTCCCGCTTCAAATGCGAACGGGTACTTGACACCCTTTATGCGACTCAAGACATTCCCTGACATAGCTGTCCGTACTTGAGAGTAGAACACAAATTATGGACTCAACAGTAATGAAGCCCTATTCCCCTTCCAGGCCTGGCTAGTAATCCTGAATTCCCCTACCGAAATGAAAGGAGACCTGACCTCCGAGGGACTACAGAGCGAGGTACTGAGGTCCCTGTCGCAACTCGAGAAGGGACCCAAGCTTCCCGCAGCAACTTGAGAAAAACCACAAGATTCTGCCCTCAAGGTAAGATGAGGAAAATTTCCCCTGCAGAGTTTCAAGAGACATCCCACATATTTGCTTGAAACGCGAACGGTTACGTGACACCCTTTATGCGACTAAAGACATTCCCTGTCATAGCTATCCCCACTTAAGAGGAGAACATAATTTATGGACTCAAGCATAGATGAGGCCCTATTCCCATTCCACGCCTCGAGTGTAATCCCGATGTTCCCCTACCAAAATGAAAGGAGACCTAACTTCCCAGGGACTACACCAGCGAGTTCCTGAGGTCCCTGTCGGAACTCCAGAAAGACCCCAATATTCCCTCCCCAACTCGATAAAGATCACAAGATTCTGCAGTAAAGGTGTGATGAGGAAAATTTCCCATGCAGAATCTCAAGAGTAATCCAACATTCCTTCTTGAAACGCGAATCATCACTTGACACCCTTTATGCGACTCAAGACTTTCCCTGACATAGCTCTTGCCCCCTGAGAGGAGAACAGAGTTTATGGACTCCACTTTAGATGAGGCCCTATTCCCATTCCAAGCCTCGACAGTAATCCTGATGTTCCTCTAATTAAAAAAAGGAGAACTGACTTCCCAGTGACAACACGAGCAAACTCCTGAGGTCCTGTTGCAACTTGAGAAAGACCCCAAGCTTCCCGCCGCAACTCGAGAAAAACCACAAAATTCTGCACTCAAGGTGAGATGAGGAAAATTTCCCCTGCAGAGTCTCAAGAGAAATCCCACATTCACGCTTGAAACGCGAACGGATTTTTGACACCCTTTATGAGACTCAAAATATTCCCTGACATACCTGTCCCCACTTGAGAGGAGAACACAGTTTATGGACTCAACCTTAGATGAGGCCCTATTCCCATTCCAAGCCTCGAGAGTAATCCTGATGTTCCCCTAACAAAACGAAAGAAGAGCATAGTTCCGACGAACACAAGAGCGATTTCCCGAGGTCCGTGTCGCAACTCGAGAAGGACACCAAGATTCCCGCTGAAACTCGAGAAAAAACACAATATTCTCTACATAAGATGAGGTGAGGCAAATTTCCCCTGCAGCATCTCAAGAGAAATCCCACATTCCTGATTGAAAAGCAGTCGGGCACTTGACACCCTTTATGCGACTCAAGACATTCCCTGACATAGCTGTCCCCACTTGAGAGGAGAACACACTTTTTGGACGCAACTTTAGATGAGGCCCTATTCCCTTTCCACGCCTTGAGAATAATTCCGATGTTCCCCTACCAAAAGAAAAGGAGATCTGATTTCCCAGGGCCTACACCATCGACTTCCTGAGGTCCCTGTTGCAACTCCAAAAAGACCCCAAGCTTCCCGCCGCAACTCGAGAAAAAACACAAGATTCGGCAGTAACGGAAAGATGAGGAAAATATCCAATGCATGGTATCAAGAGTAATCCAACATACCCGCTTGAAACGCGAATCGGTACTTGACACCATTTATGCCACTCAACATTTTCCCTGACTTAACTGTCGCCGTTTGAGAGGAGAACACATTTTATGGACTCAAATTTAGATGAAGGCCTATTCCAATTGCACGACTCGAGAATAATCCCGATGTTCCCCTACCAAAACGAAAGGAGACCTGACTTCCCAGGGACTATACGAGCGAGTTCCTGAGGTCCCTGTCACAACTCGAGAAGGACCCCAAGCTTCCCGCCGCAACTCGAGAAAAACCTCAATATTCTCTACTCAAGGTGAGATGAGGAAAATTTCCCCTGCAGTCACAAGAGAAATCCCACATTCCCGATTGAAATGCGATTGGGCACTTGACACCCTTTATGCGACTCAAGACATTCCCTGACATAGCTGTCCCCACTTGAGAGGAGAACACAATTTATGGACTCAAATTTATATGAGGCCCTATTCCCATTCTACGCCTCAAGAGTAATCCCAATGTTCCCCTACCAAAACGAAAGGAGACCTGACTTCCCAGGGACTACAGAGCGAGGTACTGAGGTCCCTGTCGCAACTCGAGAAGGGCCCCAAGCTTCCCGCCGCAACTTAAAAAAAAACACCAGATTCTGCACTCAAGGTTAGATGAGGAAAATTTCCCCTGCAGAGTCTCAAGAGAAATCCCACATTCCCGCTTGACACACGAAAGAGAAACTGATTCCCTTTATGCGACTCAAGACAATCATGATATCACTGTCCCTACTTCAGAGGACAACACAATTTATGGACTCAAATTTAGCTGATCCCTATTTTCTTTCATGCCTCGAGAGTAATCTCGATGTTTCCCTATTAAAACAAAAGTAGACCTGACTTCCCTGGGACTACACTCGCGAGTTCCTGAAGTCCCTTTCGGAATTCGAGTAGGGCCAAAAGCTTCCCGCCACAAAACGAGAAAAAACACAAGATTCTGCACTCAAGGTGAGAGGAGGAAATTTCCCATGCAGAGTCTCAAGAGAAATCCCACATTCACGCATGAAACGATAACGGGTACTTGACACCATTTCTGCGACATAAATAGGACCCTTACTAAGCAGTCCCCACTGGAGAGGAGCGCACAATTAACGGAGTCATCTCTAGATGTGTCCCAATTCACATTCAATGCCTCGAGAGAAATCCCAATGTACCCTTTGCAACAGGAAAGGAGACCTGACTTCCCTGGGGCTACATGAGCGAGTTCCTGAGATCCCCGTCTCATCCCGAAAGGGACCCCAAGCTTTCAGCTGCAACTCGAGAAAAACCACAAGATTCTCTCCTCAATGCGAGATGAGGAACATTTCTGCTGCAGAGTCTCAAGCGAAATCATACATTCCCACTTGAAACTCGAAAGAGTACTTGAAACCCTTTCTGCAACACAAAAAGTTACCTGACTATGCCATCCCCACTGGAGAAGAGCACACAATTAACGGACTCAACGCAAGATGAGACCCAAAGCACATTCCAAGGCTTGAGCGGAATAACGAGGTTCCCCTTCCAGTACAATTGGAGACCTGACGTCCCTCGGGCAGCACGAGCGAATTCCTGAGGTCCCCGTCGCAATTGAGAAGGAGCTGAAGCTTCCGGCCTCATCTTGAGAAAAACCACAAGATTGTGCACTCAAGGTGAGATTAGGAAAATTTCCCCTGCAGAGACTCAAGAGAAATCTCACATTCCCACATGAAACTCGAATGGGTACATGACAAGCTTTATGCGACTCAAGATATTCCTGACACAGCTGTCCCCACTTGAGAGGAGAACACAATATATGGACTCAACTTTAGTTGAGGCCCTATTCCCATTTCTTTCCTCGAGAGTTATCCCGAAGTTCCCCTACCAAAACAAAAGGAGACCTGACTTCTCAGGGACTACACGAGAGAGTTCCTGAGATCCCTGTCGCAACCCAAAAGGGACCCCAAGCTTCCAGCCACAACTCGAGTAAAACCAAAAGATTCTCCCCTCAATGCTAGATGAGGAATATTTTTGCTGCAGAGTCTCAAGAGAAATCACACATTCCTGCTTGAAACTCGAAAGGGTACTTGAAACCCTTTCTGCAACGCAAAAAGGTCCCTGACTAAGCCATCCCCACTGGAGAGGAGCACACAATTAACGGACTCAACACAAGATGAGAGTGAAATCACATTCCATGCCACGAACGGAATCACGAGTTTACCCTTCCACACTATTGGTGACCTAACGTCCCTGGAAAAACACGAGCCAGTTCGTCAGGGCCCTGTCGCAACTTGAGAAGGACCCCAAGCTTCCCGCCGCAACTCGAGAAAAACCACAAATTCTGCACTTAAGTTGAGAATAGGAAAATTTCCCCTGCAGAGTCTCAAGAGAAATCCCACATCCCCGCTTGAAATGCGAACGGTTATTTGACACCCTTTATGCGACTCAAGACATTCCCTGACATAGCTGTCCCCACTGGAGAGGAGAAAACAATTTATGGACTCAATTTTAGATGGGGCCCTATTCCCATTCTACTCCTCGAGTGAAATCCCGAGGCTCTCCTTGTAACAAGAAAAGTGACCTGACCTCTGTGAAGTAAAAAAACTAGGTTCTGAGGCCACTGTCCCAACTCGAGAGGGACTACAAGCTTGTCGCCACAACTCGATAAAACCACGAGATTTCCCCATCAAAACGAGATGAGGAATTTTCTTATGCAGAGTCTCAAGGGAAATCCCACATTCCCAATTGAAATTGGAACGGGTACTTTTCGCCATTTCTGCAACCATAAAAGTTCCCTGACTAAGCTGTCCCTACTGGAGAGGAGCACACAATTTATGGACTCATCTCTAGATGACTTCCAATTCCCATTCTATGCCTCGAGAATAATCCCAAAGTTTCCCTTCCAGCACAAAATGAGACCTGACTTCCCTGGGGCAACACGAGCGAGTTACTGAGGTCTCCGTCGAAACTCGAGAAGGACCCCTAGCTTCCCGCCGCATCTCGTGAAAAACCACAAGATTGTGCACTCAACATGAGGTGAGGAAAATTTCCTTTGCAGAGTTTCAAGAGAAATCCCACATTCCCGCTTTAAACTCCAACGTGTACTTGACACCCTTTATGCGACTCAAGACATTCCCTGATATAGCTGTCCCCACTTGAGAGGAGAACACAGTATATGGACTCATCTTTAGATGAGGTGGTATTCCCATTCTATGCCTCGAGTGTAATCCTGAAGCTCTCCTTGCAACAAGATGGGTGACCTGACATCCCTGAAGTGAAAAGAGCTAGGATCTGAAGTCACTGTCCAAACTCGAGAAGGACTACAAGCTTCCCGCCGCAACTCGATAAAAACCACGAGATTACCCCATCAATGCGAAATGAGGAATTTTCTGCTGCAGAGTCTCAAGGGAATTCCCACATTCCCGCTTAAATTCGAACGGGTACTTGACACCGTTTCTGCAACCTTAAAAGCTCCCTTACTAAGCCGTCCCCACTGCAGTGGAGCACACAATTAACAGACTCATCTCTAGATGAGTCCAAATTCACATTCCATGCCCCGAGATAAATCACGAAGTACCCTTTAAAACAGGAAATGAGACCTGACTTCCCTGGGGCTACAGGAGCGATTTCCTGAGATCCCCGTCTTAACCCGAAAGGGAACCCAATCTTTCAGCTGCAACTCGAGAAAAACCACAAGATTCTCCCCTCAATGCGAGATGCGGAATATTTCTGCTGCAGAGTCTAAACAGAAATCACACATTTCCGCTTGAAACTCGAACGGGTACTTGAAACACTTTATGCGACTCAAGACATTCGCTGACATAGCTGTCCCCACTGGAGAGGAGAACACAATTTATGGACTCAATTTTAGATGAGGCCGTATTCCCATTCTACGCCTCGAGTGTAATCCTGAAGCTCCCCTTGCAAAAAGAACAGTGACCTGACCTCCTTGAAGTAAAAAGAGCTAGGTTCTGAGGTCACTGTCACAACTCGAGAGGGTCTACAAGCTTCCCGCCGCAACTCGATAAAACTCACGAGATTCCCCCAGCAATGCGAGATGAGGAATTTTCTGCTGCAGAGTCTCAAGGGAAAACCCACATTCCCGCTTGAAATTCGAACGGGTAGTTGACACCCTTTCGGCAACCATAAAAGTTCCCTGACTAAGCCGTCCCTACTGGAGAGGAGAACACAATTTAAGGACTCATTTCTAGATGACTTCCATTTGTCATTCCACGCCTCCAGAATAAACCCGAAGTTTCCCTTCCAACAGGCAAGGAGACCTGACTTCCCTGGGGCATGACTAGCGAATATCTGAGGGCCCCGTTGCAACTCGAGAAGGACCCCAAGCTTCGTGTCACACCACAGAAAAACCAGAAGATTCTGCACTCAAGGTGAGATGAGGAATATTTCCCCTGCAGAGTCTAAAGGGAAATGCCACATTCCCGCTTGAAACTCAACTGGATACATGACACCCTTTATGTGACTCAAGACAATCCCTGACATAGCTCTCCCCACGTAAGAGGAGAACACAATTTATGGACTCAACTTTAGATGATGCCCTATTCCCATTCCAAGCCTAAAGAGTAATCTCGAAGTTCCCCTATCAGAAGAAAGGAGACCTGACTTCCCTTGGGCTACACTAGCCAGTTCCTGAGATCCCCGTCTCAACCCGAAAGGGACCCCAAGCTTTCAGCTGCAACTCGAGAAAAACTACAAGATTCTCTCCTCATTGCTAAATGAGGAACATTTCTCTTACAGAGTCTCAAGAGAAATCACGCATTCCCACTTGAAACTCGAAAGGGTACTTGAAACACTTTCTGTGACACAAAAAGTTCCCTGACTATGCCGTCTCCACTGGAGAGGAGCACACAATTTACGGACTCAACATTTGATGAGGCCCTATTCCCATGCCACGCTTCGAGAGTAATCCCGAAGCTCTTCTTGCAAAACGAAAGGAGACATGACTTCGCTGAAGCACCACGAGTGAATTCCTGAGGTCCCCGGCGCAACTTGAGAGGGTCCCCAAGCTTCCTGCCACAACTTGAGAAAAACTACAAGATTCTCCCTGAAGTGTGAGATGAGAAATTTTCCGCTGCAGAGTCTCAAGAGACATCCCATATTTCCGATTGAAACTCTTACGGGTACTTGACACCCTTTATGTGACTCAAAAAGTTCCATGAAATGGCTGCCTGCACGGAGAGGAGAACACAATTTACAGACTGATTCCTCGATGAGGCCCTATTCTCTCGATGACTCCAGTTAATCCAGAAACTCTCTTGCAACACGAAAGGAGACCTGACTTCCTTGAAGCAACTTGAGCGAGTTCCTGAGGTCCCCAAATTAGCTCGAGAGAGACCATATGCTTAGTGCCGCAAATCGAGAAAAATCAAAAGATTCCCCATCAATGTAAGATGAGGAATATTTCTGCTGCAGAGTCTCAAGAGAAACCCCACATTCCCGGTTTAAATTCGAACGGATAGTTGACACCCTTTCTGTGACACAAAAAGCTCCCTGAATAAGCCGTCCCCACAGGAGAGGAGCACACAATTAACGGACTCATCTCTAGATGAGGCCCAATTCCCATTCCACGCCTTGACAGGAATCTCTAAGTTGCCCTTCCAACACGAAAGGAGACCTGACTTTCCAGGGTCCGTGGGAGCGAGTTCCTGAGGTCCCCGTCCCAATTCGAGAGGGACTCCAAGGTTCCCGCCGCAACTGAAGAAAAACCACAACATTCTGCCCTCAAGGCATGATGAGGGACTTTTCTGCTGCAGAGTCTCAAGAGATATCCCACATTTCCGCTTGAAACTCGTACGGGTAATTGACACCCTTTATGCGACCCAAAACGTTCCCTGACATAGCTGTCCCCAGTACTGAGGAGCGCACAATTTCCGGACTCAAACTTAGGTCATGCCCTGTACCCATTCCACTCCTCGACAGTAATCCCGAAGCTGTCCTTGCAACACGAAAGGAGAACTGATGTCCCTGAAGACCACGAGTGAGTTCCTGAGGTCCCCATCATAACTCGAGAGGGACCACACGCTTCCCGCCACAACTCGAGAAAAACCAAAACATTCAACCCTCAAGGCGAGATGAGGATCTTTTCCAATGCAGAGTCTCATTAAAATTCCACATTCCCGCTTGAAACTCGAAAGGGTACTTGACACCCTTTATGCGACTCAAAACTTCCCCAACATAACCGGCCCCACTGAGGAAGAGCACACAATTTACCTACACAACACTAGATTCGGCCCTACTCCTCTGCTGCTCCATGGGAAGAATACCGTGGTTCTGTTCCAATGCGAAAGGAGACCCTACTTCCCAGGGACAACACCAGAAATATCCTGAGATCCCCGTCGTAACTCGAGAGAGACTACAGACTCCCCACCGCAACTGGAAAAAAACCAAAAGATTCGGCCATCAATGCGAGATAAGGAAATTTACTGCTACAATGTCTCAAGAGAAAAGCTACATTCCCGCTTGAAACTCGTAGGAGGACTTGACACCATTTACGCGACTCAAAACTTCCATGATATAACCGGCCCCACTCAGGAAGAGCACACAATTTACCTACACAATGTTAGATTCGGCGCTATTCCTCTGCTGCGCCATGGGAAGAATACTGTAGTTCCCCTTCCAACAAGAATGTAGGACAGACTTCCCTGGGACAACACGAGAGAGTTCCTGAGGTCCCCGTAGCAACTCCTGAGGAGTCCGGAGCTTCCCGCCGAAACTCGAAATAAACCACAGGATTCCCCATCAATGAGAGATAAGGAAGTGTTCTGCTGCAGAGTCTCAAGAGAAATCCCACAATGCCGCTTGAAACTCGTAGGGGTACCTGACACCCTTTATGCGACTCAAAAGGTTCCCAGACATAGCTGTCCCCACTGGAGAGGAGAACACAATATACAGACTCATTCTTAGATGAGGCCCTAGCAACACGAAAGGAGACCTGACTTCCCTGAAGCAATATGAGGGAGTTGCTGAGGTCCCGGTCATATCTCGTGATAGACTACAAGCTTCCCACCACAACTTGAGAGAAATCACAAGATTCCCCCATCAATGTGACATGAGGAACTTTTCTGCTGCAGAGTCTCAAGAGAAATCCCACATTCTCGCTTGAAACTCGAACTGCTACTTGACACCCTTTCTGTGACACAAAAAGCTTCCTAATTAAGCCGAACCCACAGGGGAATAGCACACAATAAAGAACTCATCTCTATATGAAGCCCAATTCCCATTCCACTCCTCCAGAGGAATCCTGAAATTCCTCTTCCAACACGAAAGGAGACCTGGCTTTCCTGGGGAAACACAACCGAGTTCGTCAGTTCCCCATCACAATTCGAGAGGGACCCGAAGCTTCCCGCCACAACTCGAGGAAATCCAGAAAATTCTGCCCTCAAAGCGTTATGAGGAACATTTCCGTTACAGATTCTCAAAAGAAATCCCACATTCCAGCTTCCAACATGACAGGTAACTTTACATCCTTTATGTGACTCAAAAATTACACCGACATTCCCTGCCCCAGTTGAGAGGAACACTGAGTTTCTTGCCACAACTGACAAAGTGCCCCGTTATACAGTCTTGTTTTCCAGATGACAGTCGATTCACCTGCTTTGTCTGGAATGGAATCCGGATGCTTCCATCGCACCCTAGGAGGAGGCCAGGATCACCTTGAACCTAGGGAGGATCCACAGGGTTTCAAAACACAATTGGGAAAGGAACCGATGTCCCCACCCACTAGAGATATTGTATGATTCCACGGCACAGATACAAATGTATCCTCGAGTATCAACTCACAAGAAGAATGGAGACCTGACTCCCCGAGAATTCTCGATACAGTCTCCAGTTACAAACTCAACACGACTGTGGTCTAACACCCCTTTTACAAATCGAAAAGAAAGTGGAGTTCCATGCCTGAACACGAGAAGAGCCCCAGGTGAATGTTGAGAGCAACTCCAAGATGCATATCCCCACTAGAGAGGAACACACAGTTGACAAAATCAACACTAGATATGACCCTATTCATCTGCTGCTTTTGGAGAGGAATCCCGAGGTTCCCCTTCCAACATTATAGGAGACCTTCCTTCACTGGGGCAACAAGAGTGATTTCCTGAGGTCGCTGTGACAACTCGAGAAAAACCCCAAGCTTCCCGCCGCAACTCGAGAAAAGCCACAAGACTCCCCCATCAATGTGAGATGAGAAAATTTTGTGCTGCAGAGTCTCAGGAGAAATACCACATTCCCGCTGAAACTCGAATGGGTACTTGACACGGTTTAGGTGACTCAAAAAGTTCCCTGACATAGCAGTCTCCAGTGCTGTGGAGCACACAATTTACGGACTCAAAGTTATATGAGGCCCTATTCCCATTCCACGCTTCGAGAGTAATCCCGAAGCTCTTCTTGCAAAAAGAAAGGAGACCTGACTTCGCTGAAGCAACAAAAGCAAATTCCTGAGGTCCCCGGCTCAACTAGAGAGGGACCCCAAGCTTCCCGGCACAACTCGAGAAAAACCACAAGATTCTACCCTCAATGTGAGATGAGAAAATTTTCCGCTGCAGAGTCTCAAGAGAAATCCCACATTTCCACTTGAAACTCTTACAGGTACTTGAGACCCTTTATGCGACTCAAAATATTCCATGATAAAGCTGCCCTCATGGAGAGGAGAACATAATTTACAGACTCATTCTTAGATGAGACCCTATTCTCATTCCATGCCTCCAGAGTAATCCAGAAGCTCTCTTGCAACATAAAAGAAGACCTGACCTCCCTGAAGCAACACGAGCGAGTTCCTGAGGTCCCCGACGTAACTCCAGAGAGACCACATGCTTCCGGCTGCAAAGCGAGAAAAATCAAAAGATTCCCCATCAATGCGAGATGAGGAATATTTCTGCTGTAGAGTCTCAAGAGAAACCCCACATTCCCGGTTTAAATTCGAACGGATAGTTGACACCCTTTCTGTGACAAAAAAAGCTCCCTGATTAAGCCGTCCCCACAGGAGAGGAGCACACAATTAACGGACTCATCTCTAGATGAGGCCCAATTCCCATTCCACGCCTTGACAGGAATCTCTAAGTTGCCCTTCCAACACGAAAGGAGACCTGATTTTCCAGGGTTAATGGGAGCGAGTTCCTGAGGTCCCTGTCCCAATTCGAGAGGGACTCCAAGGTTCCCGCCGCAACTGAAGAAAAACCACAACATTCTGCCCTCAAGGCATGATGAGGGACTTTTCTGCTGCAGAGTCTCAAGAGATAACCCACATTTCCGCTTGAAACTCCTACGGGTACTTGACACCCTTTATGCGACCCAAAACGTTCCCTGACATAGCTGTCCCCAGTACTGAGGAGCACACAATTTCCGGACTCAAACTTAGGTCATGCCCTTTACCCATTCCACTCCTCGACAGCAATCCCGAAGCTGTTCTTGCAACACGAAAGGAGAACTGATGTCCCTGAAGACCACGAGTGAGTTCCTGAGGTCCCTGTCGAAACTCGAGTGGGACCACAGTCTTCCCGCCACAACTCGAGAGAAACCAAAGATTCAGCCCTCAAGGCAAGATGAGGAACTTTTCCAATGCAGTCTCATTAAAATTCCACATTCACGCTTGAAACTCGAAAGGGTACTTGACACCCTTTATGCGACTCAAAACTTCCCCAACATAACCGGCCCCACTGAGGAAGAGCACACAATTTACCTACACAACGCTAGTTTCGGCCCTATTCCTCTGGTGCGCCACGGGAAAAATACTGCGGTTTCCGTTACAACACGAAAGCAGGCCAGACTTCCCTGGGACAACACCGGCAATATCCTGAGATCCCCGTCGCAACTCAAGAGAAACTACAAGCTACCAGCCTCAGCTGGACAAAAACCAAAAAATTCGCCCATCAATGCGAGATGAGGAAATTTTCTGCTGCAGAGTCTCAAGAGAAATCCCACATTCATGCTTGAAACTCGTTGGGGAACTTGACACCTTTTATGTGACACAAAAATTCCCTGACATAGCAGTCCCCACAGGAGAGGAGAACACAATATACAGACTCATTCTTAGATGAAGCCCTATTCCCATTCCACACCTCGAGGGTAATCCCGAAGCTTTCCTTGCAACACGAAAGGAGACCTGACTTCTAAGAAGCAAAACGAGCGAGTTCCTGAGTCCCTGTCATAACTCGAGAGAGACTACAAGCTACCCGCTGCTATGAGTTCCCCCTCCAAGCGAGGTAGGTCCTGAGGATCTAGCAAAGCTCCAAGGTAAAACCGACTATGACATCACAACAGGACAGGATACCTGACACCCATGATGAGGCTATAGACAAAGCCCTAATGAAAGGCCAGATCATGACACGAGGACAGATTCCTCTTTTATAACTCGAAAGGAAAGCAGAATTCCATGCCTCAAATCGAAACGAAACCTGACCCCCCAGTAAAACCTTCGTAGCAAATCCGAGATCCCTGTCGCCACTGGAGAGGAACACACAGTTGACCGACTCAATGCCAGATGTGGCCCTATTCCTCTGCTGTGCCTAGAGAGGAATCCAGAGGTTTCCCTTTCAGCATGATAGGAGACCTGACTTCCATGGGACAACACGAGAGAGTTCCTGAGGTCTCCGTGACAACTCGAGGAGAACCCCAAGCTTCCAGCCGCAACTCGAGAAAAACCAAAAGATTATCCCTTCAATGCCAGATGAGGAAATTTTTCATTGCAGAGTCTCAAGAGAAATCCCACATTCCGGCTTGAAATTCGAATGGGTACTTGACACCCTGTATGCGACTCAAAAACTACCCGACATAGCTGTCCCCACTGGAGAGGAGCACACGTTTTTCCTACTCAACAGCAGAGGAGGCCCTATTCCTATTCCACGTCTCAAGAGTAATCCCGAAGTACCCCTTCCAAGATGACAGGAGACCTGAATTCCCTGAAGCAACACGAGCGATTTCCTAGGTTCCCTTCGCAACTGGAGAGAGATACCAAGCTTCCCTCCGCAACTCGAGAGAAACAACAAGATTTTGCCCTAAAGGCAAGATAAGGAGCATTTCCTTTGCAGATTCTCAAGGGCAGTCCCACGTTCCCGTTGGAAACTCCAGAAGTTTCTTAACATCCTTTATGTGACTGAAAAATTACACCAACCTACCCCATCCCAATCAAGAAGAACACCGAGTTTCCTGCCACAACTGACAAAATGCCCTGTTTCCAGTTCTCTTTTCCACATGACAGTCGATCCCACTGCTATGTCTGGAATGGAATCTGGACATTCCCATGGCACAGTACAAGCAGGCCAGTACCACCTTGAAACTTGGGAATATCCACTGGGTTTCAAAACACAATTGGAAAAGGTACCGGTGTCCCCACCCACTCGAGATATTGTCTGATTCCACTGAACAGATTCAAATGTATCCTCGAGGATCAACTCACAAGACGAGTGGAGACCTGACTCCCTGAGAATTCTCGATACAATCTCTAGGTACAAATTCTACTCAACTGTGGCCTAATACCCCTTTTACAAATCGAGAAGGAAGCGGAGTTCCAAGTCTGAAAACGAGAGGAGGCCTGACTCCTCAGGTGAAATTTGAGAGCAATCCTAAGAACTCTGTTGCTACTGGAGAGGAATGCTGAGTTAAACCAACGCGAATCTAGATGCAGACCTCTTTCTTTGCAGCAACGCCAAGGAATCCTAAGTTTCCTCTTGCAAATGGACAGGAGTTCTGACTTCCCAGAGACAACACGGGAGGCTCCCTGATATTTCCGTCGTTACTCGAGTGGATAACCAAACTTCCCATAGCAACTCGAGCAAAACCTCGAGATTCCTCTTTCAAAGAAAGATGAGGTAATCTTTTTTTCCTGAAACACATAGACAGAAGTCCCGAGTTCCTTTTCCCAATTCGATATGAGGCTTGACTTCCTTGATGCAACTTAAGGGTCGCCCAGAGATACCCATCCCGATGAGAGAAGAAAACTGAATTTCCCGACCACAGTTTAAGAGAAGGCCTGTGATCACACCTCAGCTGAAGATAATGGGACATTCCACTTTCAAATGAAGAGGAATCCCAACTTCCACTCACACCACTTGATGAGTCCTGTCATATCTATTGACACTCGAGGGCAACACAATAGATACTGCAGCAAGGTCAAAGGACTCCGAGTTCACACTCAACTAGAGATGAGTCATGTTGTGTTTGCAGCAGCTCCAGTGGAACACGGAGTATCAACTCCTAATGTGATCGGAGGCATTAATCCCCCACTGAGCCTCTCGAAAAAGCCCAAATTTCCTGCTCAAACAGATAGCGGGCCTGATAATCCTTTTAAAACTTGGGGCGAAATCTTAGTTCCCTCCTCAACGAAGACTAGGACTGACTCCCCAGGGGAACTTTCATAGCAACCCCAAGATCCCTGTGGCCACTGCAGAGGAAAACTGAGTTTACCCTCTCAAGTCTAAACGTGGCCCTCATGCCCTGCAACGACTCGAAAGGAATCACGAAGTTCCACTTACAACACGACAGGAGACCTGACTTCCATGAGGCAAAACTAGCGAGTCACAGTGATTCCCGTCGTAACTCGAGAAGACCTCCAAGCTTCAAGCTGCAATTCGAGAAAAACCATGAAATTCTGCACTCCACGTACAGGTCGCCCCTATCCGCTAATTAAACTTTCTGGATGTTCCCGACGAACAATAGCCAATCAGACTTTCTCTGTTTCCAGTGAAAAGGGACTCGGGTGCAGCCTCCCTTTCAGCACCGATCCCCAGGTCGGGTTGACAGGGTTCTGATCTTCCATCTGTGAGCCGCAGGCCACATGTATCCTCGTTTGGCCTTGGCTGTGTGAGCAGCTGAAGGGAGTTTAGTCTTGGCAGGCGCCCAGCAGGCCTGTGGCTTTGGACCGCCAGAGGTGAGCGTCTCAGCAGACAGAAACAACCCTGCCAGAAGTGGAGTGGGATCCACCCTGAGGGTGGGCACTGATCGCCAAGAGATGCTCCTGTGGGATTTTGATGGGTCCTGCACACTCTTCTCCCAGAGAGTGAGAGAAATGTCTATGGGCTCTGCTAGGCCCTCGGTTCCCTCTTGAGGTCCCGAAGGCTGGTTGTCACCATCTGGAGCACCTAGCTCTGAGATAATGACCACTGCCACCTGCACTGTGTTTCCCTTTGCCCGTGTGTCCATGCGAAGTGTCAGGCCATCTCTGACCTACACGAGAGATGTGCATTTCCTCTCATTGGACCTGCATATGTTTCTTTTCTTTCCTTCCCGATCACTGATTTTCTCGAGGATATGGGGGCCAAAAGGATGGTGGGTCTTTCTCTGGCTTTGTGCTCTGAGGAACACTTCTCCCTGTGTTGATGTGGGTTTATCTTTCCATTTCTCCTGCCTGGTTTATTGTTGTCAGTTTGTTTGTCCCGGCAGAAGAACTCAGCATTTCACTTGTGCCTGAGGAGTCCCAATTACCACAGCACTGCCTACCTGAAGATTTTGAGCACATTTGCCAAGAGGCTTCGTTTGGCAGATGACATCTTGAAAGGACCTACACTGTCCTTTCAGATACCCAAAGGCTACTTCAAATGACATAGAAACGAGAATTCTAAAGTTTGGTCTTCCAATATGTGGGGAGTCAGAAACTCCCCTGGAGAAGGGAAAAGCTACCCACTCCAGGATTCTGCTCTACAGAATTCCACGGACTGCAGAATTCACGGGGATGCCAAGATTCTAACAATACTGAGAGACTGCAACTTTCAACTTCAGTCAGAGGAAAATCCAGTTTCCTTTCATTTCAGTGATTGGCATTGATTATGGCCTCAAAAGGATGGGAAGAAATGCAGAGAAAAGTAGACTCAATGTTGTCAGAAGGGGGAGAGAGGAACGGGGAGTGCTTGCCATGAATCTAGGCTTTGCTGGGAAGTGGGGGGAATAGAATGAGGGTGTCTGAATGTAGACAGTGGTGATGCTTACAGAGCATTGTGAAGGCCTCCATATTCCCAGATGGCTTCAAGGGAGGAAAATTTATTGATACACACTTATGAGCAAAATATACATAAAGCCACAAAAAACATAAAAGATGAGAAGAAAGATGCCTAGGAGCCTGATGAAAATCAGCTCAGGTGAAGGGAAGTCAATCTCCCCTGGGTGGGGAGAGAGTGCACGGCGTCCACAGGGAACACACAGGGATGGAGGCTGCAGAGCCAACCGCAACCTTTGACCAGGTATTTGCCAAAAGGGCTCTGAGTCTATGTCCAGAACTGGGGCCTGTTCTCCCTGCAGGGGAGGGACAGAAATGGTGTGCGTCTGAGTCCTTGGCAGGAGCCAGGGCAGGCTGACCCTTCCCAGGTGGTCACTCAGGCCCTGACTAGGGTTCTGCCGCCAAAGCCCAAGCAGGTGCAAGTGCACGTGGAAGTGGAGGTTCTGGAAGGTGGGGTAGGACATCAGGGCCTGGGGCTGGGGGTCCTGCAGGCACAGAGATCCAATGTGCTGAGGGTGCTGGCCAGTACCCGGCTTGCCCCGTGTCTTTGGGTGGGGATGTCTCAGGTCTCGATCTCCCCTCATTGGATCCCTGGGTCCTGCACCTGGAGCTCCCACCTCTGTAGGGACAGGTCTTGTTCGTGGAGGCTGTATGAGTTTGACGGCCAGACCTAGAGCTTGGGGAAAAGAAGAGTTTGCCACAGGCCAGCCTTGCCATGTGCCTAAGTGGGCATGAAAGCTTCCTAGAGATGCACTAAGAAGGCCCAGCTTTGGTGTCTTCTCTGCAGTCTCCAAGATGGGTGGTTTGAGTCCAGCCTTTGGTCCAGGCCCAGCCTCAGCTCTTGAAGACTCATCCCTGTGTGGCTCATCACCGCCTCCCCACACTCACATGCAGCATCCCCAGCCGCCTCACCTCTGTGCTCTGCTGTGTTGGGTTCCAGGTCCTCCTGCTGCCTCCGAGGCAGGGCTTCTCAGCGCTCTGGTTTAGAGCTGGCTGTGCTGAGCTCAGTGGCAGCCTGAGACTGGGTACCCGGGTGTGTGCTGGGTGGTGTCTGAGCAGCAAGCCTTGCCCGCTTCCTCTTCATCGCCAGTTCGCCTGAGCCCTCCGTGGTCCCGCTCACCTGGAGCCTGCACTAGGCCTCCAGGGCAGGGGGTGGTGCTCTGAAACCTCCCTCTTGGAGGTTGATGGGGTGTGCACCTCAGGGGCCACCTCGGGTGGGACGCTATGCAATGATGGTGACCACCAGCCAGCCCTGCTTCAATATTTCTGAGCTGAGCCTGGACAAGATGTCTAAAGTTTCTGCCCGTCTGCCCTTCTGATCCCAAAAAGAACAGATACGGGTGTCTGCTCAGTACCCACCGGGTAGGACGGAGACCCCCCATGAGGGTGTGAGGTCAGCCTGGGCACACGGCTCAGCCCGGACGCTCCCCATGCTACCCAGCATGCTCTCCCCTGGGGTGTGGACACAAGCGACCCACGGGCTCCTGACCCATATGCGGCTGGGCTTGCCTGAGCCAGACACACCCCAAGAAACCCCCATCCACACACAAGGAAAGGCCTCAGGCTTCCCCATATGGGATGGCAGAGGTGGCCTGACCTGGCCTGGGTCTCCCCTGTTACCTTTCGGTTCCTTCGGGCAAAGGATCAGAGGCTTCTCTGGGGGCCCTGAGCCAGCGTCGACCGCGTTCCCACACACTCTGCCTGTGAGCTTGCCTGAGGCCCTGGCCTCTGGGCAGGGGCAAACAGCAGAACATCTTGAAAGCAAGCGATCTGGCTGGGGGCTCCTCTCTGCTGGGGAGGCCTGGAAACCCGGGTTTCGGGTTCTGTTGGGTTGTGTTTCCAGGAAGTGATATCATTTCCTGCTTTCGTGGCCAAGGTCCATTCCACAAAGTTCCCCAAGGGAACCTCTGTGTTTCTGGTTGTTCCCCCATGCCCTCAGGACACGTGCAGACAAATTGACACCCACACAGCACAACCCATAGCCTTGAGGAGACCAGGGTGCAGCCAGGGCCTGAGCTCTGAGGACACAGCTGCTTTCAGCCCAGGTTCCTTCTTCTATGAAGTGATGTAGCCCTGGGCAAGCCATGTGCCCCGCAGGGTTTCCACAGTCTCTCCATCTGCAGAGTGGGGATCACTTTCCCATTTCCTGCCTAGGTCTGTCAACCTACGAACAGCTCCAGTGCCTGTTCAAACTTTGGGACGCTCTCACATGGAGCTAGGAAACTGAGACTTCCCAATGGACGGATTCCACACAGTGCTGACCTAGCACAGAATGGGGAAGAATCAGGCCTAGATGGGCTCTGGGACCTTCGAAGATGAAGTCCACTTCCTGCCTATTTCTTGATCCCAGCATTGTGAGGATCGGAAGGTAATATTCAGACATCGCCGCCTCTGATATCAACATTCCTCGTCCTACTCAAATGTCAAACTCTGCCTCGAGGGGTGGTGGAGCCTGCCCCAACAGTGGCTCCCCGCATACTTGTTTTTGAGTCTCATCATCTCGGGTCATTTTCCCCCTTTCAGGGGGAATTGGCACTGTTACTTTTCCCAAAATCAAGTGAGATTCATGCAAATACTGTGAAATCGATTCATTTACTCTCTTCATTGTTCAGTCTCTCTCCCTCGTTCCCTCTCTTTCTTGACCTTTCCAAATTCAGTCTGTCTCTTCCTCTCTGTGTTTCTCCTCTGGATGCTTGCATGCCTGAGTAATGCATGTACACATGTATATGGTTGACCTTCAGTTCAGTTCAGTTCAGTTCAGTCGCTTAGTCGTGTCCGATTCTTAGCAACCCCATGAACCACAGCACGCCAGGCCTCCCTGTCTATCACCAACTCACAGAGTTCACTCAAACTCATGTCCATCGAGTCAGTAATGCCATCCAGCCACCTCATTCTCTGTCGTCCCCGTCTCCTTCTACCCCCAATCGCTCCCAGCATCAGAGTTTTTTCCAGTGAGTCAACTCTTCACATGAGGTGGCCAAAGTGTTGGAGTTTCAGCTTTAGCATAAGTCCTTCCAATGAACACCAAGGATTGATCTCCTCTAGAATGGACTGGTTGGATCTCCCTGCAGTCCAAGGGACTCTCAAGAGTCTTCTCCAACACCACAGTTCAAAAACATCAATTCTTCGGCGATCAGCTTTCTTCACAGTCCAACTCTCACATCCATACATGACAACGGGAAAAACCATAGCCTTGACTAGACGGACCTTGGTTGGCAAAGTAATGTCTGTGCTTTTTAATATGCTATCTAGGCTGGTAATAATTTTCCTTCCAAGGAGTAAGCGTCTTTTAATTTCATGGCTGCAATCAGCATCCTCAGTGATTTTGGAGCCCAAAAATATAAAGTCTGACACTGTTTCCACTGTTTCTCCATCTATTTCCCAAGAAGTGATGGGACAAGATGCCATGATCTTCGTTCTCTGAATGTTAAGCTTCAAGACAACCTTTTCACTCTCCTATTTTGCTTTCATCAATAGGCCTTTGAGTTCCTCTTCACTTTCTGCCATAAGGGTGGTCTCATCTGCATATCTGAGGTTATTGATATTTCTCCCAGCAATCTTGATTCCAGCTTGTGTTTCTTCCAGTCCAGCGTTCCTCATGATGTACTCTGCATAGAAGTTAAATAAGCAGGGTGACAGTATACAACATTGACATACTCCATTTCCTATTTGGAACCAGTCTGTTGTTCCATGTCCAGTTCTCACTGTTGCTTCCTGACCTGCATACAGGTTTATCCATAGGCAGGTCAGGTGGTCTGGGATTCCCATCTCTTTCAAAATGTTCCACAGTTTATTGTGATCCACACAGTCAAAGGCCTTGGCATAGTCAATGAAGCAGAAATAGATGTTTTCCTGGAACTCTCTTGCTTTCTCCATGATCCAGCAGATGTTGACAATTTGAGCTCTGGTGCCTCTGTCTTTTCTAAAACCTGCTTGAACATCTGGAAGTTCTTGATTCACATATTGCTGAAGCCTAGCTTGGAGAATTTTGAGCATGACTTTACTAGTGTGTGAGATGAGTGTAATTGTGCTGTAGTTTGAGCATTCTTTGGCATTGCCTTTCTTTGTGATTGGAATGAAGACTGATCTTTTCCAGTCCTGTGGCCATTGCTGAGTTTTCCAAATTTGCTGGCATATTGAGTGCAGCACTTTCACAGCATCATCTTTTAGGATTTGAAATAGCTCAATTGGAATTCCATCACCTACACTAGCTTTGTTTGTAGTGATGCTCTCTAAGGCCCACTTGACTTCACATTCCAAGATGTCTGGCTCCAGGTGAGTGATCACGCCATTGTGATTATCTTGGTCTTGAAGGTTTTTTTTGTACCGTTCTTCTGTGTATTCTTGCCACCTCTTCTTAACATCTTCTGCTTCTGTTAGGTCCATAATATTTCTGTCGTTTATCGAGCCCATCTTTGCATGAAATGTTCCCTGGATATCTCTAATTTTCTTGAAAGATCTCTTGTTTTTCCTAGGCTGCTGTGTTCCTCTATTTCTTTGCATTGATCGCTAGGGAATTGTTGACCTAGGGTGAGGCTTTAGGGTTTCATTTCAAGTGAGGTAAAAGTTTCGGGTGGGAGTTCGTGTTAGGGGAAAGGATATGTCTGGGGTTTGTTCTGGGAGACTTAGTGGTGTGAGTTCTCAGTCTCTTTTATGAAGGAACACCTTCTCCTTTATTCTTCTTGCAAATATTATTTTGTGTTCAGATTGTTACCATTTTGATAAGTGAATGCTTAGTTTTTCTGATGCAAAGCTGTTCAGTGGATGGAAGCAAGTTGGTGTCTTTTGGTTTCCTGTTTCCTTGACTTGAAGAGACCCAATTTTCTTCCCCCTCCCACACACGTGTTGAGAAGTCCCTGACATTAAGGAGCCAATGGCCCTTGTTTCTTTCCAGGAGTTTCATCACTTCAGGTTTGTATTGACGTGTTTCCCTAAATCTGAAATGCTATGAGAACAATAGCTAATGTGATTGTTCAGATGGAACCATCTCCAATTCCCACGGCCTTTCGTTGCAGAGGCTCTAGTTCCCATTCGTATCGCCTCCCCTTCTTTCGCATTGAGGAATTGACCGTTGATGCTTGGGTTTATTTCTGCACCCTCAATTCCATTCCATGGATCTAGTTCTGCGTGTTTGATTTCTTCTCAGTACCATGCTGTCCTGATGATCCTAGTGTGATACTCTAATTGGCTATCAGGCAGCATGCTATGTACATTTCAGGGCTTTGTGGCAGATTGCATTGACTATTTTGACTCCTTTGTTTTTCCATAGATATTCTGGAATTCTGTGGTTATAATGACCTGAGAACACCCGTTGGTATTTTGAGAGGAATAGCGTGAAACTCTGGATTGCCCCACGGTGGGGGGTGGGCGGAGGGGGAAGTGACATCATCTTAACAGGAGGAATTCCTCTGATCCATGAGCACAGCTTATTTTCCATTGGATTTTTGGGCTTCATCTTCTTTCATCCATCTCTTGCAGTTCTCTGAGAGGAAGGGCTTCCCTCCTGGGTTAGATGGACTCCTAGCTATTGCCTTTCAGGGAATGTCACTGTCGGTGGGGTTGATAATTGCCTTCTTCCAAGCGTTTGCTGGAAGTGTTAGAAATGCCAAGGATTTTTCTTCCCCTTCTTCACTGTCCATTTCTCTGAGCCTCCAGGTAGAACAGGCCTATTCCAGGGTCCCACGGGGCTCGGGGAATGCAGCTAGACCGTATTTCTCAGGCCTCAGTGCTGGGCATCATCCGGTGTACTCTCCATGTCCCTTCCTTCTCCTGGTGTCTCCTTCAGGCCCATTTGTGTTCATGTCATTTGTGTATTAAGAGCCAAATCCTGCCTAAGCTCTGTGTATGCAAACAGTTTTCTACCAGCTTGGGATGTGTCATTTGCACTTTTCAGACGGTTTTTCCCAGAGTCCAAATCTTGGATTTGACAAAGTTCACTGTGTTCCCTTGTTACTCTTTGTGTAGTGCCTTTCTGTATTGTGTGTGAAGACACAGAACTCATGCTAATCTCTGCTCCATTTCCTTCTGGATCTGTGAACCTTTTTGCATGGAACATATGTCTAGGAATCATTTCATGTGCATTTGTTGAGAGGTGTCAAGTTTCCATGGACATGCATGTCATCACCTCTGGTTTCCAAATGCGTTGCTCCTAAACTCTTTTGGATATCTTCTCGGAAAGATGGGTGTTTTTCATCTTGCATTTCCACAAAAGAATGGATTCAGCAGTTCTAGCTCAGGGATGCTGTGTCCAGTGAAAAGGGAGTTGGGTGTGGCCTCCCTTTCAGCACCAATCCCAAGTTCAGGTTGACAGGGCTCTGAACTTCCATCTGTGATCCAGATTCCACAGGCATCAATGTGTGCCCTTGGCTGTGTGAGCAGCTGAAGGGAGTTTCGTCTCCGAAGGCGCCCAGCAGGCCTGCAGCTTCGGACAGCCAGAGGTGAGCATCTCAGAGGACAGGAGCCACCGTGCCAGAAGTGGAGTGGGATCCACCCTGAGGTTGGGCACTGATCGTCAAGTGATGTTCCTGTGGGACTATGATGGGACCGCCACACTCTTCTCCCACATAGCGAGAGAGATGTCTATGGGATCTGCTAGGCCCTCAACTCCCTCTTGAGGTCCCGAAGGCTGGTTGTCACCATCCTGAGCACCTAGCACTGAGATGATGGCCACCTCCACCTACAATGTATGTACCTTTTCCCACGTGTCCATGCAAAGTGTCAGGCCATCTCTGAGCTACACTAGCCATGTGCTTTGCCTGTCATTGGACCTACACATGTTTCTTCTGTTTCCTTCCTGATAACTGATTTTCTCGAGCATGTGGGTGCCACAAGGATGGTTTGTCTTTCTCTGGCCTTGTGTTCTGAGGAACACTTCTCCCTTTGTTGGTGTGGGTTTATCTTTCCATTTATCCTGCATGGTTTATTGTTGTGAGTTTGTTTGTATCGGCGGAAGAACTCAGCCTTTCACTTGTGCCTGTTGCGTCCCACCTACAACAGGACGACCTACCTGGAGATTCTGAGCACATTTGCCGTGATGACTTCATTTAGCAGATGATATCTTGAAACGATCTACACAGTCCATTCAGATATCCAAAGGCTCCTTCAAATGACACAGAAACCAGAATTCTCCAGTTTGGTCTTCCAATATGTGGGGAGTCAGAACAATCCCCTGGAGAAGGGAAAAGCTACCAACTCCAGGATTCTGGCCTAGAGAATTCCATGGACTGTAGAATTCATGGGGATGCCAAGACTCTAACAATACTGAGAGACTATAACTTTCACCTTCAGTCAGACCAAAATCCAGTTTCCTCTCATTTTAGTGATTGGCATTGATTGGGGACCCCGAAACGATGGGAAGAAATGCAGAGAGAAGTAGACTCAATGTTTTCAGGTGGGGGAGAGAGGAACGGGGAGTGCTTGCTATGAATCCAGGCTTTGCGGGGAAGTGGGAGGGGGATAGAATGAGTGTTTCAGAATGTAGAGAGTGGTGATGCTTACACAGCATTGTGAAGGTCTCCATCTTCCCAAATGGCATCAAAGAAGGAAAATTTATTGGCACACACTTGTGAGCAAAATATACAGAAAGCCATAAAAGACATAAAAGGTGAGAAGAAAGATGCCTAGAAGCCTGATGAAAATCAGCTCAGGGGAAGGGATGTCAATCTCCCCTGGGTGGGGAGGGAGAGGACGGCGTCCACGGGGAACACACAGGGATGGAGGCTGCAGAGCCAACCGCGCCCCTCGATGATGTGTTTGCTGAAAGGGCTCTGGAAGTCTGTCCAGAGCAGGGACCTGTTCTCCCTGCAGGGGTGGGACAGGCATGTTGGGCGTCTGAGTCTTTGGCAGCAGCCAGGGCAGGCTGCCATTGTGCAGGTGGTCACTCAGCCCCTGACTCGGGTTCTGCGGCCAAAGCCCAAGCAGATGCATGTACACATGAAGGTGGAGGTTCTGGAAGGCATGGTGAGACATCGGGGCCTGGGTCTGGGAGTCGCGCAGGTACAGAGTTCCGATGTGCTCAAGGGACTGTCAAGTACTCGGTTCGCCCCGTAGCTTTGGGAGGGTTGTCTTAGGTCTCGATCTCCCCTCATTGGATCCCTGCGTCCTGCACCTGGAACTCCCACCTCTGTAGGGACGGTTCTTGTACGTGGAGGCTGGCTGAGTTTCATGGCCAGAGCTAGAGCTGGGAGAGAAGAAGAGTTTGCCAAATGCCAGGCTTGCCATGAGCCTAAGGGGACATGAAGGCTTCCTAGAGATTCGCTAAGAAGGCCCTGCTTCGGAGTCTTCTCTGCAGTTTCCAAGATGGGTGGTGTGAGGCCAGCCTTTGGTTCAGGCACAGCCCTACTCTGGGGGACTCATCCCTGTGTGGCTAAGCACCGCCTCCCCACACTCACATGCAGCAGCCCCAGGAGCCTCAACTCTGTGCTCTGCATTGCTGGGCTCCAGGCTCTCCTGCTGCCTCCAAGGAAGGGCTTCTCGGAGCTCTGGGTCAGAGCCGGGTGTGCTGAGCTCCGTGGCAGCCTGAGACTGGAACCCGGAGTGTGTGCTTCGTGGTGTCTATGCAGCAGGCCTTGCCTGCTTCCTCTTCTTCGCCAGTTTGGCTGAGCCCTCCATGGCCACGCTCACCTGGAGCCTGTACTGGGATTCCTGGGCAGGGGCCTGGTGCTCTGAACCCTCCCTCAGGGTGGTGGTAGGGGTGTTCCCCTCAGGGGCCACTTCGGGTGGGACGCTCTACAATGATAGTGACCATCAGCCAGACCTGCTTCGATATTTCTGAACTGTGCCTGGCCAGGATGGCTGCTGCCTCTGCCCATCTGCCCTTCCACTCCCAGAAAGCGCAGAGACGAGTGTCTGCTCAGATACGCAATCGGGAGGACAGAGATACCCCTGAGGGAGTGAGGTCAGCCTAGGCAGCCAGCTCTGCCCGGATGCTTCCCATGCCACCAGCCTGCTCTCCCCTGTGGTGTGGACAAAAGCGACCCACGAGCTCCTGACCAATATGCGGCTGGGCTTGCTTAAGGCAGACACACCCCTTGAAACCCCCATCAACACACAGGCAAAGGCCTCAGGCTTCCCCATGTGAGACGGGAGAAGTGGCCGAACCCGGCCTGGGCCTCCCTGTTACCTTTCTGTTCCTTAGGGCAAAGGGCCAGAGGCCTCTCCAGGGTCCCTGAGCCAGCGTCATCCACGTTCCCACATTCTCTGCCTGTGAGTTCGCCTGAGGCCCCGGCCTCTGGGCAGGGGCAAACAACAGAACATCTTGAAAGCAAGTGATCTGGCTGGGGACTCCTCTCCACTGAGGAGGCCTGGATACCAGGGTTGCCGGTTCTGTTGGGTTCTGTTGCCAGGAAGTGACATCATTTCCTGGTTCATGGCCGAGGTCACTTCCACAAAGCTCCCCAAGGGAACCTCTGGGTTTCTGGCTGTTTCCCCATGCCCTTAGGCCACGTGCAGGCACAGTGACACACACAGCCCACCCCACAGCATTGGGGAGACCTGGGTGCAGCCAGGGCCTGAGATCTGAGGACACAGCTGCTTTCAGCCCAGGCTCCTTCTCAGAAGTGAAGTGGCCCTGGGCAAGGCATGTGTCCTGCAGGTTTTCCCCACTCTCTCCATCTGCAGAGTGGGGATCACTCTCCCATTTCCTGCCTAGGTCTGTCAGCCTACGAACAGCTCCAGTGCCTCTTCAAACATTGGGCTGCTATCACATGGAGCTTGGACACTGAGACTTCCCGAAGAATGGATTCCACACAGAGCTGACCTAGCACAGAATGGGGCAGAATCAGGCCTGGATGGGCTTTGCGACCTTGGAAAAGGCAGTCCCCTTTCTGCCTATTTCTTGACCCCTGCATTTGGAGGACCGGAAAGTCATATTCAGACATCACCCCTCTGATATCAACCTTCCCCATCCTCCTCAATTGCCCCACTTGGCCTCGAAGACTGGGGGAGTCTGCCCCAACAGTGGCTCCCCGCATCCTTGTCCTTGAGTCTCATCATCTTGAGTCATTTTCCCCCTTGGGGGAAAAGCACAATCATTGTTTCCAACCACAAGAGAGATTCATGCAAATTCTATGAAATCGAATCATTTCCTCTCTCCATTGTTCAGTCTCTCTCCCTCGTTCCCTCTCTTTCTTGACCTTTCCAAATTCAGTCTGTCTCTTTCTCTCTGTGTCTCTCCTCTGGATGCTCGCATGCATGTGAATGCATGGACGCATGTAAGTTGTTGAACTTGTTTGAGGCTTTAGGGTTTCGTGTCGAGTGAGTTAAAGGTTTGTCGTTGGATTTGGTGTTAGGGGAAGGGATAGGTCTGGGGTTTGTTCTGGGAGACGCGTAGGAAGCCCTTCTCCGATATTCTCCTTGCTAATATTCTTTTTTGTTCAGTTTGTTACCATTTTGATTTGTGAATGCTCAGTTTTTCTGATGCAAATCTGTTCAAGTGGATGGAAGCCCGTGGGTGTCCTTTCGTTTACTGTTTCCTTGACTTGAAGGGACCCAATTTTCTTCCCCCCCCACACACACATGTTGAGAAGTCCATGACATGAAGGAGCCTATGGCCCGTGCTTATTTCCAGGAGTTTCATCACTTCAGGCTTTGCGTTGATGTGTTTCACTGAATCTGACGTGTTCTGAGACCAAAAGCCAATGTGATTGTTCAGATGGAACCATCTCCAATTCCCACGGCCCTTCATTGCAGAGGCTCTTGTTCTCATTCGTATCACCTCCCCTCCTTTGGCATTGAGGAATTGACCGTAGAAGCTTGGGTTTATGTCTGGACCCTCAATTCCACTCCATGGATCTGGTTCTGTGTGTTTGATTTCTTCCCAGTACCATGCTGTCCTGATGATCCTAGTGTGATAGTCTAATTGGCTATCAAGCAGCCTGCTATGTCCATTTCAGGGCATTGTGGCAGATTGCATTGACTCTTTTGACTCCTTTGTGTTTCCATAGACATTTTGGAATTCATTGGTTATAATGCCCTGAGAACAGCCGTTGGTTTTATTTTTTTTTTATTATTATTGAAGGCTAATTATTTTACAATATTATATTGGTTGGTTTTGCCATACATTGACATGAATCCGCCTCAGGTGTACATGAGGTCCCTCTCCCGAACCCCCCTCCCACCGCCCTCCTTCCTTTATTTTCCCTCTGGGTCATACCAGCCCTGAACATCCTGTAACATGCCTCGACCCTGAACTGGTGATTCGTTTCACATATGATAATATACATGTTTCAATGCCATTCTCCAAAACCATCCCATCCTCACCCTCTCCCACAGAATCCCTACGACTGTTTTATACATCTGTTTCTCTTTTGCTGTCTCGTATACGGGGTTATCATTTGCATCTTTCTAAATTCCATATATATGCGTTAGTATATTATATTGGTGTTTTTCTTTCTGGCTTACTTCACTCTGTATAATAGGCTCCAATTTCATCCACCTCATTAGAACTGATTCAAATGCATTCTTTTTAACGGCTGAGTAATACTCCATTGTGTATATGTACCAAGGCTTTATTATCCATTCGTCTGCAGATGGACATATAGGTTGCTTCCATGTCCTGGCTATTGTAAACAGTGCTGCGATGAACATTGGAGTACATGTGTCTCTTTCAATTCTGATTTCCTCGGTGTGTATGCCCAGGAGTGTGATTTCTGGATCATATGGCATTTCTATTTCCAGTTTTTTGAGGAATCTCCACATTGTTCTCCATAGTGGCTGTACTAGTTTGCATTCCCAACAACAGTGTAGGAAGGTTCCCTTTTTTCCACAACCTCTCTAGCATTTATTGCATGTAGACTTTTGGATAGCAGCCATTCTGACTGGTGTGAAATGGTATCTCATTGTGGTTTTGATTTGCATTTCTCTGATTATGAGAGATGTTGAGCATTTTTTCATGTGTTTGTTAGCCATCTTTATGAATTCTTTAGAGAAATGTCTGTTTAGTTCTTTCGCCCAATTTTGATTGCCTCATTTATTTTTCTGGAATTGAGCTGCAGGAGCTGCTTGTATATTTTGGAGATTAATCCTTTATCAGTTGTTTAATTTGCTATTGTTTTCCCCATTCTGAAGGCTGTCTTTTCACCTTGCTTACAGTTTACTTTGCTGTGCAGAAGCTTTTGATTTTAATTAGGTCCCATTTGTTTATTTTTGCTTTTATTTCCACTATTCTGGGAGGTGGGTCTTGGAGGATCCTGCTGTGATTTATGTCAGAGAGTGTTTCGCCTACATTCTCCTCTAGGAGTTTTATAGTTTTTGGTTTTACGTTTATCTCTCTAGACTATTTTGAGTTTATTTTGGTATATGGTGTTAGGAAGTATTCTAGTTTTATTCTTTTACAAGTGGCTGACCAGTTTTCCCAGAACCACTTGTTAAAGAGACTGCCTTTTCTCCATTTTATATTCTTGCCTCCTTTGTCAAAGATAAGGTATCCATAGGTGCATGGATTTATCGCTGGGCTTTCTATTTTGTTCCATTGATCTATGTTTCTGTCTTTATGCCCGTACCATACTGTCTTGATGACTGTGGCTTTGTAGTAGAGCCTGAAGTCCAGCAGGCTAATTCCCCCAGTTACATTTTTCTTCCTCAAGATTGCTTTGGCTATTCGAGGTTTTTTGTATTTCCATACAAATTGTGAGATTATTTGTTCTAGTTCTATGAAAAATATCGTTGGTAGCTGGACAGGAATTGCATTGAATGTATAAGTTACTTTAGATATTATACTCATTTTAACAATATTTATTCTTCCAATACACGAACATGGTATATTTCTCCATCTATTAGTGTACTCTTTGATTATGTTCACTAGTGTTTTATAGTTTTCTGTGTACAAGTCTTTTGTTTCCTTAGGTAAATACATTCTTAAGTATTTAAATCTTTTCGTTGCAACAGAGAATGGAATAGTTTCTTTAATTTCTCATTCTATTTTCTCATTATTAGTGTAAAGGAATGCAAGTGATTTCTGTGTGTTGACTTTATATCCTGCAACTTTACTGTATTCATTGATTAGCTCTAGTAGTTTTCTGGTAGATTCTTTAGGGTTTTCTGTGTAGAGGATCACATCATCAGTGAATAGTGAAAGATTTAATTCTTCTTTTCCAATTTGTATTCCTTTTATGTCTTTTTCTGCTCTGATTGCTGTAGCCAAAACTTCCAGAACTATGTTGAATAGTAGTGGTGCGAATGGGCACCCTTGTCTTATTCCTGACATTAGGGGAAATGCTTTCAGTTTTTCACCATTGAGGATAACGTTTGCTGTGGGTTTGTCATATATAGCTTTTATTATATTGAGATAGGTCCCTTCTATTCCCACATTCTGGAGGGTTTTTTTCATAAATGGATGCTGTATTTTCTCAAAGGCTTTCTCTGCATCTATTGAGATAATCATATGATTTTTAGCTTTCAGTTTGTTAATGTGATGTATTAGGTTGATTGATTTGTGAATATTGAAGAATCGTTGCATTCCTGGGATAAGCCCACTTGGTCATGATGTATGATCTTCTGAATATGTTGTTGGATTCTGATTGCCAAAATTTTGTTAAGGATTTAGGCATCTATGTTCATCAGTGATATTGGCCTGTAGTTTTCTTTTTTTGTGGGATCTTTACGAGGTTTTGGGATTAGGGTGATGGTGCCCTCATAGAATGAGTTTGGAAATTTCCCTTCCTCAGCAATTTTCTGGAAGAGTTTGAGTAAACTCTTCTCTAAATTTTTGGTAGAACTCAGCCGTGAAGTCGTCTGGACCAGGGCTTTTGTTTGCTGGAAGATTTTTTATTATAGCCTCTAGTTCCGAGCTTGTGATGGCTCTGTTTAGATTTTCTATTTCTTCCTGGTTCAGTTTTTTAAAGTTGTACTTTTCTTGGAATTTGTCAGTTTCTTCCAGGTTATTCATTTTATTGCCATATAATTGCTGATAGTGTTCTCTAATAATCCTTTGTATTTGTGTAGCCGTTGGTATTTTGAGAGGAATAGCGTGCGACCTCTGGACTGCCCCAAGTTGGCGGTCGGGGGGAGGGGGAAGTGACATTTTCTTACCAGGAGAAATTCTTCTGATACTGGAGCACAGTTTATTTTCCATTGGATTGGTGGGCTTCACCTTCTTTCATCCATCTCTTGCAGTTCTCTTAGAAGAAGGGCTTCCCTGCTGGGTTAGATGGACCCCTAGCTATTTCCTTTCAGGAAATATCACTGTCGATGGGGATGATACTTGCTGTCTCCTTCTAAACATTTGCTGTTAGTATTAGAAATGCCAACGATTTCTCTTCCCCTTCCTCACTGTCCATCTCTCTGAGCCTCCAGATTGAACAGGCCTAGTCCAGGGTCCCACGGCTATTGGGGAGAGCAGCTAGACCATGTTTCTCAGGCCTTCATTGTTGGACATCATTCGGTATACTCTCCATGTCCCTTCCTTCGCCTGGTTTCCCTGCAGACCTCTGCTTCAAGCTTGTGTTCATGTCGTTTGTGTATTAGGAGCCAAATTCTGCCTAAGTTCCGTGTATGCAAACAGTTGTCTTCCCGCTTGGGATATGTTGTTTGTGTTTTTCAGACGGTGTTTCCCAGAGCCCAAATCTTGGATTTGACAAAGTTCACCGTGTTCCCTGGTTACTCTTTGTGTAGTGCCTCTTGGTATTGTGTGTGAAAACTCAGAGCTCATGTCTAATGTCTGCTCCATTTCCTTCTGGATTTGTGAACCATTTTCCATGGAACGTATGTCTAGCAATCATTTGAAGTGCATTTGTTGAGAGGTGTTAATTTTCCATGGACATGCATGTCACCCCTTCCGGTTTCCAATGTGTCACTCCTAAACTCTTTTGGAGACCTTCTCGGAAAGATGGGTGTTTTTAAGCTTGCATTTCCACAGTTGAATGGATTCAGCAGCTCTAGAAGAAAGGAAACTTTGTCCAGTGAAAGGGGGAGTCAGGTGCGGCCTCCCTTTCAGCACCGATCCCCAAGTCTGGTTGAGAGGGCTCTGATCTTCCATCATTGAGCCAGAAGCCACAGGCATCCTTGTGTGCCCTTGTACGTGTGAGCGGCTTAAGGGAGTTTCATCTGCGCAGGCACCAAGCAAGCCTGCGGCTTTGGACCACCAGAGGTGAGCATCTCAGAAGACAGGATCAACCGTGCAAGAAGTGGAATGGGATCCACCTTGAGGGTGGGCACTGATCGCCAAGAGATGTTCCAGTGGGACTTTGATGGGTCCAGCACATTCTTCTGGCAGAGAGCGAGACAGACTTCTATGGGTTCTGCTGGCACTCCATTCCCTCTTGTGGTCCCGAAGGCTGGTTGACACCAACCTGAGCACCTAGTTCTGAGAGTATAAGAACCGCCACCTGCACTGTGTTTCCCTTTGCCCGCGTGTCCATGCGAAGCATCAGGCCATCTCTGAGCTACACTAGCCATGTGCATTGCCTCACATTGGACTTGCACATGTTTCTTCTGTTTCTTTCCCGATCACTGATTTTCTCCAGCATGTGGGGGCTACGAGGATGGTGGATCTGGCCTTGTGTTCTGTGGAACACTTCTCCCTTTGTTGGTTTGGGTTTATCATTCCATTTCTCCTGCCTGGTTTATTGTTGTGAGTTTGTTTGTGCCAGCGGAAGAACTCAGCATTTCCCTTGTGCCTGAGGTGTCCCACTTACAACAGCATTGCCTACCTGCATATTCTGAGCACATTTGCCGAGAGGGCTTCGTTTGGCAGATAACATCTTGAAAAGACCTACATGGTCCTTTCAGATACCCAAAGGCTACGTCAAATGACATAGGGACCAGAATTCTCCAGTTTGGTCTTCCAATATGTGGGGAGTCAGAACAATCCACTGAGAAGGGAAAAGCTACCGAATCCAGGATTCTGACCTAGAGAATTGCATGGATTGTAGAATTCATGGGGATGCCAAGACTCTAACAATGCCGAGAGACTATAACTTTCGCCTTCAGTCAGAGCAAAATCCAGTTTCCTTTTATTTCAGTGATTGGCATTGATTGGGGACCTTGAAAGGATGGGAAGAAAAGCAGAGAGAAGTAGGCTCAATGTTGTCAGGCGGGGAGAGAAGAACGGGGAGTGCTTGCCATGAATCCAGGCTTTGCTGGGAACTGGGGGGATAGAATGAGGGTGTCCAAATGTAGACAGTGGTGATGTTTACACAGCATTGTGAAGGCCTCCGTATTCCCAAATGGCATTAAGGAAGGAAAATTTATTGACACACAGTTGCGAACAAAATATACAGAAAGCCATAAAAGACATAAAAGATGAAAAGAAAGATGCCTAGGAGCCTGATGAAAATCAGCTCAGGGGAATGGAATTCAATCTCCCCTGGGTGGGGAGCAAGTGGACGGCTGCCAGGGACAACACGCAGGGATGGAGGCTGCAGAGTCAACCTCGTCCCTGGACGAGGTTTTTGATGAAGGGGCTCTGGTCTCTGTCCAGAGCATGGGCCTGTTCTCCCTGCAGGGGTGGGACAGGCATGTTGGGCGTCTGAGTCCTTGGCAGGTGACACGGCAGGCTGCCCCTCTGCAGGTGGTCACTCAGGCCCTGACTTGGTTCTGCCACCAAAGCCCGAGCAGGTGTAAGTTCACGTGGGGGTGGAGGTTCTGGAAAACGGGGTGGGACATCAGAGCCTGGGGCTCTGGTTCGTGCAGGCACAGAGTTCGGATGTGCTGATTGTGCTAGCCAGTACCCGGCTTTCCCCATTTCTTTGGGAGGGGACGTCTCAGGTCTCAATCTCCCCTCAGTGGATCCCTGGGTGCTGCACCTGGAGCTCCAACCTCTGTAGGGACTCGTTTTGGACCTGGAGGCTGGCTGAGTTTGACGGTCAGAGCTAGAGCTGGTGGAGAAGAAGAGTTTGCCACAAGACAGCCTTGCCATGTGCCTAAGTGGGTACGAAAGCTTCCTAGAGATTCTATAAGAAGGCCTAGCATCGGAGTCTTCTCTGCAGTCTCCAAAATGTATGGTGTGAGGCCAGCGATTGTTCCCGGACCAGCCCCAGCTCTGGGGGACACCTCCCTGTGTGGCTCAGTACTACCTCCCCACACTCACATGCAGCAGCCACAAACGCCTCATCTATCTGCTCTGCCCTCCTGGGTTCCAGGTCCTACTGCTACCTCCAAGGCAGGACTTCTCAGAGCTCTGGGTCAGGGCAGGCTCTGCTGAGTTCCATGGCAGCCTGAGACTGGGCCCCGGGGTGCGTGCTGGGTGGTGTCTGTGTAGCAGGCCTGGCCTGCTCCATCTTCATTGCCAGTTGGGCTGAGCCCTCCGTGGCCACGCTCACCTGGATCCTGGAATGGGCCTCCCGGGCAGGGGGCTGGTGTTCTAAGCCCTCCCTCTGGGAGGTGGATGGGGTATGCCCCTCACGGGCCACCTCGGGTGGGATGATCTGCAATGATAGAGACCATCAGCCAGCCCTCCTTTGATATTTGTGAGCTGAGACTGGCCAGTATGGCTGCTGCTTCTGCCCGTCTGCCCTTCTGCTCCCAGAAGGAGCAGCGAAAAAGATATGCTGAGATACCCACCCAGGAGGATGGAGACACACCCGAGGGCGTGAGGTCAGCCTGGTCCACCAGCTCTGACTGGACGCTCCCCATGACAGGCAGCCTGCTCTCCGCTGGGCTGTGGACACAAGCAGTCAAAGGGCTCCAAACCCACATGCAGCTGGGCTTGCTTGAGTCAGACACACGCCGAGAAAACCCCTTCCACACACAGGGAAAGGCCTCAGGCTTCCCCGGGTGGGATGGGAGAAGTGGCAGGACCCTGTATGCATACACTGAGCTTAGGCAGGATTTGGCTGTTAATACACAAATGACATGAACACAAAGGAGCCTGAAGGAGAGGTCTGAAGGGACACCAGGCGAAGAAAGGGACGCCAAAGGGGAAGAGAGTACACCAAATGATGCCCAGAACTGAGGGTCTGATCCACAGGATCTAGGTGCATTCCCCGAGGCCCGTGGGACCCTGGACTAGGCCTGTTCTACCTGGAGGCTCAGAGAGATGGACAGTAAGCAAGGGGAAGAGAAATACTTGGCATTTCTAACACTCACAACAAACGCTTAGAAGACGGCAATTATCAACCCCACCGACAGTTACATTCCCTGAAAGGCAATAGCTAGGAGTCCACCTAAACCATGAGGGGAGCCCCTCTTCTCTGAGAACTGCAAAAGATGTATAAAAGAAGGTGAATCCCACAAATCCAATGGAGAATAGCTGTGCTCAAGGATCAGAAAAATTCCTCCTGGTAAGATGATATCAACTCCCCCTCCCCCGGAACCCCACCGTGGGGCAATCCAGAGGATCCACTCTATTTCTCTCAAAATACCAACGGCTTTTCTCAGGGCATTATAACCAAAGAATCCAAAATGTCTATGGGAACACAAAGGAGTCAAAAGAGTCAATGCAATCTGCCGTAAAGCTCTGAAATGGACATAGCAGGCAGACTGATAGCCAGTTAGTCTCTCAGACTACGATCATCAGGACAGCATAGTACTGGGAAGAAATCAAACAAGCAGAACCAGATCCATGGAATGGATTTGAGGTTCCAGACGTAAACCCAAGCTTCTACGGTCAATTCCTCGACGCCAAAGGCGGGGAGGTGATACGAATGGGAAAAAGAACCTCTGCAAGGAAAGGCCGTGGGAATTGGAGATGGTTCCATCTGAATAAACACATTGCCTTTTGGTCTCAGAACACGTCAGATTCAGTGAAACACATCAATGCAAAGCCTGAAGTGATGTAACTCTTGGAAATAAGCACGGGCCATAGGTGCCCTAATGACAGGGACTTCTCAACATGTGTGTGGGGGTGGAAAAAAATTGGGTCTCTTCATGTCAAGGAAACAGTAAACAAAAGGACACCCACCAGCTTCCATCCACTTGAACAGCTTTGCAACAGAAAAGCTAAGAATTTGCTAATCAAAATGGTAACAAACTGAACAAAAAAGAATAGTAGCAAGCAGAATGTCGGAGAAGGAGTTCCTACGTAAAAGAGACTGAGAACTCACACCACTAAGTCTCCCAGAACAAACCCCAGATCTAGCCCTTCCCCTAACACCAATTCCAACCACAAAACTTTAACTCACTCTACACGAAACACTAAAGCCTCACCCTAGGTCAACAGTTTACATGCTTACATACATTCACATGCATTCAAGCATCCACAGGAGAGACACAGAGAGGAAGACAGACTGAATTTGGAAAGGTCAAGAAAGAAACGGAACGCGGAAGAGAGACTGAACCAGGGAGTGAGGAAATGAGTCGATTTCACAGAATTTGCATGAATCTCTCTTGAGGTTGGAAACATTGACAGTGCGTATTCCCCCTGCAAGTGGTAAAATGACACAAGATGATGAGATTCAAAGACAAGGATGCGGGGAGCCACTGTTTGGGCAGACTCCCCAACTCCTCGAGGCTGAGTGGGACACTTGAGTAGGACAAGGAAGGTTGATATCAGAGGGGGCGATGTCTGAATATGACCTTCCGGTCCTCCCAATGCGGGGGTCAAGAAATAGGCAGGAAGCAGACTGCCTTTTCCCAGGTCCCAGAGCCCATCCAGGCCTGATTCTGCCCCATTCTGTGCTAGGTCAGCCCTGTGTGAAATCTGTCCTTTGGGAAGTCTCAGTGTCCAAGCTCCATGTGATAGCGGCCCAAAGTATGAACAGGAACTGGAGTTGTTCGTAGGATGACAAACCTAGGCAGCAGATGGGAGAGTGTTCCTCACTCTGAGGATAAAGAGACTGGGTTACCCTGTGGAGCACATGCCTTGCCCAGGGCCACATCATTTCTGAGAAGAAGGATCCTGGGCTGAAAACATCTGTGTCCTCAGAGCTCAGGCCCTGGCTGCACCCAGGTCTCCCCAATGCTGTGGGGTGGGCTGTGTGGTTTCACTGTGCCTGCATGTGGTCTAAGGACATGGGGGAACAGCCAGAAACCCAGAGGTTCCCTTTGGGAGCTTTGTGGAAGGGACCTCGGCCACGAACCAGGAAATGATGTCACTTCCTGGCAACAGAACCCAACAAAATTCACAAACAGGGTATCCAGTCCTCCCCAGCGGAGAGGAGCCCACAGCCAGATCGTTTGCTATCAAGATGTTCTGCTGCTTGCCCTTGCCCAGATGATGCCGGGACCTCAGGCGAGCTCACAGGCAGACTGTGTGGGCACGCGGAAGACACTGGCTCAGCACCCCCCCGCCCGAGAGTCCTCTGGCCCTTTGCCCGAAGGAACAGAAAGGTAACAGGGGAGCCCCAGGCCAGGTCCGGCCACCTCTCCTGTCCCACCCGGGGAAGCCTGAGGCCTTTCGCTGTGTGTGGATGGGGGTTTTTCGGGGTGTGTCTGCCTCAAGCAAGCCCAACCGCATGTGGGTCAGGAGACCATGGGTCGCTTGTGTCCACACCCCAGGGTAGAGAAGGCTGGGTGGTATGGGGAGTGTCCAGGCAGAGCCGCATGCCCAGGCTGACCTCACACCCTCAGGGGTGTCTCTGTCCTCCCGGGTGGGTAGCTGAGCAGATCTTTGTCTTTGCTCTTTCTGTGAGCAGAAGGGCAGACAGGCAGAGGCAGCAGCCATCCTGGCCAGCCTAAGCCCAGAAATATCGAAGCAGGGCTGGCTGATGGTCACTATCATTGCAGAGCGTCCCACACGAGTTGGCCCCTGAGGGGCACACCCCATCCACCTCCCAGAAGGAGGGCTCAGAGAACTAGCCCCCTGCCCATAAGGCCCAGTGCAGGCTGCAAGTGAGCGTGGCCAAGGAGGGCTCAGCCCAACTGAAGATGAAGACGGAGCGGGCAAGGCCTGCTACCCAGACACCACCCAGCATGCACCCCGGGGCCCAGTCTCAGGCTGCCACAGAGCTCCGCAGAGCCGGCCCTGACCCAGAGCTCTGAGAAGCCCTGCACCTGAGGTAGCAGGAGGACCTGAAACCCAGAACGGCATAGCACAGACGTGAGGCGGCTGGGACTGCTGAACATGAGTGTAGGGTTTCAGTGCTGAGCCACACAGGTAGGAGTCCCCCAGAGCTGGGGCTGGGCCTGGACCAAAGGCTAGCCTCACACCACCCATCTTGGAGACTGCAGAGATGACTCCGATGCTGGGCCTTCTTAGCGAATCTCTAGGAAATTTTCGTGCCCACTTAGGCACATGGCAAGGCTGGCCTGTGGCAAACTTTTCTTCTCCCCCAGCTCTAGCTCCGGCCGTCAAACTCAGCGAGCCTCCACCTCCAACACCTGTCCCTACGGAGGTAGGAGCTCCAGGTGCAGGACCCAGGGATCCACTGAGGGGGTTTCGAGACCTGAGACGTACCCTCCCAAAGACATGTGGCCAAATGGCTATTGGCAGGCACACTCAGCACATCGGATCTCTGTGCCTGCATGACCCACAGCCCCAGGACCCGATGTCCCACCCCGTTTCCAGATCCTCAACCTCAACGTGCACTTACACCTGCTCGGGCGTTGGTGGCAGAACCTGAGTCAGGGTCTGAGTGACCACCTGCACAAGGGCAGCCTGCCCTGGCTCCTGCCAAGGACTCAGACACCTACCATGATGGTCCCACCCCTGCAGGGAGAAAAGGCCACTGCTCTGGACAGAGACCCAGAGACCGTTCAGCAAACACCTCATCCAGGGGCGTGTTTGGCTTTGCAGGCTCCATCCCTGTGTGTTCCCTGTGGATGCCGTCCACTCCCTCCCCACCCAGCGGATACTGACTTCCTTTCCCCTGAGCTGATTTTCATCAGGCTCCTAGGCATCTTTCTTCTCATCTTTTATGTATTTCGGTATATTTTGCTCACAAGTGTGTGTCAATAAATTTTCCTTCCTTGATGCCATTTGGGAATATATAGGCCTTCACAATGCTGTATAAGCATCACCACTGTCTACATTCGGACACCCTCACTCTATCCCCCCACCCACTTCCCAGCAAAGCCTGGATTCACGGCAAGCACTGCCCATTCCTCTCTCCCCAGCCTGACAACATTGAGTCTACTTCTTTCTGCATTTCTTCCCATCCTTTCGGGGTCCCCAATCAATGCAATCACTGAAATGAAAGGAAACTGGATTTTCCTGTGACTGAAGGTGAACGTTATAGTCTCTCAGTATTGTTAGAGTCTTGACATGCCCATGAATTCTACAGTGCATGGAATTCTCTAGGCCAGAATCCTGGAGTGGGTAGTTTTTCCCTTCTCCGGGGGATTGTTCTGAGTCCCCACATTTTGGAAGACCAAACTGGAGAATTCTGGTTTCTATGTCATTTGAAGGAGCTTTTGGTTATATGAAAGGACAGTGTAGGTCCTTTCAAGATGTCATCTGCCCATCGAAGCCCTCTCGATAACTGCTCAGAATCTCCAGGTAGGCACTGCTGTTGTAAGTGGGACACCTCAGACACAAGGAAATGCTGAGTTCTTCTCCCGGCTCAAACAAACTCACAACAATAAACCAGGCAGGAGAAATGGAAAGATAAATCCACACCAACAAAGGGAAAACTCTTCCTCAGAACACAAGGCCAAAAAAGACGCACCATCCTTGGGGTCCCCACATGCTCGAGAAAATGTATGATCAGGAAGGAAACAGAAGAAACATATGCAGGTCCAATGAGAGGCAATGGACATGGCTAGTGCACTTCAGAGACAGCCTGACGCTTTGGGTGGACATACGGTCAAAAGGAAACACAGGGCAGGTGGCAGTGGTCCTCATCTAGAACTAGGTGCTCATCATGGTGACAACCAGCCTTCGGGACCACAAGAGGGAGTGGAGGGCCTAACAGAGCCCATAGACATCTCTCTCGCTATCTGGGAGAAGAGTGTGGCGGACCCATCAAAGTCCCATAGGAGCATCTATTGACGATCAGTGCCTACCCTCAGGGTGGATCACACTCCACTTCTGGCACAGTGGCTCCTGTCTTCTGAGATGCTTACCTATGGCGGTCCGAAGCCACAGGCTTGCTGGGCGCCTACTGAGACGAAACTCCCTTCAGCTGCTCACACAGCCAAGGGCACACAAGGATGCCAGTGTCCTGTGGCTCACAGATGGAAGATCTGCCCCCTGACAATCCGACCTGGGTATTTGTGCTGAAAGAGAGGCCGCACCCGACTAAGTTCATTGGAGTCAGCACCCCTTCTGCTAGAGCTGCTGAATCCATTCAACTGTGAAAACACAAGCTGAAAAACACCCATCTTTCCAAGGAGTTCTCCTAAAAAGTTTAGGAGCAACGCATTTGGAACCCAGAGGGGATGACATGCATGTCCATGGAAACTTGACACCTCTCAACAAATGCACTTCAAATGATTCCTAGACATACGTTCCATGGAAAAGGGTTCACAAAACCAGAAGGAAATGAAGCAGACATTAGACATGAGCTCTGTGTCTTCACACACAATACAGAAAGACACTACACAAAGAGTAACCAGGGAACACAGTGAACTTGTCTAACCAAGAATTGGACTCTGGGAAAAGTGGTCTGTCAAACGCAAACGACGCATCCCAAGCTGAGAGACAACTGTTTGCATACACAGAGCTTAGGCAGATTTAGCTTTTAATACACAAGTGAGATGAACACAAAGGAGCCTGAGGGAGAGGTCTGAAGGGACACCAGGCGAAGGAAGGGACCTGGAGAGTACACCGAATGATGCCCAGCACTGAGCACCTGAGAAATATGATCTAGCTGCACTCCCCGAGCCCCTGGGGAACCTGGACTAGGCCTGTTCTACCTGGAGGCTCAGAGAGATGGACAGTGAGGAAGGGGAAGAGAAGTTCTTGGCATTTCTAACATTTACAGCAAACGCTTAGAAGGAGAAGGCAAGGATCCACCCCACCGACAGTGACATTTCCTGAAAGGCAATAGCTTGGAGTCCATCTAACCCAGGAGGGAAGCCCCTCTTCTCAGAGAACTGCAAGAGATGGATGAAAGAAGGTGAAGCCCACCAATCTAATGGAAAATAAGCTGTGCTCCCGGATCAGAAGAATTCCTCCTGGTAAGATGATGTCACTTCGCCCTCCCCCCAACCCCCACCGTGGGGCAATCCAGAGGTTGAATGCTATTTCTCTCAAAATACCAAATGCTGTTCTCAGGGCATTATAACCAAAGAATTCCAAAATGTCTATGGAAACAGAATGGAGTCAAAATAGTCAATGCAATCTGCCACAAAGCCCTGAAATGTACATAGCAGGCTGCCTGATAGCCAATTAGACTATCACACTAGGATCATCAGGACAGCATGGTACAAACATGAAGAACCAGATCCATGGAATGGAATTGAGGGTCCAGAAATAACCCCAAGCTTCTATAGTCACTTCATGGACGCCAAAGGAGGGGAGGCGATATGAATGGGAACAAGAGCCTCTGCAACGAAAAGCTGTGGGTATTGGAGATGGTTGCATCTGAATAATCACATTGGCTTTTGGTCTCATAACACCTCAGATTCAGGGAAAGACATCAACGCAAAGCCTGAAGTGATGAAACTCCTGGAAATAAGCACGGGCCATAGGTTCCTTAATGTCAGGGATTTCACGACATGTGTGTGGTGGCGGAAGCAAAATTGCGTCTCTTCAAGTCAAGGAAACAGGAAACCAAACAACAACAACTAGCTTCCATCCACTTGAACAGCTTTGAAACAGAACAGCTTAGCATTCACAAATCAAAATGGTAACAAACTGAACACAAAGGAATATTTGCAAGCAGAATATAGAAGAAGGGTTTCCTAAGTAAAAAAGTCAAGAACTCACACGACTGAGTCTCACAGAACAAACCCCAGACCCATCCCTTCCCCTAACCTCAACTCCATCCCCAAACCTTTACCTCACTGGAAAGGAAACCTTGAAGCCTCACTCTAGGTCAACAATATACATGCTTACATTCATTCACAGGCACACGAGCATCCACAGCAGAGACACAGAAAGGAAGATACAGAATGAATTTGGAAAGCTCAAGAAAGACAGAAGGAGGGAGAAAGACTGAACAATGGAGAGAGGAAATGAGTCGATTCCACAATATTTGCATGAATCTCTCTTGAGTTTTGAAACAATGACAATGCCTATTCCCCCTGAAATGGGGAAATTAACCCAAGTTAATGAGGCTCAAAGACAAGGATGCGGGGAGCCACTTTTGGGGCAGCCTCCCCCACCCCTCGAAGATGAGTGGGACACTTGAGCAGGAGGATGAAAGTTGATATCAGAGGGAGCGATGGCTGAATGTGACCTTCCGGTCCTCCCAATGAGGGGGTCAAGAAATAGGCAGAAAGGGGACTGCCTTTTCCCAGGTCCCAGAGCCCATCTAGGCCTGATTCTGCACCATTTTGTGCTAGGTCAGCCCTTGTCTGTGCCGGCGGAAGAACTCAGACTTTCCCTTATGCCTGTATTTTCCCACTGAAACAGCACTGCCTACCTGGAGATTCTGAGCACATTTGCCGAGAGGGCTTCGTTTGGCAGATGACTTCTTGAAAGGACCTACACGGTCCTTTCAGATACCCAAAGGCTACTTCAAATGAAATAGAAACCAGAATAATCCAGTTTGGTCTTCCAACATATGGGGAGTCAGAACAATTGCCTGGAGAAGGGAAAGGCTACCCACTCCAGGATTCTGGCCTAGAGAATTCCATGGACTGTAGAATTCATGGGAATGCCAAGGCTCGAACGATACTGAGAGACAATAACGTTCACCTTCAGTCAGACCAAAATAAAGTTTCCTATCTTTTCAGTGATTGGCATTGATTGGGGACCCCGAAAGAATGGGAAGAAATGCAGAAAGAAATAGACTCAATGTTGTCAGGTGGGGGAGAGAGGAACGGGCAGTGCTTGCGGTGAATCGAGGCTTTGCTGTGAAGTTGGGGAGGGAGGAGAATGAGGGTGTCCGAAAGTAGACAGTGGTGATCCTTACACAGCATTGAAGGCCTCCATATTCCCAATGGCATCAAGGAAGGAAAATTTATTGACACACACTTGTGAGCAAAATATACATAAAGCCATAAAAGACATAAAAGATGAGAAGAAAGATTCCTAGTAGTCTGATGAAAATGAGCTCAGGGAAAGGGAAGTCAATCTCCCCTGGGTGGGAGGGAGTGGACGGCGTCCATGGGGAACACACAGGGATGGTGGCTGCAGAGCCAACTGCACCCCTGGATAAGGTATTTGCCGAAAGGGCTCTGGGCCTCTGTCCAGAGCAGGGGCCTGTTCCTCCTGCAGGGGTTGGATAGTCATGGTGGGCATCTGAGTCCTAGGCAGGAGCCAGGACAGGCTCCCTCTGTGCAGGTGGTCAATCAGGCCCTGACTTTAGTCATGCCGCCAAAGCCCGAGCAGGTGCAAGTGCCTGTGGAGGCAGAGGCTCTGGAAGGCGTGGTGCGACATCAGGGCCTGGGGCTGGGCGTCATGCATGCAGAGATACAATGTGCTGAGGCTGCTGGCCAGTACATGGCTGGCTCCGTATCTTTGGGTTGGGACGTCTCAGGTCTCGATCTCCCCTCAGTGGATCCCTGGGTCCTGCACTTGGAGTTCCCACCTCTGTAGGGACAAGTCTTAGACATGGAGGCTGGCTGAGTTTGATGGCCAGAGCTAGAGCTGGGGGAGAAGAAAAGTTTGCCACAGGCCAGCCTTGCCATGTGCCTAAGTGGGCACAAAAGCTTCCTAGAGATTCGCTAAGAAGGCCCAGCATCGGAGTCTTCTCTGCAGTCTCCAAGATGGGTAGTTTGAGGCCAGCCTTTGGTCCAGGACCAGCCCCAGCTCTGTAAGACTCCTCCCTGTGTGGCTCAGCACCGCCTCTCCACACTCACATGCAGAAGCTCAGCCGCCTCACCTCTGAGCTCTGCCGTGCTGGGCTCCAGGTCCTACTGTTGCTTCTGAGGCAGGGCTTCGTGGAGCTCTGTGTCAGAGCCAGCTGTGCTGAGCTCCATGACAGCCTTAGACTGGGCCCCGGTTTGTGTGCTGGGTGGTGTCTCACAGCAGGACGTGCCCGCCTCCTCTTCATTGCCAGTTGGGCTGAGCCCTCCGTGGCCATGCTCACCTGGAACCTGCACTGGGCCTCCTGGTCACGGGGTGGTGCTCTGAACCCTATCTCTGGGAGGTGCATGGGGTGTGCCCTTCAGAGGCCACCTCGGGTGGGACGCTATGCAATGATAGTGACCATCAGCCAGCCCTGCTTCGATATTTCTGAGCTGAGCCTGGCCAGAATGTCTAATGATTCTGCCCGTCTGCCCTTCTGCTCCCAGAAAGAACAGAGATGAATGCCTGCTCAGATACCCACCAGGGAGGATGGAGACCCCCCACCAAGGGCTTGAGGTCAGCCTGGGCACACGGCTCTGCCTGGACGCTCACCATGCCACCAAGCGTGCTCTCCCCTGGGGTGTGGACACAAGCGGTCCACGGGCTCCTGACCCACCTGTGGCTGGGCTTGCTTGAGGCAGACACAGCCTGAGAATCCCCCATCCACACACAGCGAAAGGCCTCAGGCTTCCACGCGTGGGATGGGAGAGGTGGGCGGACCCGGCCTGGGGCTCCCCTGTTACCTTTCTGTTCCTTCGGGCAAAGGGCCAGAGGACTCTCGGAGGGGCCCTGGGCCAGCGTCGACGGCCTTCCCACCCTCTCTGCCTGTGAGCTCGCCTGAGGACCCGGCCTCTGGGCAGGGGCAAACAGCAGAACATCTTGACAGCAAGCAATCTGGCTGGGGGCTCCTCTCCACTGGGGAGGCCTAGATACACGGGTTGTGGGTTCTGTTGGGCTCTGTTGCCAGGAAATGACATCATTTCCTGGTTCGTGGCCTAGGTCCCTTCCACAAAGTTCCCCAAGGGAACCTCTGGGTTTCTGGCTGTTCTCCCATGCCCTTTTGCCACGTGCAGGCACAGTGACACACATTCAGCCCACCCCACAGCCTTTGGGAGACCTGGGTGCAGCCAGGGCCTGAGCTCTGAGGACACAGCTGCTTTCAGCCCAGGTTCCCTCTTCTCAGAAGTGATGTGGTCCTGGGCAAGACATGTGCCCCCCTTGGTTTCCCCAGTCTCTCCATCTGCAGAGTGGGGGTCACTCTTCCATCTCCTCCCTAGGTCTGTCATCCTACAAACAGCTCCAGTGCCTGTTCAGACTTTCGGCTGCTATCACATGGAACTTAGGCACTGAGACTTCCCAAAGGACGGATTCAACACAGGGCTGACCTAGCACAGAATGGGCAGAATCGGGCCTGGATGGGCTCTGGGACCTGGGAAAAGTCAGTCCCCTTTCTGCCTATTTCTTGACCCCTGCATTGGGAGGACCGGAAAATCATATTCACACATCGCGACCTCTGATATCAACCTTCCTCGTCCTATTCAAGTGTCCCACTCAGCCTCGAGGCCTGGGGGAGGCTGCCCCAAGAGTGGCTCCCCGAATCCTTGTCTTTGAGACTCATCAACTTGGGTCATTTTCCCCCTTTCAGGGGGAATAGGCACTGTCATTGTTTCCATCCTCAAGAGAGATTCATGCAAGTTCTGTGAAATTGACTCATTTCCTCTCTCTATTGTTCAGTCTCTCTCCCTCGTTCCGTCTCTTTCTTGATCTTTCCAAATTCATTCTGTATCTTCCTTTCTGTGTCTCTCCTGTGGATGCTCGCATGTCTGTGAATGCATGTAAACATGTATAGTGTTGACCTAGGGTGAGGCTTTATGGTTTCGTGTCGAGTGAGATAATGGTATCGGGTTGGATTTGGTGTTAGGGGAAGGGATAGGACTGGGTTTTTTTCTGGGGGACTTAGTTGTGTGAGTTCTCAGTCTCTTCTACGTAGGAACCCCTTCTCCGATATTCTGTTTGCAAATATCCTTTTGTGTTCAGTTTGTTGCCATTTTGATTTGTGAATGCTTAGGTTTTCTGTTGCAAAGCTGTTCAAGTGGACGGAAACTCATGGGTGTCCTTTCGTTTCCTGTTTCCTTAACTTGAAGAGACCCTACTTTGCTTTTCCACCCACATATGTTGAGAAGTCCCTGACATTAAAAGCCTATGTCCTGTGCTTATTTCCAGGAGTTTCTTCACTTCAGGCTTTGCTTTGATGTGTTTCACTGAATCTGACGTGTTCTGAGACCAAAAGCCAACGTGATTGTTCAGGTGGAACCATCTGCAATTCCCACGGTCTTTCGTTGCACAGACTCTTGTTCCCATTCTTATCGCCTTCCCTCCTTTGACGTCGAGGCATTGGCCGTAGAAGTTTGGGTTTATGTCTGGACCCTCAATTCCATTCCATGGATCTGCTTCTGCATGTTTGATTTCTTCCCAGTACCATGCTGTCCTGATGATCCTAGTGTGATAATCTAATTGGCTATCAGCAGCCTGCTATATACATTTCAGGTTTTTGCGGCCGATTGCACTGACTCTTTTGACACCGTAGTGTTTCCATAGACATTTAGGAATTTTTTGGTTTTTATCCCCTGAGAGCAGCCGTTTTAATTTTGAGAGGAATAGCGTGGAACCTCTGGATTGCCCCACGGTGTGGGTCCGTGGGAGGGGGAAGTAACATCATCTTATCATGAGTAATTCTTCTGATCCATGAGCACAGCTTATTTTCCATTGGATTGGTGGGCTTCACCTTCTTTCATCCAACCCTTGCCGTTCTCTGAGAAGAGGGGCACCCCTCCTGGGTTAGATGGATTCTTAGCTATTGCCTTTCAGGGAATTTACTGTTGGTGGGGTTGATACTTGCCTTCTCCTTCTAAGCGTTTGCTGTGAGTGTTAGAAATGCCAAGGATTTCTCTTCCCCTTCCTCACTGTCCATCTCTCTGAGCCTCCAGGTGGAAGAGGCCTATTTCATGGTCCCACGGGGCTCGGGGAGTGCAGCTAAACCGTGTTTCTCAGGACCTCATTGCTGGGCATCATTCGGTATACTCTCTGTGTCCCTTCCTTCACCTGGTGTCCCTTCAGGCCTCTCCTTCAGGCTAGTTTGTGTTCATGTCGTTTGCATATTAGGAGCCAAATCTTGCCTAAACTCTGTGTATGCAAAGAGTTTTCTCCCAGCGTGGGAGGTGTCTTATGCGTTTTTCAGACGGTCTTGCCCAGAGTCCTAATCTTGGATTTGACAAAGTTCACTGTGTTCTCTGGTTACTCTTTGTGTAGTGCCTTTCTGTATTGTGTGTAAAGACTCAGAGTTCATGTCTAATGTATGCTCCATTTACTTCTGGATTTATGAACCGTTTTGCATGGTACATATGTCTAGGAATCATTTGAAGTGCATTTGTTGACAGGTGTCAATTTTCATGGACATGCATGTCATCCCCTCTGGTTTCCAAATGCGTTGCTCGTAAACCCTTTTAGAGAACTTGTCGGAAAGATGGGTGTTTTTCAGCATGAATTTCCACAGTTGAATGGATTCAGCAGCTCTAGCATCAGGGATGCTGTGTCCAGTGAAAGGGGAGTCGGGTGCGTCCTCCCTTTCAACACTGGTCCCAAATTAAGGTTGACAGGGCTTTGATCTTCCATCTGTGAGCCAGAGGCCACAGGCATCCTTGTGTGTCCTTGTCTGTGTGAGCAGCTGAAGTGAGGTTCTACTCCACAGGCGCCCAGCAGGTCTGCAGCTTTGGATCGCTACAGGTGAACATCTAAGAGGACAGGAGCAACCGTGCCAGAAGTAAGTGGAATTCACCTTGAGGGTTGGCATTGATCATTAAGTGATGCTACTGTGGGACTTTGATTGGTCCGGCAATCTCTTCTGCCAGAGAGCGAGAGAGATATCTATGGGCTCTGCTAGGCCCTCCGCTCCCTCTTTGGGTCCCGAAGGCTGGTTGTCATCATCCTGTACACCTAGCTGTGAGATGATGACCACCGCCACCTGCACTGTGTTTCCCTTTGCCCATGTGACCATGTGAAGAGTCAGGACATCTCTGAGCTACACTAGCCATGTGCATTGCCTCTCATTGGACCTGCACATGTTTCTTCTTTTTAATTCCTGATCACTGATTTTCTCAAGCATGTGGGGGTCACAAGGATGGTGGGTCTTTCTCTGGCCTTGTGTTCTGAGGAACACTTGTTCCTTTGTTGGTGTGGGTATATCATTCCATTTCTCCTGCCTGGTTTATTCTTGTGAGTTTGTTTGTGTCGGCAGAAGAACTCACTTTCCCTTGTGCCTGAGGTGTCCCAATTACAACAGCACTGCCTACCTGGAGATTCTGAGCATATTAGCCGAGAGGGCTTCATTTGGAAGATAACATTATAAAAGGACCTACGAGTCTTTTCAGATCCCTAAAGGCTACTTCACACTTTGGTCTTCCATTATGTGGGGAGTCAGAACAATCCTCAAAAGCTACCCACCCAAGATTCGGGCCTCGAGAATTCCATGGACTGTAGAATTCATAGGGATGCCAAGACTCTAACGATACTTAGAGACTATAACTTTCCCCTTCAATAAGAGCAAAATCCAGTTTATTATCATTTCAGTGAATAGCTTTGATTGGGAACCCTGAAAGGATGGGAAGAAATGGAGAGAGAAGTGGACTCAATGTTGAGAGGCGGAGGAGAGAGGAACAGGGAATGCTTTCCATGAATCCAGGCTTTGCTGCGAAGTGGTGGGGATAGAATGAGGGTGTCTGAATGTAGACAGCGGTGATGCTTACACAGCATTGTAAAGGCCTCCATATTCCCAAGGAAGGAAAATTTATTGACACACTCTTGTGAGCAAAATATACAGAAAGCCATAAAAGACATAAAAGATGAGAAGAAAGATGCCTAGGAGCCTGATGAAAATGAGCTCTGGGGAAAGAAAATCAATCTCCCCTGGGTGTGGAGGGGGTGGACGGCGTCCACGGGGAACACACAGGGATGGAGGCTGCAGAGCCAACTGCGCCCCTGGATGATGTGGTTGCCAAAGGGTTCTGGGCTTCTATCCAGAGCAGGGTCCTGTTCTCCCTTCAAGTGTTGGATAGTCGTGGTGGGCGTCTGAGTCCTTGGTAGGAGGCAGGGCTGGCTGCCTCTCCAAAGTTGGTCACTTAGGCCCTGACTCGGTTTCTGCCGCCAAAGCCTGAGCAGGTGCAATTGCACATGGAGGTGGAGTTTCTCGAAGGCGGGGTGGGACATCTTGGCCTGGCGCTGGGTGTTGTGCAGGCACAGAGATCTGATGTGCTGAGGGAGGTGGCCAATACCCGGCTGGTCCCGTGTCATTGGGAGGGGACGTCTCAGGTCTCGATCTCCCCTCAGTGGATCCGTGAGTCCTGCACCAGGAGCTCCCACCTCCGTAGGGACAGGTCTTAGACATGGAGGCTGGCTGAGTTTGACGGCCAGAGCTAGAGCTGGGGGAGAAGAAAAGTTTGCCACAGGCCAGCCTTGCCATGTGCCTAAGTGGGTACGAAAGTTTCCTAGAGATTTGCTAAGAAGGCCCAGCATCAGAGTCTTCTCTGCAGTCTCCAAGATGGGTGGTGTGAGGCTAGCCTTCGTTCCAGGCCCAGCCCCAGCTCTGGGGGACACCTCCCTGTGTGGCTCAGCACCGCCTCCCCACACTCACAGGCAGTAGCCCCAGCCAACTCACCTCTGTGCTCTTCCGTGCTGGGCTCCAGGTCTTCCTGCTGCCTCCGAGGCAGGGCTTCTCGGAGTTCTGCATCAGAGCCGGCTGTGCTGAGCTCCGTGGCAGCCTGAGACTGGGTCCCAGGGTGTGTGCTGGGTGGAGTCTGGACAGCAGACCTTGCCCACTTCCTCTTCATCGCCAGTTGGGCTGAGCCCTCCGTGGCCACCCTCACCTGGAGCCTGCACTGGGGCTCCCGAGGAGGGGGCTGGTGCTCTGAACCCTCCCTTTGGGAGGTGGATGGGGTGTGCCCCTCAGAGGCCACCTCGGGTGGGACGGTCTGCAATGTCAGTGACCGTCAGCCAGCCCTGTTTGATATTTCTGAGGTTAGCTTGGCAAGATGGCTGCTGCTTCTGCCTGCCTGCCCTTCTGCTCCAAGAAAGACCAGAGACACGAGTGTCTGCTCAGATACCCACCCGGGAGGATGGAGAATCCCCTGAGGGCATGAGGTCAGCCTGGGCATCTGGCTCTGCCTGGACACTCCCCATGCCACACAGCCTGCTCTCCCTTGGTGTGTGGACACAAGAAGCACATGGGCTCCTGACTGAAATGAGTCTGGGCTTGCTTGAGGCAGACACACCCTAAGGAACCCCCATCCACACAGAGGGAAAGGCCTCAGGCTTCCCCGTGTGGGACAGGAGAGGTGGCCGGACCTAGTCTGGGGCTCCCCTGTTACCTTTCTTTTCCTTCAGCAAAGGGCCAGAGGCCTCTCGGCAGGGGCCCTGAGCCAGTGTCGAATGCGTTCTCACGCATTCTGCCTGTTAGCTAGCCTGAGACCCCGTCCTCTGGGCAGGGGCAAACAGCAGAATATCTTCACAGCTAGCGATCTGGCCATGGTCTCCTCTCCGCTGGCCAGGCCTGGATACACAGGTTGCAGGTTCTGTTGGGTTCTGTTGCCAGGAAGTGACATCATTTCCTGGTTCGTGGCTGAGGTCCCTTCCACAAACTCCCAAACGGAACTTCTGCTTTTCCAGCTGTTTCCCCATGCCCTTAGGCTACGTGCAGGCACAGTGACACCCACAGAGCCGATCCCACAGTTTTGGGGAGATCTGGGTGCAGCCAGGGCCTGAGTTCTGAAGACACAGCTCCTTTCAGAACAGGCTCCTTCTTCTCAGAAGTGTTGTGGCCCTGGGCAAGCCATGTGCCCCACAGGGTTTCCCGTCTCCCCATCTGCAGAGTGGGTCACAAGCTCCAGTCTCCTGACTAGGTCTGTCAGCCTACGAGGAGCTTCAGTGCCTGTTCAAAATTTGGGCTGCTTTCACTTAGAACTTGGACACAGACTTCCCAAAGGATGGATTCCACACAGGGCTGACCTAGCACACAATGGGCAGAATCAGGCCTGGATTTGCTCTGGGTCCTGGGAAAAGGCAGTCCCGTTCCTGCCTATTTATGGCCCCCGATTTGGGAGGACCGGAAGGTCATATTCACACATCCCCCCCTCTGATATCAACCTTCCCTCTCCTACTCAAATGTCCCACTCAGCCTCGAGGGTTGGGGGAGTCTGCCCCAACAGTCGCTCCCCGCAATCTTGTCTTTGAGTCTCATCATCGTGGGTCATTTTCCCCCTGGCAGGGGAATAATCACTGTCACTGTTTCCAACCTCAAGAGAGATTCATTCAAATTCTGTGAAATCGACTCATTTCCTCTCTGCATTGTTCAGTCTCTCTCCCTCCTTTCCTCTCTTTCATGACCTTTCCAAATTCAGTCTGTCTCTTCCACTCTGTGTCTCTCCTGTGGATGCTCGCATGCCTGTGAAGGCATGTACGCATGTATAATTTTGGCCTAGGCTGAGGCTTTAGGGTTTCATTTTGAGTGAGGTAAAGGTTTGGGGTTGAATTTGGTGTTAGGGGAAGGGTTAGGTCTGGGCTTTGTTCTGGGAGACTTAGTGGTGTGAGTTCTCATTCTCTTACATAATAACCCTTTCTCCGATATTCTGCTTGAAAATATGCTTGTGTGTTCACTTTGTTACCATTTTGATTTGTGAATGCTTAGCTTTTCTGTTGCAAAGCTGTTCAAGTGGATGGATGCGGGTGGGTGTCCCTTGGTTTCCTGTTTCCTTGAATTGAAGAGACCCAATTTTGCTTCCGCCCCCAACACACACATATTGAGAAATCCCTGACAAGGAGGACCCTATGGCCCCTGCTTATTTCCAGGAGTTTCATCACTTCAGGCTTTGCCTTGATGTGTTTCACTGAATCTGACGTGTTTTGAGACCAAAAGCCAACGTGATTGTTTAAATGGACCCATCTCCATTTCCCACGTCCTTTTGTTGCAGAGGCTCTTGTTCCTATTCTCATCGCCTCCCCTCCTGTGGCATCAATGAATTGACCATAGAAGCTTGGGTTTAATTCTGGACCCTCAATTCCATTCCATGGATCTGGTTCTGCGTGTTTCGTTTCTTCCCAGTACCATGCTGTCTTGTTATCCTGGTGTGATAATCAAATTGTGTATCAGGCAGCCTGCTATGTCCATTTCAGGGCTTTGTGGCAGATTGCATTGACCCTTTTGTCTCCTTTGTGTTTCCATAGGCATTTTGGATTTCTTTGGTTATAATGTACTGAGATCAGCAGTTGGTATTTTGAGAGGAATAGCATGGAACCTCTGGATTGACCCACGATGGAGATAAGGGGGATGAGGAACTAACATCATCTTACCAGGAGGAATTCTTCTGCTCCGTGAGCACAGCTTATTTTCCATTGGATTTGTGGGCTTCACTTTCATTCATCCATCTCTTGCAGTTCTCTGAGACGAGGGACTTCCTTCCTGGGTTAGATGAACTCCTAGCTATTGTCTTTCTGGGTATGTCACTGTCGGTGGGGTTGTTCCTTGACTTCTCCTTCAAAGCATTTGCTCTGAGTGTTAGAAATGCCAAAGATTTCTCATCCCCTTCCTCAGCGTCCATCTCTCTGAACCTCCAGGTAGAAGAGGACTAGTTCAGGGACCCATGGGGCTCGGGGAGTGCAGCTAGACCGTGTTTCTAAGGCCCTCAGTGCTGGGCATCATTCAGTGTACTCTCTGTGTCCCTACCTTCGCTTGGTGTCCGTTCAGACCTCTCCTTCAGGCTCGTTTCTGTTCATGTCGTTTGTGTATTAGGAGCCAAATCCTGCCAAAGCTCTGTGTCTGTAAACTGTTTTCTCCCAGCTTGGGATGTGTCATTTGCGTTTTTCAGAAGGTCTTTCCCAGAGTCCAAATCTTGGATTTTATTTTTTTTTAATTTATTTTATTGGAGGCAAATTACCTTACATTAATATATTGGTTGGTTTCACCATATATTGAGACGAATCTCCTCCGTGTGTACATGTGTTCCCTTTCTTGAAAGCCCCTCCCACTTCCCTCTTCCCCATATCCTCCCTCTGGGTCATCGCCATGCACCAGCCCCAAGCATCCTGCATAATGTGTCGAATCTGGACTGGTGATTCATTTCACATATGATAATATATGTGCTGCAATATCATTCTCTCCAATCATCCCACCTCACCCTCTCCCATAGAGTCCCAAAGACTGTTTTATATACCTATGTCGCTTTTCCAGTGTCGTATACAGGGTTAATGTTACCATCTTTCTAAATTCCATATATATGTGTTAGTATACTGTATTGGTGTTTTTCTTTCTGGCTTACTTCACTCTGTATAATAGGCTCCAATTTCATCCACCTCATTAAAACTGATTCAAATGCATTCTTTTTGATGGCTGAAAAATACTTCATTGTGTATATGTACCAAAGCTTTCTTATCCATTCATCTGCAGATGGACATCTAGGTTGCTTCCATGTCCTGGCTATTATAAACAGTGCAGCGATGAAAATTGGAGTACATGTGTTTTTTTCAATTCTGGTTTCCTCCATGTGTATGCCCAGGAGTGCAATTGCTGGATCATATGGTAGTTCTATTTCCAGTTTTTTGAGGAATCTCCACACTGTTCTCCATAGTGGCTGTACTAGTTTGCATTCCCAACAACAGTGTAAGAGGGTTCCCTTTTCTCCACACCCTCACCAGCATTTATTGCATGTAGACTTTTGGATAGCAGCCATTCTGACTGGTGTGAAATGCTATCTCATTGTGGTTTTGATTTGCATTTCTCTGATTATGAGAGATGTTGAGCATTTTTTCATGTGTTTGTTAGCCATCTTTATGTCTTTGAACAAATATTAAAAGCAGCAAGGGAAAAACAACAAATAACACACAAGGGGATCCCCATAAGGATAACCGCTGATCTCTCAGCAGAAACCCTTCAGGCCTGGAGGGAATGGCAAGACATACTTAAAGTGATGAAAGAAAGTAACTTACAGCCCAGATTACTATACCCAGCAAGGATCTCATTCAAATATGAAAGAGAAATCAAAAGCTTTACAGACAAGCAAAAGCTGAGAGAATTCAGCATCACCAAACTAGCTCTACAACAAATACTAAAGGATCTTCTCTAGACAGGAAACGAAGAAAGGGTATACGAACTAGAATCCAAAACAATAAAGAAAATGGCAACGGGATCATACTTATCAATAATCACCTTAAACATAAATGGGTTGAATGCCCCAACCAAAAGACAAAGGTTGGCTGAATGGATACAAAAACAAGACCCCCATATATGTTGTCTACAAGAGACCCACCTCAAAACGAGGGACACATACAGACTGAAAGTGAAGGGCTGGAGGAAGATATTCCACACAAATAGAGACCAAAAGAAAGCAGGAGTTGCAATACTCACATCAGATAAAATAGATTTTAAAACAAAGACTGGGAAAAGAGACAAAGAAGGAAACTACATAATGATCAAAGGATCAATCCAAGAAGAAGATATAGCAATTATAAATATTTTGCACCCAACATAGGAGCACCACGATATGTAAGACAATTACTAACAAGTATGAAAGGGGAAATTAACAATAACACAATAATAGTGGGGGACTATAATACCCCACTTACATCTATGGATAGATCAACTAAACAGAAAATTAACAAGGAAACACACTTTAAATGATACAATAGACCAGTTAGACCTAATAGGTTTCTATAGGACATTTCACCCCAAAACAATGAATTTCATCTTTTTCTCAAGCACACACGGAACCTTTTCCAGGATAGATCACATCCTGGACCATAAATCTACCCTTGGTAAATTCAAAAAGATTGAAATCATTCCAAGCATCTTTTCTGACCACAATGTAGTAAGATTAGATCACAATTACGGGAGAAAAACTATTAAAAATGCCAACATATGGAGGCTGAACAACACGCTGCTGAATAATGAACAAATAATAGAAGAAATCAAAAGAGAAATCAAAATATGCATAGAAATGAATGAAAATGAAAACACAGCAACTCCAAACCTCTGGGACACTGCAAAAGCAGTGCTAAGGGGGAAGTTCACAGTAATAGAGGCACACGTCAAGAAACAAGAAAAAAGTCAACTAAATAACCTAACTCTACATCTAAAGCAACTAGAAAAGGAAGGAATGAAGAACCCCAGGGTTAGTACAAGAAAAGAAATCGTAAAAATTAGGGCAGAGATAAATGCAAAAGAAACAAAAGAGACCATAGCAAAAATCAACAAAGCCAAAAGCTGGTTCTTTGAGAAGGTAAATAAAATTGACAAACCACTAGCCAGACTCATCAAGAAACAAAGGAGGAAGAACCAAATCAATAAAATTAGAAATGAAAATGAAGAGATCACAACCGACAACACAGAAATACAAAGGATTATTAGAGAATACTATTAGCAATTACATGGCAATAAAATGAATAACCTCTAAGTAACGGACAAATTCCTAGAAAAGTACACCTTGCCAAAACTGAACCAGGAAGAAATAGCAAATCTGAACAGACCCATCACAAGCACGGATCTAGAGGAAGTAATCGGAAATCTTCCAGCAAACAAAAGCCCAGGTCCAGACGGCTTCACAGCTGAATTCTACCAAAACTTTAGAGAAAAGCTAACACCTATTCTACTCAAACTCTTCCAGAAAATTGCTGAGGAAGGGAAACTTCCAAACTCATTCTATGAGGCCACCATCACCCTAAACCCAAAACCTGCTAAAGATCCCACAAAAAAAGAAAACTACAGGCCAATATCCCTGATGAACATAGATGCAAAAATCCTTAACAAAATTCTAACAATCAGAATCCAACAACACATTAAGAAGATCATACATCATGACCAAGTGGGCTTTATCCCAGGAATGCAAGGATTCTTCAATATCCGCAAATCAATCAACGTAATACACCACATTAGCAAACTGAAAAATAAAAATCATATGATTATCTTCATAGATGCAGAGAAAGCCTTTGACAAAATACAACATCCATTTATGATAAAAACCCTCCAGAAATTGGGAATAAAATGGAAATATCTCAGCATAATAAAAGCTATGTATGACAAACGCACAGCAAACATTATCTTCAACGGTGAAAAACTGAAAACATTTCCGCTAAAGTCAGGAACAAGAAAAGGGTGCCCACTCTCACCACTACTATTCAACATAGTTCTGGAAGTTTTGGCTAAAGCAATCAGAGCAGAAAAAGACATAAAAGCAATACAAATTGGAAAAGAAGAAGTAAAACTTTCACTGTTCGCTGATGCCATGATCCTCTACACAGAAAACCCTAAAGACTCTACCAGAAAACTACTAGAGCTAATCAATGAATACAGTAACGTTGCAGGATATAAAATCAACACACAGAAATCCATTGCATTCCTCTACACTAATAATGAGAAAATAGAGAAATTAAGGAAACTATTCCATTCACTGTTGCAAAGAAAAGAATTAAATACTTAGGTATATATCTACATAAGGATACAAAAGACTTGTAAATAGAAAACTATAAAACACTAATGAAAGTAACCAAAGAGGACACTAATAGATGGAGAAATATACCGTGTTCATGGATTGGAATAATAAATATTGTGAAAATAATTATAATATCCAAAGTAATTTATACTTTCAATGCAATCCTTATCAAGCTACCAATGATATTTTTCACAGAACTAGAACAAATAATCTCACAATTTGTATGGAAATACAAAAAACCTCGAATAGCCAAAGCAATCTTGAAGAAGAAGAATGGAACTGGAGGAATTAGCCTGCTGGACTTCAGGCTCTACTACAAAGCCACAGTCATCAAGACAGTATGGTACTGGCATAAAGACAGAAACATTGATCAATGGAATAAAATAGAAAGCCCAGAGATAAATCCACGCACCTATGGACAACTTCTCTTTGACAAAGGAGGCAAGAATACAAAATGGAGAAAAGACAGTCTCTTTAAAAAGTGGTGCTGGGAAAACAGGTCAGCCACTTGTAAATGAATTAAACTAAAACACTTCCTAACACCACACAACAAAATAAACTCAAAATAGATTAGAGAGCTAAATGTAAGACCAGATTCTATAAAACTCTTAGATGAGAACGTAGGCAAAACACTCTCCGACATAAATCACTGCAGGATCCTCCATGACCCACCTCCCAGAATATTGGAAATAAAAGCAAAATAAACAAATGGGACTTAAATAAAATCAAAAGTTTCTGTACAGCAAAGGAAACTATAAGCAAGGTGAAAAGACAGCCTTAAAAATGTGAGAAAATAATAGCAAATGAAGCAACTGATAAAAAATTAATCTCCAAAATATACAAGCATCTCCTGCAGCGCAATTCCAGAATAATAAGTGACCCAATCAAAAAATGGGCCAAATCTTGGATTTTAAAAATTTCACTGTGTTCCCTGGTTACTCTTTGTGTAGTGCCTTTCTGTATTGTGTGTGAAAACTAAGAGCTCATGTCTAATGGCTGCTCCATTTACTTCTGGATTTGTGAACCGTTTGGAATGGAACATATGTCTAGGAATCATTTGAAGTGCAATTATTGAGAGGTGTCAAGTTTTCATGGACATGCATGTCATCCCCTCTGGTTTCCAAATGCATTGTTCCTAAACTCTTTTGGAGACCTTCTCGGAAAGATGGGTGTTTTTCAGCTTGCATTTCCAAAGATGATTGGATTTGGCAGTTCTAGCAGCAGGGACGCTGTGTCCAGTGAAAGGGGGGTCAGGTGCGGCCTCCCTTTCAGCACCGATCCCCATTTCTGGTTGACAGGGCACTGATCTTCCATCCGTGAGCCAGAGGCCACAGGCATCCTTGTGTGCCCTTGTCTGTGTGAGCAGCTGAAGGGAGTTTCTTCTCCACAGGCGCCCAGCTTGCCTGCAGCTTCAGAACGACAGAGGTGAGCATCTCAAAGGAGAGAAACAACCGTGCCAGAAGTGGAGTGGGATCCACCCTGAGGTTGGGCACTGATCATCAAGAGATGCTTCTGTGGGACTTTGATGGGTCTGGCACACTCTTCTGCTAGAGAGTGAGAGAGATGTCTGTGGGCTCTGCTAGGACCTCTGCTCCCTCTTTGGGTCCCAAAGGCTGGTTATCACCATCCTGAGCACCTAGCTCTGAGATGATGACCACCGCCGCCTGCACTGTGTTTACCTTTGCCCACGTATACATGCGAAGCGTCAGGCTGTCTCTGAGCTACACTAGCCATGTGCATTGCCTCTCATTGGACTTGTGCATGTTTCTTCTGTTTCCTTCCCAAGCACTGATTTTCTTGAGCATATGGGGGCCACAAGGATGGTGGGTCTTTCTCTGGCCTTGTGTTCTGAGGAACACTTGTCCCTTTGTTGGTGTGGGTTTATCTTTCCATTTCTCCTTCCTGGTTTATTGCTGTGAGTTTGTTTGTGCCAGCGGAAGAACTCAGCCTTTCTCTTGTGCCTGAGGTGTCCCACTTACAACAGCAATGCCTACCTGGAGATTCTGAACACATTTGCTGAGAGGGCTTCATTTGTCCGATGACCTTTTGAAAGGACCTACATGGTCCTTTCAGATACCCAAAGTATCCTTCAAATGACATAGAAACCAGAATTCTCCAGTTTGGTCTTCCAATATGTGGGGAGTTAGCACAATCCCCTGGAGGAGGGAAAAGCTACCAACTCACGGATTCTGGCCTAGAGATTTCCATGGATAATAGAATTCATATGGATGCCAAGATTAACAATACTGAGAGACTGTAACGTTCACCTTCAGTCAGAGCAAAATCCAGTTTCCTATCATTTTAGTGATTGGCATTGATTGTTGAACCCCCCAAAATGGGAAGAAATGCAGAGAGAAGAAGACTCAATGTTGTCAGGCGGGGGAGAGTGGAACGGGGACTGCTTGCAATGAATACAGGCTTTGCTGGAAGTGGGGGGGGGATAGAATGAGGGTGTCCAAATGTAGACAGTGTTGATGCTTACACAGCATTGTGAAGGCCTTCATATTCCCAACTGGCATCAAGGAAGAAAACTTAATTGACACAGACTTACGAGCAAAAAATACAGAAAGCTATCAGTCAGTTCATTTCAGACGCTCAGTCGTGTCCGACTCCCCGTGACCTCATGAATCACAGCACGCCAGGCCTCCCTCTCCATCAGCAACTCCCAGAGTACACTCAAACTCATGTCCACAGAGTCGGTGATGCTATCCAGCCATCTCATTCTCCGTCGTCCCCTTCTCTTCCGGCCCCCAAACTTTTCCAGCATCAGAGTCTTTACCAGTGAGTCAACTCGTCGCCTGAGGTGGCCAAAGTTTTGGAGTTTCAGCTTTAGCATCAGTCCTTCCAATGAACACCCAGGATCGATCTCCCTTAGAATGGACTGGTTGGATCTCCGTGCGGTACAAGGGAATCTCAAGAGTCTTCTCCAACACCACAGTTCAAAAGAATCAATTCTTGGGCGATCAGCTTTCTTCACAGTCCAACTCTCACATCCATACATGACCACGGGAAAAACCATAGCCTTGACTAGACGGACCTTTGTTGGCAAAGTAATGTCTCTGCTTTTCAATATACTGTCAAGTTTGGTCAAAACTTTCCTTCAAATTAGTAAGCGTTTTTTAATTTCGTGGCTGCAATCAGCATCTGCAGTGATTTTGGAGCCCCCCAAAATAAAGTCTGACACTGGTTCCACTGTTTTTCTAACTATTTCCCATGAAGTGATGGGACCAGATGCCATGATCTTTGTTTTCTGAATGTTGAGCTTCAAGCCAACATTTTCACTCTCCTCTTTCACTTTCATCAAGAGGCTATTGAGTTCCTCTTCACTTTCTGCCATAAGGGTAGTGTCATCTGCATATCTGAGATTACTGATATTTCTCCCAGCAATCTTGATTCCAGCTTGTGCTTCTTCCAGCCCAGCGTTCCTCATGATGTACTCTGCATATAAGTTAAATAAACAAGGTGACAATATACAGCCTTGACGCACTCCTTTTCCTATTTGGAACCAGTCGTTTGTTCTATGTACAGTTCTGACTGTTGCTTCCTGACCTGCATACAGGTTTCTCAAGAGGCAGGTCAGTTGGTCTGGTATTCCCATTACTTTCAGAATTTTCCACAGTTTATTATGATCCACACAGTCAAAAGCTTTGACATAGTTAATGAAGCAGAAATAGATGTTTTTCTGGAACTCACTTGCTTTCTCCATAATCCCGCGAATGTTGGCAATTTGATCTCTGGTGCCTCTGCATTTTCTAAAACCTGCTTGAACATCTGGGAGTTCACAGTTCACATATTGCTGAAGCCTGGCTTGGAGAATTTTGAGCATGATTTTAGTAGCAAACTGCTGAGTTTTCCAAATATTCTGGCATATTGAGTGCAGCACTTTCACAGCATCATCTTTCAAGATTTGAAATAGCTCAACTGGAATTCCATCACCACCACTAGCTTTGTTTGTAGTGATGCTTTCTAAGGCCCACTTGACTTCACATTCCAAGATGTCTGGCTCTAGGTCAGTGATCACGTTATCGTGACTATCTTGCTCGTGAAGATCTTTTTTGTACAGTTCTTCTGTGTATTCTTGCGACCTCTTCTTAATATCTTCTGCTTCTGTTAGGTCCCTACCATTTCTGTCCTTTATTGAGCCCATCTTTGCATGAAATGTTCCCCTGGAATCTCTAATTATCTTGAAGAGATCTCTTGTTTTTCCTATTCTGCTGTTTTCCTCTATTTCTTTGCATTGATCACTGAGGAAGGCTTTCTTATCTCTCCTTGCTATTCTTTGGAGCTCTGCATTCAGATGCTTATATCTTTCCCTTTCTCCTTTGCTTTTTGCTTCTCTTCTTTTCACAGCTATTTGTAAGGCCTCCTCAGACAGACATTTGGCTTTTTTGCATTTCTTTTCCATGGGGATGCTCTTGGTCCCTGTCTCCTGTACAATGTCACGAACCTCCGTCCAGAATTCATCAGACATTCTATCTATCAGATCTAGTCCCTTAAATCTATTTCTCACTTCCACTGTATAATCATAAGGGATTTGATTTAAGTCATACCTGAATGGTCTAGTGGTTTTCCCTACTTTCTTCAATTTAAGTCTGAATTTGTCAATAAGGAGTTCATGATCTGAGCCACAGTCAGCTCCTGGTCTTGTTTATGCTAACTGTATAGAGCTTCTCCATCTTTGGCTGCAAAGAATATAATCAATCTGATTTCGGTGTTGACCATCTGGTGATGTCCACGTGTAGAGTCTTCTCTTGTGTTGTTGGAAGAGGGTGTTTGCTATGAACAGTGCGTTCTCTTGACAAAACTCTATTAGCCTTTGCCCTGCTTCATTCCATGCTCCAAGGCCAAATTTGCCTGTTACTCCAGGTGTTTCTTGACTTCCTACTTTTGCTTTCCAGTCCCCTAGATTGAAAATGACATTTTTTTGGGTGTTAGTTCTAAAAGGTCTTGTAGGTCTTCATAGAACCGTTCAACTTCTGCTTTTCAGCGTTACTGGTTGGGGCATAGGCCTGGATTACTGTAATACTGAATGGTTTGCCTTGGAAACGAACAGAAATCATTCTGTCTTTTTGAAGATTGCATCCAAGTACTGCATTTCGGACGAGGAGAAAAATGCCTAGGACACTGATGAAAATCAGCTCAGGGTAAGGAATGTAAATCTCCCCTGGGTGGGGAGGGAGTGGATGGCGTCCATGGGGAACACACAGAGATGGATCCTGCAGAGCCAACTGCACCCCTGGATGATGTGTTTGCCAAAGGGCTCTGGGCTTCTGTCCAGAGCAGGGGCCTATTCTCCCTGCAAGGTTGGGACAATCATGGTGGGCATCCTAGTCCTTGGTAGGAGGCAGGTCAGGCTGCCGCTGCGAAAGTAGGCACTCAGGCCCTGACTCGGGTTTTGCCACCAAAGCCCGTGCAGGTGCAATTGCACGTGGAAGTGGAGTTTCTGGAAGGTGGGTTGGGACATCCATGCCTGGGGTTAGCGGTCGTGCAGGCACAGATTTCGGATGTACTGAGGGTGCTGGCCAGTACCCGACTGGCCCCATGACATTGGGAGGGGACGTCTCAGGTCTCGATCTCCCCTCAGTGGATCCCTGGGTCCTTCTCCTTGAGCTCCCACCTCCTTAGGGACAGGTCTTGGACGTGGAGGCTGACTGAGTTTGATGTCCAGAGCTAGAGCTGTGGGAGAAGAAAAATTTGCCACAGGCCAGCCTTGCCATGTGCCTAAGTGGGCACGAAAGCTTCCTAGAGATTCACTAAGAAGTCACAGCATCGGAGTCTTCTCTGAAGTCTCCAAGATGGGTGGTGTGAGACCAGCCTTTGATCCAGGCCCAGCCCCAGCTCTGTGGAACTCCTCCCTGTGTGGCTCAGCACCGCGTCCCCACACTCACAGGCATTAGCCAAAGCCAACTCACCTCCATGCTCTGCCGTACTGAGTTCCAGGTCTTCCTGCTGCATCTGAGGCAGGGCATCTCGGAGCTCTGGGTCACAGCCGGCTGTGCTGAGCTCCATGGCAGCCTGAGACTGGACCCTGGGGTGTGTGCTGGGTGGCGTCTGGGCAGCAAGTCTTGCCCGCCTCCTCCTAATCGCCATGTGGGCTGAGCCCTCCGTGACCACGCTCACCTGGAGGCTGCACTGGACCTCCCAGGCAGGGGGCTGGTGCTCTGAGCCCTCCCTCTGTGAGGTGGATATGGTGTGCCCCTCGGACAATCTGCAATTACAGTAACCATCAACCAGCCCTGCTTCAATATTTCTGAGCTGAGCCTGGCCAGGATGGCTGCTGCTTTTGCCCGCCTGCCTTTCTACTCCCAGAAAGACCAGAGAGACGTGTGTCTCAGATACGCACCCGGGAAGTCGGAGACCCCCATGAGGGCGTGAGGTCAGCCTGGGCAGCCAGCTCTGCCCGGACTCTGCCCATGCCACCCAGCCTGCTCTCCCCTGGGGTGTGGACACAAGCATCCCACGGGCTCCTGAACCATATGCAGCTGGGCGTGCTTGAGGCAGACAAACCCCAAGAAACCCCCATCCACACACAGGCAAAGGCCTCAGCCTTCCCCGGGTGGGATGGGAGAGGCGGCCGGACCCAGCCTGGGCCTCCCCTGTTACCTTTCTGTCCCTTCGGGCAAAGGGCCAGAGGCCTCTCGGGGGACCCCTGAGCCAGCGTCGACTGCATTCCCACACACTCGGCCTGTGAGCTCGCCTGAGGCCCTGGCCTCTGGGCAGGGGCAAACAGCAAAACATCTTGATAGCAAGCGATCTGGCCAGGGGTTCCTCTCCACTGGCCAGGCCTGGATACACGGGTTGCGGGTTCTGTTGGGTTCTGTTGCCAGGAAATGACATCATTTCCTGGTTCGTGGCTGAGGTCCCTTCCACAAAGCTCCCCAAGGGAACCTCTGTGTTTCTGGCTGTTCCCCCACTTCCTTAGGCCACGTGCAGGCACAGTGACACCCACACAGCCCAACCCACAGCCTTGGGGAGACCTGGGTGCAGCCAGGGCCTGAGCTCTGAGGACACAGCTGCTTTCAGCCCAGGCTTCTTCTTCTCAGAAGGGATGTGGCCCTGGGCAAGCCATGTGCCCTGCAGGGTTTCCTGTCTCTCCATCTGCAGAGTGGGGCTCACTTTCCCATTTCCTGCCTAGGTCTGTCAACCTACGAACAGCTCCAGTGCCTGTTCAAACTTTAGGCGGCTCTCACATGGAGCTTGGACACTGAGACTTCCCAAAGGATGGATTCAACACAGGGCTGACCTAACACAGAAAAGGGCAGAATCAGGCCTGGATGGGCTATGTCACCTGGGCAAAGGCAGTTCCCTTCCTGCCTATTTCTTGACCCCCGGATTGGGAGGACCAGAAAGTCATATTCAGACATCGCCCCCTCTGATATCAACCTTTCTCGTCCTACTTAAGTGTCCCACTCAGCCTCGAGGGGAGGGGAGGCCTCGCAACAGTGGCTCCCCGCATCCTTGTCTTTGAGTCCCATCACCGTGGGTCATTTTACCACTTGCAAGCGAATAGGCACAGTCATTTTTTCCAAATTCAAGAAGGATTCATTCAAATTCTGTGAAATCGACTCGTTTCCTCTCTGCATTGTTCAGTCTCTCTCCCTCGTTTCCTCTCCTTCTTGACCTTTCCAAATTCAGTCTGTCTCTTCCACTCTGTGTCTCTCCTGTGGATGCTCGCATGCCTGTGAAGGCATGTACGCATGTATATTTTTGGCCTAGGCTGAGGCTTTAGGGTTTCATTTTAAGTGAGGTAAAGGTTTGGGGTTGGAGTTGGTGTTAGGGGAAGGGTTAGGTCTGGGGTTTGTTCTGCGAGACTTAGTGGTGTGAGTTCTCATTCTCTTACATAATAACCCCTTCTCCGATATTCTGCTTGCAAATATGCTTGTGTGTTCACTTTGTTACCATTTTGATTTGTGAATGCTTAGCTTTTCTGTTGCAAAGCTGTTCAAGTGGATGGAAGCGGGTGGGTTTCCCTTGGTTTCCTGTTTCCTTGAATTGAAGAGACTCAATTTTGCTTCCCCCCCAACACACACACATGTTGAGAAATCCCTGACAAGGAGGACCCTATGGCCCCTGCTTATTTCCAGGAGTTTCATCACTTCAGGCTTTGCGTTGATGTGTTTCACTGAATCTGACGTGTTCTGAGACCAAAAGCCAATGTGATTGTTTAGATGGAACCATCTCCATTTCCCACGTCCTTTCGTTGCAGAGGCTCTTGTTCCTATTCTCATCGCCTCCCCTCCTTTGGCGTCAATGAATTGACCATAGAAGCTTGGGTTTAGTTCTGGACCCTCAATTCCATTCCATGGATCTGCTTCTACGTGTTTCGTTTCTTCCCAGTACCATGCTGTCCTGTTATCCTGGTGTGATAATCAAATTGGCTATCAGGCAGCCTGCTATGTCCATTTCAGGGCTTTGAGGCAGATTGCTTTGGCTCTTTTGTCTCCTTTGTGTTTCCATAGGCATTTTGGAATTCTTTGGTTATAATGCCCTGAGAGCAGCAGTTGGTATTTTGAGAGGAATAGCGTGGAACCTCTGTAATGCCCCACTGTGGGGATCGGGAGGATGGGGAACTGACATCATCTTTCCAGGAGGAATTCTTCTGCTCCGTGAGCACAGCTTATTTTCCATTGGATTTGTGGGCATCTCCTTCTTTCATCCATCTCTTGCAGTTCTCTGAGAAGAGGGACTTCCCTCCTGGGTTAGATGGACCCCTAGCTATTGCCTTTCAGGGAATGTCACTGTCGGTGGGGTTGATCCTTGCCTTGTCCTTCTAAGCGTTTGCAGTGAGTGTTAGAAATGCCAAGGATTTCTCTTCCCCGTCCTCACTGTCCATCTCTCTGAGCTTCTTTGTAGAACAGGCCAAGTCCAGGGTCTCACGAGTCTCGGGGAGTGCAGCTAGACCGTGTTTCTCAGGCCCTCAATGCTGGGCATCACTCGGTGTACTCTCTGTGTCCTTTCCTTCGCCTGGTGTCCCTTCACAGTCCTCTCCTTCAGGCTCGTTTGTGTTCATGTCATTTGTGTATTAGGAGCCAAATCCTGCCTAAGTTCTGTGTCTGTAAACAGTTGTCTCCCAGCTTGGGAGGTGTCGTTTGTGTTTCACAGACCGTAGTTCCCAGAGTCCAAATCTTGGTTAGACAACGTTCACTGTGTTCCCTGGTTACTCTTTGTGTAGTGCCTTACTGTATTGTGTGTGGAGACTAAGAGCTCATGTCTAATGTCTGCTCCATTTCCTTCTGGTTTTGTGAACCGTTTTGCATTGAACGTATGTCTAGGAATCATTTGAAGTGCATTTGTTGAGAGGTGTCAAGTTTCCATTGACATGCATGTCATCCCCTCTGGTTTCCAAATGTGTTACTCATAAACTCTTTTGTAGACCTTCTTGGAAAGATGGGGGTTTTTCAGCTTGCATTTCCTCAGATGAATGGATTCAGCAGCTCTAGCTGCAGGGACGCTGTGTCCAGTGAACAGGGAGTCGGGTGTGGCCTCCCTTTCAGCACCGATCCCCAGGTCGGGTTGACAGGGTGCTGATCTTCCATCTTTGAGCCAGAGGCCACAAGCATCCTTGAGTGTCCTTGGCTGTGTGAGTAGTTGAAGTGAGTTTCGACTCCACAGGCTCCAAGCAGGCCTGCCGTTTCGGACCGCCAGAGGTGAGCATTTCAGAGGAGAGGAACAACTGTGCCAGAAGTGGAGTGGGATCCACCCTGAGGGTGAGCACTTATCGTCAAGAGATGCTTCTGTGGGACTTTGATGGGTCTGTCACACTCTTCTGCCAGAGAGCGAGAGAAATGTCTATGGGCTCTGCTAGGCCCTCCACTCCGTCTCGTGGTCCTGAAGCTTGGTTGTCACCATCCTGAGCACCTAGCTCTGAGATGATGACCAGCACTACTTGCACTGTGTTTCCCTTTGCCGCATGTCCATGCGAAGCGTCAGGCTGTCTCTGAGCTACACTAGCCATGTGCATTGCCTCTCATTGAACCTGCACATGTTTCTTCTGTTTCCTTCCCCATCACTGATTTTCTCCAGTGTGTGGGGGCCACAAGAATGGTGGGTCTTTCTCTGGCCTTGTGTTCTGAGGAATATTTGTCCCTTTGTTGGTGTGGGTTTATCTTTCCAATTCTCCTGCCTGGTTTATTGCTGTGAGTTTGTTTGTGCCCGCGGAAGAACTCAGCCTTTCTCTTGTGCCTGGGATGTCCCACTTGCAACAGCAATGCTACCTGGAGATTCTGAACACATTTGCCGAGAGGGCTTCGTTTGGCAGATGACATCTTGAAAGGATCTACCTGGTCCTATCAGATACTCAAGGATCCTTCAAATGACGTAGAAACCAGAATTCTCTAGTTTTGTCTTCCAATATGTGGGGAATCAGCACAATCCGCTGGAGAAAGGAAAAGCTACCGACTCCAGGATTCTGACCTAGAGAATTCCATGGACTTTAGAATTCACCGGAATGCCAAGACTAACAATATTGAGAGACTATAACATTCACCTTTAGTCAGAGCAAAATCCAGTTTCCTCTCATTTTAGTGATTGGCATTGACTGGGAACCCCGAAAGGATGGGAAGAAATGCAGAGGGAAGACGACTCAATGTTGTCAGGCGGAGGAGAGTTGGATGGGGACTGCTTGCCATGAATCGAGGCTTTTTTTTTTTTTTTTGAAGTGAGGGTGGATAGAATGAGGACATCCCAATGTAGACAGTGGTGATGCTTACACAGCATTGTGAAGGCCTTCATATTCCCAACTGGCATCAACGAAGGAAGCTTTATTGACACACACTTAGGAGCAAAATATACAGAAAGCTATAAATGAAAATAAAGAGGAGGAGAAAAATGCCTAGGACGCTGATGAAAATCAGCTCAGGTTAAGGAAAGTCCTGGGTAGGGAGGGAGTGGACAGCATCCATGGAGAACATACAGGGATGGAGGCTGCAGCGCCAACCGCGCCCCTGGATGATTTGGTTCCCGAAGGGCTCTTGGTCTCTGTCCACAGCAGGGTCCTGTTCTCCCTGTAGGGGTGGGACAGTCATGGTGGGCATCTGAGTCCTTTGCAGGAGCCAGGGCAGGCTGCCTCTGCACATGTGGTCACTCAGGCCTTGACTGGGGTTCTGCTGCCAAAGCCTGATTAGGAGCAAGTGCACGTGGAGGTGGAGTTTCTGGAAGGCCGGGTGGGACATCGGGGCCTGGGGCTGGGGGTCATCCTGGCACAGAAATCCGATGTGCTGAGGGTGCTGCCCAGTACCCGGCTGGCCCCGTGTCATTGGGAGGGGACGTCTCAGGTCTCGGTCTCCCTTCACTGGATCCCTGGGTCCTGCACTTGGACCTCTCTCCTCCTCCTTAGTGACAGGTCTTGGACTTGGAGGCTGGCTGAGTTTGATGGCCAGAGCTAGAGATTAGGGAGAAGAAGAGTTTGCCACAGGCCAGCCTTGCCATGTGCCTAAGTAGGCCAGAAAGCTTCCTAGAGATTCGCTAAGAAGGCCCACCATCGGAGTCTTCTCTGCAGTCTCCAAGATGGGTGGTGTGAGGCCAGCCTTTGGTCCAGGCCCAGCTCCAACTCTGGGAGACTCCTCTCTATGTGGCTCAGCACCGCCGGCCCACGCTCACATGGAGCAGTCCCAGGCGCCTCACCTCTGTGCTCTGCCCTGCTGGGCTCCAGGTCCTCCAGCTGCCTCCGAGGCAGGGCTTCTCAGAGCTGTGGGTCAGAGCCAGATGTGCTGAGTTCCGTGGCAGCCTGAGACTGAGCCCCGGGTTGTGTGCTGGGTGGTGTCTGAGCAGCAGGCCTTGCCCTCTTCCTTTTCAACGCCATTTGGGCTGAGCCCTCCGAGGCCACGCTCACCTGGAGCCTGTACTTAGCCTCCAGGGCAGGGGGCTGGTGCGCTGAGCCCTCCCTCAGGGAGGTGGATAGGGTGTGCCCCTCAGGGGCACCACAGTTGGGATGATCTGCAATGATAGTGACCATCAGCCAGCCCTGCTTCGATATTTCTGAGCTGTGCCTGGCCAGGATGGCTGCTGCTTCTGCCTGCCTGCCCTTCTGCTCCAAGAAAGACCAGAGACACAAGTGTCTGCTCAGATACCCACCCAGAAGGACGGAGAACCTCATGAGGGTGTGCGGCCAGCATGCACAGCTGGCACTGCCCGGACTCTTCTCATGCCACCCAGCCTGCTCTCCCCTGGGGTGTAGCCACAAGCAGCCCATGGACTCCTGACCCTCATGTGGCTGGGCTTGCTTCATTTCGACACACCCAGAGAAACCCCCATCCACACACAGGGAAAGGCCTCAGTCTTCCCCGCGTGTGACGGGAGATGTGGCTGGACCCGGTCTGGGGCTCCGCTGGTAAATTTCTGTTCCTTTGGGCAAAGGGCCAGAGGCCTTTCGAGGAGGGGGGTGCCTGAGCCAGCGTCGACCACATACCCACACACTCTGCCTGTGAGCTCTCCTGAGGCCCCGGCCTCTTAGCAGGGGCAAGCAGCAGAACATCTTGACAGCAAGTGATCTGGCTTGGGGCTCCTTTCTGCTGGGAAGGCCTGGATACATGGGTTGCGGGTTCTGTGGGGTTCTGTTATCAGGAAGTGACATCATTTCCTGGGTTCGTGGCTGAGGTCCCTTCCACAAGCTCCCAAAGGGAACCTCTGGTTTCTGGTTGTTCCCCAAGGCCCTTAGTCCACGTGCAGGCAAAGTGACACCTACACACCCCAACCAACAGGCTTGGGGAGAACTTGGTGCAGTCAGAGCCTGAGCTCTGAGGACAGAGCTGCTTTCAACCCAGGCTCCTTCTTCTCAGGAGTGATGTGGCCCTGGGCAAGACATGGGCCCCGCAGGGTTTCCCGAGTCTCTCCATGTGCAGAGTGGGGGTCCCTCTCCCATCTCCTGCCTAGGTCTGTCAGCCTACGAAGAGCTCCAGTGCCTGTTCAAACTTTGGGCCTCCATCAAAAGGAGCTTGGACACAGACTTCCCAAATGAAGGATTCCACACAGGTCTGACCTAGCACAGAATGGGACAGAATCAGGCCTGGATGGGCTCTGGGACCTGGGCGAAGGCAGTCCCCTTCCTCCCTATTTCTTGACCCCTGAATTGGGAGGATCGGAAGGTCATATTCAGACATCGCCCCTTCTGATATCATCCTTCCTCGTCCTACTCAAGTGTCCCACTCAGCCTCGAGGGGTGGGGGAGGCTGTTCCAACAGTGGCTCCCCACATCCTTGTCTGTGAGTCTAATCATCGAGGGGGAATAGGCACTGTCATTGTTTCCATCCTCAGGAGAGATTCATGCAAATTCTGTGAAATTGACTCATTTCCTCTCTCCATTGTTCAGTCTCTGTCCCTCGTTCCGTCTCTTTTATGACCTGTCCAAATTCAGTCTGTCTCTTCTTCTCTGTGTCTCTCTTGTGGATGCTCACAAACTGTGAATGCATGTACACATGTATAATATTGACCTAGGGTGAGGCTATAGTTTTTCCTTTTGAGTGAGGTAATGATTTGGGACTGAAGTTTGTTTGAGGGGTAGGGATTCGTCTGTGGTCAATTCTGGGAGACTTAGTGGTGGGATTTCTCACTCTCTTTTACGAAGGAACCCCTTCGCCGATATTCTGCTTGCAAATATTCTTTTGTGTTCACTTTGTTACCATTTTGATTTGTGAATGCTTAGCTTTTCTGTTGCTGTTCAAATGGATGCAAGCCCATTGGTGTCCTTTGGTTTCCTGTTTCCTTGACTTGAAAACACCCAATTTTGCTTCACCCCCCACACATGTTGAGAAGTCCCTGACATTAAGGAGCCAATGTCCCTTGTTTATTTCCAGGACTTTCATCTCTTCAGTTTGGCGTTGATGTGTTTCACTGAATCTGAGGTGTTATGAGACCAAAAGCCAATGTGATTTTTCAGATGGAACCATCTCCAATTCCCATTGTCTTTCGTTGCAGAGGCTCTTGTTCCCATTCGTATTGTGTACCCTCCTTTGGCATCGAGGAATTGACCATAGAAGCTTGGGTTTATTTCTGGACCCTCAATTCCATTCCATGGATCTGGTTCTGCGTGTTTCATTTCTTTCCAGTACCATGCTGTCCTGATGAACATAGTGTGATAGTCTAACTGGCTATCAGGCAGCCTGTGATGTCCATTTCACGACTTTGCGGCAGATTGCATTGACTCCTTTGACTCCTAATATTTCCATAGACATTTTGGAATTCTTTGGTTATATTACCCTGAGAAGATCTGTTGGTATTTTGAGAGGAATAGCGTGGAAACTCTGGATTGCCTCACGGTGGGGGTCGGGGGGAGGGGGAACCGACATCATCTTACCAGGAAGAATTCTTTTGATCCATGAGCACAGCTTATTTTCCATTGGATTGGTGGGCTTCACCTTCTTTCATCCATCTCTTGCAGTTCTCTGAGAACAGGGGCTTCCCTCCCGGGTTAGATGGAATCCTAGCTATTGCCTTTCAGGGAATGTCACCGTCGGTGGGGTTGTTATTTGCCTTCTCCTTCTGTTTGCTGTGAGTGATAGAAATGCCAAGGATTTCTCTTCCCCTTCCTCACTGTCCATCTCTCTGAGCCTCCAGATAAACAGGCCTAGTCCAGGGTAGCATGCGTCTCGGGAAGTGCAGCTAGATCGTATTTCTCAGGCCCTCAGTGCTGGGCATCATTCGGTGTACTCTCCGTGTCCCTTCCTTCGTCTGGTGTCCCTTCAAACCACTCCTTCAGGCTCATTTGTGATCATGTGTTTTGTGTATTAAGAGCCAAATCCTACCTAAGTTCTGTGTATGCAAACAGTTGTTTCCCAACGTGGGATGTCTCGTTTGCATTTTTCAGAAAGTCTTTCCCAGAGTCCAAATCTTGGATTTGACAAAGTTCACTGTTCCCTGGTTACTCTTTGTTTAGTGCCATTCTGTATTGTGTGTGAAGACTCAGAGCTCATGTCTAATGTCTGCTCCATTTCCTTCTGGATTTGTGATCCGTTTTGCATGGAACATATGTCTAGGAATCATTCGTAGTGCATTTGTTGAAAGGTGTCAATTTTCCATGGACATGCATGTCATTAACTCTGCTTTGCAAACATGTTATTCTTAAACCCATTTGTAGAAATTCTTGGTAAGATGCGGGGTTTTTTTAGCCTGCATTTCCACAGTTGAATGGATGCAGCAGCTCTAGCAGCAGGGATAGTCTAATTGCTTAACATCTTAAGAGAGATCCCACATTCCTTCTTCAAACTCGAAAGAATACTCAGCACCCTATATGCAACTCAAAGAGTTCCCCGAGATACCCGACCAACCTCGAGAGGAGCAGCGAGGTTCCTGCCACAACTCAAGAACAGTCTAGTTTTTCACTTGTCATGTCGAGGTGAGGATCGATTCTCCTTCTTTGTCTGGAAATTAATCCCGATGTTCCTGTTGAATGTGAAGAGGAGGCCTATGTCCCCTTGAAACTCGAGAGGACCCTGGGGAGTCGTGTCGCAATTCAAAAAGACACGGATTATCCCATCCGCTCGAATAAGGACTGATTCCACTGTGATGATTCAAAGAGAACTCCCGGATCAAGTAACAGCAATAAGGGAGGCCTGACTTCGCAGGTGCATCAAGGAGGAAAAGCCCCAGGACAGAAATTAAACTCAACAGGAGGCCTCCCACCCCTTGGACAACTCGAAAAGATAGCAGAGTTTCAAGCCTTAACAAGAGACGTGGCATGACTCCCCTGTTGAAACTTCATAGGAAGACTGAGACCCATGTCAGAACTGGAGAGACACCCTGAGGTTAGCGCCTCAACTCCAGATCAGACCCTATTCCCCTGCACTGACTCGAAAGACATCCCAAAGGCTTCTCACAGCTCAAAAGGATTCCGGACTTCTCAGAGACAACTTGAGATGCTCCGTGAGGCCTCTTTTGCAACTCGAGAGTTCCGAAAGTTTCCTGCCCCCAACCTAGAAACACTCTGGCATTACCCCTTTCAATGTGATTTGAAGCCCGATTCCTCTGCATTGACGCGAGAACAATCATGACCTTCCCCTTGCAAATTGACTTCCTTGAGGCAGCACGAGTGTCTCCCTGAGTTCCTGGCGTAACTCGAAAGGAAATCCAAACTTCCCTTTGCAACTTGCCAAAAACCACGAGAAGCCCCAGGCAACTTCACATGAGGCCCTTTTTTTCCTGCAGCGCCTGGAAAGCAATCCCGAGTTGACTATCATGATAACATAGAAGGCTTGAATCCTTATTTACAATTCAAGTGGCTCACAGAATACCCATCTTCAGTCGAGTGAAACCCTGAGTTTCCATCCACTGTTCAAGAAGAGCTCTGTATTCCCCACCTCCTCACGATATGATCGTTAAAACCCTGTTTCAAATTTAGAGGAATCCTTTCTTCCTCTCCCACCACAAGATAAGGCCTCTGTCTCCTATTGAAAATCGAGGGCACTCCCGAGGGTCCTGATGCAAGGATAAAGGACTCTGTGTTCCACCTCCAATCAAAGTAGGTCCTGATGATCTAGCAAAGTTCCAATGAAAAGCCAACGATCCCCTCACAATGTGATGGGAATCCTGACACCCATGCTGAGCCTATTAAAAAAGCCCTAATGAACAGCTTGATCTCGACAAGAGTAGTGGTTCTCATTTTACAACTCGAAAGGAAAGCAGAATTCCATGCCTCAAATCGAGATGAAACCTGACTTCCCAGCAGAACCTTCATAGCAACCCCGAGATCCCTGTCGCCACTGGAGAGGAAAACACAGTTGACCAACTCAACGCAAGATGGGGCCCTATTGCTCTACTGTGCCTCGAGGGAAATCCCGAGGTTCCTCTTTCAACACGAGAGGAATCCTGACTTCCCTGGGGCAACACGAGCGAGTTCATAAGTTCCCCGTCACAATCTGAGAAGAATACCAAGCTTCCCGCCGCAACTCGAGAAAAACAACCTGATTCTCCACGCAATGCGTGATGAGGAACATTTCCACTGCAGAGTCTCAAGAGAAATCCCAAATTCCCGCTTGAAATTTGAATGGGTACTTGACACCCTTTATACAACTCAAAACTTCCCCGACATAGTCGTCCCCACTGAAGAGGAGCACATACTTTATGTACACAGTGCTAGATGCGGCCCTATTCTTCTGCCACACCTCGAGAGCAATCCCGAGGTTCCCTTTCCAACACAAAATGAGACCTGACTTCCCTGGAACGACACGAGCGAGTTCCTGAATTCCCCGTCGCAGCTCAAGAGGAACCCAAACCTTCCCGCCACATCTCGAGAAAAATCACAAGATTCTGCCCTCAAGGAGAGATGTTCAACTTTTCCGTCGCCGACTCTCAGGAGAAATCCCACATTCCCACTTAAAACTCGACAGGTTATTTAACATCATTTAGGTGACTCAAAAGTGACACTGACATAACCATTCCAGAAAATTAGAGATATCAAGGGAACAATTCATGCAAAGATGGGCTCGATAAAGGACATAAATGGTATGGACCTAACAGAAGCAGAAGATATTAAGAAGAGGTGGAAAGAATACACAGAGGAACTGTACAAAAATGATCTTCAGGACAAAGATAAACACGATGGCATGATCACTCACCTGGAACCAGACATCTTGAAATGTGAAGTCAAGTGGGCCTTAGAGAGCATCACTATGAACAAAGCTAGTGGAGGTGATGGAATTCCAATTGAGCTATTTCAAATCCTGAAAGATGATGCTGTGAAAGTGCTTCACTCAATATGCCAGTAAATTTGGAAAACTCAGCAGTGGCCACAGGACTGGAAAAGCTCAGTCTTCATTCCAATCCCAAAGAAAGGCAATGCCAAAGAATGCCCAAACTACCGCACAATCACACTCATCTCACACGCTACTAAAGTCATGCTCAAAATTCTCCAAGCCAGGCTTCAGCAATATGTGATCCGTGAACTTCCAGATGTTCAAGAAGGTTTTAGAAAAGGCAGAGGCACCAGAGATCAAATTGCCAACATCCGCTGGATCATGGAGAAAGCAAGAGAGTTCCAGAAAATCATCTATTGCTGCTTCATTGATTATGCCAAAGCCTTTGACTGTGTGGATCACAATAAACTGTGGAACATTCTGAAAGAGATGGGAATACCAGACCACCTGACCTGCCTCTTGAGGAACCTTTATGCAGGTCAGGAAGCTACAGTTAGAACTGGACATGGAACAACAGACTGGTTCCAAATAGGAAAAGGAGTACTTCAAGGTTGTATATTGTCACCCTGCTTATTTAATTTATATGCAGAGGACCTCATGAGGAACGCTGGACTGGAAGAAGCACAAGCTGGAATCAAGATTGCTGGGAGAAATATCAATAACCTCAGATATGCAGATGACGCCACCCTTATGGCAGAATTTAAAGAGGAATTCAAAGGCCTCTTGATGAAAGTGAAAGAGGAGAGTGAAAATTTGGCTTGAAGCTCAACATTCAGAAAACGAAGATCATGGCATCTTATCCCATCACTTCATGGGAAATAGATGAGGAATCCTTGGAAACCGTCAGACATTCATTTTTGGGGGGCTCCAAAAAAACTGCAGATGCTGATTGCAGCCAGGAAATTAAAAGACGCTCACTCCTTGGAAGGAAATTTATAACCAACCTAGATAGCATATCAAAAAGCAGAGAAATTACTTTGGCAAACAAGTTCCGTCTAGTCAAGGTTATGATTTTTCCAGTGGTCATGTATGGATGTGAGAGTTGGACTGTGAAGAAAGCTGATCGCCGAAGAACTGATGCTTTTGAACTGTGGTGCTGGAGAAGACTCTTGAGAGTCCCTTGGACTGCAGGGAGATCCATCCAGTCCATTCTAAAGGAAATCAATCCTGCGTGTTCACTGGAAGGACTGATGCTAAAGCCGAAACTCCAATACTTTGGCCACCTCATGTGACGAGTTGACTCACTGGAAAAGAGTCTGATGCTGGGATGGATTGGGGGTGGGAGGAGACGTAGACGACGGAGAATGAGATGGCTGGATGGCATCACCGACTGGATGGACATGAGATTGAATGAACTGTGGGAAAGGGTGATGGACAGAGAGGACTGGCGTGCTGTGAATCATGGGGTCACAAAGAGTGGGAGAGGACTCAGCGACTGAACTGAACTGAACTGAGAGGAACACCGAATTTCCTGCCACAACTGACAAAGTGTCCCGTTTTCCAGTCCTCTTTACCAGATGAAAGTTGATTCCCCCGCTTTGTCTGGAATGGAATCCAGACGTTCCCGTCGCACAGTACAAGGAGGCAGGTAACACCTTGAAACTCGGGAGAATTCCGGGTTTCAAAACACAATTGGAAAAGGTACCAATGTCCCCACCCACTCGAGATATTGTCTGATTCCACTGCACAGATTCAAATATATCTTCGAATATCAACTCACAAGACGAGTGGAGACCTGTCTCCTGAGGATTTTCAACAAAATCTCCAGGTAAAATTTAACTCAATTGTCGCCTAACACTCCTTTTACAACTCGAGAAGAAAGTGGAGTACCATGTTTGAACATGAGACGAGGCCTGACTCCCCAAGACAATTTTGAGAGCAACCCTTTCACTACTGGAGAGGAATTCTGAGTTAAACGGACTCAAATCTAGATGCAGACCTACTTCTCTGCAGTGACTCCAAAGGAATCCCGAGGTTCCCCTTGCAAATGGAAAGGTGTTCTGACTTCCCAGAAACAACACAGGAAGCTCCCTGATATATCCATCGTCACTCGAGAGGTTCACCACATTTCCCGCCGCAACTCGAGAATAACATCGAAATTCCTCTTTCAAAGCAAGATGATGCCCCTTTTTTTTTCCTACAGCACGTAGACAAAAGTCCCAAGTTCCTTCTCCAAATTCGATTAGGCTTGAGTTCCTTGATGCCACTTAAGTGTCTCCCAGAGCTATCAGTCCCAATGAGAGAAGAAAACCGATTTTCCCCACCACAATTTAAGAAAAGGCCAGTGATCACACCTCAGCTGAAGATAATGAGCGTTCCACGTTCAACTGAAGAGGAATCCCAATTTCACCTCGTACCACAGGACGAGTCCTGTCACATCTATTTACACTTGAGGGCAGCAGTGTAGATACTGCAGCATGTTCAAAGGACTCCGAGTTCACACTCAACTAGAGATGAGTCGTGTTGTGTTTGCAGCAGCTCCAGTGGAACACGGAGTATCATCTCGCTACATGATCGGAGGCATGAGTTCCCTGCTGAGACTCTCGAAAAAGCGCAAATTTACCGCTAAAACAGAAAGCAGACCTGATAGTCCTTTTACAACTCGGGGGTAAAGTAGAGCTCCCTCCTCAACAAAGACTAGGCTTGATTCCCCAGTGCCACCATCAGAGCAACACCAAGATCCATGTGGTCACTTGAAAGGAATACTGAGTTTATCCACTCAAGTCTAAATGTGGCCCTCATGCCCTGCAGCGACTCCAACGGAATCGCAAAGTTTCACTTTCAACAGGAAAGGAGACCTGACTTCCCTGAGGCAAAACTAGCAAGTCCAAGTGGTTCCCGTCATAATGCGAGAATACCTCCAAGCTTCAAGCCGCAACTTCAGATAAACAATGAAATTCTCCACTCCACGCAACAGGACGCCCTTTTCTGCTGCAGCGTCTTAAGAGAAGTCCGACATTCCCTCTTCAAACTCGAAAGGATACTCGGCCCACTACAGGCAACTGAAGAGTTTCCCCGAGATACCCGGCTAAACTCAAGAGG